>NC_088124.1:4894583-5564166 GCF_036370855.1 Dromaius novaehollandiae | reverse complement strand
TAACTGTAAATTCTGCAAATTGCAAGCATTGACATATATGCTGCTCCCTGCCCTCCTCTTCCAAAAGATTCTAGTTATGAACATCTGTTGTTTACAAGTGCTCAGCCTGAAGGTTGCCAGACTTCTTCTGCATCTTCCACTTCAAGGCGCAGGCTGCCAGAGAGCCATCTGAACCTCACGCTGGGATATCCTGGACATTCTGCTCTCCAGCTGACAATTGTTACTCGCTATCCTACTTCCACAGATTATCCCAATTTAAAATGTGGCCTTAAAATAGCCTTGTCTTCTCATTATTATTTTTTTAGTTCCTCC
Source organism: Dromaius novaehollandiae (assembly GCF_036370855.1). Taxonomy (NCBI): domain Eukaryota; kingdom Metazoa; phylum Chordata; class Aves; order Casuariiformes; family Dromaiidae; genus Dromaius; species Dromaius novaehollandiae. Next base: position 5,563,854 of record NC_088124.1, on the reverse strand, counting down.
CTTTAAAGCAATTACTCAAGACTTGCAATGGTATTTATATTACTAGTTGTTTATTTGAGATGGTAAGTGCCTTTGGAACAAAATCACGTGGAGTAGATCTGCATTGGGGAGCTAAAGGTTTTAGATGGAGAAGCTCCACTGCAGCCAGACGAGGCCGTCCTCAGAGCGGCAGTGACATCCCCCCGGAACGGTGCTGCCTTCGAGGACCCCGCGGAGCTGCCAGGCAAGACTGATACCTGCTGAAATGGATGCTCTGACTTCACTGCTCCGCACAAGGCCCTAAATCCATCAGATTTTTACAGAGTGACGACTACGCTAAACTTTTGACCGACAAGCTCTAGTTACAACAGGAGCTGCAAGAACTGGGCTAGGAAATGGACCCCCCTTCCCGTTCTTAAATCTTGTATGAGGATATTTATCAAGGGGAACTAAAAAAGCCTTAATAACTATATATTTTATGCAAATGTTCTCTTTAATAGCCTGTTCTAATTCAAAACCCATTTTTAAAAGAGGAAAAACATAGTCAAAGTAAGCTGGTCTAACAGCCATGGTATAGTAGTTAAAAGCAAGTCAAACCTGGGTTATATCCAACTGTCATCAGCTCATATGTCACCTTGGATAAAACAATCTGTTCCCCCTCTTCGAAGATATTAAAATGAGAATAACATACACCTACCTCTGTAAAGCATTTTAAGATGCTCCAGAGAAACTAGCTTCAAACTGTACAATGTGCAAGCACCCTTTAAGTTCATCCTGAGCTATACGCAGTTTGCTGTAAAGACCCAGCCACCTAGACTCCAAACCATATGGAAAATGCAGCCACCAGCTGACCCTGTGAAATGGCCACATCATACAGAAATAAAACCCATGCAAGGCATTTGCTACAAACCCACCGCAAGCCTGTGCCTCATGCTACTCTGTCCTTCAAGCGTTTGCTTTTCAACCAGCTTGGATATGCCTGGTGGAGAAAGCTATACCATTTAATCTCAAGGGTCAAGCTGAAGCCTCTTACCCTTGACAGCATTCCCTTAAATGAACACATTTGGAGTAACTCAGCAATTACACAGTAGCTATCGAGTATGAAAGTACATGCAAATTACAGAGTTACTGCCTGACAAATTCCCTCCTTGACAGTGCGTTATGAGAGCTAAAAACTGCAAGTGACATGGTGAGCAGTCACCGAATAACATGGTACCTTCCAACATAATTACGATGTTATCAAAAGAACGTGCTATTACTGTATATTTATAGGTTACAGCCACGCAATTACAGAGTAGCCACCAGCGTGTGCACATCTCGAAGTCATGTAATACCAGACTCCTTAGGAGGGGAGATTTGATGGTTGGCTTTGCTCAAATAGTCTTTTGGGGGATTCCAGATTAGATTACAGCTTCAGCATCTGCAAAAAAGGATACCAGGCAAGTTACTCTTCGCTATTCAGACAGAATAGTGCTTGGGATGGGTAATTATAATTTGAATTCATAACTATCTAAAAGTCACTCATTTGAACAGTTAAGAAACAATATAATGTTATTAGTTAATAACTACAGGTGGCAGCGAAACACCAGAGAGCATGTAAACATCCTGCCTAACAGAATAGCCGGGGCACCCCTCAGTTTTATTTTTTCCCCTCTAAATTAGTAGAGCTCAGAAAAATCTCTCTCTCTCGCAGCAAAAAATAATTCAGTCGCATTGCAAATCACTATGTACAGACACAGTATGTTAATACTGCACCCAAAATTCAGGTCCTTCTCGTGGGAGGGGGGATGTTGGTTTAGAACCATTTAAGCAAACAAAATGATCCTCAAACAGTAGAATCTAGTCTGTTAAAACATTAAAAAAAAAAAAAAATGCTGCTGATGAAATAGCTCCGCCTTACCGCTTCATATGGTTCATGTCCCTGTGTTATGTTTTCCAAAATATCTCCAGCCTAGGAATTTCCAGTGCACTGAAGAGTTAAACAGGAGAACGTGCGACCAGCTGACGTGGCTGCACAAGCCCACCGCCTTGCTTTGGGGGTCGTATTCTTGTGCACCGTTGAAGAGGTGTAGCATCTACAGCTACTTCATTATATATGGATCTATATCCGGCAAGCCACCAAACTCCCACAATATTTATACAAGGAGCAAAGAGGAGTGCAGGATTTGGTCTCTGAAATGAGGAAGTGTTTGGATCCTTCCCAAGCCTGCAGAGGTGCAGCCAAGCTCCGGTCCCACCAGCCTTCAGCAGCCTTCATCCCGCTGGCTCTGTGCGCGATCCAGGCAAGACGCTAAGCTGGCGGAACCGCTTCCTTACTTACCCATGTGGTATTTTGACACGTTTCTGTTAAAGCCAGCAGACCTGAATAACCAAACAAGTTATATGTGGAGCTACCCAGGACAGATAGCTTTACGACTGTATTTCACTGTTGTGACAGATGCCAACTCTGACCAAATTAACAACTTAAAACTAGTAGAGGGAATATATTCCAAAAGCAAGAAGCCTTTCTGCTAGGAGTTCTCTGCTGCTAATGCGAGCAAAATCATTTGAAGGGAAAATTGGACAATGTTAACCCTCACTACGAGGGAAGTGAAAGTGATGCTCAGTAGTAAGGTTCCAGAGCACTTAGGGATTGGGCCTGAACTCGACCAGAAAAGCGTGGACATCTGCATTCAGAAATCCTGCAGTATCACACCCAGTGCACTCAGTTAACAGGCATGACATCATTTAGCATTCTGCTCAACTATGGCAACAGCTTCTGCATTAAAAATTCAGTCTAAAACTCAGAACAGGAAGAAAACTACACACCCCTTTTCCAACACTAAAAGCTCAATGCAAAAGCATTTCTGATGGGATGTTTCATGTCACATGGGATAAACAAAAGCACCTCAAGTTTTACTAGGGATAACAAAAACTGAAAAGGACCAGTCATAATTTAGTGGACAAGACATCATTTCTTTAACCCTTAGAGGTACCTGCAGGATATGCACACCCTACAATTATAAAGACACTTTCACTATAAAAAGAAGAAAAAATCTTACAGTTACAGCTGTACAGACATGCGGAAGAGCTCTTCTCGACCTCTGCAGCTGCCAAGCCGGGGAGGCAGGCTCGCCAGCAGCACAGCACAGTGTGCATTCTCAACGAGGAGAACTACAGTAAATGTCATCAGAGCTGCACAAAAAGGAAACTACAGTATGATACTTAATGGCTTTCACAAACAGGGTTTCTAGTTAAAAAAGGAAAGCTGATCCTCCTTTGCCACCACCAAACGCCATAACCCATAAAACACAGCAACAACAAAAATCAAAAAGATAATGGCATGTCCCAAGCAAAGCTAAAAGTTGCACTGTACTTTGGGTGGAGGCAGACCCAGACGGATCGTGTCAGGCAAAGGACAGACTAAGCTGGCCAAAACTAAGATGATTCACATCCCACGGCTGCTTTTGCTTGGTGGTGTCCCCACAGCTGCTACCCTGACGACGAGCCCTGCCGAGCCCCGGGCACCGCGGGGGTGTCAGCTACAGGCGCTCCACGCCGCCGTCCTGGTTTTGCCCCGGCCACCTCGCCGCAAAGCTGACCCCCGGGTGCGGCATCTCCCTGGATTGCCGCACGCCTCCCTTCACTGGAAGGCCCTTTCCTACACACACCAGTCCCTTCCTTTGGGCGTGAGTCAGCAGTAAAATACAGGATTTTTGTTTCCGTGAAACCAAGTTCAAGATGCAATAGTCATTCCAACTCAAATGGCTAAAGTTTAAGCAGGGAATAACCAATGCAACATCATCAATCCTACCAGTAACTAAGGTTTCAAGCAGGTGAGACTAATGTAAATAATCCTGCAAAGGCAAGAGATACACTATGGAAGCAGCTACAGTGCAATAATCTTGTACTAGAACTGTATTAAGCATGCTATTTTCTATTGCAAACTTTGCTAAGTTTGCCAGTAAGGAGCAGTCACCAGTGATGGAACTGCCTGTGTCCCCTGTGCACCACAGAAGTGGGAGTAGGACAGGCACGAAAGACCACTATGGAACCAGACCACAAGTATAGTTTTCTAGCTTGACACGGATCACATAGAAGCTCCTTTATTTGAATAGACAATTCACTGTGAATGAAGAAATCTTTAAATTTTAACTGAGCCCTGTCAAGCTTTTTAATGACATAGCTTTATTTGAAAGTACTACTGGCCTTGTTTCTCTACAGTTTTAAAGTGATGGGATCAGAGATGCAATGCGCTTTTAGGTAGTGCTCTTCTCTAGCCACTGAGTGCCTTTGGGATACGCACAACAGAGTACTAGGGCAGATCACAACATAGAACAGAGTAGAAAAAACTACTCCCTTAGTAGCCAGAATAAAGTCACTGACGTCTAAGGAAGTCCTGGTTTTGACCATCAGATCCGGTGTCCACCTTTGCCTGCCTCCCCAGATAAATGACTCCTTTCATATTGTGCCAGCTCTTTACCATTCTGTTCCCTATGGGTAACACAGGATCTACCAGGAATTACTAAGATGAATACTACATAAAAACATGAAATAAGTTCTGTGTTTATAGCAAACTTGGGAAACATTTTCTTTTGAAATTCACAAAAGTGCCGATACCTACGTTCATTGTATCAGCTCTCTTTTTGCATTTCTACGCTTGTCATCACATCTTCAGAAAAAAAGAGTAAAAACAAAATGCAAATACTTTACTTGAATTGCTGGTCTTTGGTGCTCCTAGTTTTAGCAAGGAATCTCTCGGCCAACTTCTCCAAATTCCTTGAGTAATCCATCTCGATCTCAGCCTTCTTTCGGAAGAAATCCTGCAGGTCCTGCAGTAACTGGACCCGAAGCTCACACTGTTGGTCAAGGCATTTCAGCTGCTCTACCAATTGGGCACGGATCTCTGTAACAAATAAAAGCACTAAAGATTAAACAAAATCTCATTAGAGAAACGCCATAAAGACCTCTAGTAAAATATGGTTAAAAAACACGTTCTCTCATTAGCAGTATGTCAGCAAAGCTCCATTACGATGAACTGTATCCACAGACAGAAAACGACTGCAATTGCATCTCACATGCAACGGGCACAGCGAAGCAACATGGTGCCCTTGAATCCCGTGCCCAGAGCTACAAGCAGAGCTTCACCACTGAAAGTTCATCAGTTACAAGTGTCAAGTGCATTTCTGGCACTAAGATGATGCTGTCACTGCCTAAAAATGTACTGAATCTCAGTCTGGAAAAAGGACCAAATGCTGCAATACCCCACGTCAGCTCAGCACATCACTGCAGGGAATTTCTATCAAATTCCTTTGCAGACTATTCCTGATGCAGAAACAAGATGTTACGCATACTGGGGCACTCCCCAAAGGCGCCAGTTTGGGATTATTCAATTAGTTACTGTGTCTCCAGCTGTGCAGCTCTCTTTATAAACCAAGCCATCAAAACAGATAAAGACACTCCTTAGGAGAGCCAGCATGACAGATCTTCCTCTTGGGAAGCATCCCTAGAGAGATGATTTTTCTACTTAAAAAAAAATCTGCAGGTTACACATCTTTATTTACAGCACCCATAAAGCACATACAAATAGATACCTCCAGTAATAATTATGTTTAATAATCATATTAACACTTGTACTGGTATTTACACATTTTACCAACAGTTTTCAAGACACTGTAAAATTCTCACATCAGCCCTTTCAGATAGGCTGTGAATCTCCTCATCTTACTGCGAATGGTGAAATGATTTGCTCATGGTCAAACAGTGCAATGAAACAAAGCAGAAATATCTCAGTCTCTTCATCTAAAAATTAGGGAATATTCAGGCAGCTAACAGAGGTTATTTGGATTTTCAATCAGGCAATAAACTCAACACAAAAATAATAAAATGTGCACTCTCATCTAGAGATCTCTGAGCATTCAAACATTAGAGATGCCTACCATTGCTAAATAGCTACCGCTGTTCTTTCTGAAGGTTTTCAAGGATCTGTTTTTCCAGATGAATTTAGAATCAGCAATAAAATAAGTAATGGGAGCACTTGGCATTCAGGTCTTCAGCACGCGCAGCTCTGTTTCTGTCTACGCATTGCAGCCGCGTGCACAGGTTTGACTGTCACCACAGCTGGAGATGGGAAAGCATCATTTTTCAAATGCAACTTCTAAATTGACTATTGATTGCTAATTCCCGAGATACAAACTAAGAGAGTCCAATCTGGACTTTATAAGAAGGACTGGGATAAGAAGAGAAAACAGAAGATACAGCTTGGGTGGGCAATGTAGTTATCACCTACCTTGTGTTCATAATTTCTTCCTTCCCTCTGCTACAATTGCACTGAATGACAACGTGGCAAGCTGAAGCTCTACATCAGTCATGTTCTTGCTTCAGGAAATCACTTTCTTTGCAAGTGGGAAGGGGAAGAAGGTCCTGTTATAAGAATCCTACAAAGGGTCCAAGAGCTGCTGAGTTTATTTCAGCAGAGATCAGCAAAGAGCTAGGATGTTCTCCGCTGGGGAGAAAGGACAACGGGAAGGAGCAGCATGAAGGACGTCCATGGACCATAAGCATGGGGACCTTCTGCAGAAGATACTTTGCTGGCTGCAAGCCAAATCACCTGAGCCAGCAGTGATTTCAGTGTGATGCAAGAACACCTGGTCGAAACCATGAGTCCTTCGATAGCTGCAGCAGTTTCATCCACTTAATGAAAAGCTGACTCTCAGCGGACGTTCAAGTCCTGCAAGACTTGACCAACCACCTAAATACTGAAGTAGTTTAGGATGGGCAGAAGGTGGAAGGGCATTTCTTGACTTCCAATCTCTGACTGCAGAAATGGAAAGACCCATTCTCTTCAGACGCATCTTGTTTCTTCTCTCTTAGAAACTGGCTACCAGAAGTGGAAATCCAAAGGACAATTTCCAAAACACTAGTATTTCTCAAACATTCACAGATCAGCACAGCATACAGATGTTTTATTAAAATTCTAACAAAGCTATTGGTTCTCAGGGTGGAATACGTCACCCACAGCTCTCACACTAAACAGCAGGAAGAACGAGTAACCTTTTGCTTTAGTCAGAAGTGCTGCATCAGCACTTTTAAATTACAAATCAACTCTGTTTTTTTGAGGGGGGAAAGCAGCAGCTGATGGGGCTGCCGCAGGGAACAACAGACTATTCAGGGCCAGCAGATCCAGTCTGTGGTGCTGAGCTGGAGAAGGGCAACCTTGCTCATCTTTCAAAAACACACCACACAGTACTTTGCCACAAAATAAAATCAAGAATGCAGGAATTTCCTGAGGCTTACTGGGCTTTCTAGAGTATAAAGTGTCTGCTTGTTTCCCCATTGCTTACACAAGCAAAAGATTTTTCAGGCTTGCTCTGAGAGCATACCAAGGCACAGTCAAAGGCAGTGCATGCTATAAACTGTGGGTCATTGTATTACACGGGACATTTATGTGTCTGTAGTCACAACAAACATATATTGCATTCCACTGCTTTTGCATCTTTTAATTTGCACAGATCACTAGGTTAGCAGTCACTTCAAAACAACAAAGCCTTCTAGCTCCTCTCCTTTTCTAAAAAGCTTGCAGACCTTACCGATCCCTTGATGCCAGCCCCTGCGACAAGTCAAAACAAAGAGCATCATGATGCCTGGCCTCACCCGGCCGAGGCTTCAGGTGGCTGAAGCTGAATAAGCATGTTTACTCTTCTATAGATGGCTAGAGTTACTAATTCAACATTAGGATGCCTGTAGCAGAATTCGGATTAAACATCGAGTATTCTCACTCTCACACTAAGCCCTGCCCTGTATTACAGAACCCCCACCCTGGTATTTCTGGCTCACATGCCTAACGACTGCATAATTAAAAGCTCCCTAATAGCAAGGGACAAGAAAATTTTTCCACACATTTAATTTAATCACTGCCACCATCAGATCATAGAGTCACCTAGGTCACAGAAGGACAGAGCACTGTATAATCCTAGGCAACCACAGATTTTTATCCTTTTTGCAACTAGCTTTTCAAAATGCCCTGTAGCACTCAGCCAGCATGCCTAGTTATTCATGAATTTAAAGGGTAGGGAAAGATCCTCTACCTTATTTTAGTCACTTTTGTCATTCTCAGTATTTATCATCCCCGTGATTTATTTTTGTTTAAGCTTGGAGGCCCAGAAGGCATACTGCATCATCACGAATGTAATTGTCCCCGAATTAGATACTGGCATTTAACTGATGCTGCCTCTAACACTTTCACACAAAGGTCATCATCATTTTCCATCATAGGCATTATATTTCCTCGGCACTTTTACAATATTAAGGTTATGGCTTCCAAACAGATTCAGAAGACCAAAAATGGAGACGAGAGTAATTAAGGCTACGTTATCAAACTACATCACTTGAGAGAGGTCAGAACGAGCCTGGGGAGGCAGAGCACAGAGCCACGAAATCATTGCACTGCTGGTAAAAAAAAATTCTAACAAAACAAAAAAAAGGAATATTCAAATTTATACTTAGTCAAATGTGGGCTCTGATGCCATTGTGTTCCATACATAGGGAAACATGAGCTTCTTAACAGTTACTTTGCTCCTTAAAAGTAATCAAAACAGCTGAGGAGAGCCTGCAGAAGGTCAAACTCACTCTTTTTTTCTTCTATGTATACAAAGGACAGAGCAGAGTAAACCGAGACCAAAGGCTTTCATAATCAGACCCTTTAGAGGCGTAAATTCCAAGTTCAAATCACTTTCTCTCTTCCAGCTACAAGAGTACAGATATATAAAAGTAATAACAAATTGGAAGAAACAAAGCAACACAAGAAGAAATGTTATCACTTCTTTTTGAACGTGACATACATACTCCATTGCCTTTTCAAATTGTTTTCTGTGCTTTTTCCACACTTGTCCAAAGGCAGAAAGTTATATTGTTCTCTTACTTCTACTGCAGCTCTTAATCATTTGAATTTCCCTGTATACTCTGTCATTTCTTTGTAATAAATTTTCATATTTGATTAGAAATACATAAAGGTCCTCGCAACAGGCAGCAGACAAAACCAACGCACAGAAATAAGCGTTGAGTTGATGCAAGAGACTCCTAGAAACAGAGTAAAATACAGTACTAGGCTAGAACTAACCGAATTTATCACCTTTTGAAACCTGGCTGATGCTTCACCAATTCCAGCAACAGATGCTGTCAGCGACCAACAGAACAATCCCAAAAGCTGGCATCTCGCCGTAGTATTAGCGACTATTTCACTCTCTACTTCATCTCTTTATTATACACAAGTTCCCCAGTAAGTGCCTGTTATACCCGATTTACTGTCCTGAAGAGCCACATTTTGGATCGTTACGAGAAAGCCAGGTATAATCTCAGGCATTGGAGGGGAAATTAAGTTTTTACACTACCCATTGTAGTACCATTTTATTGTTCAAGTCCTCCTGCTCTGCTTTTCAGCTCTTCCTCACACCTCCCAATCTGTTTAACTTTATTCCACAACTTGGCAGTCATTTTCATCAGTCCATTTACAGACAGGACGACCTCCTGCTGCACAGTTTGAGCTTCATTTTTGCAGCACTCCACGTACCTGCTTCCCTCTTGCTGACTCTACTGCGAGTTATATTAAGATAGCCTTGTCTTTTTAAAAGCATATTTACAAGAATATATATGTATATACGTTTACACTTATGTATTCCACACTATGTGGAAGTTCCCAAAGTTCCCACACAATTGCCAGTCTACTGTTGCTCTTTCAGTACTTGATGATGCATCTTGAGGGAGACCAGCATCAAGGAGAATACTCCCTATCTTGCTCTTCTACAGCATGCAGCCTCTAAAGAAGAGTTTAGAAAAATCTCTTTTTTAGGCTTTAAGCCTCCGGTAAACTAAAAGTGTGGAAATATGGAAATAAAGACATATCTGTACCAACTTATTCATTCTTCAGTAGGTCATGTACAGAGCTACAGGGATGAACTCGGACCCAGGAGTCCTCCTGTCCCAGACATCTCCCACGTTCTGAACAACGCTCTTGCTCCAAGCAGGATCATCTCCCTGTTCAGGGTTTCAGCTTTTCCCAGTGAAAAGTTTACTCTGAGTACTCCTGCTGGAGAGCAAACAGTGAATCACAGCCTTAAGGACACAGAATTCCAGGAAAAGGCACAAGAAACCTGAGCTGCTTTCCAGTATCTAGTTATATCTCCCTGTAGCTATACTATAGTTTTCAAGATGTTCCCACCGCTATCCCAAATGCCACGCTCTTTAAAAAGATGACAAGCTTGGGAAAGGAGTGGGATGACAACAAAACCGAGCGACCAACCCCCAGCTCCCGCCCAGATTAAAAAGCAATCCTCTCACCCACACAAATCCGCTCCCACCGGCAGAGCCGAGCTCCAGCGACTCGCCGCAGTCTGGTCTCGACTTAGTGCTCCCCCATGATCGCCTTGCGAGGAACGGTCCTCCTCCCATGTCAAAGCCATATAAATTAAATGCAAACGAGAGGCACATTAAAGTCAAAGCAAAACAGAAGCAAACCAGGAACAGGAAGGTGGAAATCAGCAGATTAAAAAGCCTCAAGTGCAGCTCAGACACCCCTTGCTATCACAGCCTACAGACCAACATGCATGAAGCAATTGCACAGGAGCACCGGGAGCCAGGGAGCATCGCGGCACCAGCCCCGCTTCAGCAGAACTGCAGCTTTCCAGCTACTCAGTAGCCTACGAGAGACAGAGCTCAAAATGAACAAGACACCGCAGGCTGATGCGGTTAATTGAAAACACCAACCACTCCACAGATGGGAGTAAAAGTTAAAGCTACTTAAAGGTACAAATAAGGTTCAGAAAATGTTTGTGATTACATATTTTGATGTATTCCCAGCACATTACTGGGAATTGTTCATAGTTCTTCTATCATTAATACAAGAAAAGCTGCAGTCCGAAAGTGAAAGATTTCATGGTTTCTTAAAAAGAGTCTCAATTTTTTTTTAAATGATTAAGAATAGGGCTGTGACAAATGACAGACAACAGCCTTAGCAATTCTGGCTATGGCTAGTGCGATTTAGAAAAGCCTTTATATAGCAACAGTGAAAACTTCATGGAATGAAATGCATTACTAGCAGAATGCTGTCGATCATCACAGCCTTAAAATCTCCCTTGTAATCTAAAAAACAGGCTTTGAAATGAAAATGAGAAGTAATGCAGTCTCCTGTTTAGGCCCAGAGCCAGGAGATTCAGGTTCAGGTTCAAAATCCTGTCCCTAACTGCATGCCCTGGAAAAGGTGAATTTTCCATTAAAAAAAAAAACAGGGTATTCCTTAGAGGATTGAGAAATATTAACACTGGGTAAAACACACTGACAAGAACACCTTTACAGTTATGGACATCCTTATAGGCATTTGTGGCTAAAATTCTTTCTAATAACGGATGATAAAATTGTTTCAATGTCCAAGATGTGTGCATGAAGTTTAGCATTAGTGAAGTAAAAAGATGTGAGATGTGTAAAAGAGGAAAAAAATCAAGGTTAGTTTTTAGTCTCTGTGAAATATTGAGGACAGCCATCTTTTATTTTCATGCACACATCCTCATATATTTGCATCACTAATTCCTTAGGCCTCCCAGATTTTCTAGCCACAACAGAAATGTCACTTAGAGTGAGGCAGTTGATTTCTGCCTTTAATGCAGCTGTATAATACTACAATCAAAACTGATAGCTTGGAAGTTTCACAGTTTTAAGCAGCTTTCAACAAGCATCCCAACGAACGCTGCAGCAAACCTATCCATTTGTTTTCCATACCCTTACCAAAAGGACCTCATTTGCTATTCACAGATTACAAACTCATACAAGGCTTCAAATCTGCAAAGCTTTTAAGCAAATGCTCAAAATTAAGCAATTAAATATGCTGACAAAGTTGCCAAGACATTTAATCTATGCAGAATTCAAATTAAATATTTAGGTATTATTTTTTATCTACTGAAATAACCATGAAAGTCTCTTTTGCTATTATCAAAACACAGCCCCTGCTGCCGACTTTTCCGGGAGAAGGTTAAAAACGAGATACAGATTGAAATACCCCATGCAGGGATTCGCTGTCCCAATCTCATCTGCAGAATGTGGATAATTCCTCACGTGGGCAAGGGCAACTAAAGGCCTCATTTTTGTAACTAATCCACAGTGTGCACAGACTCCCCCCAATAAAAGTAAAATGTCTAAGTACATTGGGCAATATTAAGTTCTATAACTGTTTATTCAAAACAAATAAAAGTTTAATCAACATACTTCAAATAAGTAAAAAACAAAGTAACCTGCATGCAAGAAGCAGCAGTATTACAGCTACTTCTGTCTACATGAAGTTTCTGAGTATTTTGAGACTGACTGTACTCAGCTGAAGGATACCCCCAGATGACATCAGACAAAAAACATCCCAGACGAGCCTCTGCCTACACTTTCTGACTTCCCAAATGCTGCAGGAAATCCTACGGACAAGTAATAAAACTACATTTTATCACTAGTTTGAAGCATGGATTTATACAGTAAGTACAACAATAAAAAAAGGATTAAAAAAATCACTTTGGCATGCGGATCGTAAACAAAAGCAACACATTTGCATGAGTTCTTGTTCTCAGCATTCGAGTCCTTGCTGCTGACCCCCCCCCCCCAAGCAACGCACCTGCGGCGCGCGCCCGGGCGCTCTGCAAGGCAAAGCATCCTTCTGCCCATCACGCACCTTGAAATATATTCACACAACTTCCTGGTGGTTATTCCTGTCATTCAGGGTGATTAAGTCAACAGTGCATAGATGACCAAAAAAGTTGATGAGCATTTTTGATTGTAAGGGGGGGGGGGGGGTTCTGCTGTTTTAAACGTCCATTTGCTCTCCTGCCTAGGGAAAGGCAAATCCCTCCGAGGCACCAGACTGTCCGGTATTCTTTGTCCCACTCTTCTGCCTATTCCTAAGCTAAATCCCAGAAGAAAGCTTTGAAAGACGCTTTTTCCTTCTGCAACACTGATGTGTTAATTATAAAAAAGCTAGTTGACAGTACAAGAAATCTGGATACCTGTCTGCAAATACAGAAAGGCAACAAAAGGGAATAGAAGCAGTAAGGAATAAAAGCAAGCACATGCTGAAAACATTTTGAACTAAACTACTCGATTTCTCATGAAACCAAGGCTGGCTGCTGCAAAAACTAAGCGTCTGGATGCTCCCTGGGTTGGCAGGGAGGAGGGACGGGGGGTTTCCACCGGGTATCGCCCAGCCCGCTGGCGACAGCACCGTTAGCAGGGTTTGAGCCCAATTCTGCCACCACCTTCAGCCAGCTGCTCCCAGCCCTGACCCCGCTGCGCAGCGAGACTGCCGAGCAAACCGTCGATGGCGGAGCAGCCGCCAGCTGCTCAGTAAATCCACGGAGCTGGTCTGACGGTCTCGGAAACAACTGTGGCCCAGCTAATGCCGTGGATAAAAATCTGCCACTTGAAAAACTAAAACAGACCTATTAGAGTCGCAATCAAATTCCGCTACACTCAGTTGTCTACAGGAACCAAAATAATTGCACCAGAGATGTCAGCTCTTCACCAACGAACGCGGCTCACAGGCAGAGGAACCGAGGCGAGCTCAGGCCCCAGCGTCTTCGCTCCTCTCATCTGCTCAGTACAACAAATCAAATCCTTCACTTCCAATGCCACCCTTCCCTGCTTGTCCTTATCGGAATATGTATCTTAAAGTTTACGAGATCATCTCAAAGCACAAAGACAGTCAAAGATGCATTTGAAAAATCCACATTTCAGAAGCTGTCACTGGAGCATCTTGTGTTGTGACCCAGGATGCACAGAGCAGTACGCGCCTCTGTCACTCCTGGGGCAATTAGAGAACTTTGTAGGACACCTGCACTGCTAAAAATATGTCAAAATAAGAATTATTCCGCTCCTGTCCTGCCCAACATCAGACCGCCTACAAGGAGGTCATCAAGACAACCCACCAGCTCTTCAGTGGAGCTCAGTGACACCTTGAATAAGTCGAATCAAGAGAGGTTCAGATTGAATACACGGAAAAACTTTTTCACCATGACGACGGCAAGCAGTCGAACAGGTTACCCAGAGAGGCTGCGCGATTTCCACCCTCGGAGGCTTCCAAGGGTGGGCAAGTCACCGAACACCGGGTCTGGCCTCACTGCTGACCCTGCTCGTGGCTGGAGGCTCGACGGGATGGTCTCCGAGGTCCCTTCCAAGCCCAGTTATCCCACGATCTATGAGCAAAACCATGCATCTTAACAGAATATGAGGCGGAAGAAAGGAAGAACTTAATACCTTTGCGCACAGGTCCCTGTTTGACACTATCAGCCACTGCTTAGCCCAGCATCCAAAACAGCTTTCATGCGCCAACACTCACTTGAGCAACTTACACCCCGCATGGGTCTCCCCAGAATCTGGGCACGCTCCGTTTACCTAGCAGCAATATTCTGGTCGTCATCCATTTTCACCCAGACCTTAATTTCCCTTCCTACTGACATAATCGCCACTGGGAAGAAAGAGGGGAGGGAAAAAAAGAAAGAAAACCCACCACCACACACTATGACTCCATTATTTAACATGGAAACGCCATGAGAAAGTCACGAAGGACTGAAACAGCAGTCCCACAGACGGACGGGAGCAGCTCACGACTGGGAACCAGTCTGCGCTTCCCGCAGAGGACTGGCCTCCCAGAATTCATCAGACTGACCAGAAAGTCCGGGAAGCTTTGAGGAACACACTTCAGACACGACATCAATTCATTTGCAAGCAATGAGCTGCCTGGGTGTGGACAGAGGGAGGAGAGGAGCAGGCACTGCTGGCTCTTAATTTCACGTAGAGCCCATTTGAATGAAGAATGCTGCATTGCCCTGTTTGGAAATTAAATTCCTGCATGAAGGGAGAGGCTGGCACACGCTTCCAGCAGGAGTATGCTTCTTCTGGAATGGAAATCCATCGGGAGGAGAAGAGCAGAACAGGTCTCCGAGACGGAAGCAGAGGTAGGAAGCTGCTGACCTCACCGCGCTCTGCTAGAGGGACCACACGCAGGCTTGGGTCTGAACGCGCTCTGGAGAACGCCCGAGATCCATGGCCGAGGATGGCGAAACAACGCTCCTTGGTGCGGCAGCGGTTTGGTTCGTTTCTTGATGCCATTGTGAGCTTGCTTCATCGAAAGAAGTTTGGAAAAGTATAGCTTATTGAAGCAAGCCAGGAGGAAAAAAAATGCTAGAATTACATCCTGAAATCTCACCGTGAAGCAGGAGGTAGAAAAAGACCTACAGAACTCGAGTATTCTGCAGCTTGCCAGTGCTTCTCCTGTACATTACACACACACAGGAAAAGAAACCAGTTTGTAAAACACAAAAGTATCAGCAATATGTTGGGTTTCAGTTTAGATGCAGTAAAAGACCAAGTGGACTGGTTACCTATATTTTGCTTGCTGGCTCAAGAATCAACCTTGGTCTATACAATGAGTTACTCATAACCAGAAGTTAAAAGACAGCTTTTTCTATTCCAAACTTCTGCATCCCTCCTTAAGGCTTCCATATTCCCATCTTCCCAGGAAAGGAAGATACATATGGTGGCACTGCTACATCCAAGTGTCAAGGTAGGACAACCAACCTGCATTCCAAACCCTCCTGCTCCTTTAACAAGTAATTATGCCCATATCTCATTTTCTCCATTTATAAAACTACCTGATGCAAGAGTTCTGTGATCATTATGTGACTGCAAAACCAAAGCTTGAATGGCATCCTGCAGTGGCCAAAAGTTCAGTTCCTGATCCCTGAAACACACACCAGCGTAACCGGGGCTGAGCTTTCAAAAGAGTTCAAAGACATTTGGGTGTCACTGAAAGACTCTTTCATTTTATTTTTCGCCCCAAATGTATCCGTACTCCAATTTAAAGAGGAGAATTTTAGGGTTAGAAGGGAGAGGCTTCCCCTTGCCCCAATAATTCTAGCAGTTTTCTTCAGTTTCCTGTTTTCAATAGCTTCTGCTATGCTTTCTTTCCCTACTTGAGAAACAGTCACTCTTTTGAGCTCCACAGCACTCCTTCACAACCTCTTTCCTTCTCTCAAAACCTATCCTCACCCTCCCCTACTACACAGTGTAAAGGTACTATTTAACAGCAATAGGTCCAGCCCAAGACTTTACATGTCTCTGTTCCAACTGAGCGGAAAGTAGAGATTTCATCTACTAGTGGTGATTAAAACAGAAGTGGAAAGACTGCTTATTTCTGCCTTCCAAAAAAAATCTTTTTGAGATGTTTTAGCTGCACTATGTCAAGGATAGCGAGGATTTTATTTTCACAGTGGAACAGCACTAAATTGAATTGAATTATTCATCAGAAATGTGTAATGTGATCATTATTTCTGGCATTGACCATATGCTCTTACTGCCTCAATTCACTTCAGGAATCCCAAATTAAATTCACTACACTCTATACATCTTTAGGGTACCACGTTTCTATGCACACGCACCGAAACACATACAGATGAGAGAGTGACATACATAAACACATCCAGGTAGCCACAAGTGTATGAAGTCCTCTGTAGTGCTATGTATTTCTTCAGGACAACAGTCCAGCGATGCCCCAAGTTTCCCAGATTCAATCCGCATCTTTATCTTTGGTCCTATTGCAATAACTTGGTCAATTTTACATTCCTATTTTTTATTTCTTCATCTTTCAAGGGTGCTTCAAAAGCTAAGTAAAGTTTGTGAAATGCTGAAAGATATTGAGATGCAGGAAGCAAAGAGTATTTTTGATATGAAAAATTATTGCTTCTTCTCAGTCCATGAGACCTGGTATTGACGTTGCAGCACACTGTCCCACCAATCACACCAGAACAAGTCGTGGCTTCAACCAGCTGCTGCCGTAAGGATCTTCAGTACAAACTCCTCTTTTCTCACACTCTTCAAACAAATACCTGACAAACTGTTCTCAGTTACCTAAAGCAAAAATAATCCCGTCTCAGGATTCTTTGGTATGGTCTGGCTCATACATACACTAAAGTCACTGCATTATCAACTACCAAACTATTTTGTTCAGTACTCATATTTGAAAACTTCTTGCAGGAAGCTTTGCATTCAAAACAGGTCTGGATGCATCACTTTGGAAAGAGACAAAAACCACCCACATTCACCTAACCTACCTTAGCAAAAGCAAGCTACATAGACACAGACAAAAAGGAGCAGAAATGCTCTATCCCAGGTAATACTACTAGGCTGATCCAAACATCTTACTGAGGTTACACCAAGTTACACAAGCACAGCATCCCTCTTTCTCCCCATTTGTTTAGAGTGACTCAACTGTTACACTGAGAAAAACATTGTTCGTGGTATCACTTTCCTATTTTAGCTAACACTCTTAAATGTTGTGACGCACTGCTCACACGGGTTGTCATTAACAGCCTTAACCAGCCACATACACTAGAAATAGCAGAGACCCACACGTTTAGATTTAGCTAGCCCTGTACTCCAACTAGTTCACAAATCACTCATGGAAGGCTTGAAAAACTATCTTGTTTAACCCTGTAAATTGTGAAATTTCAGTACATTTACAGTAAAACAGGAAATTCTGGTACTCCACTACACATCATTAATACATACACACACAAACACACCCTTCACTTTAATTAGAAATGCCAAAGGGATAAGCAACAACCCTGATTTCCAAAATACAACAAGATTATCACCAAATTCAAAGAGAAGAAGCCTTTACTGTTTTCTAGGATCCTCCAGACAATTAAGCTACAGCATTACACCTACATATGACTACTTACGGGTCACCCTGAATAGCTCCTTTCCCCTGCTAGCGAAGACGTCCAGGAGGAAGAGCTGCGGGGCAGTGAAGTGCTCAACGCTGCCAAACCCCGCGACCCTGCTGGACACGGGGGGCACGAAGCAGCTCGCCAGGGATGCACAGGACTGAGCAGGCTCAAGGGTAAAGACTGGAGACTTTAAAACCAAAGACTGGTTGCACTATTTAATGCATAGTAACATTAAATGCATTTTGCAAATCAATGAAGTTGCTAGGACAAAAGTGGCAATTAAGGGAGTTATGCGTTTTAATCTCTCCAACAAAAGGAAAATCCCCTGGTGAATTATGTCGTATAGTTAGAGATACAAACCGAATGATTAATGCTGGCGTGTGATCTTCACCCCAGGATTTCTCCTCCTCCCCCTCCTCTTTAACACATTAACATGCATAAACATTGGAGAAATAAGTGAAGAGGAACAGAAAGGGGAGCGTGAACATCTCTGAACACAGCACACCACACGAAATTTCAAAGTCACTTGCGATAGACTGCCACGGTCCAGGGCTGTCTTCGGCAGCTAAGGGAAAGACTGAAAGATGGGCGGCGGGGGGGATATTTTTTGGTTTTTAATTGCATCAGCAATTTGCATCCTTGTTTTGGGGTTGACATTGTTAAGAACCCAACACCATTTTACCTGGACTATTTCTCACAGATACAAAAAAGCAAACGGCATAAGGCTCCTCTCTAAAAATCAAGCAACTACGCAATCGTAAAAGACAACCTTGGGTTAGTACTGCCGTTCAAAGTTGCCATGGAAACTAACACCTTTCCTCGGATACTGCCGTACGCTCCCCTGCCACGTCCCCTGCCATGCCCCGGTCTCTTTTAGGGGAGCCACGCTGGGAAGCTCCCCCGGGCAGCGAGCAGCCGCCCCGACAGAAAAGCTGCCCTAACCCGCGGCCAGGCTGGATTTGCCCTTGCCGGACCCGCGCGGCAGCAAGGAGAGACCCACCTGACCGGTCACGGAGAACCGGAGGACAGTCCGAGCCGGCCACGGGCCAGCAGCCCCGAGCTCGGTGCAGATGGACCATGAGGAGTCGCTGGGGCCCTGCTCCGCTGCCGTCCCGCCGGAGCACCAGCTCCGCGCTCAGCCCGCCAAGGCGGGAGCAGGACTGTCCAAGCAAGCCACCGGCGAGAGGCAAGGGTATTTCAGCAACCCGATCGAGCCGTCACTGCCTCCCTGGTGCAGGTTTCGGGAAGCTTTAGAGAACCATTAATTAAGCATAAACATTCCAGGAGAGGTGAACAGTCACCATCGCAGGCATCTCGCAGGTGACTTCAGCAAGATCAAAAAGGCCTAAGCTATTTGCCTGAGGAATCAGTGGACACTAATGACAAAGTTAGCCTCCATTCAAGTATCCCCTTATTTTCTTCAGTGTAATAACACCTGCCATTAAACCGAATCCATTACATAAATTCAAAGTGATGCATCTTTAAACCAGAATAGAAGTTTATGATAAATCAGTCTTAAACGTTTACATAAGAAATAAAACTGGAGCACTGTTTTTAATATATAGATACCACACCTTAGAAAAAGCATAATTGAAACAGAATCACAAAAAAGTTCAGATTTTGTTCTGGATGCTCTCTCGCCGTCTTGCCCGCTCTTTGTTCACGTTTGAGAACTTCACCCCAGGAACACGCAGTGAAAGCGGGGACAGCCCCAGCAGACGCTCCCCGAACGGTCATGAGCAACATAGAATTAATTCCATTAAAGTTATAAATATTCAACTGCGTAAGTGAAGGCCTACTATCTCTAAAGCAACTACCGCTTTATTCGATATCATCTTGTAAAGAAGGGAAATGAGTGTTTGACAGAGCTTGCAAAGCACCAATTACGTGAATGGTCATTTTTCCATCAGTTCTTTTGTCAGTTATAGCAACATGATACAACCAGCGCAACTAAGCCCAGATGAGGAACATAAGATTTATTTTCATAGCATTTATAAGAAAACTTGCATCGAAACTCTGTTCTTGGCAGGTTTTTTTTTTTTTTAAGCCACATGCACAGCCTTTGCACACTGGCACAGTGGTGGACTTAACTCCCTTGAGTTGTTTTGTTTCATGTTATTTAGCTAAGCAAACAGATGACAACAGGATTATGCTTTCCTTGGGACTTTGACATTCGGTTTCAGATCTCTAGAAAGTCACAGGTCTATTGCTGAAGTTGCCAGAAAGCGAGTAAAGGAGCAAGATGTAGGCAGGCTGGGTGGATCTGGAAATGGAAGTACTTCAGCATCTATCAACATCAAAAAGCAGAAAACAGAACAAAACTGAAGACTATAAACGTTGTTCAATGCAGGAACAGAAAGGCCTTTTGTGCAAAAGCGAGCAAACATACGCTTGTCTTCAGTTACACCTCAAGGAGAGCTCTGGGAAGGGGGAGCCCAGAAACGGAGCCACTGCCAGAACCTCCCCAACGCGCAGGACCCTGCGAACTGGAGCTGCACCCTTCAAAGCGCATCAGACGGATCTGAGCCTCCACTCCTGCAGCCAGGCACACGCAGGGCCGCAGCGGTGTCCAGCAGAACGGCACCTCTGCCAGGCTGCCGAAACTCCCTCTGCGGCTCGGAAGCGAAAGTCGAAGCCGGCCCGGCCTCGCATCCCGGGGAGGCGGCACGATCCACTCGCGCGGCCCCGCGCTGGGGCGAGGACGCTGGTGCTGACACCGCTCAGAGATTTCACAGGAAGAGCGAAAAAATCGCTTGGGTAAACAACACTTTCTTTTACTTCACTTCCTTGCTTCTCCTTGTATTTAGAGGCATAAACAGGTTTCCCGATTACTGCGCTATGCGTGCGTAGTTTCCACGCCTGGCCAAGCATTTCTGCTTCCCTTCCCCCCCAAAAATTGACCTCACTGGGTCCATCTTTGGATACCCCCCCCTTGTTTGAAGCCCCCCCAAATCTGATACTATAACACTTTTTTTTTTTTAATTTGGAAACCCAAAACACTACACTGAATTTGGTTATTTTTCATTTTTCATGCAGACAGGTACTACCCTGCCTCTCCTCCGAGCAGCTCTGTAGCTCCCCTTCGGACCCGCAGCAGCTCGCTGCATTTTCGCTTGCCTAACGCAACTCCACAAAAGCAGTCCAGACCCTAGGAAACGCCACAAGAAAGCTGGGATTTGTTAAAAATCCATTCGGACGAGAGGAAACCAGATGACACGAAACCCATTCACCGCCGCAGTTCGGACGCTGGGTGTGACCTGTTCAGCACCTCCAGCAAGCTGCCAGGAGGAGCCACCGGGAAAGCAGCGCGCGGCCCGAGCCAAAGTCAACAGGGGAGGAAGCCGGCCGCGCGGCGCGGGCCTTCGGCAGCGCCAGGCCTCCTTACAAGGAACACTTATGCTGGTTCGCTTAGCGGGGACTTCGAAACACACCCCAAAAACCAAGCAAACAAGAAGTCCAGCACAGGAATATCAGAGGTTTTAAAGGAGGTTTTGAAGTGCCAGCTGCTTCAGCAGTCATTCTCCATTTCAGCGTGAGCTCAGGTGTGGGTTACTGCGAGACATCGCTGCACCTTCCCTCTGAGAAACCACTTCTGAACTGGGGAAGGGAAACGTCTCTACAAGAAGTCTTACACGGCACGCCAGTCTCACCAGGGAATTCAGCAGCCCAGGAATAGCTATAGCTATGCCTCACAGCCTAATTAAAATGCCGGAGATGACACAGGTTTTTTTAATACACATAACAAGCACCTATGTTGGGAAGGGCTGTGAATAACAGTGTCTTAGCCACCTGGAGCAAGAAAATAAACAGAGCAGCAAAAATCCCATTGATGACGTTCAAAATTTACATTTACAACTTCCAATAAAACTTCTTTAAATCTGGCTTATATGTTGATAACACCTCAGGTAACTTATAAAATCCAGTTATTAGTATCCTTGAACCATGAATTATCAACACAAAAGACGTTACACACAAATTTTTAATGCCACAAAGTTATGACTGACGCATTTGTAAAGAAAGACAAGGCAGAGAAAGGGAGAGACAGTATTTGTTTAAAAATTTTTTGAATATTACTGCTTATTTGAATAAAAGTAATAAATCAAAACCCCAAAGAAGATATTTATATAAAAGCTAGACGTTGCAGAATAAGTTTTAGAAGGAAAGACAGCTGTCCACATGCTTTATGGTGTTCTACAGTTAAGTTACGCACTCACTGAGGCTGCTCCTAAACCCACCGCGCGCCCACCACACGCTCCTAACGTCACTGCAGCAGGCAGACTGCATCTACACTCGGTCCATCATTAAATGTAGGAAAAGTGAAATGAAGCGTTTAACAGAAAACAAAACAGAAAGCCTTGTACAACCCTAAGTTTCGAAAGCAGGCCGCTAGCACAGCACTGCACGGTGCTTCGCTACCCAGAGGTACCGCGTTGGGGCAGCGGGACAGACGGATCCTAGCTGCTGCCACTGCACAACGCGACACTTCCTCGGGGACATCGGAGTAACTTAGGGTGGGAAACGAGCAGTGAAAGCTGCAGACACTCGGGCCCTGTCCTCGTTTCCACGGGAATGGATGGTAACTTCCCATTAACAGGGCTGAGAGAGCGAGAGCCCTTCTGCTGCCGCTCCGAAGTCAGCGCTATCCGAGCCGAACGGGAAGCTCACGGAGGCAAGGCGCTGCACCTTGCGGCATGACTCACGCCGAGACCATCTGGACAAAACATTCACACAAGAGCTTTAGAAAAAAAGAAAAAAGCTCAACATCTTGAAACAAGTTGCCAGACAAGATTACACAAAATGATCTGCCGAACATGCTAGAGATTGCCAGAAACATTTTTGAAAGTAGACAGCGTACGGAAACCTGTATCCCTCTGGGATCTGCTTACAACTTATCTTTTTAAATTTCAGCATGTTCAGACGTGTAACCTGAAAGCACGTAGCACCCTAGGAGTTAAGGGACAGCACGCGGCCCTGTGACGTCTTAAGAGACATCAAATGGATCAAGTCATCTTTTGCCATACAGAACCAGCTCCCCACCCCGTCTAAGTTATTGATTCAGTTCCGTATAGAAGTGACTCTGGGCAGACTAGTCCGTTTTTCCTTAGCTGCTTTTCCAAGTAGCAATCTCCCAACACAAGTGTCATGCCACAATTTCTTCTTACCAGCTAAAAAAGAACAAATACTGAGAGAGAGGGTATTCCCACTGGTTTCTTTCCCGACTTCCCCAATAGCCATCAGCAATGTTTCCAGCTCCTACGCAACAAACCAAATTTCAGACTTGATTGTTCAGGGTAGCTTTTATCCTTCTTGTCTAAATAAATCACTTTACAATTCCTATGAAACCCCAAACTGATATTCTGCCACTGAATAAATGAGTAGTCCTTCTCAAAGTGCAAATGCCCAGCGCAGATACAGACACGGACACACTACAGAACAACTTGAGATCTATTTCCTAGCTCTTTTCACATTTACCTTTCCTATTAGTGAGTCCGTATGTCCTTTGCCAAAGGACATACAGATAAAGACAGCAGAACCCTCCCCTTCTCCCCCACGCCTGGCTGAGGCTGGAGCAAGCCACGGGAACCCTGCATTTCTGCTTCCACAGTTCATTTTTATGAGACTCCAACATCTGCAGATGTTGCTATAATTAAAAAGGGATAAAATTAAGTTAAAGAAAATACTGGATGCAATCAGCTTATTTGCCTGAAGAAAGTAGATTACATAACGTATGGGCAAGTATGGATGATCTTCAGCAAGACAGAGCAGTCAGCAAACTCTGAACCCCCGCACACTGCTACAATTCCAAAAAACAAAGCTTGCAAAAGCAAAGTATATATTCTACCCTGCTTTTGTTACCATAACATGTACTCTTTTATTAAAGAAAAGGTTCTTTTGTTTAACGAATTTCAAGGGTTTATTGGCAGGTTGCATTCTGGGGGGAGAGCAACTGAACTGAGGGGAAGGCAAAAAGATGCCATGTAGAAGAAAAGCAAAAGAAAAAAAGGATAAATCAAAGTGAATTTTTGCTAGTAAGTGTCCAGTATTTCCAAAAGGGGAGGAAAAAAAAAAGCATTAAGAAACCTGGTACATGGAAGTAGTGATAGTGCAGCACCATTGCAAAGGGAGCAGGAGTACTGCTGTCAAGCGCTCCGTGCGCCGACGGAGGGACAGCGCGGCCGGACAGACGCCCACGCCTCGCCCTGTCCCGTGGCGTTTAAGATGCAAAGGGCAACGAAGACTCACGCCCCTAACTTGGCACTCTCCCCTGTTCCTCCTCCTGTGTCTGCAGACAAGGCAGATTAAAGAGAGCCGTAAGAAAGCCTCTGACTCGGCTGGTGTTGGGCAGAGCTGCTGGCACCTCTGGCCGTCACACGGCAGGGCTGGGAGAGTTCACTGCTGGGCAGGGAGCACCGTCGGCCTAACGAGACGAGCAGGAGGCACCAACGCTCGCAGCGTTCCTCTTCACAAGGAACTTGCACTCCAAGCCAGAAGAACTGGAAAACCTCCCAAAGAACAAGGTGTCTAGCTTTTAATCTCATTTTAAATTATACTTAAGAAACCACTGCATTTGAAGGAAGTCGGGCCAACCATCAGTTTAAAGACTGCCTAAGACGTTCCAGCTTTCCACCCCACCCTGAAAGACTTCCTTTTCACCGCGGTGACACTCACCAACACTAGCACACATAACTGCAGGGGAGGTTCAAAAGGATCTGAATGGAGACGCACAGCTCCGGTTTGGAGCTTGCATCAGCAACATTCGGCACAGCAAACGCACCTTCCTCAAATTTAAGAGCCTGCTGAGGAAGACCTCAGTGCGCCGGCGACGGCAGCTGCTTCCGGGGAGGACAGGCCTGGCAGTGGCCATTGGCATCGGAAGCGCCCTGTTGCTTTTTCACCAAAAAAGCCACATTTAACTACTTCAGAAACTGCTTCTTCCCCCTACACTCTAGACAGCATTTTGGCCAACCATCCTCCGAGAGGAAGGTTTCAGAGCAGACTGCCATCACTATATATCATTCCAAATCATGTTATATTTTAACCCAATCACTCCTCTGCTCAGTATTTCTCCCTGCGGTTCAGTCCCACAACTATATTCCATCATGCCTAAAGGGCTGTCAGTGCCAGACGGCCTCATGTGCACGCTCTCCCGACTTCTGAGATGTCCTAAGTGGTCCAAGGCGGGCACAGCACACTGGAAAGCCTTCCTCCATGGGCGCATCACCAAAGGGCATGTTGAGCACGGCTGCGCTGAAGCACACCCAGGTCCTCTCACAGCACACACGGCTTCATTTTTACCTCTTACCCTAATCCTACGCAACCACGTAACGTTAGAAACTTACCCCAACAAAACCGGCCCTTGTAGCTGACCACCACACACTTCACCCAAAGTATTAACTTTTACTGCAGCATATGCAACTTTCTAAATTTTAATATCAGCGCGTACTTTCCTTGATTTCACAATATACCCAAAATACAACGAACAGAAGATCCTTTCCTCAGGAGGTTTCAGTTCCCCCTTCTCTAAAACTGCGTCAAAGACCGCTCATGACAGAGCTGTTACTCATCTGATTTATGCTCAAATCGCCAGAAGAGGCCACTAGCCATTTACTCTTCGGGGCTCAACTTAACATTTTTGAAAGTCCAGGTTCAGTTATTATTAAAACAAGTCAGGTACAGAGCTAGACACAAAATTATATTCAGTGCTGTGGAGCAACCGGGGTTGTTTATTAGGTGCCAGATGCATCATTTCAGCAGACGTGAAATGTCTGCGAGGCGATCTGGAAGGCTTGCAGAAGATGTTTAACAGTATAGCACCATCCACAAAAATGCCTTTATCAACTGAGAAACTGCCAAATTTGACTTTTTACAACTTCCTAAAGCCAGAAAAAGTTAAGTTTAATTTGCATAACTGCTGCTTTTTTTCTGCTAAAGCTTGGGAAGGCAAAGGAAAGAAGACACATTAAGGAAAACAGACTTCAAAGAGGCACTTCATATAGCATATTTTTGTGAGTAATACAATGCAGTCCTTTATCTACAGCTTCAAATAAGATATTATTTTGCAGTATATATACTTAACCATTCTCTCTTTGCCTGACCCATACGGTTTTAGGAAATCTCATCCCCTTGGACTTGAGACTTTCTTGCCTGAGACATGATTATTTTGCGCAGATAGATAACTTGTGTAATCTATGCCAAAGAGGCTCCAAACAACCTACTTGCTTGCAAAGAAGTTATGTCTATTCAGTCAAAACCCCTATTCCTTAAAAAATAAGGCTTCAACTCCCCAACAGCGTGATAGATTGAGTCAGCAAAATGCAAGAAACCCAACTCAGACATCAGTCAAGGTCAAGATGAACTTCACTCACCTAGGTCAACTTCCGCAGAGCCCTGGGAGTTTTTGAGTGAGAAATACACATAACATATAACCTTTCTCTGGCAAGCAGAAACGTCCTTTTTAAAGTAGAAACATTTAAAAAGGGAATCGAGACAGTCATATTTTGAACTTAAGCTGACTCATTATCTTTGCAAAAACTGTCATCTTACCTTCTGAGCACTCAATGCTTACTGTAGTAACAAAGGGGAAAAAATAGATATAGACTATTATGTAGCCTTAAAAATTATCCCAAGCTAGCAGAATTCTGTAAGCCTGCTTTAAAAACAGTCACTTTGCAGCTATTTTCCTTCATAACCTCCACTGTCTCCAGCAAAGAAAAATAGTAAGAGGTCTGGAGCTACGAGAGTAGCAGAACGAGATCCTGGAAGACCTTTGACTCTCAGAATTAAAAACATCACTCGCACACAATGGCTCGAGCGCGAGGCAGCGGCTGCAGCTTTTCATTCCGGCTATTGTGGTCCAAGAATAGAACTGCAGAGCCCACATAATCGAGCGTCTCCACTGTATTGTGTTCCCTCACTATCCACGTTGCCATCTGAGAGCTATTTAAAGTGTAAAACAAGCGAGTTTCTCTTTGAATGTCAGCTCAATATGGGAAATGAGAGTTAATGCAGTCTTTGAAACCGCTGGATTTTAAAGACTCTCCCCACTAACCACGCAGCACAGAGGAGATCTCATTTAAAAACAGTAGAGAAAATATTTGATATCAAAGTGCAGCAATACAGGTAAGAAAAGCTCTACAGTGACAATGTGTAAGGTCTCTAGTCCAAGACCTGCCAAACAGGAGCTGGCTGCTACTGAATATAGGTCATAGCAATTTTCAACCTGGTTAAGTAAATAAAGGCAAAGAAAGCTACTGAAAGGAAAGCGACTGTACAGTGAATTGCCCTTACAGGGTAAATATACTAAGATAAACGGTTATGATTGAGATATAGCTGCAATAATCCAAAAATTCAGCAATTTCCTATTGATTTAATCACAAAAGACTTGTAAGACTACTAAAAAACCACTATGCCCTCTGATTCATTGTTGTGCCTGTGCTGATTAAAATGACAGATATTAAGTAACGCGGGCAAAATCACACAGCAAGTCATTCACAGAAGTGGAAAGCAAAAGTCTTCAGCTGCATGTCAACTACTCTAAGAACAAGGCAATGCTAACTCACCTCTGTCATTCGTAAGGAATTCAAAATATATCAAAAGCAGTAGCAATCAATGTCATTCCTCCTGGGTACACAGCACACATCTCAATGATTTCACAGCTATTCATAAAGTTATGCTCTGTTCACAACATAAAACAAGGTACTCTGATTATTTCTATCAACATTAGTTAAATTTCCAGATTGGTAGTTGACATCAGACATATCAGCCCTCAAAAACTTGCTACTCTCATACGCCCCGTGAGCCAACCACAACCGCAATCCCAGTCGCTCAGCCATCTGCACGGTCCGGGCTCGACTCCCCGCTGCCTCCGCGGAGCCGCGAGCAGCTCCCAGCTCCCGCCGGCGAGGAGCAGGAGCGATTCAGCCTCCCACCTCCCCGCTCAGGCTCCGCTCCGCTGCCAGCAGCCCCGGGAGCAGGCAGAGCGGTCGCCTTGGGCAGCGGGACGCCAGCTATCAGCTAGTTCCTCTGAGCTCTTCAGGCACCGTGAACATTTGGTGACATTTCAGTTGCTACCAAAAGGGAATGAATTTGAATCAGGAGCTAAAAGAGATGAAATTTGAGTCATCCACCCTGACTTTTCACTCTTTTAAATAGATTTAACATATTTCCAGTTTGCAGATTGCTACATATGAACCGCATGTGAAGCAAATACAACCGAGGAGCCCATCGGCAAGCAGAGAAAGGAAGAGGCAGCCCTCAGGTGAGCTCAGCAACACCCAGCTCTTCCTCCAAAGATCGTGTTCTTTGGACTTCTCACCTCGCCTGAAGCAACCCTGCTAACGGGAGAGAACTGAAACTAACCTCCATCCAAACCAAAACGGCATAATCAAACAATTAACAAGCTGCTTCACTTGGTGAAAACGAGCTCAGGCCGTGAGGCTGTAGTATTAAATGCACTTGCGGCATTTCTAAGCCTTCCTGGGGAGGAACCACCGCTTGCTGCTAAAACTCACACCCAGGCCTGAGCGGGCCGTTACAGCACTGACATTCAGAGAAGTTGCACCTAGCTGAGCAAGAGAACTAAAGCTAAACCTAAAAAAAAAAGCTTCCACCAGAAAGAGAACAGTTTCAAGTAGATCTACAAAAACATTACCTTAGCTAAGAAAAGAAACACAGTCTGCACTATTAGTTTATTTGGACTAACCACACTATTAACCAATTTGCCATCAGTAATAATAGACATACCACTGTCACCACCACGCTGAGAATATCCAGTTAGTAAAAACATGTCAGTATGATCAGCGTAACCTCAAACCAAGCTAAGGCATGTACAAAATGAAATCAGCAAGGAGCTATGTACTTGCAGAAATTTCTAAGTCCACAGGAATTATCTGTAAGGCAAGGAGGATTTTTCTTAGCTCGATACACTTTTCCCCTGCCTTAAACATATACGGTTGCTTTGTATCTTTTCCATTTTCTATTCTAGTCCCAAATGACGAGGAGAAAAAAGAAAGCATTAATGTGTTCATGTGGATTAACAGCATCTGTGAGCACTGAAAAAGCTTGCTAAAATACCGCTTTTGACAAGAGCAGCCTCCCTGCACCCTCAGATCTCTCGCTTGACAGCATAAACACGTGTCAGCAAGCAAGAGGCAATTCCCAGCAACAGGCCCGGAAAACAGGAAAGTTTCTGCAGCACAGACGTTGCACCGAGACCCAAGGCTGCGGTTTATTCGGACATATCCCTTCTTCACCCGCAAACGCAGAAAAAGACATCAGGCAGAATTTAGCAAATCCACCCCAACAAATCACAGCACTTTGTATAAGCGCAGGGCACAGGATCAACCACGAAGGAGCTTGCTGTGACCAGCATCTCCCGCTTGTCCCACCAACGCACAAACTTTCTCCTAATTAAACAGAAAATCTTCAGAAAGGTCTGAAGTAAGTTTGACTTTCATGAAATGAGAAGTCGCTCTCCTCTGCCATTTGTTTGTATGCTGAAGAGGGGTTTTTGGCTAAGGCTCTGCCTGCAGATAGGCTATTGCCAATCTAGGCCAATGGATTCCTTAGAGGCTTGTTTGAATGTGTAAATTGATATTAGTGGAACATATTGAAGACCTTTGAAGCAAACTTGAGGGTTCCTCCTAAATGTAAGCAGTTTCTCTATTTTCTCTTTGTCCAGCTTGCATTAAAATATGCATAAAAATCCTTTTATTCAAAGCTATTAAAATACAGCAACCTCAAGCCAATGCAGGTCCTGATGAACACTCAGTCACACCGTGGACCACAAACAAAAGTGAACCCAATAAAACTTCACAAAAATTAAGAGATAACAAAACAGCAGCATTAAAAAAAAATACTGAGTCATCTTTTCATTAAATATGTGCAACTGGAGACAGGGAACTCAAGAACTCTGGTACCATAAACCACACATCGAAACAACCACCCTCGGAGCAAGCGCCGAAGAGCCGTACCGGTATCCCCATGCTCTCCATTCCCACGACGTCAAGCCGTTCCCCTCGCACAAACCCACAGGGACAGAGATGCAAACACTGATCTGCTCAGGGGAGGAGAGAAAGATTTCCTGGGTTTGCTTCCGTGCTAAGTATTTCTCAGAGATGTAGGAAAGCGTCTGCAAAGTGCCCATTCAAAAGGCAGCAAAACGAGCATCTCAATATCCTCAGCTGGCCTATCTTCTCAGCAGCTTAAAGCTTTAAAAATTTAAAAGCATAGATTTGATGTCCAGGACTGTCAATCTAGTATCTTTGCCAGCAAAAAAGGTCACACAAGCCTTTAACTCCTAAAAATAAATCTTAAAGAAAACACTCATTCAGGTTTCAATCCCACTGGAGCAAGAAACTTTGGAAGAATCATAAAAAGCTGGCACTCAAGAGCAGCTAACCTGTTTATTTGCATCAGGAAATTTCAGTGAAGTGTTTATTTCCTACTCATTACACAAACTATTTCCAGTAGCAGAAGTCAGGGAGGACAAATAGAGAGAGGGGAGAAAGGGGTCAAAAGAGATACCTACACGCCTTTCAGCCACATGACAGTTAGATGCAAGGCTGAACAAGCTTTGACCCATTCAGGCAATTGTTTTTTAATATATTCTTCTTTGTATACGCCACTGAGTTGTGACCTGCATTCCCCCACATGCTTTGCTTCTGCCCAGCTCGGACCCGTTAGCACCTCGATGCAAGCGACTGCCAGCTTATTCATAACGACGCTGGAGTTCATCATTTTGTCACCTCCAAAAAAAACAAACAAGACAAACAAAAAAGTAGAAAACCAAACATATACAACTGCCCAATTTCTCTTCAGTTTGAGTAACTTTTCCTAAAAATAAAATGCGTAACCCTTCCAACTGTGCAGGCTCTGTCGTCAGGCAGAAAAGTTCAAGGTTCTCTCAACATGTTTCAAAATCTGTAACTGAAACCTGTAAATCTCACTGGAGACCTTGTTTTAAGGTTATTCCGAGTAATTCACTACCCCGTAATCTTTTTTACCTCCTTTCAGGCTACTTAGGACACAATACCGTTCAGGTATGTGATATCCGCTGAAAGATTCAAATTCAACGATCAAAAGGAGGCAGGAACTTTTCAAGATGGATCTGAATTAACAGCATTAATGCAGGAGGATACCTCTCCTCAAAAAATGGGAAAAAGAAAGAAAGAAAGAAAGAAAGCAGTTTTACCATAAGATCAGTAAGAAAGCTAATTCAGACTGGATGCTCTTGCAGTGATCACAAAATGCATAAAGCTACTTGAAGTGAAAACATATGGAATTTTAAAGAGGAAAGTTAATGGTTACTACGTGCACATTATAAATACACACACATATATATACACATACATATAATACGTACTCATATACCACAGTTATACCCAGTAATAACTTAAATTTTTTAGCTTCAAAGTAGTCTAAGAAAAACATCCATAATGCTTAAAATATACTACAGGAAGTTTCAGAATCAGAAAATTCTGCAAGGGTGATCTTCAGAAGGAAAGAAGGAAAAAAGAGGGCAGGGTGATCTTCAGAAGGAAAGAAGGAAAAAAGAGGGCTTTTTTAATATCAAAGACACAAGAGTCCTCACTTCTCAGTTAGAAACTTTATGAATGAACTTCCTTATTTTTGCAGATAGAAGGGGAATCATGTCAAACCCCAAAACCCAGGCAGACTTAAAATGATGAGGGAATTCAAGGAAGATCGTTTTAAACTTTGGAGGGTTTGGGGACAGAGGCTGTTCACTTCTTTCTTTAAATATTTATCTCCCATGCTTGACAAAAATTTGGGACAACAGTTACTAGTAAGAGATTTTTTAAAACTGGCAACATCAAGAGAAGACCAAGAAAGTCCTAGCCTGACTTGCTGTGTACTCCAGCAGAAATAAGAGTTGACACTGGATAGCTTTCATTTGGGGGCATCAGTGAAGAGAACAACTTCACAAACATTTATTTATTTATTTTAGTTTAGTTTTTTTATAAAAGGAGGGCAGCTAGATGCATCACTCCATTTTAAAACTATATATTTAGGCTAAGTTTTCCATTTAGCCTCAGAGAATTAAGCACCTCCCTATAACAGTATCTGAGGACACTATCCATCAATTCAGGAAAGGAGTTGCAAAGCCCAAGGGGTAGCACGGAAGCAACTTCTCGAAAGGAGATCATCATTCTTTTAGTACTGATAAATATATTTAAATATTCAACACAAATAACTTCTGAGCAACACCTTTCACAGGACATTTACACTAAAGCTAACAGCAAGATACCAGCAGTCTCTTCCACCCGTACCGTCGCAGTCCGTCGTTCCAGCGCCAGTTTGCGAGAGGGTGCGGCGCGGACGAGAACCGTTTGGATGATGAAGCCCTAATCATAAAACCTCCGAAATGCTGCTAGTGGGCTGGAAGGGGCAGCAGAGAATGGAGAAAATTACAGCTGTGCTTTCAGCTTCCAGCAAGTATTGATTACAGACCGTCACGAGTAACAGATGCTGCCTTCTGGAGAAGCCTACGGCAGCAGATAAAAGGAGCGTCCTCGTCCTCTCCATGTGTGTTGGTCTGGTGATTGCAAGCTTATTCCCAAAATACTGACAGAGCCTTCTCTCCTTGAAGGCTACAGCGATACAGTGCTCCTGCCATGGCCGCACCTCAAGATCAAGCTAGAAATTAGCCAGTAACAGTTAAGCAAATTTATAAATGTAATAGTGTCCAATCACAGCAAGAAATACCAGCTGTCAGGGTGTGTTAACAAGAACATGATTTTAAGTGTTAATTTTAACCTAAAAAGTTTCAAGATACCCTCTCGCTCGCTACAGCTCTCACAGTACAGAAGCGGCTGCCCACAGGGACTTCCCGGAGAAGCCGGCCGATTCGGGATGTATTCCCTGCTCCTAAATCCGAAACACACCTAGGATCTGAATCGCCTGGGGCGCGTTCGGGGGCCGCCTTTCAGCCAGCATTTCTGGGGAGAAAGAAATGAAAGGATGACTAATGGATGTAATGTGTTTTACAGGCATCTTCTGTCAAGTTAATTCTGATGGGGATGGAGGGAAAAAGATAATTTGATCTAAATTCTTTAAGTATGAAGACAGAACATGCATGAATGTGTTTGTCATTAGATGAGTGGGACAAAACAAAGGATTTCTCTTACAGTTTGAACAAAGTAATTTATCATCACAAGTAGAAGTTATTCATACAGTGGAAGATAACAATATAGTTACTGATAAAATATCAAGCCAACTTCAGAGAAAATACAGACAATCTGGACCAGATAAGAGCATGTGTATGTGGATGGAGAAAGGGTAAAAAGGGTTCAACACCATGAGAGAAGAGAAAAAACACACACCCACACACAACACACTTCATATCACAGGAAATAAAATCAACACTCAATTCTTTCGGGCTGATGAAACCATCTCCTTGCCAGCTGCAGAATTTAACTTTTATCCTAGGACCTGCTGCATCAGAAATTCCCCCTTCAAAACGCAGGCAAGCAGCGTTGGTTTCTCTTCAGCATTTTCATTATTTGCAAGGGAAAAAGAAGTCTCTGCTGTCTCACAACCTTTCCAGAAGCACAAGATACCATAATCTCAAGCTCCTACTAAAGTATAAGCGCAAAAACAACATTTTAGGAGTTTGGGGATTTTTGCTGTTTAAGTTTCTATGAAGGTCTCAAACTCACAATGAAGATATGGGGCTTCAAGCACAAGAGCTCACACGTGTGTGCAACTTGCAGGCATGCATGCTTCTCAGAAAGTAAAACATTGATTTTCAACTAGATTTTGTTTAAGTCTTGCATTGATGTTTAGACAATATAAAAGGCTCTTGCCTTAAGTGGAACAGAAGCTGTAGAGCACCTGCAACAGGGGAACCACCCCACTTTCCCAGGGCTGCAAGAGGCAAATCAAAAGCGTGTTTAGCCCCATGTTCCAAGTCTGTGTGACAACAGTCACGAGAACACCGTTCCCATCAGTGCTGACACCTTTGGGAATGTAATCTATTAAACATATAGAGATCAGTGTATTTAAACCTCTACTAGCATCTCTTTATATATACACATATACTGTCTGTCCTCCATTTCTCCATTTCTGCTGCACAACTCACGGATGCTCATGAGAGCTGTTCACAGACCCAAGCCCAAAAAACAGAGGAGACAGACAGACAGAACAAGCATCCAGAATTTCTAGTCATTCGGCTCCAAGGGGAAATACAAGAGCACGTTTTCATTCACAGCAAGTTAAGTTTCCATTCAAACATCAGTACTGCATCCTGTGACCTTTGTAATGCTGTATTTTCTTCCTCCCTCCATACAGTGCAGAAACTTTCGCCCTGCCTTTTCCAGATGTGCACTTTATTTACTGACCTCTTTTGTTCATACTTCAGCATCTGCCTGCAGCACTGCGGGGTCAGCCCTGCTGAGCTGTCCCACAGATACCTGCCAACCCTGCTAGGCAGACAGAAATATAGGCAGCTTACCGATTTTTCTTTTTTAAAAGAGCAAATGTGATGAAGCAGGTCTCTTTTTGTCAACTGATGGAAAGAGAGGAAAGTCAGAGAGTCACTTTTATTAATGAGACCGCAGCAGAGACCAGCTCCCTTCATAAACCACTTCACAGAAGCATTTATTCATTTATTAAACTTCTGAGTAAGTGGTTATCAAATGCAGGGGAAAAACCTCCATGAGTCTGCTCAGAGCTTTGTAATTCTACAGTTCATAAAACATTTAGTATGCTATGGCTTGTTATTATTATTAATATATTCACTGCACCTACTAACAATTTTTTTTTTTTTACCATAATAATGGCTGCTTCTCATGTATGTGTTTTCTATCCCCTGCTTTCAAAGCCCTTTACACTCCTCGAATATGACTCTTCACGTGGAACTGTCGCGGGGAAGCGCTGTGATCCCCATTTTAGAGATGGAGGACTGATTTTTTTTGTTTTTAAATAAGTGCTTTATGGCCAATAAAACTTAATTTACAGCCACAGACAAAAAAGAAAGAACAAGTCACTGGATGTGTCAAATGCTACAGTCAGAGAAGTAAGCCTGTAAAAAGGAACAGATGCAAGCATTTTATTAAGCTTCCCCCTGCCTTTCCTTAGCATTGTACACCCAATTCCTGCTTTATAGGAACACCGTGCGTACCGTGGGTTTCCAAGAAGCTGGAGGAGCATGAGTTTTCTAGGAAACTTCACCTTTTTTTCCACAGATCAAAAGGCCTTGGATGGTTATGCACAGCACTATAAATAACTGTAGAAGTTGTTAACTCATCTCAGTTGTGATTTCCAAGCAATACACACAGCACAGCCCCCTCCGGATGAATTAGCATGGATGAGGAAGGATTCCAGCACACCAGTTTAACAGAGTTACATCTGTCGGTGGCTGCCACATGTTACTGCCTAAGGCAAATAACTACCTCTGGCAGCTGTCCGAAAGTTTCTTCAGCCCATAATCTTTTCCCTACATAAAATTTCTTCATATTTTAATAGCATAATCAGTGCTAATGAAACATGTGAACAACTCATTTTTTCCAAAAAGGAAGTACATCGCATGAAATGCATTTTAGGTACTAGATACTCTTAGTAGCGGGAAGAGTAGAAGCACCAGCCCAGTCCTAAACACGATAAAGGAAAGTACCTTCCCACAGCACCTAACTTTGCAGATTAAGTACTAACAGGTAGGAGCATCCTGAAAGACAGGGGAGCATTTTATCCCACTATATTTAAACTCCACCCAACAAGCATCTGAAATATTCCTAAAATAAAGGCGATCGCATGTAATATGCCAGAGCGCAGAAAGTTCCTTGAAATTGCCCTTTAATCTGATTTTCTCCTGCCCTGCATGGATCACTCACTGCCTGCTGAGAAAGGAAACAAGGGGATCAGTTAATGCCTAAATATAATGGTTGACACAGGGAAATGCCAACCCCTAGCTAATTCCATTCGTATCACTAAAGCAAAGGGTAATTGCTCTGAAGGACCTGCTACCCAAGCTGTTTTCCCCCTTAAGATTTCTCACTACTAAACCTCTATCAGCAGCAGACAGCGGCACGTTTTATTATTGCAATATCCAGACGTGCTCTGAGCACAGCCGAGCGGCCCGGTGATTAAAAGATCAGCGTTCACCACCGCGTCTGCAGCACCATCCTCACCATTTCTGGAGCCAGTGTAACAGTACCGATGGGAACGTACTGAAGGCCATGGCAACAAAAACGGGTTCACTTAACCTGCGCAGTTTGCATTGCAAAACAGTAACACAGAAATATTGCGACTGACTGAGCCTTAAGATCTTTGGTCAAAAACAACTGATCTGCTCGTTCAGACACAGTCTAGCAATTCTGCCAGCTATAGGTCTGACAAACACAAACCCCCTTCCTCAAGGAAACATTAGAGGACATCACTAGAGGGGAATTAGACAGCTACTCAAAGAAAGAGAAGACAGACTAATTTGGGGGCAACAACTATTATTATTAAGTACATTCAGTTTGCAAACACTCACTATTTATAAACTGTAGAGCTCCATAGTTTACTGTTTGCACGAAAACCTCTTCCAGTGACAATGGGGAAAAACAAACAAAACCCTTCCCTACCTAAAAGAAAAGAATGGAAACCAAAAAGCTCTTCCTGGAAAGTTCTACAATAAAAAAGCCTCAAAAACAGTAGCGCTGACCAAATTTCCCTGCCGCAGCACTCACTACTGCGGATCAAAATCCTTTCTCGGTTTAGAGCTAATCTGCTTATTTGGCTAACTTCAGGAGTCAAAACGCCAGAAGCTGCTTAGGGGCCACAGCTCCAGCAGGATAAGTCACAGCCCCCGCCTGCCTCGGCTGATGCCACAGGCAGAAACGGGAGTCAGAAACTAGCTCGGTGGCTTGCTGAACACGCTTAAGACCAATGATTTTTTGTCCCACATTTTCACACCTAGAGAAAAAGCGTGCATTAAAGCAGAGCGGGGGAACCCCAGGAACATTTTGAGGATTTCCTGCATACATTTTACTCCGAAGATTTACCGCGTTATTCTGCGGAGCATGCTGCAGCGTACAAAAAAGCACACACCAGATCAAACACTGTGACTGTACCAGACACATCAGCCAAGATTTACGCCCAGCCACAGTTTGCATTTACATTTATACTTCCTCCCATTTCTCTTGCCTGGCTTGGTGAAAGAAGGGCAACCGGCAGGCTTGCTGCTCCCGATGCAGGGATCCCTGCGGAGCTGCCCACCGCCGCCTGCATGCTGCTGTCCTAACGCCATGCCCGCGCCGCTCCGGAGCACAGCCAGCGCGCCCAGGTAACTCCGGTGCTTGTAAACACACCGTCATTTTACAGTCAGAATTGCAAAGGAAGTGATTTTTTTTTTTTTTTTTTTTTTTAAATTCCCAGCCCCTGCTTTGTTTTAGGTTCCCCTCCTAAAGCAGCAATTAACTCTCAGAGCACTGATTCAAAGCAAAACGCCTGGGTCCAAAGCTTTAGGGTTTAACATTGCCAAACGGTTATTTTAACAGCAAGAAATAAGATTTAAAATGGCTCAAATGCATTTGCAGCATGTACTTTGAAAAAATATGGGCTGAGCTTCCTTGACACAGCTATTCTACCCCCACATGTGTTTTCTGACTTTAAACCGCTCAGTGAAGAGTTTCACTGACTCCTGTCTAGAGGCTTTACAAAAAGAAGGTTCTGTTTTGCCTTTTGTAATATTGTTATTTTGGAAGAAAAGGAGAAAAAACTGAACAGAACTGAAGGGCTGTCTCTTATGATAGAATTACTGTGAAGACAAAACCCTTTCTCCCATTTTCTCACACACTTTTTTAGCCCTCAGCAAGTCAAGCCATAACTCCATATTTACTTCATCACCTACAGAAGGTGGACGGTATTCAGAGAGCAGGAGAACTACAATGATGTTGTAGATGCGCAAAAATTCTCAAAAAGAAAAGCACCACAACCCAAGGCATAAAAGTCTGCAAGAGCTGTACAAAAATGAAGAAAAATAAGTCACAAGTAGCGACTATCAACCGTGTGGCAAAATGAAAGCCATTCAGAAGAACGTGTATTTAACCACACAGTCCATCCAAGCAAAGGTTTAGATTTTTCACTCTTCAGAAAGACGTCTGAAAAAGTCAATTAGGCAAATAGGTTCTTCCTAAGTAAATTCCCACAAACAAAAATTAATAAGCATTAAAAATTCAATAAAGAAAAGCCAAGCTTTTTTACAAAGGGAAAAAGCTGAAGTTATTAATGTGCACCATTCCCAGAAAGGAAAACCACTCAGAGCTGAAGAAAGAAGAAAAAATGTAGTGGGGCTCTCTTAGTTGGGAATTAGGGAAAACTCTTGCTAACACTAGTAAACTTCTAGAAAACCCCTACCGGAGTTACACTGACAATTTGTCCTGCTCTTGGAAGAGACAGCAACATTAATCAGAGCGAAGGCTTTCGGTCCACGCCGGACTCCAGCCGTGCAGCACTCGACGGACCCGAGACAGAGACCCGATGCTGAAGTTTGGAGATGGCGGGAGGGAGGGAGGAACTGCCTTCTTTCATTTCTCCCCTTCCTTATTAATAAGCCATTAGGAGGAACTGTACATAAGAAATACAAACTATTGCTGTAACAGCAAACCCATCTCCCAACAGCCCTTCCCCCTCTTTCTGGCACTGGGCTCTTTAGTTGGCCCAATCCAAGCAGCTCCAAAACCCCGGGGATTAGCACTATCAAGAACTGCAGAAAAACAGATGAATTCAAAAGCACTTCCATGGCCAGGGTTTGGAGCAAGTCACTGCTGCAAACAAATGGAATCACTTACACACACGGAGCACTGATTAACTGCAAAACCCTTAAAAGGTAGTTTTACATTTTAAATGTAAACAGTAATCCAATATATACAACCTCAAAATCTAAAAATATTCTGCTCAACCATACCCAAGTGCATGACTGAAGTCTATTCACACTGTGTATGAAACGGGCGTTGCCAAAGTGGCCGAGAGTTCAGCTCTAACTCAAAAGCACACATACGTGCTATCAATGCCTGCAAACAGAGTAATATTGTGCAGCAACCAACTTAGTGACCTAGACACAAGACTTACACACTCTGAAAAGACAAATCAGCATCATAAATACATAACACCAACACTAAAAATCCCCAGATGCATAGGTTTGCTCCTTTTTTCTTTAACTAAGTCATATAAATTTATCTAAAAAAAAAAAAGAGTTCTGCAAATAGTTTCTTTCTAGAGAAGCACTGTATGCAAAGTATTAACAAAAATTTAACAGTGAAGAGAAATCCCAGTTTTCTTTAAAAAAAATTCATCAACTACCCAGTGACTCAAAACATCAGGTAAGCTTGTTTTAAATGACCACCAAAAGCATCATACTTCCCATCCCCAAAATTACAGTGCTTGACCAGTCACAGCTGCTTTTGTAATTTTGCATCAAGAAAAGCTCTATACTGCTCATAAGACTTGCCAGCATTAAAAGCCGCCTAACATCCTTCAAGATGGCCAAAGATGCAGCATACAAACAAGATGCCTACCAATTTCAAGCAGCAGCTAAAGTAAAAAAAATTACAATCTGACCAAGTAAGCTATCAGCCATTCCATACATAGAAGAAAAAGGGACTTACTTGAAATTCAGCCATTTTGAAAATACTAAAAAAAGTTTTAGACCTTACAGCAGCCTGAAATTGAGAGCACCTAGGAGACTTGCCTCAAGTTCCTTCTACCAGGCTCTTCTCTTAGGTTTAAGATGTACTCGGCTAGATCCACACACAGCCACTTCTGTGCTGTGCTGGCTTTTGCTTTAGATTAACTCATCTATTTTTCATATTCTTAGTGGTTCTTGAATCAGGCTACAAGATTTGCAGAAGACACATTTTTAACCTTCGTCAGAGACTACTTCTCGATAACTGAAGTGGCTTATGAACCACTGCTTTGTTAAAAATTTCAGTATTAAATTTCTGTAGCCCAAACCATGAAGCTATTTACTGAAGCTTTATACAAACTAATTAAATATAATGCTCTCATGGGAAACGAGGAGAAAGAAAGGAAGAATTAAAAGATAAATCACCGGCTTTTCTTTCCTCAGTAAATGTACATTCCAACTTAATACATTTAAACCAAACCAAAACAAGACAAAAAGCCTGGCAGTCCTTGGTCAAGTGTAGATAGGCAGAGTCCAAATCTTGCACGGAGCACATTGCACAGCATAAATTAATTATCTCTGCTTTACTACAACTTGCACAAAGGAACTGGGAAAGACAATCCAGACAAGGGGATGAGGTTGAGATATCAAAGACTCCATATGGAGACCACGGAATCGCACTTTCCAGCTTAACAGAACCCAATCTTTGTGAGCACACGGTACAGAAACATATCAAAGCGACGCTTCCCTCCCCTGCTGACCCCATGTCATCTCGTGAAGGGAATTCCTACTGCATGACACAGCCATTTCATGGTTTTCTCAAAGACAGTAGCATACTCATCAAGAAGCATGCACCAATGCCTGCGACCTCCCTTCTCTTCACCAACAGCATGAAATATTCAAGTGCACAACAGTACAACCACCCAAAGACAATCCGTTTTACTGCTGCTGGAGACTTTGTCCAGATCATCTAAATGCAGAAGACCCAAAGGAAGAGCGGTACGTCAGTGCAGTTGCTTAGGAGAGCCACCCTGTCTGGATGTCTCAAGAGGTTAATTCACTTCTGCACAGGGCAGTAAGTTTGTACTTGAACATCCACGTACTGCAGGTCAAAGGATCATAGGATAATTCAGGTTGGAAGGGACCTCGGGAGGTCATTTGGCCTAATCTCCTGTGCGACCTCCAAGGATGGACGCTACACTGGCACCTAGAGACTCCAGAGCATGTTCTCAAATACAGTGCGCAAGTAATGAGAAATACATTGCTCTCCCTCCCCAGCCACTGCACAGTGAGTTTTATGTGGGTTTAAGAGGTAAATCGCCTCCATCTTCAGAAAAACACTCATTTCAGCCTAACGCTGATTCCCCCGTGCCCCACTACTGGCCACTCACACAATCCACAGGAAGAGCTAACTTTAACCCAAAAGAGGTGAAGAACCAGCTATTGGAAGAAGAGAACAAAAACCAATAGGCCAAAGCCAAGGAGAACAAAACCTTCACTCATCCACACCACTCTCTCCCTACGCACCTTTTACAAAAAAATTACAAAGCTCATTCAGCAACAGAAAATCAAGTTTGAATAACTATGATCTTGTTAATCAAAAACTATTTAAAGATTAGTACTGGTTTATGATTAATAACTTAAGACAATTAAATTTTTAAACAAAGCTCAGGCATTTTATTAGTAATAATTTAAGTCAAAGTGCTTGAACACAAATTTGTGGATTAATGGTTTTAAATGAAATCTCTAGACACAGCTCCCAACGTATTAGTTCTGAATGGAGTATAGCAAAGAATGTATTGTTTCTAAATGCCAATTAAAAAAAAAAAGAATTTTCTCCTGAGAGCAACAAACGATACATTACAGTTTATATAACATACCAACACCTGATTCATCTCACTCCCACAATGATCACTTCATGGCATCACTACACAGTACAAGACAAAAAGCAAATAACCCACAATCAGAGGTATCACCATTCCTAAACCGTTCCTGATGCCAGAGTTAGCGCTGGATCAGGACACCAAAATTTAGTACTACACTTTGGTCATGTAAGGCTCACGGGAATGACTAGGCAGCATCGGACCTTTGGATTGCAGCGTGGCTTTTAAGTGTTTCTTTAGTACCACCTCCACCTTCCCACCACCGTACCAGCGCTGCGGCAAGACCAGCATACCTGCTGCAGGCACAAGAGGTCTTACCGCTCACGAGAATTTCCCGATGGTTTCCACTCTGACACTGCCAAATCATTGTCCAACTTGGAGAGAAAGAACTCATGAGATGTTAAGCAAGTAAGTTTAATGATATTTTAAAAAGTCATTTTTTATGACTGTATAATAAAGCTCTCCCCAGAACTTGGTATTTAAGAGTGCTGAAGATCTCCAGTGTCCGGAAAGCAGCACGTGCAGTGTCGAAGGCAGGTGGAGAAGAGATGCTTCGCCCTGGGATTTCACAACGAACAAGGTGAGGAGGAAAGGGGGAAGACAGATATGGTACCCTCATGTGGATCTTTGAGGTGTTAATGCCCATCTACATCTCCCTCTCATGGAAAGGGCACCAGATCCATCAGCACCTTCCATTAGCCATTTTTGTGGGCCAAGTGATTTAAAATGCCAGTTTCTACTGTCTCCAGTACAAGGGGTCTCTAACACCAGCAAATTAATCTTCATAGGATCCCTCGTAG
Source organism: Dromaius novaehollandiae (assembly GCF_036370855.1). NCBI lineage: Eukaryota > Metazoa > Chordata > Aves > Casuariiformes > Dromaiidae > Dromaius > Dromaius novaehollandiae. Next base: position 5,521,838 of record NC_088124.1, on the reverse strand, counting down.
CCAGTGCGTGGGCCAGGGGATGTTTACAGAGAGATCTGAAGTACAAGAAGTCTGAATATCACGCCAGAAACTTACAGCTACCTTTACAACTAATTCAGGAAGGAAACTCAGTTCTCACAGCTTCTAGTGGTCTATTTAAAGACAATTCATTATTCTTAAACTAACCCCATTTCAGATAGCTTTTTTTTTCTTTTTGTCTTATAAAATATTTCTATGTACCAGTACAAGAGTTAGGGCCCTCATTCACAGACTGAAATGACAAGTCCTCTACGTCAGTACCTTAAGTGATAAACTAAGTTTTGGCAGTAAGAGTCTCTCTCCATACTGGGAAGGCTCACTTCAGTTTTACTCATCTTGTTGGTCACTTTATGGAAAGGGGAGAGATGTTTTTCCTCCTCTAACACATGAAAAAAAGTGAGAGGTAAGAAGGTGAGCTCTACTAATTCTGAAATCTTGGTTTGCGTTCGTGTGTCCAATTCACTAGCTACAATCGGTATTTGTTTTAAATCCAAACTATGCAACTACAAACTTATTTCTATATATTGTGCACATTTTCATAGGGGTAACAATGAAAGAAAATATTAAACTTCTAATTTTACACTGGCTTCAATTCCTATTTCCATCAAACACAGCTTGAAACAGGAATAGAAACCAGTATGGTAAAGAGGAAACAATGTTCTCCATTTCTAGCTTTAAAGAATGCTAAAATTAAAAAAAAAATCATGAAGATAAACATCCACTGACCTTTATAGTTGTTCAAATAAGCATTTTTAAAAAAATATAAATGTCAAAACTTCTTCTAGGTAGCACACCACAGTCCTAAGCTTAGTATAGGATATGCATCTATTTGTAGAACAACATTTTAATGACTTGCAACCAGGGACAAAACCTCCCAACTAGGAAAAATAGCTAAGTACATAATCGCAAAATAGTGTTTTAATTGTCAGTTTTAATCTAGATTTCCTGCTCAGATTTAAGTCACTATTTTTTTAATTGCATTGATTTAACTCAACCAACCCTGCCCAAAGGCCATCTTTCTTGCATGCTATGAGCATACCAAAGCAAGTTTTAACCAATTAGATAAATCATTACATCTCATAACTTTCTAACAACAGCAATACATCAAGCCATACACAAGATTTTTTTTTTTTTTTTTTAAATAAGTGCCATCTTGAAAACTTCGCAAGTGTAAGCAGCTATGCAGACATTTCACCATCCTTTTTTACCCAGGGCACATGATACTCTGAAACCCAGCCAACTGAATTCTGCAGAATACTTGAATTATCATCACAAATATACCTCTGACTCTATTACCTTCCTTATGATGACTGGAACACCACTGTTACCTGCATGCATATAATAAAGCTAATGCATCTTATATGTGTACACACACAGTGCAACCTTAAGGTGTTATACCCAAGAACACAGTAAGAAAAAAAGCTGGCAGTAACATTATGGACTCACCAAGAACAAAATCCTGAAAAATGGAACTTTCTAGCACAATTCGCTTTAAAAGGACCCTAAGCAGAGGTCCCCAGCACTGCCAAGTGAAATATGTGCTTCTGACACTACACAGATTTTTTTTAAAAGATTCCTGTGATAGAAGGAGGATTAAAAAGCAATCAACCAGCTCCTGTGTTTCAAACGCAGGACTGCATTTTAGAGCAGACAGAAAAATATGAATCTCTCAGAACCCAAAGATTTGTTGTGTTCAGTTAAAAAAAAAAAAAATCGCCTTACTGGGATAGCTTAAAACAGCAACACCATAGCAGGAACCCAGCCCATGGAGGGGGAGAAAAAGCACTGCAAACCCTATACGACACTGCATTATGAAAAAGCCCTGCAAATTCCAGTCAATCTGCAAATGGTTTCCCCCTTCCCCACCCAAATATCTACTGTGAACTCCTACATCTGCAAGTCAGGACTGCAGCAATGAAATAGACGAAAATAAAGCAATTCCTACCTTTAACTTGAGTGTCATACTCGGCTATGATCTCCTTATCCTTTTTGAATTTAGCTGGCGACGTCATGTTTTCTTTTCCAAAAAGATTAGCCTCCGAAGGGATCCACCAGAACACGATGTAGAAACGCAGCCTCGCTCCTCTCAGCGTAACGCCTCGATTTTCCTCTCGTCCTCCCCCCACAGAAAGAGAAAAAGGAAAATCAGTCCATGGAGAGAGGGCGTGAGGCAGAGCGCAGCAGCAGCAGCACGCAGATGTTCGGGGATCAGCGCAGGGAGGCGGCAGCACTTCGGTCTCCCTGCACCAAAACCCTCGGCGGCAGCATCCGAGCAGCGAGAGCCCGCAGCCTCCAGCGGCTTCCCGAGCCTAGCGGCACGGCCAGGCGCTGGCAGTCCTTCCGCGCAGCATGTCGGGGGGCTCGGCTCGCCTTCTCCGCGTTTTTCTTTAAAAAAAAAAAAAAAGGGCTCAGAGATGATGCAGATCAAATCCCAGATGAGAGGAGAAACGAAGGCGGAGGTCGTTTTCTTTGGTTTGCCTGCAAACGCAAATACATATATGTGTACTTCTACGTGTACATACAGATGTGTGTGTACATATATACACACACACACACACACATATATATAAAATTAAAGACTGCAGCCCGCGGTGGCAGGACGCAGCCCCAAATCCGTGGCCGAGGGAAAAGCCGCCCTGACCTTGCCAGCAGCCCCTTGCCCAGGAGCAGGGGGCACCGACGCGGGCGGCCGCGGACGAGCCCCGCGGGGGAGGGAAGGGGGGAGCCGGGGGGGCCGCCTCCCCGGCGGGACCCCCGAGCGGCGGCCCGGGGCTGAGGCAGGGACCCGCGGCGCCCGGCAGCTCCGGGTTTGGGAGGTTTGGGGGGTTTTTTGCCCCCCGCCCGCTCCCGAGCCGCAGCCCGGCAGGCGGGGCGGAAGTCGGGACACAACTTTTCCCTTTTTAAAAAAAAAAAAAAAATTGCCTTTTTTTTTGGGGGGGGGGGGGGGCTACGAACCGGCGGCAGCGGAGGCGCGCGCGGAGGGAGCGGTAACGCCGCCGAGCGGGACCCGCACCCCGCCCGGGAGGAACAATGAGGCGGCGGCAGCGGGGGCGGCGGGGCCGGAGCGGGGCCCCCGCAGCGGCGAGGCAGCCCCGCCTGGGGGCCGCGCTGAGGGGCGGCGGCGGGCGGGGCGACCCCGGGGGGGCCCCCGCGGCCGGGCCGGGTCAGGCGGGGCGATTACCTGGGCGCTGCGGAGGAGCCGCCGCCGCCGCCGCCGCCGCCGCCGCCGCCGCCGCCGCCGCCGCCGCCGCCGCCGCCGCCGCCTCCCCACCTCCCGCAGCCGGGCGTCCTCCGGCCGCTGGCGCCCGCCGCCCGGTTCCCCCTCCGCCAGCCCGCCCCGCCCCGCCGCCCGCCCAATCGGCGGAGGCCGCGGGACGGGATCGACAGGCGCCTCAGCCAACCACGCCGTTCCACCTCCCCACCGGGGCCCGCCCCCTCCTCTCGCCGCTTCTCGGCCTTAGCGCCGCCCCGCCACAGCGAGGTGGGCGGGGCTAGGCAGAGCGCAGGAACCCCCGCCCCCAAGGACTGCGCAGGGGCGGGGCGAGCTATGCAAAAATGCTCCCGGCACGGCCAATGAGAACAAGGCAGGGCGTGCCCCTCCACCAATATCCAGCCGCTGGGGGTGGTGCCACCGGCCTCCTCCAACGGCCAGTGGGCAGAGGGGATGCGCCCAGCACGCGTCTTCTCCAATCAGAATGGAGGGGCGGGGCGCCCGCTGCCCAATGTGGGGACGAGGTTGGGAATTCAAACTGACAGGCCGGAGCGTGGACGTTAACGGCGGCCGCGGCGGGGGCCCGGCCCGGCGGCGGCCGCGCCATGTCGGCCAGCGGCTGCACCTTCGAGGACCGGAGCGTGGCCGTGCTGTGCTGCCGCTTCTGCCAGCAGGTGCTGAGCTCGCGGGGCATGAAGGCCGTGCTGCTGGCGGACACCGACGTCGACCTCTACTCCACCGACATCCCTCCCTCGGGGTAAGCGCCAGCGCCGGCCCCCCGGATCGCCTGAGGGGAGCCAATTTCCCCTGCGCCATCGCGCTCGGCCCTCCGTCAGCGCTGAGGGGACCGAGAGGGGCGAGGGGAGCCAGAGCACCCCGTGTCTGCTGATCAAAACCTAACCCCGTCTCAGCGGGAAGATGTAGGAGCAGCAGATCGAGCGGAGTCCCGCCTGCTCCCCACTTAAGCAAAAACTAGTACATTAGTACGTGATCTGCGAACAGCACAAACCTGCTCCTGTTCCAGGACAGCTCTGCGCCGCGCGGCTTTCCCATAACGATATTTGAATACTAAGAAAATAAGATTGCAAAATGACATGTTAATATGAAAGGTAATATGGGTTAAAAAGGAGATAAGGTATCACAGGTTCGCTTTTAAATATCCCGGCCTTTAAGCTGTTGCTCTGTAGCTGAGATTCGCCAGGAACAAGGGCGACGCCTCGCATCAGATTTCTGGCTGATAAAGCGCTGCAAGCAGCAGCAGGGCCCGAGCGCGTGGGAATCGGTGAATACTGAGAGGAGCAGGGCTCTCTGGGCTGTTTGAGAGGACTTGTGATACATTAATGTAGCGTCTCATGGACCTCTTCTTGTTTCTATATGAGTAGAGCTGGTGACGGGCAGGAAAAAGCACTTGCGTGCTCTTGGGTAAGTTTAAAGAAAACACACACACAACTAAAGTTAACAATGGTCTGTTGTGACTTCAGACTTGTACTATCAAAAACTTAAATCTGTAATCATAACTGTATATAAACTTTCGTATTACTATTTTCTTCCCATCCAGTACCGTTGACTTTATTGGAAGCTGCTATTTCACTGAAATCTGCAAATGCAAACTGAAGAACATCGCGTGTTTAAAATGGTAAGGATGTCACTCAGTAATACTAACACCTGCTCAAGCACGCATGCACTGCAGCAATACTACTTACCTTCTCACTGCTGACTACTGAAGTGCAAGAGTTAAGGAATGAACAGATTGCACTCCCTATTTCAAATTTCATTTAATGCTGCTCGATAGATGCTCAGCCCACTGCTTCTGGGCATGGCTGCCAGTCTATTTCTGTGCAAGTCCCAAGTGGAAATGTGACAACCTTGTCAATAGTCTGAGTGTACAGGAAAGCTTGCATGCCACCTGCCTGATTAAATGTCTGCTTCAACACCGAGATAATTGTGTGAATAAGGCCACAGTAAGAAGTAGTTACTCATATTCTAATTAATAGAACATCCTCTTGGCAGATCTAGTTGTCGCTAGCAGATGGAAGATGCTGTCACTAAAGTTCTTGGAGTTCTTTTATCCTTTTTATTAATGCCTGATATTTAAGATTCAAAACAACTCTGGTAACATACTTCATTTGCAGTTATTTAAGAGGGTGCTAATAACCAAGACTTTTACCTTGCTCAGATTTAAATACAGAGGGTTTGTGATAGAAATACAGTATTTTGTTTTAGGCAGAAGCAGAGAAATGAAAATATCACTAGAGTGTACAATTGAAAACACAGGAAACCTGTCATCCTAGGTTTTAACCTAAGAGAGCAGATAAGGCTGTGGTATTCTCAGTCTCATTACTGCTACTTCTGATATTTTGTCTCATGCACAGTGCTTCTATACAGATGCATTGTACATGCATTCTAAAGCACTGCTGCATGGATTCCAGCAGAATCACTGGCCTTTAAAAAAAAAAAAAAAGAAGAAAAAGAAGAATTTGGTTTGTTGGTATGTAAACTACTCTGGATTACACAATTTAGGTTACAAAATGGTTCTCTGTGCTAAAGTTCTAAAACTTAGATATTCTGTAACTCCTGACAGATGTTCTCTTAAATATTTAAGATGCTTGTTTAATATTGTTCCCTTAACTTTATCAACATAGGAGCATTACAAAACAATCTGTCTGGTACAGCAGCTATTTAACATTAGTCCGAGCTGGAAAACCAACAACTAGCTTTTTGTTAGGATTTGCCTTGCTTATAATTTCACTTGTCTTTCTAGTGGTAACATTGTAGGTTATCACGTGATTTCTCCATGCAAACCTTGCCTGCTGTCCTGTAATAATGGCCACTTCTGGATGTTTCATAGCCAAGCAGTCCTTGGCATCAACAGACTAGATTCTTCTGGTAAGGAATACATTTCTTTCCCTTCCCTAAAGTGTTGAATTCTGAGTCCTCTTTTTAATGAGGCATCTCAATATAGTTAAAGCATATGGAGGGAGTACAACATATGGAGGGATAAGGCAAGTGTTACTTTATTGCCAATCTAGCAAACTATTTTGTGGGAGGCAGTTGTAGCAACTTTGTAAATGAGATTAATCTCTACTTAGAAATTTACATCAGAGAAGTTACCATGCCCCTTTTTGTGAGCAGAAGTCAAGATTTCCAGAAGCAATTTAACTAGTATAAACAGTCACAAGCTGCTATTTATAGCAGTATATTTAGCTTTGCTGTGCTATCAGGCAGCTGTCCAAGGGGCACTCTTTCTGGGCAAGTCATTGTCACTTTGACCCTATATAACTCAGTTCCCATTAGCTCAAGCTGCAGTTACAGCTCATGTTAGCTACTTTAATCAGATGCATGTTGTTTGGATGCCAAGTGCCTAGCATCATTTGCCTTGAGTTCTCAGGGGTGCATAGTGTTCTGACAAATCATTTCTCTTCCTTGTGCATCAGATTAACTTATTGTCTAAACCTTTCAATGTCACCTGTGTTTCAGATCAATGCATTTAGAAATAAATCAGGCATGAGGGGATTATTAATAGCTACATGAATACATCTGTGGGCAGGGTCCTATACAACATTTACAAGATCACTTTGGAAGAAAAATAGGAGATAGTCCAGATCTGCTTAACCTGAACTTGACTTACAAGGTTTTGCAATGATTACAGCAGTTATTTTCTCTAAAAATAGCCAGTTGTGCAACTTAAGTCAGGTCACAATCCAAAAAATTCTCTTCCTCCTCTCTCTTCTTACTTCCCTCCCAACAGGTGTGAATGTATTGCTCTGGGGCAACTTGCCAGATTTGGAGGAAAGCACAGATGAAGATATGTCATGCATCTCTGAGGAGGAGTATATCAGATAAACATTATCTACAGTATACTTCAGTGTCTTCCCTTGTTATGTTGCATTAATGTTTCTTTTGGGTGTTTTTTTGTTTTCTGTTTTCCCACTGGCCCATCAGATCTCAAAAATATAGGAAACTAAGTAATCTGGAAAACAATCCTAAAGATAGATATCTTTTTCACTGTAGTCTCTCAGGCTCTTGCTCCTGCCTGTGTGTATCATTCTGATCAAAGACACTCCCCCAGTCAGATCCATCTCTTTCATACCTGCCATCTGCATGTCCAGATAGAGTTTCTGAAGTCTGGTTTGTTCTTTCTTTGAAGTTGCAATAGTGGATATTTTTTACCTGTACTTTTTTCTTCTTTCCTAAAACAATGTTAATGGGGCCAAGTCTTTCCGTCACTATAAACACAGCTTAAAAATATTGAGACATAGTCAGTCTGGTTGACTATGATGCTCTGAAAGAACTTTGCTTTTGAGATCACAGATCCTTGCCTAGAACTTCCTTTCTGAGTATACAGAGCTGCTGAACTAGTGGCTTAAAGTACAGGAGCTTTGGCTCTATGGTGTGGCGCTCTTGCTTTTAGCGCTTGGTTTTTTAAGCATTTAAGGCATACTAGGATACTCCTGAATGTGGGACTGGGGAGCCACTATACTGAGTCTTCCTGTCTTTGTCTTTCAGGACCTGTACAATCATGTTTTGATAGAGATCAGATTCATTTTTCTTGATGGACCTTTAATACTGAAGTTAGTTAATGCCTAATGTAACTTAAGGATTACACTAGAGTTTTCATTAATGTCAGCAATAAAATCCATCCAGCTTTCTATGTTTTTTCCTTAAAGGATAGAAATACCTCCAAAAGACAATTCAATGATGTGAATGGGTGTCTTCCTAGAGAGAGGAAAAAAAAGTTGGATATTCAGTGTTCATGCCTAGCCTTACATACTGCAGCATACAACCTGATTCCTGTAAAAGTAGTGATTATCTGAGTTATTACAGTCATAGTATTTAATTTATTATTCCTTCAGGTGACTAGCTGAAGGGGACATCTTTAGAAAATTAAAGCTACAATCATAAGAACAGAATATATTTTTAAGCTCAGACTGATGCTGAAAAAATCACTGTTTAGCCTCTTGTGCTATTTTGAAGAGCTGTGGCAAAGGCTGAATTGTGTTATTTTTACTGTATATTATGTATTTCTTAATCAATGGTACTACCTCTTCTGCATTATGTATTTGTATGTGTGCATGTGTATAGTTTCTTCTTTGTGTATATATGCCATGTTTTAACTTCCTGTGTTATATCTGCTCATTAAATGAGTTTCAGACTAAGCACTCCTCTGTGCTGTAATAAATAGAGATGTGTAATGATAATAGTTGGATAATCAAAACAATGAAGCAGCACCTTGTACCAAAATTTAACTCATTGAATAATTAGGCTCTTGCTACTCTCATTTTGTTTTGGAGACCAGACACATCCTTTTTAGGTGAGAAGCCTGCCAATATCTCAGTCTTAACTGAAAAAGGTGTCAAGTTAACACACTCTTGTTTAATACAACATTCCACACTGGCAGGTTTCTATGCTGCATGAATTAGATCATGTTGTGACTGCAGCATTAAGTTGGCAAGGTGACATCTAACACAAAGATTTTCTGACAGAAGGTGAGAGCTTAGAGTAGAGGTAGCATAATATTTTGAACAACATTCCCATAATATTGTTCTGCTTTGCTGCAAGTTCAGCACTTATTTTTAACCTTCCCAAAACTCAGCTTTATAACTCTGACTCAGTTCTGTCAGTGGCAGAGCTGACTGTAGAGCTGTCCTTACTCCTCACCTCTGGAGAAATACAGAACTATAACTTCTCAGCAAATCAGCAATTCTCTGCTTTTGCTGCTTATATGTTCATAACATAGAACTGGAAGTTCTGCTATGAACTATAATTACACAGGCCTGTTTGAGCCCGTTCAACTCAACCAGGCATCAGCTTGAAATAAAGAATGAGCCAACTCTTAAGATTTTTTTTTGAGGATAAAGTAGTTGTATACAATGTAAACAAGCATCACCTATTGCTCCAGCTTTTCTGAATGTTACCAAACAAGCTAAACATCTAGGGCTACTTCTGTTCTTTCTATATGAAACAGAAAGAACTGAATAAGCAGCTTGTGGTAAAGCTACTACTCTCAAATCACAGGGCCTTAAGTGTTTTCTGTTAAGTTTCCAAGCCTCACCTTGCATAAAGGCAGACTTGTCAAGTTGATAGGCATAAATTAATATTAAATAGACAGCACAAAACAAGATCAGTATTTCTAGAAACCTTCCTTTGTACCTCAACCCAAAGCTGTATAGGACATGTATGTTGTAGTACAACCTTGGGATCTTTTAAGTCATTTAGGAAGTCAAGGTTACAAGCTATTTGATATAATAATGGTGAACATGACGACAGATAGCTTCCAGAATGAGAGGGATCAGCAGGATTCAACTTCCTGCTGAAGTTATTGTCAGTCTAATATAGAAAATCTGGATAGCTGTTGTCATCTCTGGTAAGGATTTTACACTGAAAGTTTACATGATCTTCTCTATGCAACCACTGAAGCCAAAAGCAGAGCAAAGCTGAAAAACAAGAACCAAGTCCTAAGGCCTTTCTCTTCTGCTCATTAAAGTACACAAGGCAAGTAGTTAGAACTGCAGTGCTCTGATCAGATGTGGTTTAATTCAAATGGGATTGAACACCAGGCAAAGGGTCTTAAGTTTTAGACTCAAAATCAATGTTACCACCAGACTTCCAAAGTCTCCTGGCACTAACAGCACAGCTGAAATCAATGCAGTCTGCCTTGTCCATAGCATTGTGTCTGCCACAGGGCACTCATCTGTCACGCATCTGCCAGGCCCACTCACAGCAGCTGTGCAGCTATAAGATATTGTGTAATACAGACTTGTAGGTTCAGGGTCACAGACTTATTTGGATGAAAATATTTGAAATCAGAATTCCAAAAGCCACTGAGGTTAAATAACTTTGATTTGGGTCACAGGCCCCTGTGTAACCATGCTGCCATCAATGGCCATCCATTTTTCTGCAGTGCATGATTTGCAATGCACAACTCCAGATAGATTATTAGGAGAGTCACTGCAAGACAGCAGTAAATTGATTCCCCTTCATATTAAATACAACTTCCTAGAAGAAAAAGCACTTTTAAATATTCCTTGTTATTCCACTATAGATTAGTGCCTAATCATAATCTTACATTTATATAATACCATTCATCCCAAAGTGCTTTACAGTGGCAAACAGTTAAGAATTCTTTTACCATTGAAACAGCCAACTCCAAGATGCAAAAGCAGCTGCCAAGTAGACAGCATGCTGCGAAGACCATGGTAAACATCATTCTGTAATGAAATTCAATGTGATCTCTATCAGTACAGGCTAATAGGTTGATTACTGAGGGAAGTCCAACTTGAAGGTCCCACTTTCTCTACCCAGCCTGGAATGCAGTTCATTTACTTCAAGTCAGGGACAGATGGGTCACCTCTCCTAGGACTGGAACCTGGGGTTCAAGGGTTTGTATCTGAGGAAGAGTCCTATGACAAAAGGCAAATGACTAAGCTGTCTTTATTTTCCACTCTTCTCCCAGGCATGCAAGGCATAGCATGGAGTCAAGTAAAATTGTCATTTATTATAAGTCACCTAATTACTTTGTCCTGAAAGGTCATTTTTACATATTTTATTACATTTGCAGACTGTGTGGTTTCTGAAAGCATACCCCAAGGAGAGCACATATCCCAAGTAAACAGCCTTTGTGTACTATTATTTGGATTAAGGGAGTGTCTACAGGCTGGCATAGTACAACAACTGTGGGAGCCTATTGTGCAAGAAACTGTATGAGCATAGTGACTTGTGGACTCAAAGAGCTTACACTGTAAACAAGAGAGACAGCCAAGGGGTGGGAAGGGAAACGCACTGTTGGCTCCATCAGAACAGATCAGAGGTAAAAGTCTGAACTGCAAAAACCTGAAGAGAAGGCTCTTTAGCTCTGAGACTACAACAGAGAACCAGGCTTTGGCTGTTCCTGTGACTATGGATCCCTTCTCCCTCCTATGCTAATGTGTATTTGCAAGTCTATGAATATACTCAGCTCTTCCAGCACATGTACCATCAACGATCTCATACTTAAAACAATCAAGGATCTTTCTCTACACCAGTGTTTCTGGAGTTGCACTGCATTATTAGATTTTTCTCTTGTTCTAGTGTACAACCTGGATATAGCCTATAGCCAAATACCCATAAAAAGCCTGCAAGGAAAACAAGTTATTCCAAACTTGTTTAAACACAGCATTCACAGAACTAAGATGTTCTGCCCAATTTATGCAGTATGCAGTGACAAGAGAGAAAAGCAGGATGCCTGCCTTGAACAGCTCCTGTGAAGTTGTCTCCGAAGTCGTGGTGCACCACCCAAAATTCCCTCTCATCAGGTAACAACTATGCTATGCTTTGAAAAAGCAACATTTCCAAGCAGCTATTAGCCAGGGGACATCTTAGCTGCTTTGCTGTCTGCAGCGTCTCTTGTCATACTGCATGTGCAACACAAGCTTAGCAAAGCGAGTCTGCACTCTACTGATTTCTCATTAGAAAGCATGCCTCGCACTTTGGACAGCAGTGGCCGGGGGGGGAATAACTGGTCAGATCTAAGCTAAAAGTCTCCGGTGCTTCACTTTCTATGTCATCTGAATACTGACAGCTTGATGTGGCTGGGTAACACCACACAAGGAAAATTAGCACCATAGCACTCTCATACACCACCATCTGCATGTCAACATATGCAGAAATTTGGGCAGGCAGATATAAACCAACAGTGATAGAAAGACTTAAGCATAGTGAGAGAATTGCAAGAGACCATTTCCTGTAGAAAAGTGCTAATTAAAAATAACCCAGCATCACTCCAATGTGATGAAGCCACACTAGGATTCTTCCCTGCTGTGCTATGGCAGAGGCTTATTAGTTCATCCCACTCCAGCATATGGCCTGTTTTGGGAGAGGAATTTTCCACTAACAGGAGACAATGCTAGAAACACAGGTGTTCAGGGAATCTCATCTTAAGTGATTTAGAATCATAAACCCAAAGGTAAGCTGGTGCATTTCTATGCTCCCGTGTCTTCTGGGCACATCTGACAGTTTTATACACAAAAGCAAACTAAGGAGAATTACAGAAGAGTCATCTGATTTTGCCTCTTCCCGTTATCTGTCTGCATCCCAGAGCCAATGCCACACTCCAGCAATGCCTAGATAAGCAAAGGGGCTTCTGGACCAAAGGGCACTGACAAAACTGGGAAGAAACAACTCACCCACTCTTTGTCTATACCTTTTGGAGCTTTTTGCCAGTAGCTATTCATTTATTAAAAACATACCTGTCTTAGTTTTAGAGCTAAACATGTATTTATACTTAAAATTAACAAAGCTTCAGCAAGAATGAATCTGGCTAGTTATGTCATGCTTACAGAACATACCCAGCCAGCTTTTTCAACAGACATTGGCAATGGAAGAGGTACAAGATGGCATACAGTCAGTATTCAAGCGTGAAATAAACTGCTTTGAATTTTTAAGAATGCCAGGCTTCAGTGCAAGTGCTGCAGGCAGGCTTTGGCCTAAATTAGGACACAATGTGTGAGGCTAGAGTTCCAAAAATATTGGAGGCCAGCATAGATAGGATCTGTGCCCAAAACAGGACAAAGAGCCCACTTCAAAAGCTGTGTATTCAGGCAAAACTGGCAGAATGTTAGGCTACCCGATACAAAGTCATTTCAGTTATACCAGTTTTAAACTGCTTTAGAGACACTGACAGGCTGTTTCTCTTGATCCATCACTGTGTAAGTGAACATAGGGAAAATACCAGAGTCCTCTTGAATAAGTTAATGGTTTGGACCACCAGAATGTCAGAGCTGCAATAGCTTTCTCCTAGGGTAGAGGATGAAAGAAGGCCTGTACAATCAGAGCATTATTCGGTTAGAAAGACGTGAGAGAACACAGGCTAACATTTGAGCAACGTGATGTTGAATCAAAATCCAAACAGTGCTTAAGGCACCTTGTACTGGCCACTATCAGAAAACCATTCATCTTATTAACTGTATCTCCACTCCAGTTTGGTACAAACATGCCAGTGATAATACATGAATCTGTTGCTCCTTACCTTTGTACCACACTGATAGAAGATTCTCAACAAATTGAGCACCACTTACTGTGAGCCAACCACAAAAAAAACCCCAAAAAACAGAGCTTAGAGTCTTTTGGACAGTAGCAGGCACTTGGATAACAACCTGCCACTCGCCCTGATTCACTTGAGCCTCTTCCAGTCCCTGCCAGGGGGCTGGAAACTTGGGCACCAACGGCTTGGGAATTAACCGTAGCTTCCATTGCCAGACCAGACAACAGAAGCAGCATTACTTCTCCCTCACAACGCCTTCCTCGCTACTCTTGGAGCATTCACATCTCTTTCTATAATTCCTAGGAAGAGATGCCAGGCAGACCCAAGCCACCTGTTTGCAAGATGCAGCTTCAGAGGGGGTATTAGAAAGGCAGAGGAGGGGAAAGTTAAGCATTTTACAGGTTTAGTTTGGTGACTATCAAGAAGCCTGCAAGGCCAGTGTACACCTTAACAAGCTGACCCCAGGTATGGAACCAGCTGGAATGTGCTCAGGAAAAAAAGGTCTATGAAAGCTGACAAGATGCTCTTTCTCTTGCTGGAAAGATGGGGTGGCTGTGGAGCAAGCAGTGTCTGAGCATGCCGATCTGAGCAGAAGAGTACATTTGTGCCACTCCAAAGATGTGGCAATGGCCATGCTTGAGCAGTCTGCTGGTCCATCTAACTCTCATTGGTCCCCTTGCCTTGGCCAATTCCTCAGGAGACAGCTGTCTATTTTGTACAGTGCATGAATATCCCAGTATCTTGCCAGACAGCCTGTGCTTCCAAAGCTCCCGTAACAGTTCTTGGAATATTTAAGCCAGACAGGAGTACTTCTGCCTCCCCACTATCTTCCAAATTCCCTCATAAAATAAGATATCCAGATTCTTCCTCTTCCCATCTTTAAACATGAAAGAGTAATTGTTTCATGTTAAGTGTTTCATATTTGCTAAACTGGCTTTTTTCCTGCCCTTATATTTTTGCTGGTGTAAATTGCTGCTAGTCTGTTGCCCCCAAAAGACCCCCACACACACCTTAGCTGCTGCAAACACTCAGCCGTAACCTGGGATCTCCATTCAGTATTCGCACGGTATTGATGTGCACTGAATATGTCAGTTTTCTACTGCTCAGGTCTCACAGCTTTGGATTCTGCTGGAGAAGCATAAGATCGCCACCGTCACAAACTGCACCCCACACATCCGATGCCTTCTCTAGCTGGTAGAGTCCCACAGCCAGAGCAGGACGACTGCCCTCCCTGCTATCCAAGATGTGGTGTCTGCACATAGCACACTGAGGCACACAAATAAGCAGGGCTGGAGGTGGGATTAGTACTGCAAACGCATGCATGTGCACGTTCCCTGGTGATCTGCGGGTCTTCCAGCTCTGGGTTTCAGGACAAGAACTGTCATCAGCCCACAGAACAAGAGACACTATGCTCAACGAATTTGCATTAAGAGTGATAACAGACAATCCAACTGAATTTATAACTTCAGCCAAGTCTAAAGACAGAGAGGTTCTTCAGCACAACACTAAGTATTTAATTCTCTGATAACAGCATTAAATGAAGATAGTAAACTCTTGCTTTTCCCCCTCCTATCAGTGGAAACAAAGAAAAGGACACCGATATTTTAAGCCATTCACCTTTAGGTTATAAGCTGCTTATCTCAGGCTGCTACATATGTGGTCTCCTTGGGAACCGAGTCAGACAATAAATCAGATGTGCCAGCATTTATCAGAAGCTCCAACTAGCCAAAAACATCAGCTCTCCTAAGAATGCCAGATCTGTTTTGCAAGATGCGGGGCCAAGCGTGGAGTCACTCCCGAGGCACACGGCGGGGGGCAAGCAATGCTCCTTGACTCATGGGAAATGTTGCTTATATTACTGACTCTCACTGCCATGTCCTTCTGCAGCAGTGGGCTGTATCAGAAGCTTCAGAAGAAGGTGGAAAAAGAGGGGAAAAAAAAGTCAGCCTGGCACTGCGCAGGCATGGTTATTGTGCACATCAGCAGTGTCTGGGTATTGCATGCCCAGTCCGTTACAAAAATAACCCTACCCATTCTCCTCTCAGTTTGGAGCACCGGAAGAGATTTTTTTTTGTCTTATTCTGGGCAGGAAAAGCCAATGTATGGATAGAGTGGTGATAGAAATAAAAACAGAAAGACAGCAAGATTAGTGTATGAACATTCTTCAACTGTAACTCTCCTCCTGCCAGACACAAGGAAAAAATTCCAGACATTGCACATGTGCAAAAAACAAACAAAACAATCTCAACCAAATCTCTTTCAAACTGGTGAAAGTTTCCCAACCAGTTCCAAGACACTGAGCTGCTTATGCGTGACCAGAAGAATGTCATGGCAGACATTCCCAGGGCAGGGACCTCTGCCTCATTTGCAAGGGATTTGGCCAGGAATCCACTAGTGTGAAAGCAATGGCAGCAACACTGCTTGCCAAGTCTCATTTATCCAGCAATCCTGACCTCCAGTGGCATCAGACATATTTTGATGGGCATGTGATGTGATAACTGACCCAAGGGCTAGGAGCAAATGGCTTTGGCATTAGCATCATGGGACCCAAGTTAAAATAATCCCAATATCTGTTTATGACACAGCTTTTCATGTACCCCAAGAGGAAAAAAAAGTCACACTCCTCCCTTGCAGATGCTTATGAGGAAAGAGTGCTAACTCAAGCTCTATTTATTACTGTGGGTACTAAGGAAGCACATAAGGACCTAAACAGGGACCATGTTCTCCTGCTGCTTAGTGGGCACAAACAGTGCCCGGACACACAGGGCAGGGGACACTGCTCCCTTTGGCACTCAGTATCAGACCAGGGGTGCAAGGAGGAGACAGAAGCACCACAATTTGCATGAAACCACAAAGGTCCAAAGCATAAGTCTCCAAAGCTTTTGTCTAGCATCACAGTTGACACCTTGGCTGCTTACAGCTTTCGTTTAGAAGACCTGGCTACAGCCTTCAGGAACATGCTTTTGGCTTCAGACAACACCACAACCTTAAAATGTCAGTTAAAAAAAATATCCCTTTCTTGCAAAATACACATAGCCATCTCCCTGCAACCACCTTTCTTCTCCACTCAATCTGCACCGAAAGCAGAGACACAGGATATGCATCTTCCCCTTCTCTCACTCAAGGGATGAGAAACTAGTAAGAAAATCTCGCCAAGGAGCAGAACAAAAATACCATGGTAAGCAGCCAGGTAGCATTTGCCTTCAAACAGAAGGCTCAGACTTGCAGCTATGTGTTACAGAGGCCATACTGCAAAAGTTTTCACTTCTGTGTAGCAGAGCCTTGATTTTTAAGGTAAAAGCAGCCAAGTTCTCTCTGCACTTTTGTTAGGAGGATCTGAATGGCTGTGATAAACAGCAGGAAAGTTTCACATGGCCACAGATTTACACTGACATTAAGTGACTGAAGCTGGGGACATCTTCTAGTAAAAAAGACAGCTAACACTTGCTCCAGCTTCACGCTGGCAAACATGTCAAGACTGGCAGTCACTGACCTCTGTCTAGGCATGGACACAGCACCAGCTCCTTTGCTATCGCAGAGCTCCTCGGGCAGCACACCTTGCAGCATATCTGCGTGCAGCCACCGGCCTCTCTGAAGCCGGGAAAGAGGGGAACAAGTGATGCAGGCAGGCAAACAGCAGCTCCGACCAGCACTGAACTTGTGCCTGCCAAACTGCAGTGTCAGTGAGGGAGAAAACACCGCAAGCCCTGTCTCTGATCCCAGCGTCCTCAGAGCCTGCAAAAGCAATTGCCAGCGTCTACTACAGCCACGCTTGCAAGGGGAGCAGCAGACCCGGGGTGATTCCCCCGTCGCTTGCGGTGGGAACCGGAGCCGCCTCCGGGCCGGCAGGGCTGGGAAGCTCGCTCCCCGCCTGGGAGCGGCCAGCTTCAGCCTAATTTAGCATCACGTCCGCGTCTAGCGGGTCAGTCATTTGTGGGGGGTTAAAAGCAGATCTCGGGCTTCCAAAGCAGCGACACACACACACACACACACACACACACACACACACACACACACACACACACACCCCCGGCGCTGCCCCGCCGCCTCCCGCAGCGCCGCCCGCCCCGTCGCGGCCCCGCAGCGCGGCGCAGCCGGACCCGGAGCCGCGGCGCCCCCTGCCGGCCCCGGCATCATGGTGCCAATTAAAAGGACTCGTTTAGAACCTGGTTAGGGACAGCTCTTGCCAATGAGTTTATTAAAGCATAACTCCATGCCATGGATCATACACCATTTGCATAATCTTCCAATTAGACACCCCAATAATTGACAAAGCAGCAGTCGAAAAGAAAAGCGGCCTGCTCAGCACCTACCTGCTCCTGCTAAAGACACCAGGAAAATCCTCTTCCTACCTTTCTGGGGCCTGTGGCAGCCTCCGAGTATTCCCAAGTACCTGCCATGTCATTGCCATGGAGACCTCTTGGAGCCACACCAGTGCTTGCTTTCAATGGCCAACCTATTTCAAAAGTGTCTGAGACCTTCAGGCAAGCTGATCATGTAGCTAAGTATACAGTCCCCTCTTTCTGCTGGAGGACAGTGTCACACTGGGAAGGACACACTGCAGCCTCACAGCTGCAATTCTGGGCACACTTAGCTGAAAGGAGAACCTAGTAGGTCAGCGAAGCAAGTCTGATGAGAATTCATCCTTTGCAACACCCCATGAGCATAGTCCACTTTTCAAAGCCCCATCACCAAACTGGAGCCAACTTGTTGATAAAGCAGAGAGTTAACCTATAGCCTGGGGGAGAAAAGACAGAAATCCAACTGTTACAGAGCCCTCCTACTCTGCACCTGAAAATGTTTAGCAGCCACACAAGAAGGTTTTCTAACCTATCAGTCAGGAGGTGCTTCACACTCCCTATCCATTGGATTTTCTTGGTCTGCTGCTTTCCAGGCTGCTTTCTTCTGGGAAAGAGACTGTGCCTTGAATTGTCTGCTCCACCGCCGGTGACTCGATAGGACAGGAGCTATTTCTGTTCCCTCTGCTTTCATCCCCTTTGCCTGTGAAAGGGTGGTCAAACCTCAGAGAGAAGGTTATTACCACCACTTCTAGGTGGGTGTTTTTCTGCTATTAACCACTTTTTTCCCCTCATGGTGGTGGGGTAGAAACATGGACTGACTGAATTCAATGGCACTTCTGCACGAAACAGCCCCAGGATGTGACAAGTGCCAAAGTGGGAGGGAGAGCAGCACTTGAGAAAGTTAAGTCTGTTTTGGGCAGGCAGTCTAATTTGCAACTTGCCTCTTCCCCTTCCCACAAGAATTGCAGCTGAACCTCTTCCAAATTCTTTCTCCATTAGCAAAGTAAGAAATGAGGGGGGAAAAGTAAAGTCTGCAGAGTGTCAGAAACAAACCATTTAGTGTTTTTTGCTGAAATTTTCATCTGGTTAGTCTTAAGTTTGACTTTACAAACCGTTCTGCAGCTGTGTTTTTACTCTTTGTGAGGAGCGGGTTTTCCATAGCCACAAGCCATTTCAAAATCCCGTAAGTGCCATTATCTCTTCCTCAGCAGCCAAACCAAGATAATCCCTAGAGAATATGACGACTTGGACTTGGCTTCCCATTGCCAAACCTATTCTCCTGGCATTTACGCTGAAGTCTAAGGCAGACTTGCTGGTCTGGTCTCCCTCAAAAGTGTCATCAAGAGAATAATATGTAGTGGAGAGCTATTTAAATCCAATTAAATAACACCTTACCTATCTGAGACTATCAAAAAGAAAGAAAAAGGTTATTGAGGGGTGATTCAGAGAAAGCCATTTTAACAGAGACACATGGATGTTAGGATTTAACCACCAAAAAGCAGTATTTGTAACAAAGATTTGTTTTAAATTTGTACCTACTCTGCAGCAATAAACTTTTCAGGAAACAAGCAGTCTTTGTGAAACATGCGGAGACTACTAATTAGTCTTGCTTCCTATTTGTTTTATTCCCCATTTTCTGTCCCCCTCTTGCCCTCAATCACACTGGGAGGTTGCACAGACAGGCCATCATCTAGGATGTCAGAAGAGTTATGCTGGTTTCCTGCATGGCAGGTTGGAGGCTTGAGCTTATCTTCAGTGTCCCAAATGGGACTGGCCATCGCTGCTGCTTGGCAGAAAGGTCACAAGCAGTTCACAGTGCGACTGCAGCCCAGAAGGGCTCGTTAGTGCCCAACCCTTCACTGCAAACACCGAGTCTGCGGAGATCCCAGCTATGCAGATTCGGGAGCACCTCAAGGGCTGAAATCACAAACTGGTCACTCACCCAGGCCTCTGCACATGCTGCATGTTCAGGAACAGGGGCAACTTCTCTGCAGCACCTTTGACTCAAGGGCTGCCGAGTGTCCTTAGCTAACCACTGCAGAGATCCTAGTCCAGGCTTAAGCGAGCTCACCTTTTACTGCAGTCAGCCACGCATGAGCAGAATTGTTCAGCTGATTTGCAGTGACTTTCCCCATTAAAAACAGTCCATCCTAACCGGTCTGCCTGGAGTGAAGCAAAGCCAAGCAAGTGGGATGAAGAATGAGGCTTTCAGAGGAGGCAGTCAGGTCCTGATCATTAACACTTAAGGTTTTTAAACATTTCCCCATCCCTGCCCCTGGGTTTGGGTCTCTGGTGAGAAACTGCTGCTGCTCCACTTGTCTCCAAGCTGAAGTCCAAGACAAAACAACAATACAATTCTACATTTAATCTAACACGGCCTCCCAGCAGCATACACTTTGCTGGAACTTATTAACCAGCTCCCAGCTTGCTCCCTGCATAATCAGTCTGTACTTCAAAGTCTCCTCTAGCAGAGGGAGCTAAATGATGGCATTAAATTCACTCATGTATAAAATTAATTAGTTTTAGGGCAGGACAGTGGATATTGCTTGTCAGAAGTTGGGATATTAGTTGAATAGGGTTGCCCAGGGCTCTGGGGACCTTTGTAGCTTCCCAAGCAATACCTCCTTCCCTTGTATCCTGAACGAGGCCTTTCAGGTCGGGCAGATGAGAGCAGTTACAGCAGCTCCCTGCAGTGTATTGTTTAGGAGCATGAGAATCATCACTGAGCAGAGCGAAGGGCTGCACTGTGCTCACCGAGAGTCCCATTAAAGGCAGAGGCACTGCTCCCGTAAAAGCATGCTTGCAGGATCAAGACATATTAAGCCAGACCAATTCCTGCTGCAAAAGCTATCCAGTGTTGTAAGCTTCCCCTGGAGCTGCTGCACTGCTGCCTCTGCAGGTAGCTGAGGCTTCCAGCGACATGTCTCAGAGCCATGTCTCCCAAGAGCTTGTTACTCAAGTCTAGAGCTAGTTGAGGCAAAGAGCCTAACCTGGCTGCCGGGAATAGCAGGGGATTCGGTTACACACAAATCACCCAGGAGGGAAAACAGCATCTGGCTAATCAGCAGCTAGAGCAGCAAGCACAGGTCACCTCGGGGAAGTGTCCCTTTTCCTCTGCAGCTCTGTTTTTCTTCCAGGCATAATCCTTTCCCAATTAGCTTTTGAGGACTTGGACATTAATTTAATTATTTAAGTCTCATCGGCAAAGCTAACGAGCCAAGGGACACTGGCCCATGAGGCATCGGGACAGGTTCAAGTCACCTTGCATTGTTTGGCTGAATACAAGGGGGTTTAGCAGTGATTTTTCACATTTCATCTTAATCCAGCAGTTAGCTGTAAATCCACCCTCCTTATTGAAGCCGTGCTTGCTCTCACCTCTGATGGGCAAGATGCTCCATTAAGCCTCAGAGTGGAATTTGAGGCACTAATTGATATGAATGATATTCAAGGAAAGCCAGGAGTTGTGTTACAGGCCATTCCCAAACTGCTGCCAGACTTGATAGAAGACCTCTTGATGCGCTGTAGTAAGGCAAAAAGTCTTTAAATATGACTAGAGTATCTACTAAATAGAAGCAAACAGGGCTTTGAAAGGCCTGGAGCAGAAACATGCATGTAAATCCCCATCTAACTTGGGAACAACATGACTATGATCAGGGCATGCTCTTGTTTTTGTTCTGCCAAAGTTCTGCAAAACTTGGAATACAATACATGGAAAAAAAACCCAGACATCTGTCACTCCCACCCCCTACCTTAAACAAGTCCTTTGACTCCCCACACATGCACATTGGCAGTACCTGGGGACGCTTCAGTGTGCAAGCTCCCCTGAAGATGGGATGCAGAACAGATGCAATTTTTGTTGATGCTAGAGCAATCTCCATATCCTCATACCCATCCTGAAACCTTAAATTAGCATGCAGGTCAAGCATCAGTGGGTGATTTTTATTTGGTTCATCTTCTAGACAACAGCAGCTCAGTGAGACAGGGAGATAATGTGGAGGCAAATTAAGAAATCCATTTATTTCAGTCTGTGGCTTCCCTACCAGCAGGCTCACTGCAAACTGATTTGCTTGCATGATGAAGTGATAATCCATTACAGCCAAAAATACTAGTCCACAGATCATCTGAATTATAAGTGACAAAACTATGCATTTGGCAGGTTCCAAAATGTCATTATTCTGAAACATGGGGCAGCATTTCCCATTTACAGCAGTGCTAAGCACATCCTCGTGGCCTTTCAAATCTGTTGTGCAAATGCATTCGGAAATAGCTTTCAAGAGATGTCTTGGCAATTAGCACTGTACATGCAGGGAAGAGTCAGAGACAAAGCAGTTCTCTGATGATGTTAAACTGTGCTCTTCACAGACACACAAATGAAACAGGCTGTTGCAAAGGCTGGATTAATTTGGCTAAAATAATCCTTTGAATCTACGATCTGCCTGAAAAATAAATTATACTACCGCCATGGCTTTTCCTTTCGTTTGTCATTATCAGGTACTTAGAGGCACCAAGTCAGATACTGCTTAAAAATCAGTTCCTGAGGAGGAGGCAGAACCGTTTCTATTCCCTGCTGTTCACATACCCTGTTTCACTTTACAGTAGTTGTCCAATAAGTTGCTTTCACAGGAGCCCTAGGTTGTTGGCTTTATCAATGCAACAAGCCCTTCTAAATCACAGCTGCTCTCTCCCCAGAAAAGTCCTAAACTGCAAAAAGCTCTTTAAAATGGAGGGACAACCTTCCTGCTTCAGACTGAAAATACCAGTTTGTTGGTTGTTCATAGGAGCCCAAAAGGAAACAGAAGCTGAAAAGGTTAAAAAGCAAGATGCAAAAAAATTCAAATGTTGACCCCTGGATCTGTCCTCAGGATGAGGAAGCCTGGTTTTCTGTCAAGCTAGATAGACCCCTGAACACAGGAGTGGATGTCTGAGTTAAATCATGAACTTATCCACCCCTAATGCCAACTTTAGTGGGTATAATCCTAAATTCTTACGGCAACAGCTGCCTGCTCAACATCCCAGATGCCAGGGAGTGGTGTGCCTGGGGTCCTCACTTCCCTTCAGGGCAGGGCAGTGGGGACAACACAGCTCAGCACCCACTCACACCCAGTATGTCAGGTGCTGAAACAGTTCTCCAAATCCGGCCTTGGAGTCCTGGTTGTGGCCAGTTGCAGCTCCAGCCGCAAGGACAGGTCAGACGGGTGCCACTGCGAGACCACGGCACAATCAGCACCCAGTGCAGCCACAGGGCTCTGCAGACACTTCTCTTCCCAGCAGCTCTTTGCAATTCAGAGTGCTTCCAGCCTGATGAATATGAACCCGCTCTGCTTCCTCCAGGAAGATGGGAGAGACCTGCTGCCACCTGCTCAAAGACTGCCAAGCTCCAAGCAAGCCACAGAGCTGCTGCCGCTGTCTGGTAACTGGTCTCAGCCACCCGAGCTGACCCCAGCGCTCCACCTCCCAGGCAGGCAGTACATCCCGTACAGCCAGTGTACTTTATCACCTTCTCCTCAGGCACCCCCACTTTAGGAGAGGATTGAACAGCATTAGCTGCCTTCCCAGAAGCTCCCACCACGCTTGAGGCAAGAGCGGAGAAAGCAGGAACTGCAGCTCAAGGATTAGCTACCCCTGTCCTGAGCAAAGGACAGAGGGGTGGTGGGTGCACATTAATGGGGCTGCAAGGAGAGGACACGCCACGCTGGCACAAGCCCCCAGTGCTTCTCTTTACAAACCAGACTGCGACTGTTGTCACTGCTGCTGCAGCCCTCAGCCACCAAGGCGGGTGAGCACAGCCGCAGGAGGGGCTCGCGGCAGGGAGCTGCCTCCAGCCAAACTCACCACCACGGTCGGGTAGAAACTGAGTCTCCCGTTCACCCCAGGAGAGGCTGCTCCCCTGGTCACAGTCAGGGCAAGTCTAAGGCAACATCTGCCTGGCGCATGGGGCCACGGCGTTACCTGCCTCCACGTCCGTGGCCCCCAGGCTGGCGATTCCCGACAGCAGGGAGAGGTGAAGCGCAGCGACCGCACGCGGGTGCCCGGGAGCCGCAGCAAGGAACACTCAGACAAAGCAGCCCTGCAAACGTCCTCAGCCCACAGCCATTCAATTAGGAGAGCTAGGCAGCATATTTAGAGCACAGCTTTCTGCTTCATTTGCAAGAACTGCGGCGTAGGGAGGAGGGAGACCATTACGACTACGTTTCCTAGGAGATTTTCACACACTAAGGAGGAGGGGAAAAATACATTTTGTACAAACTGAAGGTAATAATTTTGCCAGCACTTTTGATCTGTTAAGCATATTGA
Source organism: Dromaius novaehollandiae (assembly GCF_036370855.1). Lineage (NCBI taxonomy): Eukaryota > Metazoa > Chordata > Aves > Casuariiformes > Dromaiidae > Dromaius > Dromaius novaehollandiae. The sequence continues at coordinate 5,497,996 of NC_088124.1, read as the reverse complement.
GCAAAACTACTAGTCAAGTTATAGTAACGCACTTTGATGGGGCTTGCTTTGTCCCATTCTTCTCTTCACACCTACCAGAAGGTGGCAAGAAAAGGAACAAACGCTAGTCAAACAGACTAAGAAAGCAGTACTTCTAATTAAGGTGGACCTCGGCTGCTCAAGCAGACAGGCAACACTCACTGCTGCTCAGACAGTAACGCTTCTGCTGACGAGGCACAGCCACGCAATAGCCGAGAAACACAGCAGCACCTCCAACGCACGGGTTTAATGAATTCAAGAGACAGTGCATCAATGCAGTAAGCCATCATCCCTCTTGAACTATTTGTTTTGATATCAAATCCTTGTCATTTCGTATACCCTTAGGTAGCTGAGGCAGCAAGTTATTACTCACTCCGTAATTATCAGGCAACTAACTGAGGAACAAAACTGATGCTCTGCTGAACAAGAGACATCTCTCTGATGCCTCCAGCCCAAGTACACTCCCCCCATTAGGGGATCTTTCCCCTGGGGTATTTGTAGCCACACTGGAGAGCTTTTCTCTTGGCCCCATGTTTTCTTATTATTTATATGCAGAGGCCATGACTTGAGACTGCAAACTTGCCTCCCAGCATCTGAGGATTTTCTTAGCCTGACAGTCTAAGAGCTTTCAGAGTAATAGTCTCCAGCACAGTGGTTTCAAGGCAGGTAAGAAATTTCCAATATTTTAATTGAATAGTATAAGCTGGCCTCAGTACTGGTCACTTTAATGGGAAGAGGCCTCAGCTAGGCAGCTGCATAACCCCAGTCAAGTTTCACTTTATTTGGTCATAACCTGGGCCTATCTAATAAGAACAATCTTTAATCACAAAACCTTGAACTTTGCTTCAGCAGGGAGAGTACAGATGACTGCAGACAGCCTTCCAATTATTCATCATCTTTTAATATATTGCCCTGAAACACCTGCTCCTCTCCCATCATAATCTTGATTGATGCCTTTCTTACCTGGGAGGCAATAGGTCCTGAAGAGCAGCAGCATTTCCATCAGCCAGGAAGGGCAGCAGAAGGCAAAGAAGATCAGAGGTCACTAAGAGGCTCATGTTCACTTCCTCCTTATATTGAAACTGCCAATTAAATTTATCTTAAAACCTGTGTTCTGCATCAGAGGAGAGGGAGGGGGGTGAGAAAAGGAGTTCCCCTCCCACCTGGGGTGCAGATTGCCTTCGGCAGCTGCGTGGCCAGCGCGAGCCCAGCTGTGGCCACAGGTGCCCCTGCCCGCGGTGAGCTGCCACCAACATCTGTCCTGGGAAGCCCCCTCGGGACTGGAGCCTGGCAGTCATCCAGGTGCCTGGATTCATTAAAATTAATGCAAAATGTCCCATTCTCCGTACAGGCTGTAGGGCCTGAAGATCCCATGCACAGCTCAGAGCTCCAGTGCGTAAGGCACGACGGTAGCGGAGCAGGAGGCAGGTCGGTTCCCAGCTCGCCCGGCTGGTCCTGTCCCCCCGTTGCATCAGCCTGTCATTCTCCCCACACTACAGCCCACCAGACATATATTTTCCCACGGCAGCCTGTCAGGAGAGGACAAGAAAAAGCCATTTGTTTCCAGCCTTGAAATGTAATTTTGTTTTTTGTTATTGATTTTAAGGTTGTAAACGCTCTGGCTGTGTCTGCTTTTAAATGCTAATGATGGTAACAGTGAAAGGAGATGAAGGAGTGGGGCAGGAAATTGAACCATTTTGCAGCTACCAAAGTCTTTAAACATCCCTGACCATACGAGGAAACCCACAGGGAGAACGTAAGGATGATAAACAAGTAATTTGCTGTCTTGAAGGTGCCCACAGCTTCAATTTTCCCTCCAGCAGTTGCCTCTGCTTGAGCAGACTGTTTCCACACACATGGGTAAACATAAAGCAAAAAAAATGAAGAAAAAGTAAAATTTAACAGAGTGCTTCTGGGGATGGTTCGGGGAGGGGTTGGGTGGACAGGGCTGTCCTGGGCGCAGGGGATGGAGGGGAAGAGATGCCGCGGCAGAGGGGCAGCACGGTGGGAGTGTGCTCCGGGGCACGTCACAGCTTGGGTACCGCAGCACCAGGGACCATAGGTCATCCCTGAGGGCATATGTTCAAGGCAGCATTTTTAAGCTCTGATACTTAAAAATTTAGTTCTTTGATGCAATACTGGCAGCTTTTGTTATACTAGCTGTAAATTTTACAAACAACAGGTTCACCTGGGTTTTCCACTATGATCAAAACCGCTGGCTCTGCCAAGCAGTGTCCCTAAGCAGCAGCTCTTTGGGACATTTGCTTTGTGTTTAGCATATTTATTTATGCACCCAGACATGCTGTCTAATATCAAGCAGGATCACAGGTTTTAATTAAATGGAAAAAAACAAATCTGAATGAGGGAAGTGGTGGGGGAGGAAGGGGAGAGACTGACTGACACATCTGGCTTATAATTACCTTAAAATTACAGAAGCTTCTGTCTTCAGTTCCTGCAGCTGTATGACAGGCAGTGCTGCCCAATTAAACAGACGAGTTTTCTCCCTCGGGAGGGTAACAGCAGTCACAGCGAAAGTGTTGAGTCAGGTGCCCATTTAGAGACAGCCGAATATTTGGGGCATTTCACACGGCATCGGTACGGACCAGGGCCATGCCCGGTTCTCCAACGCTCCCGGTGACGGATGCAATTGCAGCTCTGTTTGATGACTACGCTGCAGGGAAAAGTTTTTCCCTAATAACAAAGATACTGCATGTTCACTTTTCTGAGAACTCTTCACAAACATTGCCAGCAACAAAGATTAAATTATATCGAGTTTTCAGCTTCCCAGCTCCCCAGATCAGCTCGCCCTTTTCTGCACACATCTGGCCACAGCTGGGCCATCAACTCGCGGCCCTCGGGAGAGCCACGCTTCCACCAGCGAGGGAGGGTCTTGCTTGGAAGGTGCTGGATCGCACTGTGCTACAACTACTCTAAGATGAGCAGGAGCAGGGAAACAGCTCTGGGGTTGCTGAAACATGTACAGCCTGGAAGCACTAGCAATGTGTCAAGAAATGTTCAGGAAACCAACAAAAGAGACGGAGTTTATTTTTTAACCCATCTGCTTGAAAAATTTCCTTGCTGTGATACTCTCTCTCTCTCAAGAAAGAAAATGGATCTCTTTTTTGAAGGATCATTTTTTTCCTCTGTGAATTAGCTTCACCTCTCTGTGAGCCCTTTTGTGGAAGTGGTCTCCCTGCTGTTAAACTTACATAAATCCAGAGTAAGAGCCCCGACTCAGAGGGAATTGCTCCCAAACCAGACTGGTGGTAGTGAAGACAGAGTCCAGCCTCAAAACGCTTTAAATGCTTCTTCTTCTCCACACAATCTGCCCTTCCATCTCTGCCTTCATCCTAGCTTCTCGCTGCTGTGGGGGGTTTTGCATTGCCCTCGAGTAATCTGCCAGAAAATCAGCTGTCTGATCCCTGCGACAGAAAACTCCATTATTCCCTGAAACACCCTCCTGTCGCCAGCTCCAGCAACTCAGAGAGGCGCTTCCTTTTGATGGGTGACTTATGCCCATAGGGTCTCTTACAAGGATGAATGTCTTTTAATTAGATACGAACGATGCTCCTTCATGGTTATTAGCAGCGATCTGCAAATCTTTATCCAGCAAATAATATCCCTCTTACAGGCAGCTCAAGTGTAAATCACACTCAGCTAGCCAGAGCAGGATCTGCAAGCAGCAGATCTGCTGTTGAGTGGATAACCGCTATCGAGACGCTTGTGGTGGTGCATTTCTTTTGTTTTCTGCTGTTGGTCTTTCCCCAGTGAAGAATGGCAAAAACCTTGGAAATAGATGTTTCTCTTTATTTCTTACTGACATAATTCATTAGACAGGGAAAAAACAAAGCACAAATACTACAAAACAAAAGGGAACTCTATATATACACATGTGTGTGTATATACATACGCAATAAAAATATTACGCTATAAAAATATTATGCAATTGCACAGTGCGTGAGAAGACACGCTGATCTCTCAAAAGAAGCAGGAAGGGGAGATCAGGAGACCTGAGAGAAAGAAAAGGCCAGAAAGTGGGTGCTCGAGCTCCTGACATCTGGCGCAGGGCTTAGCCGCAGCCGTACTGACGCAGGCGAGAACTGAGGGTGTTTCAGCTGTTGTCTCATCTGTATTTGCAGCCTCACAGTTTCTAATGCATGTCTGCTGAATGAAACTATCGTTTTACTGTCATCTATTGTATTTCCACCAATTCAGACTATAGCTAAGGCTTTGCACATTGTCTGCAACTTCTGTGTCCTCTCTCTCACTGATCCCCTTCAGCTCCTCTAATTTTCCTTTTCCGTGGATTTTTTCTAGTCTCTCTAAAGAGCACCGTAAGTGTGCAGATGAGACGTGGGACTGATACTGGCAATCTGAGCCGGCTCTGCAGGTGAGCAGGATCCTGCTCCCCACCTTCGGGGTGGAAGAAGAAGGTGAAAACAGGCAACTCTGGGCAGAGCTGGCTCTCTGAGGGCGTCACACCGCTAATTTTTGGGTCGACGTTGCCGGGGGGCCCAGCTGCACATCCCCGCGAGGGCTGAGTCCCGTCATGCCGCTTCCTTCGGGGGCTCCCTGCTCCCCGTCTCCTGCGCTGCCTCCGCCGTGTCCGGGCTCCCCGCAGCCCCTCGGGACGAGGGTTTTCCCGCAGGAGGGGTTCCCGCTCCGGGGCAGGATGAGCAAACCCGGGGCAGGTCCCTCGCCCTGGGCTGCTGCCGGAGAGGGGATGCAGAGAGCCAGGGTGGGAGCGGAGCAGCGGAGAGGATGATGTGCAGCCTTCAGCCCTCGCCCAGGAATCGCCCCGGCGCACGGCACCCGCAAAGCCGGCGGCCGCAGGGCGCAGCGGGAGGGAGAGCGGCCGCGGGCGGCGGAGGAGCCGCGAAACCGGGCGGCTGGAGCCAACCAGCGAGGGGAGCTGCCAGGCTATAAAACCCGGCCGGGCAGGCAGCGGCTCAGAGCCCTCTTCCCGCAGCGACGCGGAGCTGCCGCACCGCTTACCTGCCTTTCCCGCTGCTCCTCGAATGAAAAGGCCAAAGAGCTGCAGCTTGTTGTGTCGCTTTTGCTGCAACAAGGAGCGAAGAGGACTCCCGTTTCCCCTCCGACCGAGCAGCACCCGGGGGAAAGGGGAGCTGCGAGACGAGCGGTCTGGGGAAAAGGGCGGATTTGGGGCTGTCTAGGGCAGGGGAGAGGAAGGACCTCACGGGGTGCTCGCACCCACCGGCGCAGAAGGAAGATTTGGACTGAGCAGCCCAGCAGAAAGGGCAGTTGCAGCCGCTCAGCTCGGGGTTAGCGTGAGCAGCGCGAGGGACAGAGGGCGACAGGCTGCTCCGGTGGCAGGAGCCGCTCCGGGACGCATGTCTAGCCGCCGGGACGGGGACAGAGCTGGCATGGCCGTGCTGGGGGGACGCTGCCCCAGAGCAGCTCAGCCCCTGGGGTGCAGGGAGGGTTTAACAGGCCGTCGGAGATAGGAGCTTGAGCCCTCACCCACCGCCTCGTGCTCCTCCAGACGCTTCTGCCCAGCTTCCCACCGGGATGGAGCCGGGCTGGGGAAGCAACAGCTCCCACCGCGGCCGCCCCACGCACAGCCAGGGGCTGCTGAGCCCCCCGACCCGGGCGGGGGACCCCAACCTGACCCTCTTCCACACCCGCGACGAGGAGCTGGCCAAGGCGGAGGTCGGGGTGCTGGCCACCATCCTGGCCGTGGCCACCGTGGGCAACCTGGGGGTGCTGCTGGCCATGTACCGCCTGAGGAAGAAGATGAGCCGGATGCACCTCTTCATCCTGCACCTGGGGCTGACCGACCTGGGCGTCGCGCTCTTCCAGGTGCTGCCGCAGATGATCTGGGAGGTGACGTACCGCTTCGCGGGGCCCGACCCTCTCTGCCGGGCCGTCAAGTACCTGCAGGTGCTGAGCATGTTCGCCTCCACCTACATGCTCCTCGCCATGACGCTGGACCGCTACGTGGCCGTGTGCCACCCGCTGCGCACGCTGCAGCAGCCCAGCCGCCAGGCCTACGCCATGATCGGGGCCACGTGGCTGCTCAGCGGGCTGCTCAGCCTGCCCCAGCTCTTCATCTTCTCCCTGCGGGAGGTGCGCCGCGGCTCGGGGGTGCTGGACTGCTGGGCCGACTTCGGGTACCCCTGGGGCGCCCGCGCCTACGTCACCTGGACCACGCTGTGCATCTTCGTCCTGCCCGTCGGCATCCTCGCCGTCTGCTACGGCCTCATCTGCTACGAGATCTGCAAGAACCTCAAGGGCAAGACGCAGGGCGGTGGCGGCCCCGGCGCGGGGGGTCCCGCCACGGCCGCTCCCACCCTCGCCCCCGCCGAGAGGGGCGGGCGACGCGCCGGCGGGCAGCCCTCGCGGGTCAGCAGCGTCCGCACCATCTCCCGCGCCAAGATCCGCACGGTGAAGATGACCTTGGTCATCGTGGTGGCCTACGTGGCCTGCTGGGCGCCGTTTTTCAGCGTGCAGCTGTGGTCGGTGTGGGACGAGGACGCCCCCGACGACGGTGAGTAGCGAGGGGGAGGCAGGAGCGCGGACCCTCCCCGCGCACGGGGGCAGCTCCCGGCTCCGACAGGGAGAAGGTAGGGGGGTGCCCCCAACGCAAGCGGGGGGTGCCTCGATGCCGCACGAGCCACGTTGCTCTGCCGGCACGGCGGGTGGGGCGGGGTGTGTTTAGTGACTAAGAGCCCTGGAAGCTGCCTGGCTGTGATTTTACAGTTAAAAAGAAATCACGGGGAAGGCTATGGATTTCCTCCCTGGTAACATTTATAGAAGGGAGTTTGCAGAGCCAAATCATTGCTTTCACCAGAACATCCACTACAAAGCACTGGCTGCTGACCGGCAGCTGCGGGGAGGCGTACAGATGCTGCGTGAACATCTCCGCCACGTGCATCTGCTCCATCGCGTGGGATTTTGCTTCGGGAGCTGCTACGTCGCTTGGCGTCGGGCGATGGGGAGGGTTTCAACCGCGGCGGGCTGCTGCCTGGAGCGGCCGTGCCAAGCTCTCGCTCTCTTTTGCCTCCGCAGAGTCCACCAACGCGGCTTTCACCATCACCATGCTGCTGGCCGGCCTCAGCAGCTGCTGCAACCCCTGGATCTACATGTGCTTCAGCCGGCCGCTGCTGCAGGACCTGGCGCGCGCCCTGCGCCGCTGGGGCGGCCTCGGCACCGGCCTCCGCCGTCCGGCCTCCACCGGCAGCCTCTGCAGCAGGAAAACCACCCTGCTGAGCCACGGCCACCACGCCGCCGTCCCCCTGCACCGGCGGGGCAGCGCCCGGGACGGCTGCGCGCCCGACGAGGACGCCGTGACCGAGGCCGGCACGCTCTAGGCTGTGCGGATGCCCCACGCACCCCGTGTTCCCCCCCCCCGGCAGCGTTGCATTCTGCAGGTCGCTCTGTGCTGAACGCAGGCAGCGTCGCCGGGCTGCTCTTTCTGCACGCCCGGGCGCTGGGCATCGCGCCGGGTGTTCGGTGGCAGCCGCCGCGGCAGGGCCGGTGCAGCCACGGGAGCGTCGCGGCAGGCAGCGTGGCTGCGTCTGCCCGAAGCTGCCCGCGAGCGCGATGCTCATCTCCCCTCCCCAGGGCTGGGCTGGTGGCGCAGCCGAAGCAAACGCAGCTTTTCCGCCCCTTCCCGGGGACCCGCTCACATGGCCCCTCCGCGCCGGGCAGCAGTGCCCGCGGGTTTGTAGCCTGGACGTCTGCCCCCGCTCAGCATCGCGGTGCCGAGATCCCCAGGGAGCTGCTTGCAGGAGCCCTGGCCGAGCCCCAGCTCCTGCTTCCTCGCTGCCCGGCGGTTTCCACCTCCGTGCGGGTCCCCGGCTGCCGGGCTGCTCCCGGCTGCCGCATGGCGTTACGAGCTGCTCGCAACGGGCTGCCGCTTTTATCGTAGCTAGGCAAGATCGGAGCACCGCAAGTGCCGCGGGATGCACCACACCGCCCGGGCGGGTACCGGCGCCCCGCCAGCACCGTGCGTCGCTCTGGCCTCCTAGGCTGAACCTGGAAAAAACAGGACATTTTAAGAGCAGAGTATTTTGAACTCTGGAAGCATTTTCCACTCTATCCCAATTTGAATCAAATTTGCATTTGAGTCAATTCTTCCAGAAACTCCCGCTATCGCTCAGCCGCTGGCTTTGACCTCATCGCTCGTTCCCGAGACATGTTCCTCCGGGGCGTTAGCAGCGTTTCCAGGCTCTGTTTGCTTTCGGCATCATTACCCTTCACGCGTCCTTTGCGCCGGGCCAGATCCGCGTGGCCAGGGCGGAAACGCGCGCGTCGCTGCCCCGGAGCCGTCCGCCCGCTCGCCGCAGATCGATGCCCCCGCGGCCGCCCGCCGAGAGCGTCACCGCCGCTGCTCTGCAACGCGGCCCGCGGCCCCCCGCAACAGCGGCAGAGCTGCGTCAGCCCACGAAGCTCGGGGAGCTCGTCGCTAGCCCGGAGCGATGGGAAGGGGCAGGAGCCGTCCGCAGCCGCCACGCCGCGTCCTGGGCTGCTCCCGGCCCGACCGGCCCGGCCCGGTGCCGTACTCACCCGGGGGGACCGGCACCCCTGGATGACGACCGCCTCCGCAGCGCATCCACCTTGCGTTTCCGAGCTTCTCTCTGCAAACTCCAGAGCTCAAAACTCGGTTTTTCCAAGAGAAAATGATGCCCGCGGGGACATCAACAAATCCTTAAGGAAGATGTGACCGGCAGGGTCAGGGCCGGCAGCGGGGCGCAGCGGAGCCCGGCTGGGGGGTTTCGCAGGACTACGAAAACCAGCTCTCAGCAAAGAGCAGATCAGAGCTGGGAGCACTACGGTATTGCAAGATAAATAAGGAACAGAAATGCAAACCCGTCTTTCCCCGATGCGCACGGTGCATCTCACCCCCCCGCCGCCCGTGCAGACCCGGTGCAGGGCCGTGGCGCCGTCCTGCCCGTGCCGCTGCCGCCGGGGCTGCGGGACTGGGATCTCCCCCCTCTCCCGCAGCATCGGGACAAGCTGAGGCCGCCTGCGCTCAAGCCAGCGAGCTGCACTGCCGGCCGGCGGGACGGGGCCGGATCCTGCACCCGAGCCTGGGTGCAGCGACCGAGCGGGACGGGCTGGAGCAGGGCACAGCGGCCGCTGCGTCGAAGGAGAGGAGGAGGAGGAGGAAGAGCAGCCAGTGCTGGTCACGCAGGGAGGGCAAAGCCAGGAGAGAAACTGTATTTGAAAGGATTTTTATGGCAACTGTCAGCAAAGTAAATTAAAAAAAAAGGTGTAGAGGAGATGCCAGCCTGGTTCGGGTATGTTGAGCTGCGGCTCCCGCGCTTGGGCTCTTCAGGAGCGGTGGCACCTTCCCGTAGGATCCCCAGGATGGGGGGGTTAGGGATTGCCGGGAATAAAATCCAGCAGAAGTCACTCATTGAGCAGAGGAGCAGAAACCCCCTCCGTGAGGCCGGTGCCGGAGGGTCCCGGCCGGGGGAGCCCCCCCCCCGGGCGGTCACAGCTTCACCTCCGTGTACTCTATGGACTTGGCCGCCACGGGGCTGGAGCAAGCCCAGAAGTCGGCTTTCCTCTTCTTGGGGTCCATGTTGATGTAGTCCGCTCCCACCTTCATGTTCTCGTAGTCGGCGGCGGCCGGCGGCCGGCCCTTGGCGGTGAAGCGCAGCGAGGTGTAGTTGAGGCTCTCCTCCGCGCGCGGCACCTGGCGCGGCCCAAACCCGCGTCAGCGGCTTTAACAAGCGGCTTTAACAAGCGGCTTTAATCAGCCCGGGCTGTTTCAGCCAGACGCCCTCACCTGCCGGCCCGACGGGCTGCTGTCCGAGTCGTCGGAGGTCTCCGAAGAGGTGTCGCTGCTCCCTTAAAAACAGGGGATACCACCGTCTCCGCGGGGCTCCACAGTGGAAAATAACGGGGGGGGGGGGGCAATGGGAGCGGGGCTACGACGGCTGCGGGCGCAAGGAAAGCAAAGCCCCGCGCCGCGTCCGCCCTCGCCCGTCTCCCGCGGTTCGGCCCGGGACCCCCCTTACCGGCGTAGGCTGCCTGCAGCGCCGTGTTCCCCGCCGGGGCCGGGGCCGGGGCCGGGGGCCGCTCGGGCTCCACTGCCGGCTGGTCACCAGCCTTGCTGCCGCCGCAGAGATGCTCTGCAAGGGACACGCACCCCGCAAAATCATAAAAACCCCCGTTTTCCTCACTAGCCCCATTCTGGGCGCTTTATTTCTCGGTTGCCCCGGGGCTGCTCTGGCCCTGCAGCCTTTCCCGGGCCGTTTCACACAGCAGCGGCACGGAAATTGTTTAATACTGTGCAATATCTATCGGCTGCGCTGCAGGAAGGATGAGACGTGCGCCCAGGCCCCCCGCGATGGAAAGCGCGGGTGAAACCTCCGCGCCTGCCCTCCTCCCGCGCAAGCTCGAGGCCGGCCGGACCCGCGGGGCCGAGCGGGGCTGGTTCTCGGCGCCGGCGCGGCCACGGTTTCCACGTGAAAAATTTCCCTGATGCAAAATGTGGTTTCACCTGATTCAACGTTTTGCAACAGGAAGCGTTAATTCTGACGATGATTTTCCACTTTACTAACGACAGCAACAAAATAACGAAGAAGTTGTGGGAGCAAAGCGGCATTTTCGGCAGCGTAGCCCCCCCGACGCCGCGATGCACCGGCCGCCCCAACGCTGCGCTGCCCCGGGGCACCGGCCGCCCTCGCCGGCACTAACCGCCGCCGTGAGCCGCTCTGCTCCCAAATCGCGGGCGCGCTCGGGCCGGAGGCAAGCGGCAGTGCCAGAACCGGACCCGGAGCCAGGACTCGGCTGCTTTCGCAGCCCAGGGGACCTCGAGGCTTTGGGCAAACTGCTGCCACTCTCTGAATCCGCTATTTCAGAGCAGGAGGAGGAACAGCGCCGATAAGGCTGCTATTTACCTATTTTCCTGCTGAGTATCATGTACAGTATCACCAAGAAGAGCGCGTGGAAGATCAAGGTCATGGCGGAGATGGCGACAAGCACCCACCTGCCCAGGAGAAAAACACCTTGTCTGGGAGGCAGAAACAACCAAATTGTGCCCAGTCTGCCAGGCACCGCTCGGCTGACGCTGCTGGAAAGCAGGCGTTGGACCGAGGCCTGTCGCGGGGGGTTGGGGGTTGTTTTTAAGTGATGCATCCAAAACACCTGGGGCTCCTTTTCCAGGAGCGCCGAGTGGTGCTGGCGCCCGGTTCTGGGTGCCCAGCCTGGTTTCCAGCGCGGGATGCGCAGCCCGCTCTGCAAAACCCAAGCCGTGCGCGTGGCCTCCCCGACGCGCTTGGCCAAAATCACGAGCCCTGCCCGAGCCCATGCGTCCGTCACACGCAGCCAGCGAAGACGACAAAACTGCCCAGTTTGCAGTGAAAATCCGGCGTGGTTTTACCAGGGTTTTACCCGCCGAGGGGGCCGCAGCCAGCACCCGACGCGGCGCAGCACAAGCGGCTCCGGCCCCCGGTTTGCAAAACGCAGGCGAAAGGAGTCCGGTACCGGGGTTATCCTTTGGTTTTAGGGCGTTTACAGCGCCGAGCGCGCTCGACCAGCACTCACCACGGGGAGCAGTCCATCCTGCCGGGGCCGTGGGTGCCGCGGAGCGTCCTGCGGGGAGACACGCGCCTGAGCCCGCGGCACCCGCTAGGTTTGCTGCCAGGCCGGGGGCATCCTCACCCCCCGACCAGCCCGCGGGCGACGAGCCGGAGGTGCAGCTGCAGCAAACCAGCAGGATTTATCGCCTTACCTTTCTCGCTGCGGGGCTGGGGGGTATTTCAGCGCAGGGACAGACCCAGCCGAGCGATACCGCGGGGAAAGAGCCAGACCCGCCCCGGCGAGGGGCTCCGGAGCAGCGGGCGACCGGGGAGAAAAGCTTTGGGTGCGAAACCATCAGCGTGGCGGCGGTCAAAACTTTTCCATCAAGTTAAACGCCATTGCACATCAACTAAAGATGAGACTCAGCATGTGAAAGCACGGTCTACCACTGCAGACAGCACTTGCAGAAAATAAATATATCAAGGCTTTCCTAGGCTCTGTGCTAAGCTATTACTACAGTTGTGATCCCTCCTCCTATGTGTCCCTTACATCCAGCAACAAACTCCCTCCCGGCCGTTTACTTTGGCCTGACGCGTGGCTGCAGCTCGCGAGCTCCACCGCGGCACCGGAAAACAGGCTGAAGTTTGTTCTTCATGCTTTCGTTCTCTCTAACTTTCTTTTTTCGTAATGCATAAAAAATATTTGGTGACTATAATAATAAACTCCCCAGAACCAAGTAACCCAAAGCGGGCAGCGAGCTTGGAGCAGGGCTCCCGCATCGGTCACGGTTCGGACGTGCCAGACTCATCCCAACACTTCGGACAGGATTTTTCAGTGACTAAGCAAGCTGGTTTCCCAAATCCCACTGCAAATTAAGGAGCTGGGAAGATTTAACTGCATTTGAACCCTCTCGCATTTAATTTGAACGACATACTTAAATCCTGTGGAAGTCAATGGGCCTTAAGGCACATGATCAAAAAACACATGTGCGTGAACGGGAACCCTTGGCTTGGAGCTTTTGGCCATAATAGTCAAGAGAAGGCAACTTTATAATAAGGGACAGCAATCAGGTCGTGTTCATTTTGCGAGCTTTAACTGCAAAAAAGCACTTTCTATTGTAGCTCGATGCCTGTACGCTCTTACTGCTCATAAATGGCTGCCACAGGGAGGTGTTTTTAACCAGAGCTTTGATATCCTGATTAAAGTAGCCTCAATAGTATGCTAGATAGACAGATAATAAGAGCAAAGACGTTATCCATCCTATGGATCAGGTTATACATTCTCCTCCGTGACAGATTGCTAAGAGCATTTCATCAAAAGCTTTCCAGATAATCTCACCAGTCTCCTGTGAAATTCCACTTACCCAGACAGTTTGGCAACTGCCAAGCTAAACGTCCATTTCTTGCTGGAGTTTTCCCCCTCCCTTATCGCACTGATATGTCCCCGAATATCCGTCTTAGCTGGCTGTCATCCTCAACTGGCTCATTTCCTACCGCGGTGCGGGAGATGCTGCTGCAGCAGATAGCTATCTGAGGTGAGCTGCTCAAAAGGAAATTGCAAAATAAGACCCGTATCCAAATATCAGCAGCTTCTTTGCTTGGGGGGGGGTTAGACTGAGATCGAAGAGATTATACATACATGGGTATTGCAATATCTGTTTTGAAGGTACCTGCGAGCGGGATGCTGCCAGCACACGTACCTTCTGCTCTGTGGGGTAACCTGCCGCGAGCCCCCTCTGCCCCCCTCCCGGGGCATTGACCCCTCTTAGACCTCCTGGTCTTAGACCTCCTGGCCTAAGATCCTCCGGATCCTCCTGGTCGAATCAAGGCTTCCGAGAGCTCGGTCTTGGCCGAGTATTGAGGAGCAAAGTCAAGAAGCGCCAGCCCAGCGCAAAGCATGTGAAATCGTGGGACCAGCTCGGACGATGCTGATCCCGCCCGGGTCAGGCCTCCCCACGCGGCTTCAGCGCCGGAGCTCGGGCTCGGGGGACGCAGACGGCCAGCCCCCATCCTTACCAACGGCCCCTTCGCTTCCCGGGCCGCCCCTGCCGCGGAAGCCGACGGACGCAGCACCCGGCGCTGCTTTACCTGGCGGCCGCGGTGCTGCTCCCCGCTCTCCCGCGGGCTCCCCGGCACTGAGCGCTGCTGAGCCCCGCCGCCCCCCCCGTGACGCTCCCGCCTTTCCGCTGCGTCGTCTGAACGTGTCCGGGGTTTCTCTCCCGCGCGGCAGCAGCCTCCGGTGCACAGGTCCAGCGCGGCTGCGGCGTCGGACGATTCGGCAGGAGAAAGATGGGTTTTTCTCGCAGGCTCCGGCATCCTCGCGGTTTTGCTGCCGACCGGCGGGCCCAGAGCACGGCGAGGAGCGTGTGCCGCTCGATGGCCAAATCGGGCAAAAAACAGCTAAATAGGGTTAAAAAAACCCAGCCAAATAGGGTAAAAAAAAATTCAACTAATTAGGGTAATAAAGTCTCAGCATCCTATTTTTTTTGTCCTAAAACGTCAATTCGGAACAGAATAGCTCATTTTGCATGGGCGCAGGAGAGGGTTTGTTTTAAGTCAAAAGCGTGGACCCCAAGTTCAGCTTTTCAAGCCGCTTTTCCGAGGCGGAAGACGCCGGGTGCCGGGCCGGGTGCCGAGCGTACCTGCAAACTGCAACGTCCGTCCCGCCGTCCTCGTGCCGCTCCCAGGCAGCTCACGCGATCTTGCCCGTTTCCGCGGCTCCCGCCCGTCCGCAGCCTCCCGAAGCCTCCCGGACAGCCGGGATTTGCCCACCCTGAGCCCCCCGCCAGCCCCTGGTCCCAGCCGGCACCGTCTGCCTGGTGCCTAAATAAATGCGTCGATGAGCAAACATATAAATAAATATCAAAGCAGCAGCCTGCTGTTACCGGAGACGCCGGTGCCAGTCATTTTTAACTTATTTTCTTTTTTAAGCGCCTATCTGCCATCAGAGAGCTCCCTCCGAAACGCTCGGCGATACGCAAACAGATTAACAGATAAAAGATACGGCTGATAAGCAGAGGAAAAAAAAAAGATTTTTTTCTGTAAATGCTACCCGGGTGCGATCTGAATCAGGCCTGGCTAATAGTGGAAGTGGCTGAACTAAAGGAAATGCAAAAAAAAGAAGAGAGATTACATATTTTTAGCCTGTAAACAGTTTTCTGCAAATGAGTAAGGCGCCGAGGCCCGAGGTGAGCACAGGCACACGTCTCCCACGACGTGCACAGCCCCTTTCCAGGGTGTCTGAGGACAAGTGCATAAAGGTGCATGGACCGAAACGCGCTGCCCGACACCGCTTGCAAGCGACACAGGGCTGCGACAGCCCATACGTTGCCTATAAGCCCGGGCGCTGCAGCAGCCAGCAGTCGCATTTCATTAAATTGCAGCTCAACACATCATTTCTGCTGTTTTATTAGCAGCCCGGGCTCAGAGGCCCCTTTGCATGGATAACCCTGCACATTTTGCTCTGTCGCCATCCCAATCCCGGCCGGAAAACCGGCGGTGGGTGGTGCGGCCGGGTGGGAGCCTGCGCCAGGCCAGTGCCCGCGGCACCGCGTCCACCCACGCCGGGCGTTTCGCACGCCAGGGCAGCCGGGAGCCCGCGGCGAGCCGGGCCCGTCCCCCGCTCCCTGAGCAAACACGGGAGAGCAGAGCACCGGCCAAAACCCCCACAAGGGAAAAAAAGTGTTGCACCTGGAATATAACTTTCCATTTAACTTTCAGAGGTTGGGTTTTAAAGAGATTTTCTAAGGAACAGAATAAAAACAGAAAGACGTGTGCTTAGCTTTGCAGATTTCTAAATGAAAGGTTTGACCGCTTTGATTTCCGTATTTTCAAACCGAATCTATCAGCACGTTTGCAGATTGCTGTGATCCGAGCGGCGATTTCTCCCAGGAAATGGGTTATTCCGGTGGGAGCGGCCAGCCCTGCGGTACGCCGGCTCGTGCTCGAGGCACTTCGCCAAAATCCCTTTCGTGGACATGTTGTTAGAAGGGAGAGTGGTCCGTGCAATTGCATCCTGCGAGCTGATGAAGTTATCGCCCCGAGCCGGTGCGAGAGCCGCCGGGTGCCGAAGCAGCGGCCATCGCAGGGGCAGGGGCCGCGGGGCAGGTCTGCTCGGCCCTGGCACCGGCGCCCGCGCCCGCCCCGGCCGGTACGCAGCCGGTGATTCATTCCTGATGAAAAAGCCCCGTGTTGACACAGAGCGCGGCGTTATCGCGGGCCGGCGCAGCGGGGCGAGGCCGGACCCGCTGCTATAAGAGCCGAGCGGCCGCGCGGCCCCCGAGCCCGGCCCAGGGGAGCGGCGGTGCCCGGCCGCCGGCATGCGACGCCTGCTCCTGGCACTGCTCTGCCTGGCGCTGGCGAATGGGCTCAGACGGTAAGGGGACGTCCCCGGCGCCGGGCGGCCTCCGTGGCGGCTCCATTCCCATTGCTGCTCCATTCCCATTGCTGCTCCATTCCCGCGGCGGCTCCATCCCCACGGCGGGGTCCGTTCCCACGGTCCCACCGGCGCGGGAACGGCCGAGCGCCGCGGCCGAGCTCCCCGGTCTGCAGCCTCGGCGGCTTCCCGGGGCTCCTTCCCCCTCCGGCCGGACCGTCCTGGCCACGGCCGGCATCGGGGCTGCGGGATGGGCGTCGGGGAGCGGGCGGCACGGACTCGCGGGGCGCGCTGGGGGTTGCGGGGGCCGGCGGCCCGCGGTGGCCCCCCAAGCCCGGGGCGGGCGGCGGGGGCCGACGCGGAGCCTTGCTGCCGCAGGGTGGCCCTGGCGCGGCGGCGGTCGCTGCGGCGCTTGCTGCGGGACCGCGGGCAGCTCGGGCACTTCTGGAAGGCGCACAAGCTGGACATGCTGCAGTACAGCGAGGACTGCGGCGCGCTCAGCGAGGCCAGCGAGCCCCTCATCAACTACATGGACGTGAGTGGGGCGGCGGAGGGGGCCGAGGGCCGCGGGGCGCCCGCGGAGCACCTTGGTTTGCACGAACAGCCTCAAACGCTCAAACACCTCCCGTAATTTCTGCTGGCAAAGCGAGCCCAGTGCGGGCTCACTGCCGGCCCGGCCCCTCGCTGTTTGCCTGCTGCCGTGATCCCAGTGCTGATCCCAGGCGAGGGACCGCGGTCGCGCCTGCCCTCCCATTGCAGGCCTGGAGCTGCCTGTGCAAGACCCAAATTCCCCCCAGAACTAATGCGCGGTTGCACGCATCCTGCAAGGCACCGCTGCAGAGGACCGTTTGCTTCCTCGCGGTGCAGGTCCCGGCCGGTCCCGGCCTCGCTGCCAGCTCCAGCGCGGTGCCCACGTCCGCGGCACTGCCTTTCATCCCGGGCTCGTGTTGCAGTTCTGTAACCGGCTCCGGGTTCGCCCGGCACGATGCTGCGCGAGCAACCAGCGCCGCGGCGCAGCGAGCCCTTCCCGCGCCGACGGCTAACGGCGGCCTCCGCCTGCTCCGGCCAGGTGGAGTATTTTGGGCAGATTTCCATCGGGAACCCGCCGCAGAACTTCACCGTGGTCTTCGACACCGGCTCCTCCAACCTCTGGGTGCCGTCCGCCTACTGCGTCAGCAAGGCCTGCGGTGAGCCGGCGGCAGCCCCGGGGCGCGAGCGCGGCCGGAGCCCGTCTCCCGGCATCCCGCCTTGCGGCCGTCCCCCTCGGCCGGGCTCCCCCCTTGCCGGCGCCGAGGGTTGTCCCTTCTCCAAAGGGGTGATGCCGGCACGGCCGAGCTCCCCCGTGAGCCGCGGTCGCCCTCGCGTGCCGCCCCGGTGGACCGGCACCGCGGGAGCGCCGGGCTTCCCCGCGCCGCGCTCTCCATCCCCGCGAACCGCCCCGCTGCCTCCTCTCCCGCAGCGGCGCACGCGCGCTTCCAGTCCTCCCAGTCCAGCACGTACCAGGCCGTGGGCACCCCCTTCTCCATCCAGTACGGGACCGGCAGCTTGACCGGGATCATCGGGTCTGACCACGTAACCGTGAGTCGCCTGGTTTCCCCCGTCCCGGGCGGCTCGGTTGCCCCCGAAGACGCGCCAACGCCAGGGAGACCCTTCCTGCCACAGGTCGAGGGCCTCACCGTGACCAACCAGCAGTTTGCGGAGAGCATCAGCGAGCCCGGCCAGGTCTTCCTGGAAGCCGAGTTCGACGGGATCCTGGGGCTGGCCTACCCCTCGCTGGCCGTGGACGGCGTCACCCCCGTCTTCGACAACATGATGGCACAAAACCTGGTGGAGCTGCCCATGTTCTCCGTCTACATGAGCGCGTGAGGACACGGCCTTGCTCTGGGGGCTCTTGCATAGACTCGGCCCCTTTTTTCCAGGAAAGGCCGTTAAAATACAGATGTTTTACCTAGGTAGTAAGGGGATCTTCTCAGGTTTCTTAGCAGCAGTCCTAGCATTGCAGGAATGAAGCTAATGACCCTAAACGTTTGTGGGAGGCATTTGGAGATAAATCCACCCATTTCAAAAGCAATGTGCAAAGCAAAAGCAAGGAAACCCCTCCCATCTGCTCTTCCCCCCAGGAACCCGGAGTCCGCCGTGGGAGGGGAGCTGCTCTTCGGGGGCTTCGACCCCTCCCGCTTCATGGGCACCCTGAACTGGGTGCCGGTCACTCAGCAGGGCTACTGGCAAATCCTCATCGACAAGTGAGCGGCGCCGGGCGCGGGAAGGGTTCGGCGGGGGCCGGGAGGTGGGACACGCTCCCTGCCGCTCCCTTCCTCGCCTCGGCTTCTCCTCTCCCAGCATCCAGGTCGGGGGGACGGTGGCGTTCTGCGCGGGCGGGTGCCAGGCCATCGTGGACACCGGGACGTCGCTCCTCACGGGTCCTTCCAAGGACATAAAAGAACTGCAGAAGTACATCGGTGCCACGCCTGTGGACGGAGAGGTGAGAGCTGGGGGGGGGAGGCGAAGCCCTGGAGCTGCCGTCTCGCCGCGGCAGACGTCCCACTGAGGGACATGGCTGTAAGCCCCAGCTACGAGGCACCTCTGGTGCAGATATGTGCACTCTGGTCCTGAGAAAGCCCGTAGGAGACCTCAGCCGGCATCCCAGCAGGGATGGGTTTTCATGGATCGTGCCCTCACGAGCTCATTGCTCCTTCCACGACCAATGCTTTCTCTTTCCCATCCATGCTAAATTCATGTTCTTTTCCGAGCTATTGGGGAAGGGACGTACGGTATCCCTTGCTTTCGCCCCAGTCCGGGGGGCAGCGGCCGTCCCTGCCGTGCGGCCGGGCGAGCTGAGCCGCGTCTCCTGTCTCACAGTACGCCGTGGAGTGCAACAACATGAACGTGATGCCCAACGTGACCTTCGCCATCAACGGGGTCCTCTACACGCTCAATCCCCTGGCCTACCTGCTCATAGTAAGGCCCGCGGGCGACACAGCCCACCGCCCGCAAATCGTGGTTCCTGCGTTTTTGGCGAGCGTGAGGTTCTCCGATTTGCTCCTCAGCTTCACGGTCCTTGTCCCCTCTAGGAGAAGAGCGACGGCATGGACATCTGCGTCAGCGGCTTCCAGGGCGCGGACATCCCCCCTCCCGCCGGCCCGCTCTGGATCCTCGGCGACATTTTCATTCGGCAGTTTTACTCGGTCTTTGACCGCGGCAATAACCGGGTGGGCTTGGCCCCGGCTGTCCCTTAGGGCTGCGGCGTCTGACGGGACGGGGAGGAACGGGAGCTGTCGGGTTGCATTTGTGGCCACTGCCTTGCGCAAGTCACTTAACTTCACCGCGTGCCTCAGTGTCCCCGCTCGGAGGTAGTGGCGATACCGGGGCCGCGGCTGAAGAGCGCGATGGGAGTCGGTACCTGCCGGGAGGCAGTTTCACGCTAAACATAAAAATGTCTTGGGCAGCTTTGCGGAAGCCGTTTTGGAGATTCCTTTCTTTTTTTAACGTGGGCCAATAAAGAGTAATAAAACAGAAAGTGTCCTTCTCGCCCTGCCGTCCTTCTCGCCCTGCCGTCCGCGCAGCAGCAGCACCGCAGGACTCGGCGCTCGGCAGGCGAGCGCGTCCCAGCAGCAGGTTCAGCCGGTGCCGATGAGCAGGGAGGCGAGTGTCAGGCTCCAGGGCCTTCCCAGCGAATGCGCCTCGACGCCCCGGGGAGCTTGTGGGGGCTGCGGGGGTGACGAAGGCTCTGCACGAGCCCCGCCGACGGCAGCACCGCGCGGGACCTGCTGACAGCGCAGGGCTCGGGGGACACGGGCGGGCACGAGCAGCCGCCGCCCACGCATGATGCATCCCGAGACGCGCGTAGCGGGAAAGGGAAGCGCAGAGAAGGGTTATTTTTATCAGCGGCTCTGGGCGGCTTCCCTTGC
This sequence comes from Dromaius novaehollandiae, assembly GCF_036370855.1. Taxonomy (NCBI): domain Eukaryota; kingdom Metazoa; phylum Chordata; class Aves; order Casuariiformes; family Dromaiidae; genus Dromaius; species Dromaius novaehollandiae. The sequence continues at coordinate 5,478,200 of NC_088124.1, read as the reverse complement.
TCACAGCGGCGCGAGGCCCTTTCGCCCGGCCGGGGCAGCAAGCGCCGCACGAGCCGCCGCGGGGCAGGGGCAGGGGCCGGGTGCCCGAGACCCCGCCGACCTCCCGCAGCACCCGGCGCCGGGCTTCGCAGCCGGGACATCTTGCCCGAACTGGAGCAGCCTTAACAACTGGGTCCGGGAGCTCTGGAAAACCTTGGTCCGGACACCAAGCTCGCAGCCAGGCTTGGCGCCTGTGTTAGGAGGCAGCACCCGCCTCGCCCGGGCACCGGCACTGCCCCAGCGCTGCCGCAGCCGGCTCCCGTATCGGTTTAGGGGTGCTTTATCCGGGCGCAGGCAGATAAGGCGCAACCGCCTGTCGGACAAAGGTCTCCGCTCGCTCTCCCGGCGGCGGAGCCGGCAGGTTAACTCTTGGCAGACCGAGGAGCTGCCAGCCCTCTCCCAAAGCCGCGCTGCCCCTTTCCCCGGGGAGCGGAGACGGCCGGGGCGAGCAGCTCGGTTGCCTGGATGCTTGGAGGGGCCGGGGAAGGGCCGGGATGGCCCTGCCACCGCGGGGGAGGCCGGCAGCCGCCCTCACGCAGCCTCGCTGCAGGGGCAAAGGTGAAGCAATACGCTGAAAAGAAAAAGAGACCAAAAGTGGGGATTAGGAAAGGGCAGGAGCATCCCGCGCCAGGCGAGAGTCACCCTTCCAGGCACCGCCGGCAAGAGCTGCCCCTGGCGCTTCCCACCGCCTCCCGGCTCCTCCCGTGGGAAAAGCGGAGTTTCCAGCCAGACAGGTCCCCAAATTGCACCGTGGGAGGGGAGGACGGCACGGCCGGCTGTGGCTGCGACCCCGCAAGGGACGTCTCCCTCGTCTGCGGGCAGGGCAGCGACAGCGGCCGCGTCCCGTCCCTCGCAGCCGGGAGAGCTGAGCTCCCGGCCCCGCAGCCGCCCTCCGCCCCGAGCAGCCCCAAGCCGGAGGCTCCCGCCCTGCTGAGCCTGACTCACCAGGCGGCAGCGCCCAAATTCACCCCGCCGCCGGAGACCGTGGGCGAGCCGAGCCAGGAACCGCCGGCGGCCGGGACGCTCTCCCTGGGGGGGCACCGCGCCTGGAGGGGCTGCTGCCGGGGCCGTGGCGCGTTGCTGGCCCGGGAGGTCCCCAAGGTCACGCTGGCGGGTCACACGCGTCCTCCCGGGGTTTGCTCCTGCTGCAGCGCCTGGAGCTGGCTGGGGAGCCCACAGCCTGGCTCCCGCCGGGATGCGGCAGGTCCCAGCGCTCCCGCTCCCGGCCCTGCCTCGTGCCTCGGCCCCCGCCTGCCGAAGCGGAGGAGGCGGCACGCGGCCCCCGGCACGGCCCCTGCAGCAAGGCCGCCGCGGGCTCTGCCCTCCGCTTCCCCGCTCCTGCGGCCGCGGGAGCCGCTGCCACCGCGGGACCCACCACCGCGGGACCTGCCACCGTGGGAACCGCCACCGCGGGAACCGCCACCGCGGGACCTGCCACCGTGGGAACCGCCACCACGGGAACCGCCACCGCGGGACCCGCTGCCCTGGCCTCACCTGCCAGCCGTCCCCGCGGCCGCCCCGGGCACGCAAAGCTGCTTTATCCCCGCGGGCGCTATCGGCGCCGTCTGAGCAAAGTCCAGGGTGGGTCCCCGGGGCCAGGCGATGCTGCGATATCCCTGACGGGGTTTTGCTCCCAGCCCTGGATAACCTCCCGGAGGCAGCGACAGATAAGGGGTTCCCGGGGCGGGGGGGTAAACAGCACCGGGGCAGAGCAAGGCCCCAACCCAATCCCGAAACCCTCTGGGAAGAGGTAAGCTTTGCTGCGCTCCCTGTGCTCGCCCGGGAGCAGCGAGCACGGAGCTATTCCCGCCGGGAACGCTGCGTTTGCGGAGGGAGCGCTCGGAGCTGCCGGAGGGGCTCGTCCCCCGCGGCCGGGCGCCGGCGGCCCCTTTCCGCTGATGTCAGCGGGCTCGGCCCCGCGGCCGGCGGCATCATCGCGCCGGGGGCGGCCGCCGGTTCCCGGATCCTCCTCCCGCGGCTCTTCCCTCCGCGGGCCGCCGGGCCGCAGGCAGGCGCCGGAACCGCGGGCGGGACCGGAGCCGGCGGCCGTCGCTCCCCGGTGCCGCGGGGCCCTGGCGGACGCGCTGCGGAGGTGAGAGCCGGGCCGTCCCCGCGGGAGATGCGGGAGCACGGGAGAGCCCGGGAGCGGGGAGGCGGCCGGGCTGGGAAGCTCCATTTTGAGCTTAAAACCCAAACCACCTGGCGTCTGGAGAGGCCACCCGGGTGCCGCAAAATGCCTGGAAAGCTTTTTTTGGGGGGTGCCGAGATTCGGGGCTCGGCCTCCGCGCGGGTGCCGGGATGGCAGGAGGGTGTGGAAAAGCCCGGCGCCGCGGGCGGCCGCGTCCAGCGCGGGGGAAGCAAGCGGAGCGGAGAAACGCCCTGGCGGGGCCGGTGTGTCATCCCCGCCCGGCACAGGCGACCGCGCGGGCGGCACAGCGCGCCGGGGAAAAACTCAGGGATCGGGCTGTGGGCGAGTGCGTCCGTGTGCTCCGGGACGGTGCCGTGCCCGGCATTCCCACGCGAGCTGGGCTGCTCCCCCGTCCGGCGGGGGCTCGTCCCGTCTGGGGATGGGTCTGTCGGAGGCTGGACGTGCTGCCGCGAGGGTTTTCCCAGGCCGTGCGGGAGCTGCGCAGCCGCTCGTCCTGGCGTGTGGAGCATCGCTCCCTGCCCTCCGGCACTAACCGGGGAGCTTGCAAGCAAATGCACCGATTTCCAGCTTTTCCTATACAAGCTAAGGAAAGGGGAAAGAGCACAATGTGGGTTTTCCTCTGTTTAAGCCACTCTCATGGTGATGCTGCGGACGGGCATCTCCAGGCCAGGGTCTCCCCTTCCCCAGCTGCTGGACTGCAGCAAGCTCGCTTTGCCTTGCGCAGCATTTATTAACCAAGCCCGAAAGCAGCCCTGGTTGTGCCCTTTTGGGGACAACCGAAAAGGGGGCGAAGGCTGGAGCAAGGTGCCCCTGGCCAAGCCGTACCCGAGCCTGGCCCCGCTCGAGTCGGGGCGGCCGTCTGCGCACGCCTGCTCCAAGCCCGGGTGTTTCCAGCTGCACAGACCCGGCAGCCCCTGCGCCGGGCGCAGCAGCGTGCCCGGACACGCGCGGGCGGCGAGAGCTGGCTGCCGGGCTGCGGCGCGAGCGGCACCGGGACCGCAGGCCCCCGCGCCCGTCCGTGGGGCCGCGGGCGAGACGCCGGGCTGGGCAGCGCGGTGGGGGACGGCCCCGCGGCCGGGCAGCCGCAGGCGCGGGGGGCAGCAGCACCGCGGCCCCGGCACCGCTCCCGGCAGCGACGAGCCCAGCAAGCGCCTCTCCGTGCCGCAGGGCCCTCCCATGGACTCCAGCAAGAAGGTGGATCTGAAGATCATCATCATAGGAGCCCTGGGGTAAGAGCCCGCCGGCGCGGACGGGTCGAGCGGTCTCGCAGGGGCTTTTGCCCCCGTTCCCATTTATCCGGCCGTCTGCACGGCCCTGGGAGCCGAGCTCAGAGCAAACTCCTCTTTAAGCAAAGCAAAATCCTTTGGCTAAGTGGACCATGCTCCCCTGGCCCGCGTTGCCCGGAGGCCGGCAGGGCCCCGGTGGGCGATGCGAGGTGGGCTTGGGGGCAAAGAGCAGCCCGGCAGAGCCGGAGCACTGCGGTGCCTCGGGCCGCAGAGACGGGCGCAGCGGGACTGGGGCACGCTGGTGGGGGGAGCCATGGGCGCGGGCCCCCCCGGAGCCTGGCTCCACTGCGCACCGTCCTCACCCCGTCCCTTCCCTCACGGCAGCGTGGGCAAGACCTCCCTCCTGCACCAGTACGTGCACAAGACCTTCTACGAGGACTACCGCACCACGCTGGGCGCCAGCATCCTCACCAAAGTCATCGCCGTGGACAACACCCCCCTGAAGCTGCAGGTGAGACCCCGCTCCGGCAGCGGCGGGGCCGGGGGTGCACAGCCGGCTCCCACGTCCCAGCGCGCCCCAACATCCCCAAAGCTCGCAGCGAAACGGCTGCTGGCGTGGTCAGGCGCAGGGCTGCGTTTACTGGGTTGGAGGTGTTTAGCGGCACCGAACGCGTGACGCGCCGTTTCGGAGGCTCCGCTCTCCCGAGCCAGCAGAGCGGAGGGCTGCCCGTCTCCGTGCTGCCGCGCCGGGGGGCTGCAGCCCTGCCCTGCTCTGCCCTAGATCTGGGACACGGGGGGCCAGGAGCGGTTCCGGTCCATGGTGTCGACCTTCTACAAAGGCTCGGACGGCTGCATGCTGGCCTTCGACGTGACCGACCGGGAGTCCTTCGAGTCCCTGGAGAACTGGAGAGATGACTTCCTGGAGAAGGTCATCCCCAGGGAGCAAGGCTTCCCCATGGTCGTGCTGGGCAACAAGATAGACATCTGCGAGCGGCAGGTAAGGGCCGGCCGGAGACTCCCGTGCGCTGAACGGAGACGCCGTGGAGTCCCAGGGGCTCAAAAATGCCGGTCTTCCAGCCAGAGCCAGGCCTCTCCTGTGCTGGAGCTCGGTCGCGGGGAGCCGGGGCTCCCGGGCGGAGGAGCGGCGGCACGCCGATGCCGAGCCCTGCGCGGCTGCTCCTGCGCCTTGCGCGGCTGCTCCGGGGCCAGCGGGACCTAAGCGTCCTGGATACCCCCACGCTCCCCGCGTCCCGCCCTGCCCCGCGGCGCTTGGAGGAAAGCTGGGGAGGTCCGGAGGCGCCCGGGCTGATGGGGAGGAGGGTGGCCTTCGTCGGTGGCCACCCGCAACGCTGCGCGGGTCCGTGCTGCGGCCCCATCCGCCCTTCTCGCAGGTGCCCGAGGAGATCGCCTCTGCCTGGTGCAAGGAAAAAGACATCCCATACTTCGAGGTCAGCGCCAAGAACGACATCAACGTGGCCCAGGCGTTCGAGACCCTGGCGAAGCAGGCCTTAACCACGGTGAGCCCGCGCGCCGCCCGGCCGCGGCCCTGCCCCGACGCTCGCGGGGGCTCAGCGGTCCCAACGGGCCCCTCCGACTCTTCCCCGTCCCCTCGCGAGAGGGGATGCAGCGAGGCTGACGAGGGTGAGAAACCCCCTGGGAAGAGCTGCCGGGACGCGGGAGCTCTTGGAGCCGGGAGTCAGCGCCGGGCTGGCATCTGCCCTCGGGCTCCGGTGGGGGATGCTCCCGGGGGCACCTCCGGGACCCGGCCGCTGTCCGGAGCGGATCCCAGCAGACCCCTGCAGCCTGCTCTCTGCTCAGCAGTATTTCCTATTTCCAGCGTGTCAGAGCGCCTCAGCAAGTGGAAGGCTTTGGTGCTTTTAAAAAAAAAAAAAAAAAAAAAAAAAAAAAAAAAAGGTTAGGAAATGAGGTGGAGCAGCAGAGGAACAGGAACAGCACTGCTGCCTCTCCGCGGCGCTGCGCGGGCGCCCGGCACGCCAGCACCGTCCTCTAGCGGCAGCCGGGCCGAGGCCACCGGCCTCCCCGCCGAGCTGCTGCCTCCCGCCCGGCTGCCGGGCTTGGACGGGGGGGACCAGCCTGAGCCCCCCAGCCTCGAGCCCCCGGCAGGGCCCGGGATCGGGACTTCTCCGGGGGGGGGACCAGGCTTGGGGCCGCGCGAGGTGCGAAACTGCTGCCGCGCTGGCTGTACTCATCCCGGCTCTTGTTCCTTTTCCAGTATAAAGGGATTTTTGAGAGTTATTTAACAGACTCCATCAAGCTCACGCCCGACGACAAGCCCAAGAAGAGCTGCTGCTGAGCCCGGAGAGGCGGCCGAGCGGCACCGGGACCACGATCCCGCCGGCTGCCCGGCCCCGGGGGGCACCGTGCCATGGGATGCCGCTCCCCACGCCGGGGCGACCCGAGCATCCCGGCTCCTGCTGCTTCCCCGCTGCCCCGAGCGGCTCCGGGGGCCTCTCCGGCCGCCGGGCTCCCACCCCGCGCGGAGCAGGTGCCGCAGTGACGGTGCTGGGGGAGCCGGCGCGGGGCCGGGGCTTTGCCGGAGGCCGCGGTCGTGGTGCTGCTGCCTCTCCGGCGCAGGCCTCCCCGCGCCTGGCCGAGCGGCACCGTCCCGTGCCTCAGTTTCCCTCGCGCACCCGCACCCCACCGTGCAGCACGCACCACTTCCCACCTCACCGGGGAGGACTTGCAGTAAAGCACTTTGTCAGGGATACTCTTTTTTAAAAAAAAAAGAAAAAAAAAAGTAATAATAAATCATTTTTATACATATGTGTTGCAAAGCATCGCTGCGGCGTGGGGCTGGGCTCCCCGTGCCCACGAGGGCGGCGGTGCTGCCGAGGCCGCACAGCTCCGGCCAGGCACGCGGAGACGATGCCGCTCCGTTACGCAACGGCGCTCGGGCTGTTTATCCAGGCACCGAGCCGGGGAGAGGATTTGTCCCTGACTATCCGGACGAGGGGCATTAACTGTTTGCTCCCCGTTTGCTCCCAGGTCCCGCCGGGCGGTAGGAGAGACGGAGGGGAAGGAGGGGGGATCTAACCGGGATCTAACGGCCCAAGTCCTGCCGCTGCGGCCGGCCTACCTGCTGCCGGCGGAGGGCAACGGCAAGACCCACGTGGCCACGCTTTGGACCGGTTTTGGTGGCAGAGAAGCGGGGAGAGAGGGGCCGTTCCTGAGTCGCTGGGTTCGAGCTGGAGGGGATGGAGAGGAGCAGGGCCCCAGCGCTTGCACGTGGCCTGCAGCTGGAGCAAGCACTTCCCAAAGACGAGGGTTACCGACCTTTCCAAGCCGGCCCGAGATGTCAGGACGCAGCCGAGGGGTCATTCCCATGCCGCGTGCCGGGTGCCCTGGGAGAGCAGCCGTCTCCCCCAGCCCGGTCCGAGGAGGGCGGCCGATGCACCTTGCAGACGCGCAGCGACGCCGGAGCCGACCGGGCTCCCGCATCGGCACCGCCAGCAGCGGCCGCCCGCGGAGCTCGTGCACCAGGAGACGTTTCCTCCTCCTCCTCCTCCTCCATCCCCGCAGGGAGCAGCGCCGGCGCGTCCGGCAGCCCCGGGATGCTCGAGGGAAGGGATGGCGCGGCGCCAGGCAGGATGCTGGCGGGCGAGAGCAGCGGTGCCGGGCTGGTAACACTATCCCGCCGCCGAAACGCGATAAAGCGTGGGGGGAGGTTTGTAACACATGGGATTAACAAGGTCAGCTGTAGATTTTTCTCAGGGTGAGAATCAAAGGGAAAAATATTTGCCTTGGGTGACTCAGTGAGTTCCTATGCACCGTGGTATCAACACGCAGCGGCGGAAGGCCTTGCTCGCGGGGACACTCGAGAAACTAAATCAGACCGAGCTCTCGTCCTCCCTGTGTCACTATCCCACCCTGTCACATTTCATAAGTCAAAGGTACTTCCCAGCCTCGATGAGCGCTCTGTGCTGCGCGCGTCGCTCAGCTTGGACAGCCCAGGCTGAACCACCACATTTCTGCATTCGCTAATTAAAGCCGTGCATAAAAACAGTAAAAAACGAGGCTGAAGATGCTAACGACCAAATGGAAAATCACATTTAAGTACCGCCAGCACAGACACATGCAAAAGAGAATATTGCTACCAGTATTAGCAGAATTAGTGCCTGACGCTCACCCTAAATGCTTGACTCACAAACGCAGCTTGTTTCAGTTCTTTTGAGGTTTAATTACTCCTAACAGCTCTTCCACCCTAAACCATCCTGTGTGCTCCAAAGCTGCAGACTGCACTCCGTTTTATCTCCCGAGGAAGCTGCGGGCGCCCCGGCTCACTGGACCGGTTCGGCTTTGACTGGTTCCCAGTGCGTAAATCTGGTTGGAGCCTGTCGATTTGCATTGCAAACTGCCTGGCTGAGCGTTTGACAGATAGCAGCTCGTCTGCAGCGCCCAGGCTGTAAGCACATCCCGAGCGGCCGGGGAAGGCGGCGATGTCTGCCCAGCCCAGCCCAGCCCAGCCCAGCTCGTGGCTCTCCCCGCTGCCCGGGGCTCCGCACGCCGGGTCCGCGCAGGAAGTCGCCTGTGCAGGGAGCAAAAACCAGACTGCTGAGAGGGCCTGGGACTGAGAGCGGGCATCGGTAACGCAGTGGTTTCAGCCACTTCAAGATGCTGCAGTTAGTCCTACAAACAAACACGATAAACCAAAGAAGTTCAAAGTTAAGAGCAAGCTTTCAGGAGCTTCAGATACGGCGGGGTATGAAGAGTGGCACAGCTGGCTCCTTAACGGGGAGCTTGGCTTGGCGGCACGGTGCGAGGCTGGCGATGGAGCGGCTCCAGGAGGGTCCTGCTGTCATCGGCACCTCTTGCTCTGCCGCGCAGTCACGAGCTCTGCTGATGTTGTTAATTATTTGTACGACTACTCTTTGTTTTCTTGATCACTGCCCCATTATTCCGGCAGGACCGGCCATCAATACAGCTCGCTGCTGGTGACACTAACGGGTGTTTGTGTCGCTGCGCTGCCCGCGACGCAGAATTAGCCCCTTCCTGAACCACAACCAGGCTGCAGCAGCCTCCGTAGCCCGGCCCTCTGCTGCACTGTCCACCTATTCACAGCAAATACTGATGCTCCCCCTTCAAGCCCGTCACCCGGGAGCTCCACAACAGCTTTTGTTGCCACGTCCCAGCTGGGCGAGCGTCGACGTGCGGCGGCGTGGGAGCGTGCCGGGCTGCGGGGGCTCTGCCTGGCCCCGGCGGCGTGCAAAGAGCGGGGCTGCGAGCCGGCACGTATCGAGGATTAGGGGCTGCGGCCGGTCCCCCAGTCAGCTGAGGTACATGCTGAAGTCAGCAGCCAGCACTAGCCTCGGGCGTCCTTCCCGCCCAGCAGCGAAGCGCTCAGCAGCGAGGTGTCTGCCCTGCCAAGCAGGGCTGCTCCGTCCGAATCTCACAGCCAGGGAGGACCGGCTGCGCCGGGGCGAGACAGGTCCCCGCACGCAGGGCCACCCGAGGCCAGGCGGGGTTCGTCGGCCGGGTGCTGCTGCGCTGGTCCCAGTTTCCATCGGGTGCTGCGGACGGGTCCTGCTCCCATGGGGTGAACGTGGCCCTTTGCACCGGGGTGACTGTTGTCCTCAGGAAGGAGCTGCGATGCCGTCTTCACCTGGCTACTGGGAGCAGCTTCAGCCACCGCTGACGTGTATCTGCTGCCAGACGAGGAGCTCACTGCCCCCAAAGTCCCTTGCTTTTGGCTTTAGATGTACCCGACCGTCCCACACGAACTAACAGCTCCCCAGAGCACAGACAGATGTGAACTGTGACGACCTGCAGCTTTTTGGGTCAATCCCCCCATGCTGACCAAAAGGAAAGTGCAGCAGGGCTTCCTCTTGCTGCAGGGGCTGAGCACCACGGGGCCTGGAAAGCGTGGTCTGCACGTGGTCTGCACGCGGTCTGCACGCGGTCCTCGCTAGACCAAGACCCAGACCAGCTCCGCGGCGGTAGTCTCTATTTCCGAGCCACGCAGAGAACCACACTCCTATCATGACCATCGGGCCAGATTTCCTCGAGCCAAGGCATCCATCTGGCCCGAGGTGATTTATTTGCTTTAAATGCATGCTGCCTGCCATCTCTTTCGAGGCAGACTCGCACTTGGAGCTTGCTCCTGGCCTCACGCCATTGGAGCCAGGCCGCTGGCTGCATCGCGGTAACATCCCGCGTTAAACTTTTCAAGAAAGCAAATCAGGCTGCCAGCTTGTCGAGCCAAAAGCTGACGGGCTGGATCCGTCTCTCTCTGCACCATTAACCAGGGGGGAGGCCATCCGTCGCAGCCAACCTCGATTTAAACACCTGAGGACTTCTGAAGATATTGACCTCAGAACCTTTAACACCAAGACCTTTTCTTTCACTGCTTATCTTCCATCACCTCGGTCTGGGCATTTTGGCCTTAATGCATTGCCCAAGGCCACACAACAGGCAGCAGCAACATGCAAACGTGGTGACTCCTGCCCTGCTGTAACCACGTTCGCTTTTCAGCCGCATTCAGTGCGCATCCCGCATCCCGAGTCTCCCCCTGCTCCTGCTGCTTCTCAGGGCTTTGCACCACCTCGCACCACGGCCGGCGTAAGGAAGGCAGCACCCGCCGGCTGCTGAGTTTCTCCCAGCCTCCTCCGCACACTGCCTGCCCACGCTCTTCTGGAAAAATTCCTCTTTCCTCTTCTAAATCAGAAAACCTCCCTTTACTGGAATCCAGCTGTTTGTGCAAGAAACCTTATTTCTGACAACTCTCCTAATTCAAAGAGTGGGAAGAAAGCCCCCGGGGGGGAAATACCGAGAGACGAGGGGAGGCAGAGCCCGGAGCCAGCCCCGAGCCCGGATTCCAGGCAAGCGCAGTCCTCCGACCCCCCGCAGCCTCCGGGCTTGGGGGCCATGTGCAGCGCGCGCGAGGCACCTGCCATCCCGGCCGTCGCTCCCTCCTGCAGAACCGGAGGGACGCAGCGCATTTTTGGACGAAGGAGTGGGCTGGGGCTGCTCCCCGCCCCGGCCCCAGCAAGCGCTGGCCCCGCTCGCACGGCCCCTCTCCCAGCGCTGCTGCTGAGCCCTGGGAATACTTCTGGGCCTCGGGCAGACCTGGCTGAGCACACTTGCGTTCCCTCAGAGGAGGCAGCTATCTTGCGCCCATGCTACAAATAAGATAACAGCCCTTGCTCAAGGTCACTTGAGGCAGAGCGGGAAGGAGTACAGCCAGGAGGATATACCTGTCGGCCTCAGCACTTTGCAGCGCTTCCCCGGGACAAACAACCCCGCGTCCGCCCCAGGCACTCCGGCCGTCCCCGAGCGCGCGCCTCGGCTCTCTCCGGAGGAAGGTCTGCCGCCTTGCACCAGGCACAGCCCTGCGCCGGTGTGATTCTTGCTCTGGAGCTGTGCTCCACCGCAGAGGGAGATCAGACTCTGTAAAGTTGTCCGAAACCAGGAGAACCTGCTCTCCTCCCCAAACCAGCATATTTCAGACTTAAAAACCTTCAGTTCAGAGATGCACTTGGATGGCACATTAATGACAGCCCTACTGTCCTAGTCCAGGGTTTTCCCGTGAGCAGGTCTCCCTTTGGGGACAAGGGCGGGCACCAGAAGTGATAAGCCTTGTCGGAGAGGTGTGCAGGGGATCCTGTCTCATCCAGAGCCCACTCCTTCCCTTGCCTTTGGGGGAGGTGTTCCTGCAAGGCTGTAAAGGCAAAGGGGGCATGGCAGTTCCCTCCAGTAGAGCACCAGAAAGCTGTAGCACCTCTCCCCAGCTCCAAGTTCACACCATGAAATAAGTTGCACAAAATGTCCCACGAGGTGCTGAGCCATAGGGGCAGCTCTGAGCCCTGCAATGCCTTTCTGCATTCCACCCTTTATTTTGGTGTTGTAAATAATCCTGCTGTCTCCCTCTAGCACACTGCGTTCCTCATTCCTCCCTGGATAAGTCTTTTGACCCCTGTGCCAGCCGGTGAGGCCAACCGAGTGGCCGAGCAGTGAAGGGGGAAGCCTGGGAAACACTAGGGCAGCTGGTAGCTGAGATGGTTTGGGGTTTCCCTCCCAGGCGAGGTCTGCGTCTCCATCATCGCCTCGCGCCACGGAGCTGGCCGCTGTCGACGGGTGGCTTGGCCAAGCCGGCGTACGAGGAAACGCCGCTGGCAAAAAGGTGGTGTCTGGGCCCGGGCCCAGGAGCTGCATTCCTGGACAAAAAGGAAACGGCGATAACCAGCCCTGGGAATGTCACCTCTCATGCCAGGCTCTGCGCAGGTGACCGGAGGCAGGTCGGGTGGGTGACACCGCTCGCTCCCCCGGACCACGGCCATGCTTTCGCTGGCACCACCAGCGGCACCAGGGATCGCCGGCTCTTCGCTCCCGGGCTGCGCCCAGGCTCCCAGTGGGAGAAGCCACCTTGCACCATGGCAAGAGCCAAAGCAGTGGAGGAGATAAGCGAGCCTAAAAAAAACCCAGTAATACTCATCCATCTTCCTAATCACCGGGCACCCTGGCACCACAGGGCACCGAGGCGTCAGAGGCTGTGCAAACTCCAAACAAAGGATGATGTGTCCCTGCGGCATGGGCAGGCCCGGGCTCAGCCCCGAGCCTCCGCGCTCGGCCCGGGGGTGTCCGGCGGGACCAAACCCCGCTCGAGCCCCTCTGCAGCAGGCAAATCAGCGTCTCCGACGTGCACCCTGCAGCACTGGGGCACACGGACATCCCACCCCAGGAAAGGGTCTTGGTCCTGCTTTGCAACGGTGCTGAGCCACTCCCTGTTTCTCACATCGTACACATTAATACAGACTCCTGTTTTACCTGGAGGTCTTCTTTTTACATGTCCTGTAGTTCTGTGAACAGCAGAAGCAAAAGGCCTGGTTCCTGGTGTCTCTCCTCAACGTGGGTTCTCTGACCTTACCAGCCTTTCTTTCAGGGCTCTCTCCTCTTCACCTGTCCACCTCGTTCCTGAACCTTTCAGCAATTGGGCAGCCCACCGCCTCTGCTCTCCTCCCTGGCTGAGGTGCAACAGTGGTTTCAAGAGTTCCTGGAGGGACAGAAACAGGACTCATTCCACTAGACTTCAGATGTCTCCAGTGCAGGTACTGAAGTCTGAGTCACACATCAGCCTGCACTTAGAGCCCTGTGGAGCAACAGCCCTTCCAGATCTTCCTGATCTACCTGGAAACACCAGCTTCCCTCCACTGACCACAAAGGTTGCCCTGCTCCACCTGCAGCACCTCCATCTTATGCCCTAGCTGAGGCAGATGACTCCTGCCCACACCTGTGACCGCACAAGCCCCCTTTCCTTAGCAGAATCACCTGAAAACAGAAAAACCCCGGCAGCAAGACCGAGGCGGGGAGGGAGGGAGGCTGCCTGCGGCTCCCGCTGCCAGCAGCAGCTCCCCAGGCAAGCCCGGGTGCCCCACCAGGTCCCCTCCACGCTGGGAGGACGCTCTGCCTTTCTCCCACTGACTCGCACCTCAGGGCTCCACGCAGCTTTCCCATCGTTCCCAGCAGTAAATTACCACTGAATTATTACCCTCATTAAGTGCAATCTAGCTGCTAATATTAATCATCTGCAAATAAATCTATGCATTCCCGTGCTTGGTATGCTGTTATCAGACCAGAAGATAAACAGCTCAGCAACCTGCACACTTATGGCTCCATGCTTGACTCGGGCAAGTCCCTGTTTCTCCTTTCCATCTCCCAGCACCTCCGTGCTTTCTGGATCCCCCCCGTGCTCCCTGGGCGCTCCGAGGCGCCCTGCATATGCTGGCCAGCGTGTGGCACGGGCCGCCGGTGCCCACGTCCCTGCAGAGTGGCTTAGGGCCACACGCGGCATGTTTTGCTGAAGCAGAAAGAGGCAGCATCTGAGTTGTATTTATAGTTCCTGAAAGTGGAGTTTGACCAGGACTGCACGTCCTGTCGCAAGAAATGTCCGAGAACCGTCGGGGCTGTATAAGGCTGGATTCTCTGGAGGGCAAGTCTTCCATTAAAAGCAATTCCCTGATCACACCCAGCGGGACTTTGGAATGGTGGCTCTTGGAAGGGGAGCCATCAGCCCTTCCTTTGAGCTCACCTATGTCCACGCAGAGGGAGATGGCTGGCGAGTCGGCCCGCACGGGAGGGACCTCTGGACGTGAAGGGGACAGAACAAACCCGAAGGTGCTCAGGCAAGTCAGCCCCTGTGGGCAGGTCATCTTGCACTGGGCTGATCACCTGCCTCATGTTTTCTCACTGCTGGGTGGGCAAGAAACCCAACTGGATGGACTTCTGGCCTGCCAAAATGTCTCAGACCAAGACCCCAGCACGTGCACCACTGGCTCCCTTAGGCTGTTTTGGTTTCGCATCCCAGTGTAACTGCATTTTACTGCTCTGTCTGCCGGGGACGAGAAGACATTCCCTTGGACCTGGCAACCCCACTGCTGACCCTGCTGGGTCCTACGCAAGGGGAGCGTCCAGAGCCCGACCCGAACAGCACACAGCACAGAGGACGAGGGACACCTGCAGCCTCCCTGCCTGGAGCTGTTCCTCTCTCACTCGTGCACTGGGCATCCGTGCCAGCTTTGGGATTTCACTTTTCATACCAGCTGGATTTAAATAAATCTGACATTGCTCTTCAAGCTGAGAGCTGGGCTGGTCCCTTAGGCAAGACCTGTCTCCTCTGCCTCCTGCCTTGCTCAGGACACATGCACCAGCCTTCCCTGGGCTGTGGATGCACAGACTGGCTCGAGGTCCTCTCTGTTCAACAGCTAGTTCTTTTCAAAGGCAGATGGCTGTGATTAAAGTGGAAACTTAAATTCAGGACTGCGGTCCTATTCCAAGCTGAGATACTGATCTCAAACAAGTCATTTACTCCCAGTGCCCCGGGCCACTTCTCCAGCTCCACGGCTCTGCCCATACGGGGACGTCAGTTTAGAAACATGAGGAAAGAAAAGTCTTTCATTGGTGGAGCTCTGCTGGGAAAAGTGCCCAATTCGATGCAGGCAAAAAAAAAAAATCCCCTTTAGCATTACTTGTTTGTGTAGGTAGCTTGGCAATGCCAGCGATGCCTCTGCAGCGGGGACTCTGTTTCCTTTCTTTCTGCATGTGCCTCGCAAGCAGGCCCCCACTCTGGCTGGGACCTTTGGGTGCTGGTCTCTGAGCTTCTCTGGATTTACCTTGTAGCAGGGACCACCACACACGCTTGCGCTGGCAGTCCTCCTTCCATGTCATGCGTTTCCGTTTCAAAGGGCTCCCTGCCTATCAGTCTGCCCTTTAAATAAGGTGATACGGGTTATTAATGATATTTACAGGAGAACTGCTGGGCAATTATTACCTCTGTCTCTCAGATGGCAATGAATCACTCCCTTTCCCTCTGGCACTCGCTGGCAGCATGCTTCTTCAGCACACATGCTGCCTCAGCGCACTGGACACGGTGACTGATACCCGTCAGATGGGGCTTCACGGCGCAAAGCGCTGATGCTCAGTTCAACATGCACAAGGTACCAAAGCTTTTTCCTCTGCCAGACTCTGGGGGCAAGTGCCACATCATTGCCTGCTCTCCTCCTCCCATCCCAGCCATGTCTCCCTCCTTTCTTCCTCTCCAGGTGCCCTCTTTGTTCTCTCCCCTCTCCCTTTTCCCATCAGTCGTTCTCCACACAGAGGCCAACAAATGCTCACAGACGGCAGCAGCGCAGGACAGTCAGCCCAGATGCTTCCCACCCACTTTGGGTCTGCAGTTTGGGTTTTTACGGGGCAGGGAGGGCAGCAGAGCTTTCCCCTACAAATGGTTCATGTTGAGCTATCCTTGGGGACAACAGCAACAGGAAAGATAATTCCTTCGCTTGCAAATAACCCACCAAAGCTTCCTCTTAGTGGCCTGTTCCTTTGGTGGTTCCTGCTGTCCTCTTCCCCTCCCCATGTCCATCTCACCACCCAGAACATCCTGACCAGCGCCCGGCACCTGCACCTCCTCCTCTGGGAGGAGAAGGGTCCATGGGCCTGGAAACAGCCCTGCAAGGTGGTGTCAGCACGGGCCAGGGACGCGACGGCAGGCCAGGGCCAGCCCTTTCTCCTGGTCGGAGTGGGCTGCGCCCCGCCGACGTGCATTCCACATCAGTGCCTTTTGCAGGTTTAAACGCTGCATATCCCAAGACACCTGTAACTTTCCAGGGCAAAGAGGCTGATTGATATCTCTGAAGGTTGGCTCCCAAGTCTGCAGGTCTTGGATGGCCCATCCCACCGTCTCCCTTCTCCATTCGTGTTCACTGCCAGGGGCGTCTCAAGAACTTGTCAAACTTTCCTACCGAACGAGCACGTGACGCAGGTGTGGTTCCTGCCTGACCCTGCCTGGAGATCATGCCTGGAAGGTTGATGACAGATAGCCCAATTTTATCTGCACTGGAACATCACCGCGCTATTGAGTGTTTCAACCTCTTCCCTACACAGAGGCAGGAGAGGTGGGGACCCTGCCTGCTCCCTCCTTGACAGACAGCTGGGGCTTCTGCTCTCTTTTCCCCTCCTCTCATCCCTTTGAACCTGGAAATAAGAAAGAAACTGCTTTCCCCTGCCAATCGCATCTTCAAAGCGTGCGCTCCAGGGGTCCAGGGCCTGGCACAATGCGCACCATTGTCCCTTCCCGAGGCTGAGAGTCAGCCGGAACACAAAGGCTGGGGAGACGCTGCCCAGCGCGCCAGGAAACTCGCCCAGGCCAACAAAAGCATCTTCTCCCTCGCCGAGTCCGAACGTGGCGAGGGAGGGGGGCCTGGGGTGACAGTGAATATGAGCTATTGTCGCGGAGAGTCCAGTGCACAGCCGGACCTGCAAAGGTGATCAAACAGCCCAGTCCTGAGAGGGAAGGGGTGGGGTTAGGGGGGACATCCAAAAAAGCCCTCGTCCCTCTTCAGATCTCTCCTTATCTCCTCTGGCTATCTCCTGGGCTAAGCCTGGGTGTACTTGCTCGCAATTACCTCCTACAAGCCAATCAGGCGCCGAGCACAGCCCTCGGTCCCCTTGACTGAGGTGATTTATAAATGACTCACTGGCTTATTTGAGCACAGACCTCTGCACACCTCCTTGGGAGCACCTCTCTGCCCGGGCTTTGCAGCCACATCTGCAGCTCCCCTCGCAGAATCAGCCCTTTCTTTGCCCGGCGAGGCGCAGGTAAGCCCAGCTCCCAACAATCGTGCTCTTTGTCTGGGTGGGCGTGGGGGATTTACACTCTGGTTGCACAGCCACTGGGTGTGAGTTTCAGTATTTGGAGAACTGGTACTTTTTTTTTTTTTTTTCCCCTTCTTTTTTTCCCCCTGCTTTTGCAAAGGGGATTTACAGCAGCAGATTTACTCAGGAATTAGCAACACCAACGATCCAAGAGCTTGATTTATGAAGAGAGACTGGAAGAGCCAAATATGTGAATTAATTATTACTAGAATAAGTCCTACCATCTTATCCTGGCTGGCTCCTGTTGAGAGCTGTGGGGGAATTTGCATGATATAGGAGAAGTAACAGTGCCTAGAGACCCTCTGATTCCTTGTCATTATCAAGACTTTCTGTGCAGAGGACTATATATCAACCGGTCCTTGCCCCAAGGATGTTGCAGCCTAAATTAGACTCTGTACTTACAGGCATGGAAAGAAACAAGGGGGAGTTTAGTGCATGTAGGCAATGGGAGGGGAACATTTGTTGTGTGTAGGAATCCAACAGGGGTGAGGGGTTCTTTGGTGTGCAGGACATCCCTGCGCCTGAATGCATGGCTGTATGCACACTACAAGATTAGGAAGAAATTCGAAAGCTGGGAATGAGAAGTGCTCCCAGATTGAGAGCTGTTAAGACTGGGTACAAGGTCTCCAGCTCCTCCCTGTGCCACCTTATGGGATGTTTAGGTCCAGTCTGGGCAGAACTCCTCAAATACAGATATGAGAAAAGATCTGCATAAGCCTCCTCCATTGCTGTAAACTGCAGTTCATGAAGCTCGGACGCTTTCCTCTCTGCCCTGATTAAGTTCATCCACACGTTATTTCTGAGCAAGCTGAAAACTTAACCTGGGGACCTGTTCTTCTTGCCCTTGAAGAGAAGTAGTCCTTGAAGTGACATTTGTTGCTGGCCACACAGTCTTTCTGCCATGGGTCAGAGCTTCCCGGGGGGAAATGCTCTCCGTCTTCCCACTCTGGGAGAGGATGGGCTGGGTAACCCAGCTGTTTTTCCTTGTCTAAAAGTAGATCCACTGGAGCAAGGAGTCTGTGCACGAGAAGGCTCTCAGCAGGCATCTTGGATAAGCATTTGCAGGCAGTGCAAGAATGTTGCAGTCTGCAAACTTTTTAATTCCTTGGGATTTGCATTGCCCACCTGCTCTTCAAAGGCCAAAGGCCAGGTCTTGTGTCAGAGGCATGTGGAGAGCAGAGACTCATGGTGGTGAGGGATGCAGAAGTTTCACTTTTCCTTCTATTCTTTAAAGTCCACTTGCAAATCTTCCCTCGTCCCCATCCTGATGGCTCTGCATACAGAGGGAGCAGCAAGAGGTTAGGGAGCAAGGAAACACCACTTTCCAGGGAACAGACTCAGATGCTGTTAAAGTCAGGCATTGCACTCTGCCTGCCAAGGAGCTGGGAACCTGGCTCCCAACACCACGGTCCTGCGCTCAGCAAGGTAACATCTCCGGGGACTGCAGACCAGGCATGTGCAGGGCAGCTGGCAGCCTTCAGAGGATGATGATGGGGCCATATCTGCATCTCAGAAGTAGGTCTTCATATTGGCTCCTGTTGCATGGGTAGGCAGCATGGAGGAAGGTCATGAACTGGGGCTGTAGACAGCAGGTGCTTTGGGTCTCCAGAGCCATCATGCAGCACTTTTCACTTGCAGAGAGTCACTTTGCTGCTGGCAATCTTCAGAGCACAGCTGGTGGCAGGGAGCAGCTCGCAACCAAAACCGGTGCCGGTGGGGCAGCCCACACCGCAGTGCCCCAGGCCCTGCACTCGCTGTCCTCCCCCAGCCCAGCCCTCCCTCAGTGGGGAACCGTGCTGGATCCAGCCACAAAAGCAATGGAGAGCTAGGGTGGGGTTGAGAGCAAGTGGGTTAATCAAACAAATCACAGCAAGAGTGGGCCAAATCTGGGCTCATTTATCCTGGTGTCAGTGCGGAGCAGGTCCCCTGTCTCTGTGGCATTTGCTGCATTTACAACGGTGTTAATGAAAGCCAAAGCAGTCTGCTGAATGTAAGCATTTTACTTAATAAAATCCCTTTGAGCCAAACACTTTGGCTTCACCTTCAGTAGCTGGCAGATGTCTGCAGATCTTATTATTCTGGTTACCAAGTGCAGAGCTAGTTTGGTTAGAAACTCGTGTGAAGTGGTACATCAAACATTGGCACTGGCCCAGCGACAGCAGAACGAGAGCACAGTGCAGAGCTCCTGCCCAGTGCCTGTGCTGGGCTGGGTCGCTTAGAACAAGAAAAGGGCCATCTGCCTTATGGAAATCACCTATTTAACACTCCAAATATTTAATCTAAACAAAAAGAAAACATTGATTCAATGCCTAGCTGCTCTGTGGCAAAAGGAGAGGAGTGGAGGAACAGGATGGCTGCTCCAGAGGGGGACTTTCAAGCTGAGGTTGCAGCAGAGCGTGAATATGAGATGCGAAGGTGGGAGCTGGAGGAAAGCAGAGATGCCTCCTCCCCGCCTCGGCACCCGCGGTGTACGGCTCAGTCTGCGCCTCGACACAGCCACCCAGGGCCAGTTTGCACCTACTGGTTCCTCTCTCCCTCCTTCGCTCTCACACTCTCTCTCTGCCTTTATTCTGCCGGTTGTCACGATGGTACCTGCATGGGAAGCGCACTGAAACAGCTCAGCCTCTGTCGAACTTTGTTAGGTCTGGCAAAGCGATTTTAACTCCGAAGAAAGATCTGCCCAGTTAAACGGTCCAGCTGAAGAAGTTAACCTGAATGAAGGTCCCTGAGGGTCCGTTGGTGACAAGCTCTGTGTGTGACCCAGCATTGGGACGCAGGTCTTGGCCTGTCTCCAACGACACGAGGCCAGAGAGAGTGAATGACCCGGGAGCGCGGGGGGTGGATCCGCCGGGCTGATCCGCACACGATAGTGGGGGTGAATTATACAACATTCTTTTGAAATACCTGAGCTGAGTGACAGCAGAAACCTCCTTTTCCTCCCGCCCGTGTGCTTTGCAAGCCCGGCTCAACACCAGAGGCATGAAAAGGAGGGAAAGCCGGGTGCGCGGCGGCAGGGTAAGGCAGAGCTCAGCCGGGGGGAGAGCATCGCGGCACGGCAGCGCCCAGCACCGCTCCCCGCGGTCCAGGTGCCCTCCTGCCTCGGGCACCACCTCCTTCAGCCGCGGAGCAGCCTTCGCGTGGTGTCGGTAGCCGGGAGGAACCCCCCTCCGAGCCAAGACCGGTGAGCCCTTGCACTCTTGTCCGCGGAGCCTTGCTTCGGTGTCGCAAGGGGGAAGCGAGAAGCGGCTGGCGGCGATCGCGGTAGGCTTGGGTTACACAAAGTGCCTCCAGAGCCACCTCACCCCTCCCTCTATCACACCCAGGCCAGCAAGCGTGGCAGGGGTCTCGGGTGGAGGCAGCGATGGCTTCCTTGCCGGCCCTCGTGAGGCTTGGCCCCTTCACCGCGGTGCCCTGGGGCTTCCCCGGCACCTGCAGCCGCAGCTGTGACCGGGGCCCTGGGAGTCGCGGCGGACACTGCACCGAAAGCACTGATTCAGGGGAACCGGAGTCGAGACCTTGGTCCTCGTGTCGCAACCAAACCCTTGCACCTGTGCTTGCCTTCAGGCAGACCTTGCCTCCCGGGGTAGGGGAGAATTGCTTTTTATAACCCTTTCTTGGGCAATGGAGCTGGGAGGGACACATTTAGTGAAGATTCACCCAGGCTTTGGAAGAGGCTAGACCTCTGGACTCCATCAGCTGAGTAGCAACCAGCGAGGAGATCTGTGTGTGCATACACTCGTGCATGAAGGGGGACAGAGAAGGGTTGGAGAAAGGATCAAACAGTATTTCTGGAGCACCAAATTTTTCTCCTTCAAATACAGAGGGCTGAATTTACACCCTGCTAGAGCTTCCCTGAATGTCCAGCTCTTACACTGGGATGAATTTGTCCCCTTATACTACGCATAACAGTGAACACAAATCAGATTGTTTTCCTCCTAACTTCTGATTCACACTCCTGGAGCAGAGTCCCTTTCCTGGGACTGTGCCAGCACTGGAAAGTGGCTTTATGCCAGTGGGTCATATCAACAGTAGCCAGAAACCTCAATGTGACTTTTCTCTTCCCCGACACAGCTATCACCAGCACAGGGACAGAAGATAAGGGCTCAGCAAGTACATTTGCAAGAGGAACGCTGGGGAAAAAGTCCGTGCTTGGTATATGCAGGGTGTTTTTGAAACTGGCAGGACAGGGATTAGTCAGGTATGAACTGATGGGACTGTTGGCTGATGCCCTTCTGGGACAACTTCTCTCACCCACATCACATGCTTGGAGTGAAACAGTTCCACCTTGACTTGTTGTTTGCTCCAAGCATCACAGCACAGTTATGCACTCAGTGTTCACATCTTCTCCGAGACTCCAGTCTCAGTAGACTTATAACCAAGGCCAAATTTCAGTTTTCAGCATCAGCCGCTCTAACCAACACACTGGAGGACTGGATTTCTTGAAAAGCTCAGCCTGTAGCAGGGGCTCCACACATGGAGCTCTTCTCCCAGGCCCAGGTCTTTCTGCAACAGAGCTCTTGAAAAACCCGGCCTGTGCAACGCAGCAACTTCCTGCCACTCTGCTTTTCTTCCCACACATCGCACTGCTTCAGCCAGTGTCCTGCCCTGACTGCAGAGTTTAAATCAGCTCTGCAGCTTGCCACAGCCTTATCCCATCAACACCAAGACAGCTGGTTTTGCCTTTTATTCATGAAACAGTCACATGGCTCATTCTCTTTAATTCTGAAATCTCAAAGGTTTAACCTACTGTTTGATCTAGGGCAAGGCCAGTGATAAGCCAAGTCAAGAACTTGACTCTGTCCGAGATGCTGACATCATCAGCCTGTTTGTTCAAGATGGAATTTAATCATGGGGATATTTTTCCCTCTATACTTGCTTTGTTTATTATTTTTTCTGACCGCCAGCACTTTCGCTCAGCAGGAGAACTTCATTAAAGAGCTGTGATACAATTGGCTGATTCAGTCCTTCTGATGGCAGGCGCACTGCTCGGCAAGTGATGGAGCCGAGAAATGAAACTAAGAGAGACTTCTTGCACCAGAAACTTGCCTGGGTTTATTATCCTGACGGTCCTGAACCTGGGCTGCAGGATGTTCACGGGGGGGGGGGGGGGGGGGGACTGGAAGCCTGAGGAAAGCTGTGGGGGTGGATGCTGGAGAAAGCCCAGGGAGCCTGGGAACCTGCTCAGCAACGGAATCTAGACCAAGGCTGAGGCAGGGACAAGACTTCTGCAGACAGGCATGGTAAAACCAGGCAATGACAGTTTATCAGATAGGCTTCTGGCATGAACACAGGGACTGGGGAAGAGCTTGGGTCACTGCTTAAGCGCAGCCTGCACCAATCCTCCAAAAGGTAAAGCTAACAGTCCCTCCAGAAAGGGTATTCCAAGCTGGAAAGGACAGGCAGGGATGCCGGCATGGGCGGGCCTCCAGAGGGCACTGGAATAAGCGCCTGGTGATGCAGGAAGAGAGAGGCACCTCTTCTCTTTCAGCCAGCTGGCACATAGTTGGGCCTCCAAAGACAGGCGTCGGCTAGGAAATCCTGAGGCTCTCTCCTGAGTCAGTTCAGGTGTGGGTCAGAGCCTAGGATCAGAAATACACCACTGCTGGAACTGTGTTTTACAGCAAATCACACCGGGTTACCTACCGCTGTGTTCACTAAGGCATCCATCGCAGGAGCGGGGCTGCTGACCGCCCTTTTCTAACTCAGCTCCTATTAGCGTAATGATTCTGCTGACCTAAATTCTCCCCAAAGTTTCGGCTACATGCATCATACTTTCCTTCCTGCCCTGGACTACTGGACCGTATTGCTACACATGACTCATGTCTTCCCCACTCTAGCTCAGACATAATGGCTTATTAGTGAGGAGTGAAAATTAACCTACATTTGTTCATCCCGGTCCCACTGAAGTCAGTGTCACGATGTGCATTGACTTCAGCAGTATCCACAGAAGCTGTGTCAAAGGAGGGGAGGAGAGGCTCTAGTAACATTCAAATCCCTGCATAAGCTCTCAGCAACCTGAATTTCATTTCTTGATACATTCTCCTGCCTGAATTACCAGCTTTTTCCACCCCCTCCTCTATTCCTGTGTTGGGCAATGACCCACTTAGATACCTGCCATACCAAAAATAATTACCAACATCCTCGTCTTAAATCTAACCACTTCCTCCCTCCGCTCCCAGACTCTCCAGCTTGTAGTGATTCTCCCCTCTTCCCAGGTATTGCTGGTCATAGTAAAATCAGGGCTCTCTGCAGTTCATCATCTTTCTTTGGTGAGAGCCAGATCCTGTGCAGGACTAGTCCAGCAGGATGTTTTGGCATCATCATCACCAAAACAGACTGGCAACAGTTACCTTTCTGTGCATCACTTCCTAGAAGAAATCAAGGCCAAGTCCAACGCCCGTCATGGCAAGTGAGAAATACGAAGGCTGCTGAATGTAAATGAACCCACCAGGCAGCGTAGCAGGAACACCTTGGACGGGAACTGCCTTTAAGCAGTGTCAGGATCCACCGTTGCAAAGCGTGCCAGGGCCGTCCAGCCCGGCGGAGCCTCCCTAGCTCCCTTGGCTGACGGTGAAACGGAGGCATGAGAAAGGTCAAGCGACTTGCCCGAGGCAGAACGGCCGTCACTGGCAGGGCTGAGATTAACGCCCCGTTCACCTGCCAGCCAATCCAAGACACGCTCCGGTCCCCTCCACACGGCATCGCTCATTAGCATCATATTAAAATACTGGTAAAAATCTCCTGTGCTGGGGAGCAGCAGCCCCCAGTGCCGAGAGAAGCCACTCCCAGGCCCTGCCTCTGCACCGCCAGGAAACTATTTAGGGTGGAGGTGTTCAAGGAGAGCTCCCACACGCTGGAGGTGTCCAGTCGGTCATACTGCAGGTGGGGACAGCCCCAATCACATTCTTGGCTTTGCTTTTTCTTTTTTCTGGAAAAAAATTAAATGATCCAGAGATGAACCACACCAGGCCTCGCTATGTCATCGAACGTCCTGCATATTCGGTCAGCCTCTTCGACGAAGAGTTTGAGAAGAAAAGCAGAAGTTATCCAGTTGGGGAAAAATTGAAGAACCTTTTCAGGTAACATAGAATGCCATAGCTACTCCTGGGGCACAACTAAACCACATTTGGTCTGGAATTGGGATTTAATTTGGACCTGGGGATATAGTTCCCGTTTATATTCTGGTAAACCTTCTCCATGATCTTCAGGGCTTTTATGGATGAAAGACCCTGGAGAAACGCAAATTGTACTGAAGCAAGTGAAACTGGTTATCTTTCCACTGCCTTGGCTGCTATGCTGTAGGGCAAATAAACGCAACAGTTTGCACTAAATACATTGGGATTTGGGTTTCTGTTTTCCAAACCTTTTTAATAATGAAGAAAGTATAATTGGTGATGTAGGAGTGGGTGAATGGATTATTCCTTTAAGCTTTCTAGTTGGGATTTCCTTTAATCAGCTTTCCAAATAAAAACAGCACTGGCTTTCCATAAAGAAAGATGAATAATCCTGCTGGTTGCCGTCTCAAAAATCTAGCTCCACTCTCTGGAAAAATGAAGGCAGGAAAAGAGAGAACCATACAAGTTAGCAGGGGGGATGTGAAAAGCTGCATGTTTCAACTTGGGAAATATCTTCTTTCAGACAAACTTGGGGGTTTTTGACCAAGCACCTAAAAAAGTTTATCTTTGGCTCTGTGCAACTGTCCCATGAATTTTTCAGTTGTGTTTCAGCTTTACAGCTCACCTGGGAATATTAGAAACAAAGACTCAAGATACCAGGGAGCTAAATCCTTTGCTCTGTGTGGGGTGTCTTTCAGAGCTGTGGCAGCACTGGGCACCTCCCATAGAGTCAGGAACGTCCCCAAAATAATCCTCCATGGCATGTTCAGCTAGTTAACTGCAAGTGCCTTGCACTCGCAGGGGAGGGCTGTGCACCAAACGCTGGGCTCAGGATTTGCTGTGGGAAAGAGGCTGAGACATTCCTAGGAAGACCATTCCTTGCTTTCTTCCTTGCTTCCTTCCTTATTTGTGTTTTTATGTCTCCTCCAGATGTTCAGCTTCCAGATTCAAACTCATCCTCTTCAGCCTGTTCCCAATTCTTGCATGGCTTCCCAAGTACAAAATTAAGGACTATGTTTTGCCTGATGTTCTTGGTGGCCTCAGTGCGGGGACGATTCAGGTGCCACAAGGTGAGAAGAGGTGACTTTCCCCAATAGCCAGGCATTATGGAGTTGCTTCCCCCAGGAACTCTGGAGAGAGGATAACACTTTGTCACTTAACTTCAAGTAAAGATCGAAAGACGACTGTTGTCTGCAGGGCTTAGTTACCTTTACTGGTGACAGGTGTGAACCCAAGCTCTAACTCCAGCCTGGCTGTCCCTAGATTTCTCTGCAGAGCCCGCACTCTCCTGCCTTGCAGAACAGCCATCTGTGCTGGTCACAGCACCTGGCTGGAGCTGACACAGCCGCGCTGAGGCTTGTAACGTGTCGGCAGCAAGCAGAGTCCCCCACGCCTCTGCGGGATCCCGTGCTGGTGCAGGTTACACCGCCTACCCCCTGCCTGCTGCGGCTCCTCTCCTCTCCGCACTGAGGACAGCAGGGTCAGAGGGTGACCAGGACAGGGGGCTGACTCCAGATGCAGGGACACAGGTGACCTGCCCATATTCCTTGTGTTTTCCAGGGATGGCCTTCGCACTGCTGGCCAATCTGCCTCCCGTCAATGGGCTCTACTCCTCCTTCTTCCCCTTGATAACATACTTCTTCCTTGGCGGCATCCATCAGATGGTCCCAGGTAAGAGTTCTTCTGCTCTACAGAGCAATCGTTTGCGTAAGGCGGTTAAACCCTGACTGGCTGGGCATGCTGCGTGTGTCCCGGAATAGCGGGAGATGTTGGGGCAGGCCCGGTCTGTGAGGTGCGTATGAGATCCCTGATTCCAGCTGCACAGCAGGGCCTCATCCCAGTGAACTGCTGCCATCTCCTGCGGTAGTGCCAGCTGTGGTGACAAGCCGGGTGACTCGGTCTGGACAGCCTGATCTGTCAGAGTGCTTTCCAGGACAGGAAGCTCTCTAGAGCAAACTACTGACATCCCTGTGTTGTGCTCAAGGTACTTTTGCAGTCATCAGCATTATTGTTGGGAACGTCTGCAACGAGCTGGCTCCAGAGTCGGACTTCCAGTACTTTAACCAGACCACCAACGAAATCAGTGTGAACACCACAGCTCTAGAAGCAGCTAGACTGGAGATCTCTGCCACGCTAGCCTGCCTGACAGCCATCATACAAGTAAGGACTCTCTCTACTGCCTCTGCTGTGGCCTCTGGGCAAAGCTGACCCACGCGGAGTCAGCTGGGCTCTCTCTCAGGAGCAGAGATGATGGTAGCAGATACTAGAAGAGGCCCCATTTGTAAGTGGATGATGCCTCAGAATAGAGGGTTTGGGAGGATACTGCCCCAGCTGTGGTCTGGGCACACTCCGGCTCTGCGCTTTGCCATCTCAGGCTGGCACCTTTCTAATAACTCCTTGTCTGTCCTCCTCTAGCTGTGCCTGGGATTCGTGCAGTTTGGCTTTGTTGCTATCTACCTCTCAGAGTCTTTCATCAGGGGCTTCATGACAGCAGCAGGGTTGCAGATCCTCATCTCCGTGCTCAAGTACGTCTTCGGCTTGACAGTCTCATCTTACACCGGGCCCTTAGCTATCGTCTATGTAAGTGGGTGCTCTGGACAGGGGCCTTCCCTGCACCTCCTCCCTCACTGACCAGCACGCTGCAGGCATCACTGCCACCGCGCCTGGGAAAGAGGCACTCGGACAGGAGGAAAGGGTGGAGGGAGGGGGAATACAGCTGTCTGCACCATTCCCACCCAGCACTCCTATACTGCTGCTCTTGTACCTCATATACAGTCTTATCTGAGCCCTTGTTTGGTAGTTTCTAATTAGAAGTAATGAAGAGGTTCTGGGATTTGGAAAGAACATGAACTGTGCTGCTTTATGGCACTAGTCTTGCCCAATTATCAAACTTTTTCTATGAGCATGTTCTTCAATTCCTAGGCTTTCCTGCATCTTCCACTGATGCATCTTCCATCAATGCAGCTAGAACTGCATTTAACTGAACAGCACAGAGCTGGAACTGGCTGCTAATCTCTCAGCAGCAGGGTTTCTAGTACTTGTCTCGCTCCATAGAGCCCCGGTCGCATGTCACGGTGTTTGCAGTTCATTGGGGTGATGAGTGTTCTGCACCATGCTGTGGATGCTGTCGGGGGTCTCTGCTTCCCCATGACACCTTCTCCTCTTCTCTCCCCTCTAGACATTCATTGACATTTGTAAAGGTCTTCCCAAGACCAATGTGGCCTCCCTCATCTATGCCTTGGTCAGCGCTGTGCTCCTGATCATTGTTAAGGAGCTCAACCTGAAGTACATGAAAAAGATCCGGATGCCCATCCCCATGGAGATCATCATCGTAAGTGACACATGAGCTGTCCCCGTGACCCTCCAGGAGACACTCCCTCCCCTCACATTAGTCCTTAATACAGACCTGGGACACCCACTTCTGCTCACAGATGGCTCTTTATAGTTACTGTAACTAGAGCCATTGGGGTACAGCATCTACACAGTGAATACGGTGTTACCGCACACAGTTTGGGGTCAGAAATAGGGCCATCCTCCTGGAGGAGATCTCTAACCCCAGGTCTTCCCTGTCAGACTGTATTTGCATCCCAGCGATGCCCAGGACCAGGGACATAACTGTTGCTGGGGAGGGTCTCTCACAGCTTAAATTTGGTTCTAACTTTCTGCTGTCAGTCCCAAGAGCACAGCAAGCCTAGTGATTCTGAGGGAGCTCACGCTTCTCCTGCTTACGGCTCCTTTATCCTCTGTACTTCCAGGTCATTGTTGCAACTGCAATCTCTGGCAGCTTTAACATGCCCGACAAGTACAACATGCCGATAGTCGGGAAGATCAGCATGGGGTAAGTGTGTGTGCAAGTCTGACTCCATTTCCAAAGAATCTTCCTTCCTCCTCCTCGTTCTGCAGCCTGCAAAGCACCTCACTGTCCTGCTGTATTAGCTGGACTTGGCATCGCTTACCCCTTCCAGGACTGTCTGGCATTGCTGCTGTGCACTGTTAAACAATTGCCATGATCCTCTAGGGCTGTCTGTAATTTAGGCATGGGTTATGCCATTCCTGAACACACAAGCTTCTGACCCATCAAACCTGTCTCCAGACGGTAGTGTCACAACTCCCTTTCCCCTCTGCTCCGAGTGCAGCTTCCCAGCCCCAACCCTGCCCCTGGTGAACAAGTGGAAGGACATGATAGGCACAGCTTTCTCACTCGCCATCGTGGGCTACGTGATCAACTTAGCGATGGGGAGAACTCTGGCAGCCAAGCACGGCTACGACGTGGACCCCAACCAGGTAACATTTGCTCTGGAAGGACAGTCAAGAAACATTCCCCTTGCTCTCAGGTGTGAAAGGGAGACCTCACTGTATGAACGTGAAGCTTTCAGATATATTCTGCCCAAAATACGCATGCTTCTAGCTTGCATGCAGCCTCACATGGCAGCTTGCCGTGTGGGAAGCATAACGGCATAAGGCCAAGTCCTTTTCCCATGGGCTGGAGAGAGACACCGTAAAAGGGAAGGAATATTTACATTCAGCTCTCTGCTTTGCTTTCCCTCCAGAGCTAAGTCTTTGGCCCTGAGAGCTGGCCTAGAAGATATTTTTGAGGGTTGTTGGAGCACAATGAGGCACATGTGTTTCCCATTGAGCAGAGAAAGACCTGGATTCCTGGTGTGGCACCACGTAGATACTATGAGAGGCAACACATTAAATAATCCTCTTTTGTCATCACTGGCACAGTAGTAGCTTTCAATAACAGCCATGCATACCACATGAAGCCCTGCCCTTAGAGTGTCAACAGATGACAACATGTTTATTAACTATGGTGCTTCCAGACTTCCCTGCTAGTAAAACCCATCCCAGCTCTCGTTGGCAGGAAAGGGTCTGGGGCACATGGCGGGGAACTCAAGCGCCCTCCCTGAGCTGAGCTCAAGCAGCCCTGGGTGAGCAGCTGAGGGCTCCGGGCAGGACTGCCAGAGGACGGGGAAAGCCTCTGCCATGCACACAGCGAACCTGGGGACCTTCCTTCCTGCCTGGCAGCTCAGACCAGCTGGGAGGGTGGGAAGGGGAGCTGTCCTTTCTCATGAGCACGGTCCCCTGCTCTCCACAGGAAATGCTGGCCCTGGGCTGCAGCAACTTCTTTGGATCCTTCTTCAAAATCCACGTGATCTGCTGCGCTCTCTCCGTCACTCTCGCTGTGGATGGGGCAGGAGGGAAATCACAAGTTAGTACTTCCTCCTCCTGTCTGCCTTGTGTGAACCTGCTTGAACGCAAACACTTGTAGCTGCTGCATGCTGCCAGCCTGACATCACTGCTGCATGTCTGGAGAAGCTCCATATAAGAGTGATTCACATGGTTGCTATTAAAAGCAGAATTTACTCCCTCCCCCCCCCCATTTGTTCTTTAGATGGTTCTCTGGATGGCTTGCAGATGTAGGGCTATAACTCTACATTCCCAGTCTGGTTCTTAATGACCGAGAAGGGTTACCATGCGAGGGATGTTCTCGGGGCTCTCACTGCGATACGAAAAAGCTTAACCCATTCCCCAGAGGCAAAAGTCTGCCCACAAACAGCACTGCAGTGACAGGCTGTGCTGCTGGCTGAAGCAGCAGGGGAGCAAAGATCAAGAAGGGGTTTAGAAAGACCCTGACGCTGGCTGGTGATTTCCTTCTTTTCTGCAGGTGGCAAGTTTCTGTGTGGCCCTGGTGGTTATGGTGACCATGTTGGCTCTGGGGACCTACCTCGAACCCCTCCCAAAGGTAACACAAACACGTGGAACCACTGCGGCCACTACACCACATACTCTACATGCCCAAGTGAAAGCACAGCCTTGCCTCAGAAAGCCCCAGACACAAACCGTTGCACAGCCTGGTTTGTTCATGGGCTGGGATCTGTCTGTACTGATTCTCTGGAAGCAGGACAGGAAATAGCGGTCTTTTAAATTATTATGCTCAGACCCAAGCACGACCTTTGTGAGCTTCACCCTTTCCCATTCCCTTGTGGTAAGTGGACCCAAGGAAGGGAGATAGCGCCTGATGGGAAAGAATCTTTTGCAAAATGCAGTACCTTCACCATGCTGGACATCTTGGCTAATACGATCCCCCTTCCTCTGCAGTCTGTCCTGGGAGCACTCATTGCAGTGAACCTGAAGAACTCCCTCAAGCAGCTGGCGGATCCCTTCTACCTGTGGAAGAAGAGCAAGTTGGACTGTGTGAGTGCCTGGGATGGGCGGGAGGATTCTGCTTGCAGTTCGCTAGAAACTCAGCTCACGGCTGTGGGAGACTGAAGGCAGGGACAGCGGATCAGCTTCCAAGCAGGCTTTCAGGTGCAGGAGGGTGGTGTGAGTCCCCTGCGGAAGACGAGTGTCACTCGCTCAGCACAGTCATGCTTCCAACCCCTTGCTAAGGAGGTCCCAAGCAATGGCAGTTGTCTTGCCTAGCTGAGCACTGTCATGCTTAGCACACATATCACAGAGGCCTGAACTATTACCTGCTCTCTTTAAATGCCAATCAACTGCAGGAGCCTGTTTGCCCAGAACTAGCCTAACCGGCCCTGCTCAGTATCTAGGAGTCAAGACTTAAAAACTCGCACAATAGCCCTCCAGGGTGAGGAGAGCCCTTCACAGCGATAAGGACTCCAGGCACTGGTTGATGTATAAACCCAGGCAGGGGGTGTGGGGGAGTGAGAACGGAATTTGGAAATGTCTGACATAAAAAGACAGTGTTTGAACAGGACTCCCACGGCTGAGTGGTGTGTGTGGACACTGAGCCAATATCCTGTCAGGTCCCAACAAACTGCCTTATCAGAGGAATCAGAAGTCTGAAGGGGCTGACTTGAGTCATCAAGAGCTTTCCCAAAATACTGTTCAAACTGGTCCTGGAGAAGAGATGGGTTAGGAGTCCAAACCAAGATTTCACAGGGGTATAATTCCGACATGAAGTAAGGACACTCTAACATGGGACATGAGCTACAAAAAATCGGTCCATGCTTAGGAGTTCTCTGAGCAGAAAAACTGGACTGGGAATATGTGTTAATTCTGAGCTGAAATGGTTAGGCAAAACCCAGCAGAGAGGAAAGGCTGCTGATGTAGAGATGCTTTGTCCCAGGATCGCTAGTTTGAGTCCTCTGCCAGGAATCATTTATGGCATCTCTGAATGAGTTTTGCTGATGGCTGGTGAGTGAGCTAGCAGGTTCGTGTCGGCAGGGAAAAGCCACCGAGAGACCCTCCAGACAAGCCCTGGCAATTCACGCGAAGGTAGATGAAGCCACGGCTGCTTATCAGAGCTGGCAGAAGGCAGCACAGGCCGGCCCCGTGGGCTCCGCAGCCCCCGAGCAGCCCCCACAAGGGATGGTGGTCTGGGTGGAAGTGCATGGTGCTGCAAAGGGACCCGAGCAGCTCTGTTAGAAGGGACGCCCTGGCTGCGCCCCGCCGCCAGCAGCAGTGCCTGCAGCAGTCAGCAGAGGTGACTGGCTGTCAGAAACCTCTCTGCTTTGCCCCGTGTGAATCACCCGGCCACCACGGCACAGCCAGACCCGTTGCACAGGTATGCCCAGGGCGTGCGGTCTTCCCTGAGCTCATGGAGCAAAGATCTCGTCACTGGCAGCCACGAGCGACCCACGCCGTGCTGCAGGGAGCATGGGGCCCAGGCGAGCGCCAGTGGGGTGAACTGCATTCCCCCGGCTTTAATCTCCCTGGAATTTGATCTAGATTCAGCGTACTTCCTGTCCCCAAAACTGCGATACACCGCTGCTGGGTGATGTCAGGCTGCTGGCGATCTTCACCCCAGGTCTGGCTCCCTTTCAGCACTAACTGTAGCGATCACTGCACAGATGTGCTCCAGTGTAAAGTCAAGACGGAGGAGGCCCTTAATCTCCATCTGCATGCACCATTCTTAATTCGACATGAAGATGCTGAAGTCTTCAAAGTTACCTGGCTTGACCAAGGTCAAAGCCTGTCCCTTAACAGTCTTGAGGATGGGATTAAAATCCTCTGATAATGATTCTCAGAGAGCATAGCTACACACTTAGGCATGACTAATTTCATATGGAGGGAGATGCTTGAATGCTAATATATAAAAATGACAAATGACAGTTCTGAGCTGAGAGGTGGAGCAGGTTTTGGTATGCTCTGTCACACTGCCATCAAATCTGCTCTGTGTTCAGGTGATTTGTATTAGGTTTTCAGACAGTTTTCAGATAGATGCTCATTCCTTCTAAAGTACTCTGAGAGCAGGATCTTTCTCGGGGGTGGGAGCAGTTATACAGCAGCAGATGGCCTGATCTGCAGGAGCCTTGACTAGTTAGGCAGATATTTTCTGAGCTGAATGAATGATGCGGGTGTTCATGCAACTAAGAAGAAATGCACTGGCTGCTTTTAAAGCTTAAAAACTGGGGCTTCTGGCAAGCTTCCCAACAACGATGTTTCACAAGAAAACATGCAACAAACTGTATAATAATAATAGCTGCAAAATTCAGGCCTTATTCTTTTGACCCTCATCTGTGTCCAGTGTCCAGTGTGAAAGTATAGGGCCATTTTCCATCCATCCCAGTGCTCCAGCCCATGGTGCAGTAAAATGACCTCCAGGCTCTTGTCTCTCTGCAGCTGGTGTGGCTAGTGAGCTTCCTGTCCGCTTTCTTCCTGAGCCTGCCCTACGGAGTCGCCGTGGGCGTGGGATTTTCCGTGCTGGTAGTGGTTTTCCATACCCAGTTGTAAGTATTGGTGCAGTTACAAAAAACAGAAGAGAAGGAAAATCCCCCCAGTTGCAGAATAAATGATAAGTTATTTTTATAAGTGACCTCTGGCCCACGTTTCGCAGGAACGTGCAGCGGGAGCCCGGGGGAGCGCAGGTGTCCTCCCCGGCCCCTGGAATGTGCAAACAGGAATGGCAGGCGCTAATTTAGTGCCTGCATTCCCACTCCCGTGCACGGTTAGCGATGTGCACATCCCAAGGCAGGGGGAAGCCAGAAGGTATTTACTTCACCAAGAGCTACCTGCATAGTTCCTAGCAGAAAACTCTGCTCATAAAAGAAGCGAGCCTCATGGATATGCAGAGATTGGCGTGAAGTTTACACACCATTTTTAATTCACCAAAGTCCTTTATTAGTATTTCCCAGACTGGGACCTGACGGGGCGTTAGGACAGTTGTCTGTTTGGTAGCTTTGGTCACTATCCGGGATGGGGAGCCCTGCAAGAAGTGAGGATTAAAGCCAGATGTGGTGGTGGGAACTGGCCTGCCAGGCACTGCCCTAGGAACTGCTGCAGCCCTGTGCTAGGAATTTCACTTGGAAAACAAAGTTGTCCTGTTTTGCCAACATCCATGTAGACTCTGCACGGCTGAAATCTAAATATTTTCATAAAGCAAATTTTCAAATCATGATATGGAGAATGAACAGAAGCAGTTTTCTTCCCCTGCAATATTTACTCTGATTCTGATCGTCTTTCTTCTCCTAGCCGTAATGGTTCTGCCCTGGGCCAAGTAACTTCCACTGACATCTACAAGAACCCAAAGGCCTACAACAAGGTAAGCAGAAGCTAAAAACTCCTCAGCAAAATGTTGTTTTGCCACTGGCACCTGGTGTGATCAGGAGACGCATGCCCATGTTTCTGTCTCAGCAAGACTGTTTGCCACTAGTTGCCACAGTTTCAGAAGTGGCAAGAGAGCTGCTCTTCACAACTGTGGCCTTCCCAGTTATCTACTACCTGTCCAGCTTTTCTCTCTACCCCACCACGTCAGCATCCTCTCCACCTTCCAGCATGGGAAAGCGAAGGGGAGGGCTCCCACGTGGCCCAAAGCTAAGCACCATTAAAAGTCATCCAAAGCTTCATTGCCAGACCTGCTCGCTCCCTACTTTTATGTCCTCTGGCTGCTGCTGCTGCAAGGGGCAGAAAAATCAGCCTGAACTCCCAACCATCCTGCACCCCACACAGGTCCTGGTAGGCCTGGTTCGAGCTCTCATTTCTGTTGCAGGTACATGAACTTAATGGGATTAAAATTGTGACCTACTGCTCCCCACTGTACTTTGCCAACTCAGAGATATTCCGGGAGAAGATTATAGCCAAGGTGAGCAATCTTCTAAGCTTGTGTTTGTGGCATAATCCTAAATGGCCCTTATTCTCTCTTGTCTCGCTATTTTGAGATAATTAAGCCTGGGTCATCCTGCTACGGCAAGTCCCTCCTCCCTGCATGTACAAGTACCTTGCATTACAGAGGATGTTGCTGTTTGGTTGCTATCACGATCACCTTACTCAGCTGTACAGCTGCTGCTGTCCCCCTGCACCACCACACTCCACATGCCCAGGCTGGGAAATAGCAGGAAAGACTCCCTGACTACGGGGCTTAACAAACTTTTTCAAAGCCAACTCTCTGTCCTCCACAGACCGGGGTGGATCCCAGTAAAGTGTACTTAGCCAGGAAGAAATTTGTGAAACGGCAGAAGAAGGGAACTGCACAACCACCAACAAACCTAACTAAATTCCTACT
Organism: Dromaius novaehollandiae; assembly: GCF_036370855.1. Taxonomy (NCBI): domain Eukaryota; kingdom Metazoa; phylum Chordata; class Aves; order Casuariiformes; family Dromaiidae; genus Dromaius; species Dromaius novaehollandiae. Next base: position 5,444,039 of record NC_088124.1, on the reverse strand, counting down.
GAGGGAGAACAAGGTAACTCACTTTGAGCTCCTGAAGTTGCTGTATAAGCCCCCCAAATCCCCACCAAATAACTCCTCTGGTCACAGAATTCTCCACCTTGTCCGCACGGTCACAGGTATCCATCACGTGCCTCCCCTCCTTCCCATCCACAGCCACGTTCCTTCCAATAGTCGAAAGCTTAAGATGCAGGAGCATTGGAAATTGCTGGGAAAAAGAAAGTTGCCTAGGTCAGAATGGAAACACAGTGAACAAATTGCTAGAAACTGGGCTTGCCCTGTTTCTCTAGGGATGCGTCTATGTCAGCATTTCAGTTCAAGAGTGCCCTTTTGAAGCACACCTCCCAGCCATCCCAGCTTCATGCGCTTTGGTTTACATTGCCGAGCAGTCTTGAAGCAAGTGAACAGGAATCATTTCAAATTAACTAAGGTACATCAGCCCCAAGGGACATCCAGTCAACAGGATCAGGCTAGAGTTAGGCCAGATTAAAACGTCTGATGCTACTGAAGTGTCTCACGCGCATTCACACGACAGGATCTCAGCTTGAGCTGACAGCAGTGCTCAGTATCTGGGAAGGTCCTGCATGCATTTGGGTGTAAGGAGGAAGAGATTATTTCTTGCAGCACTGGGTCACAAACAGAAGCGATCCTGCCCTAACTGTGCATCTTTGCTTTGCTGTAGACCTTGTCTTTGCAAGAGCTCCAGAAAGATTTTGAAAGCACCTCTCCAACAGATACCAATAACAACCAGACAACTGCTAATGGTGCCAGCATCTCTTACGTCACATTCTGCCCTCCTGCTAACGGTGCTGGGCCCGTGCACACCTCCAGCGAGCTGGGCAGCACCACCAGTCTCCAAGCAAGCACCTTCAGCGTCATGCCTGCAGCAGATGTCGACCCTATGACAACAGCACCGCCCTATGTCAGCTTCCACACCATCATCCTCGACATGAGCGGGGTGTGCTTCGTGGATCTCATGGGCACAAAAGCACTGGGCAAGGTCAGTTCTCTACTACTAATGCAGCCAAGCAATGTTAGTCAAGTTATAGCCAAGCTGGTAATAGAATTATTACTAGAATAGCATAGACTAGTAATAGAAGCTTCTCGTAATAGAAGTTAGTCAAGTTATAGCCAAGTTAGTAATACACAGTTTGTGTGGCTTTCTCCTTTACCATCCCCAGGGCACGGGCAAAGCCTTGGATAAAAGCCTTTATGCATAAACCCAAAGCTGGAGCAGCAGTGTTATTAATCCTCTCTCTCCCTCTCATCCCTTATAGTTGTGTTCCAGTTATCAGAAGATTGGGATTAAAGTGTTCTTGGCAAACGTGCACGGTAAGAATCCCCAAAGAGCACATTTCCATACGATCTTCCCCATTTCTGTGCTCACGGCAGACAGGAGATCTTTTTGTTTTCTTTATGCAAGCTGTGCTAGCTGTCAGCCTCCCATTGGAGCAAATCAGAACAGATGAGATGGAAGAAAGGAAGGAGAAAGGCTGTTCTTACTGTGTTCTTTCATTTGTGATGTGATATGGCTGGAGCATCTCCACAGTTAGCATTTAGCAAAATAGATCCCTACCTCCATATTTCTGCAGCAAACCTGTTTCTTTCTTACCCAGCCTGGCCTTGCTTTAGCTCAGAGGATCACTACCAGCCATGCTCACTTTCAAAGTCTTCCTCCTTTAGTTTCCTTCTTGTTCATGTATCTTTCCTTTCTTCAGCCCAGGTGTACAACGACATCAGCACAGGTGGAGTCTTTGAGGAAGGAGGCCTGGACCGAAGTCACATCTTCTTGACCATCCATGATGCTGTGTTGTTTGCACTGGCAAATATCAAAGAAGTTGTCCACCCTCCCATCTCAGAAGAGGTAAATTTTCTCCCAAGTCTTGCTCCAACTCACAGTACTGTAGAATCAGGTTCTCACGTGGTCAGCAGAAAGGAAGAGAAGCAGCTCACTACTGCACCTAATGAAGTTTCTTGTTTATCTCAAGTGGTAAAGGTCTAAATCCAACAAAATACTTCATCTCCTAATTCTCATGTATAGGCCAAGTACCTGGTAATTTCATTGATTTCGGAAGCTTAAATGTTTTCTCCAAATGCCTAACTGGGAGATGAACATTGTGCCAGCCTATAGAAGCCAAAAGAGCTGTGCCGGGACTATGCCCTCAGTTTGGTGTTGGTTGGAACATGCAGCTGCACCCAAGGGCAGAATTTGGCCCTTAGAAATAGAGGCAAAGCAGTTCTGCTTCCCCTTGAACAGCCCCAGCATCCATGAAAGCTTCCCTTGGTGGGAGGAGAAAAGGCTGAGGCTGGAAATGTGGCATATGTTGACAACACAGGGTCAGACAGGCTATTTCTGCACATTTGAGTTGGTTTATTGCAAGATAACCGGAGCTCAAACCCGTGCAGTATTAGCCAGTTATCTCACATGAATAAGTTAAAGTACCCTCTATCTCTGCAGTGTGATATGCAAACACCAGCTCGGTCAGGGAAGATACGCAGCTGAAACAGGATTTCTTCTGCACTCCTTCTTGCTGCATGGGCATTTTCCTCTGAGCAAGTGTGATGGTTTTAAGCCTGGGCTAGTTACGCTTTCATTCCTTTCTGTCCTGCACTCTGATAATATGTGGATTTGATTCCTTCCTGCACAGAGGTCGAATCAGACGGAGCTCTCCATCTATGACGAGTCTGTGGATGAAAACAGTGCAGAGTTCAAGAACTTGGAGGAGGTTAGTCCTAGTGCCAGGGGTCACGTATTCAGCTGTGGACATAAGGGAGAAATCAGAAGTCCTAGTTGGGATCGATTAGATGGGGTGTTCCCTGTGCCACTGCCAGGCAAACTGCTAGCAACAGTAACTCTCTGAAAAGTTAATCGCAGGACTAAGTTAAAATCCCTGTCATGAGCAGCTCTGGCAGGAACCTGAAAGAAGGAGCAGCTGGGCTAGCCCCACAAGGGAATCCTTTAATCCATTCTGGGCGACACAGCTCAGATTCACAGTCAGACCCCACAAACTGGGGTGAGTTTGGAGAATAGGGTTTAGCTCAAGCCCAAAACAGGCTCCACTAGTCAGGCTTTCAGCACAGGCATCACAAATGCTAAAGTGATCTGCAGCCACTGAATCCAGGTTCAGAAGGACGCTCCTCCCAGCGCCAACCTTCCCCATGCTATCAGTGAACAGCCAGAACACAGCAACATCTGCCCAGCCAGCTTTCCCTTGTGGAGGAGGGCTGGGAAGGGTCAGAGTTGCTGGCGGTGTTTCTCTCTGCAACTGAATCACTGCTGAGCTGCTTTGCTGGGTCTGTGCCCTGCCATGGCCTCAGCCTAACCCAGCGTGCCTTGTGTGCCCTTCAGGAGATGTTTGGAAGCATGTTCCACTCAGAGGCGCAGACAGCTCTGTGAGCGCGCGGGGAGCGTCAGAGCGCTGGCAAGCCCTTCAGATCAGAGTCCCGTCTCCCACCCCTTCACGAAGAACTGCACTCCTACCCGGGGATGCAATCAGTTTGCAAAGGAAGGGGCCATCACACCTCTTGAACTGATACCTTCTTCCCTCCTGCTTGCTCAGCTTCTGGTATTCAGAGCAATGAACTCTGGAGCAGGCAACAGAAAACTACAGAAGCAGGAACTCAGGAAATGCCGTCCCATTAATTACAAATGAGAAGCGAGTTCATTTGATGGCAGGTGCCTTAATGACTGGAATGATGAGTCATTATTGCCAACCAAGTGCCCTCCTTTGTCTCACTCCAGAACACAATTGCACTCTCTGACCCATATAGGCATTACATAACTTGGGCATCTCTCCTCTTTCTTTTTTTATTCCCTCTTTTCCTGATGAAGTGAAATATGAGGAAATACTATGAGCCCTTCATGAGCATAAGTAACTCTTGCAAGGTACAATGATGCAGCTTTGTAAGATAATGTTGTTTTACCAAGTGCACTGACGTTCAGGGAGTCTGCATGGTAAGTGCAAACCCTTGAATTTCTCGGTTTCTGTGTAGCACCACCTCTGCCTTTTCTGTGGCCCCATGATTCCCCTGCACTGCTCCCTCTGTGACCCACAGTCCCAGGACCACTGCCTCAAACCAGTGCTGTATTTCTGACACCCTGAAGATCTTGGTACACTGTCTCAGTAGGGCTGCTTTCTGCATTATGGGTTCTTTTTTTGTCTGTGTGTGCTAACAGGACTATTTTGTAATCAGAACTAAGAATTCCTTGTTACTGTGTTATACGCACAGATGGGCCTGCTTATAGAATTAGGGTCCAGTTCAACCCCTCTGAAGTATTTTAGGGATCTGTCTACTGACTGGACTAGGTTTCAGATAAGGCTTTTAGACTGCAGATGTCGTGAAAGCAGTAATTCCAGAGGTGCTCTGACCCTCTGCCCATTTTCTTTTTGACTGGAATGACTAAAAGATTCAGTTCAGAACATGGACGAGTGTTTTGGGGAGATCTGTTTTTTCCAAATCATTTTGATCACAAGCAGCAAATTGAAGGAGAGCGAAGAGAGCCCCTTCTGCACGCTTTTCATGATGTCATAGATCCAGAGCAGTAAAACTGAAATGTAAGGGGTTTGGGGATTTTTTTTTGTTTGTTTTTTTACCTTTCCTGAAACCAGGGAATGGCCCCAGTGTCACCCTGTGCTACGTAGGGCTTCTGATAAATGGCTTTTAAATGGTCACCTATTCGGCAAAAGAAACCTCTTTTATATTGTGTGATCTTTCCATAACGATTTTCTACTGTGTTTGATGATTTTCATTAAAATCCACCACAGACTGATGCTACAAGGATCGTCTACCTCTCAGGCAAACCAGCTTGACTCACTAACGCACACACAGACAGATGAGATCTTAACCATTTCTTAAAATCTAGCATTCTTTTATATATGAGTGATATTAATAACAGCTGCTATTTTAGTTTTCTTTTCCAGTGCCTTCCCTTCTTACCCAGTGCTAATGCTATGACAGTTATGACAAGATGACAATATAAAGCCTGAAAAAAAATCAAGCATAAGCCAAGGGTTAAAGGGTCCCTTCTTCAGTGCATTTCAACCTCAAACATGGGTTTTATGAAAATAAGGCTATTAAAAAGGTTTGGACGAAGACAAATACTGCTATGTCTTCAACTGCAATGAAAACAACTCTTTCTGTTTTAATTTTAAATCCTCTTACAAAGTATTTCCAGCACTGTCATACAATGCAAGAGCAAACAAAACTGAACAGTAACAGAAGTAAAACTTGACAGTTTGTTTTCTTTCCATGAGTGAAAAAAGAGTGGCCTTAATAATAAAAGTAAATTATATTTTTAAAGGTTATTTCTATTTTAATAATCTAAGATATTAAATATATTAACAAGCTTTAATATACACTTTTGAAGTATATAAATATTATCAAGCTTATACACATTGCTGGAAGGCCCTTTCAGGAGAGAAAGTGGAGTTTCCCTAGAGCTCCCAGATGTCTCATTTTTAAGGAAAACAGAGCTTTATGAACTATTATAGATAGACAGCCATTCCAGGCAATAAAATGAGGGCCCTGCCAGTTTGGTTTTGTGTAACACCTCATTAATTAAGTCACCACTTCTCTACCTCAGTTTCCGATTATGTGGTGCAAGAGAGGGTAATTAAATCAATGGAAGTTAGTTTCCAAAAGGAAAACTAAACTAACTAAACTAAATTTAGCCCACTAACTAAAGGTTATTTTTTATTTTGGTCTTAGTGAGACAGCAGTGATTTTTCCAGGACTGTCCTTTGTTCCCTAAACTAAAATCAAGATGTTAATTTTCTTAAATTATCTTTGAGGCTGATTACTCATGGGCTTTCACTTTACTGCCTGAGCAATTCTTTTACTTGCCGGTTTGAAAATAACAACAAAGAAATTGGTGCAATGAAACAAGCAATTATTTCACAGTTCCTAATCAATATTTCTGTATCTCTGAGGTGGTGTCACTTTAAATGAGGAAAATTCCAATTTCCAGTGCTTCATTCAGGGTGAATCATAGGAGACTTACTGCACAGTCTCAAGGGCCTGACAGACCAAATGCAGGAAGCCTCAAAGCGACAGACCATGTATAAAAATTAGATTGTATTTCTTGAAGTTCCTACAAGCGTAATGGATGGGATGTCAAGAGAGATGGCTTGAAAGTAGCAGCCCCAACTGTATGCTCTGCAATTTTGATGACCCAGGATGAAGGATACTTCACTTCTGTAGCCAAGGGCTAAGCCTGGCAATAAATGTAACATCAATGGACAGATGGTATTGCTGGAGGCGCAGGTACCAGTGAGAAACAGAAATTTTAGAACTAACCTTGACAATCCCACATCTTCAAAGGTCACATTCACCAGTCTGGAAAATAAATGAAGCAAAATAAATCAAAGGAAATAGCCATGATTTGCACTTGTCTTTCAAAGGCTCAGTGTGGCCAACTCAAAGTCTTTATTTCCAGGTGCCTGGACAAGACAATTAGGGAAGCTCAAACTTACGCTAGGGTAAAAATGTTAAATTTCCATTACCCTTTTATTGCTCTTAAAGTAACAGTGATATTGATGTGTAACGGCTCTGAAGCCTTACTTGATAACTGCATGATGCATAACCAGCTCAAAATGTTTGTAATTTATTTAATTTAATATTGGTTTGGTTCTTTTTTGATAATAAAGAATGTGTGAACAATCATCTGCTTCTTCTGCTGATCTGAGAGCAGGCTTTTCCTGGCAGCTCCTAGCCAGCACTGAACAAGCCAGGATTGTTTTAACCAAGGAGACACAGGAGACATCCTCAAATTCAGTGCAAGGCCGCTGTGAAGAAGGGAGGAATAATCCCGGCATTGTGCTCCATGGGGAAACCAGGCAAGAAGAGATGTGCTTATACTGCTGCTGAGAAGAGTGAGGTTGAACAGCAGGATAAACCTGCTAAAGATAAGTATTGCTAAGCACAGGGCCAGATTTCCGGGGCAGGCTGCGACTGTTTCCAAAACCAGGCTGTTTCCAGCCCTGTCGGGGCAGGGTTTGCAGGTGGGGGGCTCACCAGGCTGCTCTCCTCGGGGCTCCCCTTGGCCTGCTCCCGACGAAGCAGGCTCCTCCTGCCCAGCGCACGCTGCCCCACGCAAGCCCCCATGTTTATGTCCCAAAGACACCCCTTTTCCCCCTAAAACGCCATTTCAGGGGCAGCGGCCTGCAGCAGGCCCCTGGGCCAGGGTGAAGGGATACGCACGTTGCTCGCTGCTGCGCACCCACAGCACCTCGCGGCCCACAGGCACCGTTAGCCACGGCTTCTCGAGGGCCCTCGGGATAAGCTGTATCGGGTTTCTTCGCTGGGAACGAACCCAGGCGCCGCGGCGCTCGGCCCTCCCTCCCTCCCACCTGCCCTCCGCCATGTCCCCCATGCCGCAGCGCGGAACTACAACTCCCACAATGCCTTGCCTGGGGGCGGGGCCAAGCCTCCCCATTGGCAGGCCGCCCTGAGGGAGGGCGAGCGACGATTGGCGGGCGGCCACGCCCGTCGCGCTCCTCGGCGGGGCGGGGTCGGGGGTGGTTGCAGCTCCGCCGGTGATGGCGGGCGGCGGGCGGCGGCAGCGGCGGGTGGTGGCGTGGGCCGCGGGCCTGGCGCTGTGCGGGGCGGCGCTGGCGCTGCTGGGAGCCGTGCTGCTCCGCGCCTACGGCCCGCGCGCCCCGGCCATCCCGCGGCTCTGGGCGCGGCGCCCCGCCGCCGCCGTCGCCTTCAGCGCCCGCGAGCGGCTGGAGCTGCGGGAAGCGCTGCGAGGTGACGGGGCCCGCCCTGACTGACCCCCGCCCTCACTGACCCCCGCCCTCACTGACCCCCGCTGCCGGCCCGGGGGGCCCGGGGGTGCCCGGGGGTTGGCGGCCTGCGGAGAGCCGGGGCAGGGGTTGTGTCAGCCTCGGGCTGGATTTGGAAGCTCTCCTACCTGGCGGATTCTGTGTAGATTCTTGTGTTTTTAATAGGAAAACGCAAGGCTGCAGCAGGCATATTTATTTTTGCGTTGCACGCTGAGCAGAGCCGTTAAAAACGTGTGTCATCGCTCGGCAGGTAGCGCTTAGGAGAGGCGGCACCGGGGTTGTGGCCGTGTCTGGGGTGACAGGGCCTCGGTGCCGGAGCGGGTCCCTGCTGGCTCCCAAACGCCGGCCGTTCGTGCCCCGACCGGGTCGGGCAGCGTGTGGCAGCGGTCCTTCTGCCGTGGTCCGATTTAAATTACCAGAAACGCACCTGGGGCTCCCACCTGAGTGGCTTGTTCAGCTACCAGAGTGTGACGACAATATGAGTTCAGCCTAGCCAAAACGTGGCCGCTTCTGGACAGTAGCGCTCCTAATATTAGCATTTAACACTTCGGCATGAAAAATGAAGTAGAAGTATCTAGAAAAAGTACCTTGAGCAGGTACGTGAGGTGCACGCAGTTCAGCCGAAGTGCTGCAGGCTTTTCGGCACTGGTACCACTTACTGTCCTGTGAAAGAATCTTTAAGGCGCAGAAAATACTTTACTTTTTCCTTTTGAAATGCAGTTCAAATATTGTTTGAGTGATTTCACTGCTGGATGACTTCTATTTTGTGTTTTATCGAAGGTGCTGTTAAAATCCCAACTGTTTCCATATCTCCAGAGGAGTTAAATACAACTGCCTTGGCAGAATTTGGGAATTATATTCGGGAAGGTATTAACTAAGCTTTAATTCTTAGCTATCTCTGCTGCTCAGTTTTATTTTAGTAAACAAACTGAGCAGAATGTGTGATTCTTGAATATAATGGAACAGAATTTTATTTTGTTTTTCTTCACTGGCAAAAATGGCATCTGTAGGTCACCTCTGTAAGAATGTAGCTGGGGGCAGCAATGGCCAAAGCTAGAGCAGAGAAGATTCAGATGTCTTTTTGCAACTGTATTTTCTGGTCTTTGAGAGGGTTAAATGACCTCACCATTACCAAAAAAAAAAAAAAAAAAAAAAGCGGAGACGGAAGAGAAGGAAGACTGACTCTGTTTCAGCCTTTTCTTTTGGCAGCCCCATCATTGCTACCTGCAAAACAGCGGCAGTGCTGTGAACAACAGTTCCCATTTTTGCTTAGGAAAGTCTTAAATAAAAACTGAGCCGCATCGGTAGAGCTGCTAGAGCAAAGCATATTTGCTTCCTGAAGCAAATTTGTTATGGTCAATCTTATTTACAGTGCTCCCACTGAGGTTAAATAGATAACTATGCTGTGGAGTATATAGTGATAAAATTGGAAATTACTGATAATTTTCCTCTTTTGTGTGTTTTTTTTTGTCTTCTTAACAGTCTTTCCTGCTGTATTTTCTTCAAAGTTCATTCAACATGAAATTGTTGGAACATACAGCCATCTCTTCACTGTTCAGGGTTCCAGCCCTGAAATGATGCCCTACATGCTGCTTGCACACATGGATGTTGTGCCTGCTACCCCAGAAGGCTGGGATGTCCCTCCTTTCTCAGCCGCTGAACGTGAAGGTTTTATCTATGGACGAGGAACGCTGGATAACAAAAACTCAGCTATAGTATGTCTTCTCGGTAATTGGCTCTTCTCTTTCAGAGAGATACAAAGCCTGTAAAAAGACAGACTGGAGGAATCTATTCTCTTGAGATTTACCTATTGTCTCTCGTGCTGTCTTTAAATGAAGCATATTAATGATAAATTCGTAAGCTTTGCAGTGTTCACCCGATTTTTCCTAGAGGTGAAATGGGAGTGGTCTTTTATTACTGAAGAAGACAAAGTTAAAGCTCATACAAACTACAGAAAAGAATACATTTATTGATGCAGATGTATTTGGTTAAATGCCATATTTAAATTTTATGTCAAATGCTGTCTTTGAATTCAGGGATAGACTTGAGAGCTCAAATTACATTTCTCATTCTTATGTTTTTATCTTCTTAACACTTTGTACAAAACATACTGCTCATTAAGTTAAATGGATTTGGTAGCTCAAGTCAGAGTCAAATTGGTGTAGTTTAGATAGTTTAAAGGAACAGTAAAGTCCTTGAATAATTATAACTCCATCATGCTTCCTATGCAGTTTGTCATTGACTTTCTCAGTAGCAAGAACAAGCCCATACTGTATCTTTTGTATGTAGGCTGATACTGTATAGCACACTAAGTCTTAAGCGTCATTGATCAGGACTATAACAGTGTGTTTTCCAGAGAATGTGAATATCATCAGTAGGAGTTGTGGAAATAAAAGCTCAGCTGTAAATGGAACAAAGTCTCCTTAAGGGCTGTGAATGCATTGTATTTCTTTTACATTATTTTATTCTCCTTACTGACACCTGAGAATAGTAGAATATATTTTTTTTTTCTGCAGGGTATTCTGCAAGCTCTAGAATTTCTGCTGAGAAGAAACTACAGACCCCGCAGATCTTTCTATGTTGGCATTGGACATGATGAAGAGGTATTTCTCTTTCATTGCATCTGAACAGCTAGTTATATGCATTGTCCATATACACAACAAGGCTTATTTTTTAAACACTGTTTATCTAGAAAGTCCCTCGTGTGTTTCTTACATGGATAGATACCATGTCAGACACATGGTCATAGTTACATATTGATTGCACTCATGAGTGGTACAAAGAGACAGACAAGGTGGTTTTGTTTAGTTGTCTTTATAACAAAAAGACAAAGAATTGTTTATAGCAAGAACAAATACCTCTTTAAAAATGACTAATTAATCTGTGGAGTTCATAGCTGTGAACTAGTAGGATTCAAAACAAGATTCATTGATGCTCATGGATGAGAACATCTCTCAAGGTGGATGTAAATTCATCTGCTTCTAGGCCGTTAGCAGTGACCACTGGATTCTGCTAGAAAGAACCTTCTAATGACGGGTTGCTCTATAGCTGTTCATTATGGGATTTCTTGCGTTCTCTGTATTGTAGCACTGGCACTGTCAGCAGCAAGATATTTTCCAGTATTCTTGCTGATGGTGTGGCTTAACCTGGCCAGTTCCTCCGCTTGGATTCTCACAGGTGTTTGGTCGAAAGGGAGCAAAGAAGATTGCAGCTCTTTTGGAAGCTAGAGGAGTGAAACTCTCCTTCTTGTTAGATGAGGGAAGTGTTATCCTAGAAGGCATCATTGCAGGAGTGAAGAAGCCAGTAGCCCTGTAAGTAAGAGGGTACAGAATTAACCATGACGAAAGTGATCCATTTTCAATAACTAATTTGTGAGAAGTGATCTTGCTAATATCAACAAAGTATGTTTTCAAGGTGTGCAGGAGCATTGGCATTGCTAAAGCTACAGCAGTGGCACAGAGTGTAAGCAGAGGACCTCCAGAGTGTGCTTGCTGTCCATCACCGCCGAGCTGACAGAGGCAGAATGTTCCACTTAACCAGTGCAGGCGTGTTAATTGTATGCTATAGAGTCTGTTCACTGGAGAAAATGCCAAGACATCAGTGCTCCAAGGGTTTAAAGACTGTGTTAAAGATCCATTGTTTTTGTTGGTCCTACAGAGTTTTATATATTAAAAACGAGCAGACTAGTTCCTTTTACCTATGGTCTGTACATGTGTCTTTGGAGTTGCATTAATCCATTCATTTATTTATGGTTGATCAGAATAGGTATCACAGAAAAGGGTTCAATAACACTGAACTTCACTGTGGAAAAGGAGCCAGGACATTCCTCGTTTCCTCCTAAGGAGACGAGCATTGGCATTCTTGCAGCAGCAATGTCCAGGTGAGAGCTTCCCTGTCATCTAACATCTAAGACAGTCAGGCACTGATATGCAATTAGCTTTTTTAATCTTTATATTAAGAGTGTTTTGGAAATTCCCCTTATGTATTTGAAGCTGAAGTTTGTAGCTCACTTAGAAGTGCAGAAATGCAATCTCCAACAGAGAGAAAAATTGCCAAATGTCTGGAGTGTCTTTTCACTTCAGCTGTTCCTAGTATCTGTTGAGTCCTCATAACCCAGGCAAGTGCTACATCATCGTACCTATCCTAATTTCCTCGGTAGCAATAGGGACCACTTTTTTGGTTGCAAAATTTCCCTGGTATTCATTCTTGCGCATATCCACTACCTACAGCTAATAATTATCCAAGCAAATAAACATGATGCAATGCCAGGATGTCTCGTTATCTGTCTGTGTAGATACCAAGCTGTCTAATAAATATCTATTTTAGAAAAACTTAAAGGGGACAGATATGACAGAATTTGGTGTACTATTTTTCTAGATTTCTATGTATCTGCTGTAAGAGTCAGGCTTTTACACTTTTTCAGCTGTTCCTGAAAGAAAATCTTTGGATGTGACTGGGATGATCAGAAATCTGTAGTGAAGCTGTGCTCACAGTTTTATTTGTCAGGAGAGAAAAGTGTGCTTGCATCTCAAATACATGGCCACATGCAGAAATCGAATTCCCATCAGTCTTCTGGAGCAACATTAGCCAATGATTTTTTGAATTTCAAATGTGCATTTGCTTTGCTGCAGACTGGAGCAGAATCCCATGCCCAATCTGTTCGGCTATGGGCCGGAACTCATGACTATGGAGCACCTTGCATCAGAGGTGAGGAAAGAACTATAACTTCATTCACAGATTTTCATATTAATAAGTGAAGAGTAACCCAGCATATGAGCATAGAGCATAGTTATGGATTTCCTGTTCAGACAATTCACTGGAAAGGGGAAGACTTTAGCTGGCATTTTCCCATGCAGGGAAGTGTTCCTGTTGGCCTTGTTTCAACCATAGCAAAATGACTACACTGTCATCTTGAAAGGTAGGAACTTACTGATTTGTGGTTTTGTTTCTTCCATTTAGTTCAGTTTTCCTCTCAATCTCGTCATGACCAATCTATGGCTGTTTTCACCTATTGTCAGCAGGTAAGAAAATATATCCTTCCTAAGCATTCCTAGCCTCTCACCCTTAAAAGATGAAGACCACTAGCCATTTCTAGTTTTCTAAGAAAATTTCTAAGGAAATTAGACATCCCATTTCACGGTTTAGACAAAGTCAGTGCTTTATGGTTAGTAAGTGCTTTGTTAATCAAATAGGCCTTCATTCAGCTTATTGCCCATGTAATTGTGGTTCTTATGTTTTATAGATATTAAACTTATTTGAAAAATGATTTTTTTTCTTTTTCTTTTTTTTTCTTTTTTGAGAATTCTTTCCTGGAAACCTTCTACCAATGCCTTGATTAGAACTACTACAGCAGTCACAATGTTTAATGCGGGAGTCAAGGTAGCTTCATTTTGATTTTTTTTCCATGTGGCATGACACAATTTGAAACAATGTTGTGGGAAGATGATTCCTCCAGTGTGCCAGATATTCTGAATGACATTGTTTTCACCTATTTACACCTAGTGATAAGATCAGTACTGGCCCCGGTCTGAAACCCTGTGTGCCATCACTACCAATATCACTTCTATTTTATATGTGGCTTGGGTTTAGCTACAATTAAAAATTACTTCATGTCTGAAGTAACTAGTACCTGTCTCACAGAGATCTCTAAACCAGGGTTACAAATAGTTTATGTTTTAGGATGGACAAGACAGACCATTTTCTGTGTTACCCTGCAAAGTATTGTTGACAATAGTTGAAACCATGTCACAGTCACAAACGCTGAGCAAGGCTCAGATGGAGCCTCGCTTTTGTGAGGACACGTCTGATGTTTACCATCATTCTAGTAGGCTTAGCGTGCACCTTGGACTGAGAAATAACAGGTGCTGGCTGGTACAGCCAGGTTTTGCCCTAATAAAGACAAGCAGCTATCGAAAAATACTATGGCCCTGGAAAATAAACAGGCTATTTTGTAATTCCCTGAAAAAAAAAAACAAAAAACCAAAAAAACTGTTACTGAAAAGCGTCCCTGAACAAGAAAGGAAGTTACAATGGCTGAACAGTGACACTGAGTGGCCAGGAGAGAAGTGACAGCTTGCTTTCTTTTGTTTTTTAGAAGATTGTGACTTTGGTGTTTTACAAAGCTGTAGATACTTATTCTGTAGAAAAGAGTTAGGTGTCTTCACTAACTTCATTTGTTAAGTGTCTTACATGTGTCATACTTGGGGAAAAGAAATATGACAGTAGTAAAGTACATTTTTAGATGCATCTCGTAAAATATTGTTTAAAAAAACAAGCTTTACCGAAGTTTCTCAAAATAAAGTTTCTGAAGGGAGAGGTTTTATCTCCAGAGGAAAACTTCTCTATAACAGATAACCTCCTTTTTGTTGAAACAATGAATATTTCTTTGTATAATTATCTGCATTATAAATGAAATTTACAGTATTTGAACACAGAGCATGGAAGGAGATTACCATATTTATGTTAGTGGGAATAAAATGAAGCCTTAGGCTATGAGGGCTGGAGTTGTTTGAGCAGTTTCTGAATTTGCAGTTGGCATTTTAATCTGTTTTTAACTTTAAGTTTTGTTTTGTTTTGTTTCTAGATAAATGTCGTCCCATCTTCAGCAAAAGCAACTGTGAACTTCCGGATCCATTCTGCAGAAAAGGCCACTGAGGTGCTGTCCGCTCAATCATTTACTTTTTTGCTCTCCTCTTAGGTAATTTACTTTTCTGTACCTTTGAAACAGGCAACTAGTGACTGGTTTACTGACAGGAAGGTCAGTAGGACTTAGCCTCTGTGGCAGCAGGTCTGTTCTATTGGAAAGCTCTTGTCTTCTCTCCCCATATTTAAACAAGCAGTGGAAGGGGAAGGTTTGGGAACTGCACCTTTATGCAGGCTGTATTCCATCTCAGAGGAGGAGAAAAAATGTCAGATAAGCCGTGTTTGTGACAAAGTGCATTGTTTGTTACTGCTTTTTTCTTTACCTGGATTTGTAGCTAGAATAATTCATCACATTTGGATGGATGATTTGCTTTGATGCTGGGTATCTATACGGGCTATTATTAGGAGGAGCGCAGTGCAAGTGAGCAAGGTTGATCTCTTTACAAGTGGAACAGAGTTTATTCAGCACCACCTTCGTAGAAACTCTGTTTAAATTTCAAATATCTTCTGAATATGGAACAGAGTAAGAAGCAAACCAAATCTGGAAGCATGCCCTGCAGTTACAGCAAGCAGACTTCAGCAGTCATTCTTGTGCCAAAGAGCACATGGATCATATGTGACTATGGAATGGAAGCGTTAAAGCTTGTGACCTGTGAGAATGGGACAGTCTTGTGCAATTGAGTAGCTATGACAGAACTGTCCAGTAAAGGACAGCCATGAAAATTTTCAGTAAATACTATCTTCCCTTCCCAAACCTTTGATCAAAGTTTATCTTTCTAGAAGCCTTTTCTGGATTCTGTTTACTTGGATGACCCAGCTACCACGCAGCAACAGCTTGACCACATGCCTTTCAGGGCTGAAGCAGTTCAGGAAGACCTTGAAATAGTGATATGGATTGGAAAAAAATATTAGCTTTAATACCAGCCATCCAGTGAGTAAGAGGAAGACTGACTGTCACTCAGTTCCAGTCCTAAATATGCATCTGTATTTGGAGCCACAGTTGGCAGTTCACTGACAAACATTTTCTGGAAACTGGATCATATGCTGGCATCTACAAGGGACATTCTCTCATTTCTTTTGCTTATATAATTTCTTCTGCTTACTTAATCTCTGTGGTTAATCCACAGGTGCTAGAGACAGTTAGAAACACTATTGCTGATGACAGAGTGAAGATTGAGATAGTAGAGGCCTTTGACCCACTCCCCATCAGTCCTTGGGATGACCAGACATTTGGAGTCCATGTTTTTCAAAGAACCATTCTGGATACTTTCCCAGATGTTGACAGTGTGGTCCCAGGTAACAGCAAGCACATGATGATTATTGTTTCCTTTCCAACTTCCACCCTTCTTCCTCCTCCCCCCCCATTGCTTTGTTTCCGTTTTCTGTATATTTCTCCACCCCAGCTGTTAACTACTGGAAACAGCTGTTTTTTCCTTTTCTATTTGGTTACCTCTTTCTGTTTTAAACTTCTTAATGTTGTTTTTTAGTAGTGGAAGTAAAAAAGCAAACAGGAAACTGACAGAAACAATGAGCCTTGAATTGGACTCTGCACATACAAAGGGATCTCTTCAGGGAAGAAAGGAACTGTGAGGGAGGAGGAGGTCTTCTTGCTTTAGGTCTTCTTGTATTGTTTTCATAACTGGCAAAGCCATTCCTGCTCTTCTGTATTGTTCCTTAGGATTCCTAATAGTTCCTTGCTAGTTCTGTACAGTTTGTTGGATTGCAATTTGAAGCTTAAACTTACGTGGACACTAGGTGTATCATAGCTGTCCTTCGAATGGTTGAACTGTATGTTCAGTTCCTTTTGTTACAGAAGAGAGAATTTTCTTCATTCAGGATGCAGCAATAGACTGTTTTCAATGATTTGGCTTTTAGTGTAGGTAGGGGTCATGTAAAACTGTTATCAGATGCCTTTTCTTTCTTCTGGGAAATGTGTGGGTCATTAATTTGCTGCTCTCGTGCAAAGTAAAACTGAGGTTTGTTTTCCAGGCACGTGTGTTGGAAACACAGACAGCAGACATTTCACTAACGTCACAAATGCCATTTATCGATTTAACCCAGTGCTCTTGAAATCGGATGATCTTCCCAGGTACTGTATTCTATCTGCATGGGGGCAGCTGTTTGGGGTGGAGACTAGAGAAAGAGAAAATTGATATGTGTTAGGCAGGAGAAGGAAACCCAACCTTGTGTACCTTGGCATGGCATTGTTGTTGCCTCACATTCTCTTAGGCCACCCATTTCCTGCAGATTTGGGTGCTACACAAATAGAAGATGATAATTACATTGGGAGAGCATTAGTCCTTATTCTTCTTTACTTCAGATGCAGACAAGACCTCATTCAGGTGTCCCCATCCAGTAGTACATCAGAATTCATACAGTGATGTAAGGCTGGCTGGTGCTATATGTAGTGCTGCAGTTTGGAAGGTATTGTTCTGGTGTTTGGTCTTGTTTAAGAGATTTATCCCTATGTTCGGCACACATGCCACTCCCGGTTCTAACCTCTAGCATTAAGGAGCTAATGATTTCCTGGGGTAAAATGATAAAGAACAACATTACCATGCAAGGAGATTGTTTGTTTATTTTCTATGCCATGGATTTGTCACTGTATTGAGGTGCAGATGATACAGGAATAGAGTGCTCTGGTAGCTGTACGGGGCAAAATGGCCAAGAACTGGGCAGAGAAGTGGACTGGTTGTTCTTTTCCATGTGATCTGTGGGCTTAGTCACTGTGCTTGGAGCCTTAGAATTGGTAAATTATTTTGGTTGTCCTGAGGAACAGACATTGGTTAGAGTGCAGTATCTGACATATATTGTGATCTTTTTATGTTGCGGATTACTTTCTGAAGTGAGCAGGCAAATAGGATGATGGTTATATGCAGGTGGGTCACAAACTGGAATGAAAAAAGTTCTTCTCTTTCTACCAGGATCCATGGGTTGAATGAGAGAATCTCTGTTGAGGTTTATGAGAAACAGGTCGAGTTTCTCTTTCAGCTGATTAAGAACTGTGACATTGACAAGCTTCCAGAGCCGCACTCGGACTCCCACGAGCTGTGAGACAAAGCCCGAGAGGAACAGCTGCAGAGGTAGACGCTGGGGTGGCAGGGATCTGGCTGTATGATGCAGTTGGGTTGCATATTGAGCTGTGTTTGGAATTTGATTATTGCAAATTGTGGTTTACATGCAGATAGCAAAACTGCTGGTTGTTGCTTTAGATACAGATACACAGTTTGTCAGAAAGTGATAAGAACCTGGACAAAACACAACAAATATCTCTGATTTCTGTGCCTCCCTATTCTCATGCAGACATTAATCTGATGATATTACATTTTTCCACACTTAAATCCTCAGGCCTCTGAAATTGGCAGTCACTTAGAAATCTAAGCTATAATTTGCAGTTACTCATCCATCTCTAAAAGAGCTAATCTCCCTATGTGTGCTTATGGCAAACTCCTCCTGTACAGATCATTGGTTTTTCACAAGGAACGTCTCTGTCAAAAGCTTGTGTGAAAAGTCGATAACATGGTGCTGGTTTGATGTAATTGGGTAGC
Source organism: Dromaius novaehollandiae (assembly GCF_036370855.1). Classification (NCBI taxonomy): domain Eukaryota; kingdom Metazoa; phylum Chordata; class Aves; order Casuariiformes; family Dromaiidae; genus Dromaius; species Dromaius novaehollandiae. The sequence goes on along the minus strand of NC_088124.1, from coordinate 5,426,068 downwards.
GTTGTACTAAGAGTCTGTTGCACTGCTGCTTTGTGAAGGCTTCTCTCCCAGGCGGTGCTCTCAGCCAGTGTCAGTGTTATCTAGCTAACTAATTCTCTCATTCATGCACTGATTTCTAGCTCCAGTTTAAAATACTGAGCTCCAGAAGTTCTAATTAAGTTGCTTTAACTGATGTTGCCCTGATTTCAGAGGTGCTAAATCTGCTGTTAACTTCTTTTCCCATCTTTTCAGTGACTTTTTTTTCCCCCTCTTTCTTTGGTAAGGCCCAGAATGTGTCGTGCAGTTGGGTGTCAGACTAAGGAACTACAGCTTTAAATAGGAAACTAAATCAGTATTGTCTGCTCATGTATATTCTCTTTGCACTGAATCAGTTTCTCTGTAGTATATGTTTCTCTTTCTCTTTCCTCTGAGAACTTGATTCTGAAAAATGGTGAAGCCCTTCAGTTTCTTCCAGTGCAGTGGGAGCAGGGAGCCTCCTCTGTTCCTTCGTTGCCTCACTAGCACTTTTCACTTTACTCTAGCACTTCATTCTTGATTTAGCTCTTTGGGAATCCTAATGTGGACAGGCCACTGATGTTGACTCTGTTTCGTCTCGTCTTGCACTTCTTGCGTTAGCATGCCTGACTTGTTAGCACTGAAGGGTTAAGGTGTTCTTTTTTTGGCCTAGATAGTCCCTTTAGCTGCAGTTACTGTTATTAATTAAACAAGGAAGGAATTAAGAATCAGATGTTAGCCAAGGTACAGACAGGGTGAAAAACCCTTTGTTGCACTGACATGCATTCTCTGTGCTATAGGAACCAGCCAAGTATCCTCCTGTTGCACTGTTGCAGAGATGCTTGTTTCTTTTTCAGAGTTTGAGTTATACCCCAGAGTCGGTGGTTGTTCTGATCTATACTCGCATTGTAAAATGTACTGACATGTACATGAAGTACCCTGAAATGTATCTTGAAAGAGGGATGGAATTGTGATTTCTATTTTTTTCCTTTCACCATTCTGTTTATTTGCACTGTGATTTTATCAGTACAGCCAATGGGCTAAAACTGTATCAAGTGACTAAATAGTTGAAAACAGATTGTAATTTTCATCTAATAAAAAAGGAATGCAGATTATTTTCTCATTATTATTTAGTCTTTTAATGTGACTGTATAATTGCAATGAAATCATTTCCACACCTGGTTCTGCACTAGAGCAAGCTGTAAAGTTTCCATCAAAACAAATCCACATATTTTCCAGCCAGCTTTAATCCTGCACCCTCCCTGGTGGTCTCCTTTCTACACAAAATTAACTAATTATGTTTATGCATTACCAGATAGTAAATAGTTTGCATCTTTTAGCTTTTATTGCATTCAATCTGTGTGTCCTAACATCATTAATCTGTTTAGCTGCGTATCAACAGCTTTTCACAGCGGTGTCATTCCTCTTTCAAGCTCTTGTTGCAGATGCAACAGAAGCAGTATGTCAGGTATGTCACATATTAAAAATACATCCCCATGAGTAGAAGGTGGAGGAAATTTTTCCTCTGACTAGTCTCTATGAAGGTGACGGAGGCTCTAAAGCCTTTGCTTCGACTTTGGCTGTATGGGGCCAATACTGGTTAACATCTTCCTTAATGACCAGATGATGGGACAGAGCGCACCGTCAGCAAGTTTGTATCAACCACTCCTCCCAATTTTGTATCATCTAAACCAGCCAATTGTGCTGCCATTGAGAGGGAGCTCAACAGGCTGAAGAAATGGGCCAACAGGACTCTCGTGAAGTTCAGCCAAGGGAAACAGAAAGTCCTGCACCTGGAGAGGAATAACCCCCGACAGGGTGAGGACCGACCGGCTGGAAAGCAGTTTTGCAGAAATGGACCTGGGGCTTCTGGTGAACAGCAAATTGAACATGACCAGCAAAGAGGACCAACAGCATCCTGAGGGGAGGGAGTAAAGACTAGATGACCTCCAGAGGCCCCTTTCAACCTCAATCATTCTGTGATTCTGTGGCAGTGGTCAGGCCGCAGAAATCCTAATTTGCGTCATGCTGTTGCACAGCAAAGACTGCGCCGTGGTGTGGAAGGAGGGATTTGCTGTCTGTTGTAATAGCAAAAGAGTCCTAAAGATATAAAGCATCCTTTATATTTTATAATCTCCTGTCCCTGATCAAATATCACTCATCTCTGTGTTTTTGCAAGGATTACTTTTTGAAAGGAGATTCATTTGAAGATTCATTTTGTTGCTGAAGGGAAAGTGAAGGACAAACAGCACTGGCAAAGCAGGGCTGGTTTTGGCAGGTACTGCGCAAACGTGTGCCATGGGGTTTTGCTAATGCGGCTTGTTGCAGAGCCTCATTAAGTGCTGCTTATCAGCTAGTGCTGAAATCATGCAGTGTGCCTCTGCAGTAAGTGTTCAACAGAGCTTTATTGCCACCTGAAGCCTCTGAACAGAGGTGCCTTTGACAGGCCTTATCCTGCAGGATCCAGTGGTGAAAAGCATATTTCTCTGGCTCTCTCCATTTTTTCCAGTCACTTCTGATAATGATGCATGCTTTGTACCTACAGCAGCTTTGCCCTTGGTGTTCTCTCTTGTTTTATCACTTTAGCTGCCATGTCATGCTTATCTGGCACAATTCTGAAGGGTTGCCTGATGAGCCGATACTTGCACAGCTCTCCTGACAGAACAGTTTCTTCTCCGCCCCGTTCTCATTCTCTCCACCTTTCTCATTATATGTTCTCATAGAATGTCTCTCATCTTGGGTAGAGAGAAGTCTTTGGGTCAACGTGTAAATTGTTGTGTAAGGATGATGCACTGGCCTTCTTTGCTAAGATCATTTAAAACTGCATTGCATGAGTAACGTCTTGATGATAAGTACATCATGAAAAAACAGAGTGACAGCTCTGGTTTATTCTTTTTCATAATGAGTCACTATACTCGGTTACGTGGACCAATTGGCTCTGATTCATCAGAGAAACAAAAGCCTGATTTTCTGCTTTGAAGACATGTAGCTCGGTGTTATATCTAATAAGGTTTTAATGCTGTTTGTATCAGCCCAGTTCCAGTATGTTACCGTGTTCCTGTGTTATATGCATAGCAACTTCCTTTTTCCTTTTCTTTGTAGCCAAGTCTACAAAGCTGCCATTCTTCTGACAACACTTACTCAAAGTAGTATGTCTGTGGTTGTCCAGCCGCAGCAGCCTGCGCGCTAGCACACCAGCTGATGTGGGGTCACCCAGGCCTGCAGCACTGCGAAGAAAAGGTCACATTCCACACCTGCATTTTCTAAAGAAAGCTCTGTTGCTGGCCTCTCTTTAAAAGAGCTGAGTTTATTTTGAGCCTCCAGTGACCATGGAGAGTTCAGACGCTGAGCTGGAGGAGAATGCAGGAACAAGGTGTTTACAAAGTTGTTTCCTCCGGCCTTGCATTTGACACTTACAGTCTTGGCTCCTCTTTTGCTACTTTGTTTGGCATTTCATGAAGCTGCTGAAGTCCATTTTCTCAAGCAGGTGCTTTCACATCTTCCCTGCTTGACTCAGCCAGTGCCGCTGAGCAGGACACCCCCGAGTAACTCGAAGGCCCCTCAGCCACAGCTTGCAGTATCCTTTGCCATTCGGGAGAAGCACTCCTCACCTGCCACCTTCAATCCTGAGCTGTAGGACTAGATGCTGTTACCAGGTTGCACCTTGCACAAATTGTTGCCGATGCGTTCAGTCCTCATCCGCAGCTCCTCTGCAGAGGTTGCTAGCGCTCTGGAATTTTTACAGACATGCTTTGTTTCTTTGGTCCACAAATTCAGGCTCCCAAAATAACCCTTGAAGAAACTATGCTGCCATGACCTATGAGGTCTCTACCGCAGCATGGGTAGTTGTACGTCAGCATCTCTCAATACTCGTAGCAAGGCCTGGAGGCATTCAGAGGTGCTGCCCAGGGAATTTTTTGTTGTTGCTTGAACAACACAGTGAAGGCTATGCGTGATCTGAGTTGCAGCGCAGGAGGCTTGGCTCCGGTTTCCGCTTCCATAGCTTCCCAGGGTAGCAGGGGCGGCAGAGATAAAGAGCTCAGCAGGGTAGGGAAGGGAGTGACCTGCTTCACTCAGTGGAGATCACTCTGGCTGATTTAAGAGCTGTGATGGTGGGCCCCAAAGGAAGCTGCAGTCAGTTCTCAGCAGGAAGGAAAATGACCACATCGAAGGGTGGTTAATGCAGGGGGTGGGGAAGAAAGAGTAAATACTCTTCATCACTGATGGATTTACCTATGAGTTGGGTCAAGGCCTGGGCAGTGGGATATAAGAAGCAACATCCAAGCCATGAAGCATATCCCAGGTGGATAATTACTTGCCATGGAACATTTTTATTTTTCCCAGTACATTTAAATTTTTAAACATTATTATTATCATTCTGGCTATTTACATTTGTGCACCACAGGAGGTTAATCCAATGTCATCGTTGGGATTTTGTGAAGTGACAGGAACCTCACAGAGCAGGAAAAAGGGGGACTTGAGATGATTCTAATTTAGAACTTTTGTTAATAGTGGTCTCTGCCCTGACCAGCCCAGAAGCATCATGGCGTTAGTCATTTCTTCAGCCTAATTTCTGAAAAAAAAAGAAATTAGAGGCTATACCCAGAAGAAGGCAGCAATGTGAGGCATGTCCTCAGTCCCAACATGCCAGGCGGCCACGCTGCCGCTGGGTCGGCAGCTGTGGACACAGGAACCGCTGGCCTCGCAGGAAGCCAGGGCCCTTCAGCCTTCCTCTGCCAGATGCTCTCACATGGCAAAAAGCCCTAGGGATGTACCTGAGTGACACTGACCTGTGTTTGTCACAGCAGATGCAGCCTGTGGGTGACACATGAATACTGTGACAGGTAGTCATTTGGACCCTGAGAAAAAGGCTGTTGATGGTTTTGTTTGCTTCCAGGGCTGGTAAAACAGAACTTCTGTGATCTGCATTTCTTCTCCCAGACCAGGACCAGAACAGGGTCAGCTTCTGACACTGTTGCCTGCCTTCATAAACTGCTTTTGCTTTGGACTGATCTCTGTAGGGGTAAGTCATTATCCACGACCTGATCAGTCACTGAGTTTGTCCTCTGAGATTCCTAGTTGCAAGGATGTTAAGAACTTGGTCCCCTCAGAATCCATGGTCCAAGGCAGCTGGGGCTCCATTCAGGTCAGCATTTAGATGTGGAGAGGGTGGGCAGCTGTGAAACTGCAGCAGGGAGCAAAGGGTCTGGACTTCTCAGGACATTCAGATTCTCTGTCAGTTTTTTTGAGTGACTTTGGCCAAATCACTTCATCTTTCTCTCTCTCTGATGTCTGTGAAAAGGGAAAATTCTGCTGCCTTTATCCCATACGCATTTTGGCATCATAGGCCATTACTAGGTCCTCACTCAGAACTGGACTGTGCGGTGTGACAGCTTCACGGTGCTAAAGTCACGTGGCTGCTGTAAAACACATGGGCGCAATGCTCCATAATCTAGTGTAGCTCAGTGGTAAATTCTTTCCTTTCCAAGCATTTTGTTGCCCTTGGTACCTGTTACCCTGCAACTGGAAACCTATTTCCTGCCCTTTCATCCTCTGCCTTTCTGATCTCTGCGCGTCAGCGTAGCTGGTGGGGATTTTATCTATTTCTGTTTTCTTGTCTCAGGCGGCTTTTGTCTTCATTCTTCCACTTCCTGAGCGTGCAGCTGGCCGGACTGTTAATCAACAAGGTCACATTTTGGTGTGCGTTGTGGTTGCGGGGGGGAAACAGTTGCTCTGGGGGGGGATATGGATTTTCCAAATCAGGAAGGAAAGATAAAGGTGGAAATAGCGCCTAAAAGCCCAGGGTTTTTTGGACAAAGGAAGACGGAAGCTAAGGCTGGAGGCAGGATTTGGGACTCCTGGGTTCCCCTCCCAGCTTGAGTGTGGAGCTGTGTTGCAGCTTTAGCTAAGACATCATCTGTTTGTGCCTCAGTTTTCCCATGTGTGTCTTCGGCTGTGTCACAGCAGGAGGTTATGAGAACTAGTTAAATGACTGCAAATGCAAGTGCAACTGGTCATCATCCTTTGAAATACTGGGTTCAAGTAGTCTGTGTACCGCCAGACAGGTACAAAATCCAGTACACATTGCCAGTTATTGTTAGATTGTGCAGGTGGCTCTCTTCTGATCTGCTGCAGAAATTCAGCTTTCTTAGAAATATTTGGAAAGGTTGTTGGGACTGAGAAAGTTAGAAAACCCAAGTGGTTTTATCTGCGCTAACTCCACGCTGCTTTAAATATATATATGTTGTCCTGCTTTCAGTGTGTTGGTCACCCTTTCCTTTCAAAGCAACAAATACTTCAGGAAAGAAAACTCCCGATGTTCAAATTTTAAATTTCATAAGCAGAAAGGAATTAAGTAGCCCAGCACACATTTCTGAAAGGGTCTGAGTCACAATGGATCTCTTGCTGCCATTGACCGTGACTACCATCGCTTCCTTATTTTGAGAAATGAAGTCAGCAGTTTTAGTCATGCTTGACTCAGTGCCTGCGGGGGAGCGCGGTTCCTGTGTCGCCCTCCCTCTTCCCCTCGCGCACACGCTTGTGTCACGGAGACCATCGCTGGTTCAAGACCCGTCTCCAAGGCCCGGAGCTGGGGATCACGTAATCAGTCTGGGTAATAACTTGCTGTTGGCCATTTCCTGGGAGGAAAGGCAAGGCAGGAAGGAAAAACAACAACTGGTCAAAAGTTCCAGTTAAAAAAAAAGAGAGAGAGAGAGAGAGAGAAGAAAAAAGGAAATAAAAGGGAAATTGAATCAGAAAACCCATTTCATTCAGATGGGCAGAATCCTGCAGAGCATCACTGTCACTGCAGAGGTACTGACCTCCGTGGCAGAAGTTGCTGCGGTTCACATATGCATTTGTTAAGGGGCAGTTTGGCATGAACAGACGGAGGAGTGAGTGAGTACACGTGATGATATTTCCACTCTTCTTTGCTGAGCTGCTTCAGGGAAGCCACTGAATCTGGCACAGAGGCCTGAAAGCCAGCACGTACTGTCTGTACTGCGCTAGCATTCCTGGGCCTGAGTCCCGGTGCGACAGGCAATGTACAGATCCTTCAGTGAGAGCGAAATCTGTACCAGCAGGCTGTGCTTGTTTAGAGTGAGAGAGTTAAAATGATAAAATACTCCTAGGTTGCTGTTTCACAATCATGTTTTCACAAGCTGACCTAAGTGAGAGCTGCTGCTGGAAATAGTTTTCCTCTCTGTGCATTTCCACCCCTCCCATCTTCTCGCTCGAGCAGGGAACCCCAGAGAGGAAAACTTACCGAGTTTTTGATGAACTGGTTTTCACTCGCAGCAGCGATCTGATCCCGTTCCCAGCATGGTCACACCACCACAAGAAGCACCACAAAGAGCGAGGCAGGAACACAAAGCTGGGATTAGGGGCGGCAGCGGGTCTCTTTCTTTCCAGCGTGCAGCTGGGTCGGATGAAGCGTTCTGTGACTCTGCGCCCTGGGGCAGAGGCTGTTAGGCTTGGTTTAGAGGTGCTGCGTGCCGTGCAGAGGTGTTCACGTGGATACATCCGTATACACGTGGAGGTACAACTGCAGCAACGCCTCGACACAGCATGGCTATGCCAGAGCAAAACGGGAAGAGTGAGGATAAATGTCCCAGCCAGTGGCCTCAGGAAGCACGGAAAAGGGGCCCCTTGCCCGCAGTGATGGCGCTGCTCCCTGCCCAGGTAACGCTGCTCTCACTGCTGCCTTCCCCAATAGTAACCTAATTCCCAGGCCTGCCTGGAGCCTGTTCTCGTAGGCGGCTGCCAGCCCTTGCTGTGGTTCATTACCCCCTCCCGCAGGTGAGGAGACCTTCCGGCAGGGACACGTCCTGCGCCGCGCAGGTGAGCTGCTTTCTAGGAACAGCAAAGCCGAGGCTCCAGTTACAGCAGGAAAAAAAGGGAAGTAGGAGACTCGCTAACTCGCTCCCACCGGTCTGCGCCCTGCGGAGCCGGAGGTCCGGCCGAGCCGAGGCTGGCGAGGCCCCGCCGCTCGCCGGGACGAGCAGGAGCGGGGGCCCGGCCCGGCCCGCTGCGGGCTCCCCGGCGGCACGTGATTCGGAGCCCCGCCCCCTCGCGGCAGGGGGCGGAGCCTCCCGCCTGCCTCCGCCGCCGGCGGTACCCGGCCCCGGCGCCGCGGGGGCGGGGCCGGGCGTGACGCCACGCGCGCCCGTCCAACGGCGGCGCCGCACGGCGCGCGGGCGCGGGCCGCCATTGGCGGGCGGTGATGTCAAGGCGGCGCGGCGCCGCCCCCTGCCGGCCCGGCGCAGCGCGGCGCGGCGGCGGGGCAGAGCGCAGCGGAGCGCGGCGAGGCCGGAGCGAGGTGGCGGCGGGTGCGTGGCGGGCGGGCGGGAAGGGGCCGGCGGCGGCGGCGGCTCCCTCGGCCGGCCCCGCTCCGGCGGCTTGCGGGGCCCCGGGGCGGCCGGCGTCGCGGCGAGGCCCGGGCGGAGCGCGGCCGCCGGGCAGGGCAGCGGGGCCGCGCGGCCCCCGGGAGGCCGGGGCGGCGTGTGGGGAGGCGCTGCGGGCGGAGGCGTTTGCTGCCGAGCCCCCTTAGAGCCCGCTCTTGTCCCCGCGCTGCAGGTGAGAGGCGGTCCCGGAGAGTGACATGTGCGTCTGAGGGCCGGCGAGTGCCAGCGCCCGCCCCGCGGCCCGCTCCGCTCGGCCGGTAACCCGACCTGGGGGCTCGCTGTTACTTACATAAGGGCTGTGGTTGCCTCGTGCTGTAAGGTGAGGAATTTCCTCCGGGAGGAGGAGGAGGGGGGCTCGGCGCTGACACTCGGAGCTTGCTGGTGTCCTGCCTTTCCTGGCAGAGTGCGAACAGGCTGCAGCAGAGCAAAACCCCCCAAGAGCTGACTGAGGTTCTGCGGAAGGAAAGCACCGCTGGAGAAGGGGACAAAGCCCTGGTAGAGGAAGAGTTTTTCTGGACTGTATCCTTTCTAGAAGCCAGTTTTTAGGCTCCTGTTTTATTCTTTGCTTTGTTTGTTTTTCCCTCTGCCTGACTGTGCTCCGTAACAGCAGTCCTGCTGCTGGGAGAAGACTCTGAAAGATGCACTGAACTGTTGCACAATAGCGAGGAAAAGCTTGGATGCTGTCTCGGCAGCTGCTGTAACTCACCGTGCCGGAGAGGAGGAGAACTAGAGTGAATTCACTGTAGTTCCCGGCTCCACCCGTGTTCCCTGCTCGCTCAGTGGTTGGTGTCCCTCATTCCTGGACCGTGCTTGATGGGGATCTCTGCCGCGGGAGCAGTCTCTGCACTCACAGGCAAGCGAGCAGGGATAGAAGAGGTGGCCTCTAGATGCTGGAAAGGCCATTTGTATAAGCTCCTGGCAGAAGGTCTCTTCTGGCACAGCTGCTGGCTGTAGGCTCTAGGCCCACCAAGCCAAGGGTCAGGACAGCCTCTGTGCAGCATGTCTTCCAAGCCGGAGCAGAAGGAGGCCCACCAGGCCAACGGGGCTGTGCTGCCCGTTGTGCCTGTGGACTGCCGCGCCGGTCCGGACCGGACGCAGCGGGTGGAGCCCTTGGAGTTCCTGGGATCTGACGGTGACGGGGTGGAAGTGGTGGTGCTGGAGTCCCGTGCCAATGCCAAAGGGGTGCGAGAAGAAGATGCCCTGTTGGAAAACGGCAGCCAGAGCAATGAAAGTGATGACACCAGCACAGACCGAGGCCCTGAGCCTGCCTCGCCACTCAAAGAGACTTCCTTTTCCATTGGGCTCCAGGTCCTCTTCCCTTTCCTCCTGGCAGGCTTTGGGACAGTTGCTGCTGGAATGGTGCTGGACATCGTGCAGGTAGGACTGAAACCTCCCTGGTGTGGGCCTGGGCTCCGAATCCCATTTCTTTAGCCCACAGCTTGATCCTAAGCTGAGCCAAGAGACACTTGAATGTCAGAGCTAGTTCAGCAGGTGGCAGCTAGAGAGGAGAAGGAGACCTTGTGTGGTGCTTGGGCTGGGGAGAGACCGGGGAGGTCAGAGAGATTAGAGAACCGCTTTTCCTGACTGCTCTGCTGTCCTTGGCCAAGCTTGTATTGCTAAACTGGAGCAGCAATCCCTGAAGCAGACTGGCCCGACGGTTGGGTCGTGAGCCGTGGGGGAGCGGGACGGACCACCTTCAGTTCCCAGCGCTGCTGCTGCATTCCTGTGGGTCCTGGGGTGAGCTGCCAGGGCTGCGTCTGTTCTGCAGCGTTTGCAGATGTCCCCAGACTAGCACAGTTGTGTGGCTCATGTCGCAGGGACCCAGCACTTACTTGCGCCTCGGGGGAGTGTGGTGCCTGCGCTGTACTTGTACCTCGCCTTTTTAGTTCAGCTCAGATGTTTAGCTTAGCTATGTTTCTGTGAACTAGAACCACAACATCGTTGTGTTCAAGGCCTGGGATGTATTCACCACCCCCAGTATATACAGAGAGTAAGCAAAGGCCTTGCAGTCTGCTTTCTTTTCGCTTTGTGAACCAGAGAGGGCTGCAGCTGAGACTGATTCCTGACCTTGGTGATGTCTGGAGTGAGGGAAGAGGAGGCTGCAAGCCCTCCCGCTGTCCTGCTCCTGCTCGAAGGGGGAGGCAGCAGCTGGCGCTTGTGCAGCCGAAGCACCTGCCTGGGAATTGAGATGGCTCTGTGTGTTAGTGCTTGAAATAAAATGCTCTCCTGTTGATGGCCATAGTCGTTCCAGGCCCTGGTTCCACAAGCCCTGGTTCCCTGTCGCCTTCAGTGTTAGCCGCGCTGTTTCAGCACGCTTGGCTTGTCCCAGCCAGCCCAGTTAATGATTCCCTGTTGTGGTGGGTGCATGGTGGCTCACTCTGAAGGTCAAAGCCTGGCTGAGTGGGCTCTCCCCTACCTTCTGGTGTGCTTGGAGCAGCCAGGAGTGCCTGGGCTGATGGAATGACTCCTGCTGAGAGCTGTGTGCAGCCGAGCCTTTGGAAAAGCCAGCTGGACAGCTGGCTGTTACCTCTGGATCAAAACCAATGTATTGCCAGACAAGCTTTCTCATTAGGTCTTTTGCTTTTCCTAATAGGGAGTTGGCCTCAGAGACTTGGCCCCATCCAGAGGATACCTTAGAAACCAGGCTGATCTGAGTACAACGTTGTTAGCATTTTCAGAAAAACCTATTTTTAAAGAGCTGCCTCGAGAGCAGCTTTTCACAAAATCAGGGAGGAACTCAGCAGTAGCTCGCAGGAACATTAAAAGGAATGGTAGGAAGAGCTGTGTTACATGAAGCGTGTTTGCTTTCTGATCTGACGTTGCCTCTGACGCTACACGCTGGCTCCAAAAGGAAATGAAGATGTTCCCTGGAAAAAAAAAATGAGGTGACTGATTTTAAAGTAGCATTGCAGATATCTGAGCCTAAAACTTGGATAGTGTTGTAAGTGCTCCTGGAATGGAGAGTGGCACGGCAGTCATCTGGTTTGCTTAGGTTTTATCCGGGAAATGTAAATTAACAGACCGTGGCTCCTGTGCCAGTCTCTCTAGCACTGGTTTTCCAAGCATGCATCTCGGCTCAGCAGCAGCCTAAGCCCTTCGGCTGTGCAGGGTTGTCCGGATCCCCAGGCCAAGATGGTGAGTAAGGCAGAGAACTCAATCACCCATGCAGTGAGTTTATGAAACCCCTTGGATGGGAGGAGGCAGCCTTTTTAGAGCTGTGGTCAACCAAAAGCTCTCCTTGAAGCGCCTTTATTAAATGGGGAAAGCAACCCCTTGCAGTAGTTGGCATGAAAAGACCAAATATCAGTCATTTGTCTGTATTGTTGGCTACTATTGTGTCCAAGCCAATCTGTATGCCAATAGGGTGGTAAGATTTCATCATGTTTAGGTAAGTTGGGCTTTTCCACACGTGTGGAGGATCAAGCTCTTCTTGCTGTCTTGCCCCTGTAATGGCTATTTCTGCATGCTGTTCCATACTGGTCATCCTTATGGTTTTTCTTGATGCAACTTGTCAGAAGAGTTGTGCAGTTATGGCTCAAGACAGGAAAGGCTGCACTAAATTAATCAGGATAGAGGGATTTACTGAACTGATTTTCTTGGAAGGAAAGTGTGTTTCCCTTCGCAAGGTCCTTGTAAACTCATGTGTGGTTCTTCTGGTTTTTCCTCAGAGCCCGTGCTTTGAACCTAGCCTTAAAGTCTCTCCTAGAGAAAGAACAGCCCTTCTGGCTGTAGAGGAGAGGGGCAGGGGTGGGATACTGTGGTGTACTGCTGTGTTCTCCTGTCTTTTATTTATGGTCATTAGAAATAAAGCTTCATAATTCCTCTGTTCCACAGCAGCTCAGCATGTAGCTATGCAGCATGTCCTGCCAACTCCTCTAACTCCCTTTAGCCTTGGGATTAAATGAGGCATCTAAATGCCATAGGGTGAAAAGGGGGGAAGGGAAGCCTGTGGTTGCAGCTGGCTTGGCTGCAGAATTTGGGGAGCTGATCTTGGTAACGGGCTTCTCAGAGACTCAGACCCTCGGAGGAAAGGAGGAAAGGTGCAGAGGAGGCAGCTACTGCATTGGGAACAACAGGAGTCCTGTGGCTTTGGATGCAGCCATGGTTTGCAATGGATGGAGGGCTCCATACACTCCATTTCCTCTATTTTGAACAAACAGACTAATCAGCCTGCTGTAATTGGTCTCCCCACTGTGAAAACAAGCAGTCCCGGGCTTATGTCATGCTGTCCTATTAATGTGTCCCTATGAATTTGCCTCTCAGTAGGGGAATTTGCCTCTGCTCTTTGGGATTGGAGAGACCTTTGGGCCAGGTGACATCTGAGCTTTCCAGCTGCTTTTTTTATGTACGACAGAAAAGTACTGGCACGGTCCCTTCTCCCAGCAGAGCCCAGGACGATTGTTTTCCAGACTTGTCTGCTCCCTGGAGATTCTTTGGATGGGATGGACACCATTTCATATGAAGGAAGGAGTCTGCTTGACTGCCTTGGGTGTTAGCATCCCTCGTGGGGCGGGTTTGAGCAGGGCCGGCTGGGTGTGCTGACCCTGGAGCCTAGCTGGCCTCCCAGCCCTTTTAGCGGGGCTCCTTTGCAGCGATCTGGCCCTGCTTCCCGTTGCTTCGTCCTGTTGGCCAGGGCGCTGTTTGCTCAAACCCGTGGCATGGCCTAACCCTGCTGCATGATGTGGGTGGGTGGACTGCCCTGGTAGTTCTCGTAGAAGGTGTTTGCATTGAGGTTTGCTCTCCTCTCGCTTCCTTGACTGCAGTGCTTCATTGGTTGTGGAGGGAGTGAATGCAGCAAAGAAATCTTGGAGCAGCTCTTGTTTACTGTTGTCCGGAAAGCCTGCAGCCCGGCTCACGGGCTGAGGAAGCACCATCCCTGGTGAACCTGCTTAGATCTCTGGACAGGGCTTTTGCCAGGTTTTTTTTGGCCCTTACTTGCTTCTTTACCAGAGAGTGCAGGGCCTTAAACTCTCTTGTGAAGCCACTTGTTCCTTGACTCTTTGTGGTGCAATTGCTTTCAGGGTGTTTGGAGGAGAGACATGCAGTATGCAAACGATCCACGCCAAGGCAGGAAATGGCTCTAACCTGCCGCCTCCTTAGTGCTTCCTTCCCCTCTACTGAGCTATCATGAATCACCATGCCGCTATAATCTGAGCGAAACTGTACTGCTGCTTACATCTGTGAGCCTTAACCCCCGTGTGTAATGACCAAAAATGAGAGGGAGGCTGAGAAGCAGCTGTTGTCCTGGAAATACCTAGCTGTCTGCAGGTGCAAAGCTTCTGAAACGTAGCAGGCCTGGGAGAAACGGCAGAGCACCACGTGGGTTTCGGTGCTATTCCAGAACCTCTGGCAGCCGCGGTTCAGTCTCGCCTCCCAGTGCTGCATGGGAGAGACTGAGCTCCGTGGTGGCTCTGATACCTGGGGAGACCTGTATTCAGAGGGACCACAGCTTAGTAGGGGGTGACCCTGAAAAAAATAAGACCTAGATCTGATACTTTCTCTCTGCTCTCCCTCCCCAGAGGCCAGGGAGGAGGTGCTGGAGATGAAATGCTCCTCCCTGTGATTCTCTTCCATGGCATTGCTGAAAACCCCTCGCTGCCTGGTGCAGGGCTTTCCCCTGGGTGTGGAAGGGACTGGATGATGTTGGAGGACCTCGTTTACTGTGTGATCCTTCCTCCTCATCCCCCAAAACAGCTTCATGCTTCTCGGAGGGGCTGTCACAGAGGGGAAGAGGGTTTGAACAGCTCAAAGTCCCGAACCTACGTTCACAATGGTTCCCCTTCCTTTTTTTGTCTTCCCCGAACTCTCTGGCTCTGGTTTTCCCCATGGAGCCGCGTCAGTGGGCACACGTCTCTGCAGGGAGCTTTGTTCTCTGCAGGAACTGGGGAGGCCTTCAAGACGAACTGAATGCCCGTAGACCAGTGTTGTATAACATCTTATATTAAGAAAGTTGGCAAGAGCCCGTAGGTCTTGCTCTTTGCAGTGAGCAAGCTGCTGATGTCTGCAGAAATCTTCTTGTTTTTCCCTCCCCAAAGATGGCTTTTTTTTCTTCTCTGGAACACCACTGTCTTGCTCGGGGAGCTGCTGCAGCAGCAGGCTCCAGTTACAGCAACTTCTGGCACCGGCGTGCAGGGCAGTGCAGTGCAGACTCCTTTAAAGGTTAATGTACAAAGCCAGGGTTAGAACAAGGTGAGGGAGGACTGCAGTTTTTTATTAGCTGTTGTGTGATCCTTCCTCTACCATATCTCTTGAAGCAGAAAGAGCCAGAACGCTCGCTGAGCGCTTCCAGTCTGTGGTCAGACTAACAGCAATGTTCCTTTCGTGGAGTGATTCTGGTGGCACCGTCTCGTTCTGCTGGGGAGTGGGAGCGTGTCGCTGGCTGATCGAATCGTGGATACGGCTAAGGGAAGTCCTAGCAAAGGATTCACCAGTACAGCAAGCAGCAAAGTAATCGTAATGCCTGCTAGGCCTACCTAAAAATAGAGACGGAGGAGAGCGGAGCTCGCCTGTTTGGAGCGGTGACCTTAAAGGAAGCACAGCCTGATGTGCTGCTGTGTCAAACAAAATACTTCAGAGGGCAGGACTGATTCTCCCTCTTACCTCCCACTTCCCTCTCCTACTCCCGTCAGCAGCAGACGCTGAAATCAGACATCTCTCTGCGCTGCTTGTTCAGACATTTACGCAGAGCCGTGCGCTTTCAGAGTGCCTCTGGCAGTAACGAGAAGGTCTCCCGAGTCGGGAGCTCAGGCAAGCTGTGTGTGAGGTGGGCTGAGCAGGCTGGCTGCCAGGGCTGAGACTGTTTCCCTAGATGCTGTCCCTCACAGCAGCTGGGAGAGGACTGTTCACTGGATGGTGAAGAGAGACAGAGTCTGGAGACTGGGTGTCCTCAGCAGCCTTGTCCTTGGGCAGTGAGAGGCTTGTGGATGTGCCTGAAATAGCTGAACAGCTTTCATCCACACACCTGGGGCGGGGGAGAGCACTGCTAGCTGGTGTTACCAAGCTGGCGGAAATGTTAAGGGGATTTTCATGAAATGACTGGAGAACAGCTTTTCCCTTTGAGGGGAAAAATGGTCCCAGGACTTCCAGTTCATCCATCTTAAGCATTTACCTGCCTCCTGCAATCACAGTTTTTCTCTAACAGCTCTTCCAGTGAATGCAGTTTGAACGCCATGTTGCAAAGGAGCTGGCAGGAAGCTGGAACTGGCTGGCTCTTGTTGTCCCAGTGCTGAAGGCAAACAGAACAAGGAGTGGAAAAATAAAGAAAAGTAACTGAAGTCCTTCCCCACAGGAAGGTATTAATCATGCAGGTAGAAAGAGCTTTGTTTGCTGTAAGGTGCTGGCTGATAGAGCTCCTTGTCCCAGAAAGAAATACGCATCCCGTTGGCTAGTTAGCCCCTGGCAGTCCAGTGCTGTGCCAAGGAGAGCGCTGCAAGAGATGGAGCCTGTCGCAGGTAATGCTGTTAGCGTGAAGAGAGCAGCAAGAGCCGTGACTGTTAAGGCATTCGGTGCAGGAGCCAGCTTCTGAGAGTGCGATTCCAGCAGTGCTTGGTTTCCTTTAAAGAGTGGTAGTTAGGGCAATGCGGGAAGCAGAGGAGTTATTTTGGATGCAGCGCCTTCTTGCAAAACATCCTTGAAAAGAAGGAATCAGGCAAGGAGGTTCATGTGGTTGGGAGTGTTTTGGGGTGGTTTTGTGTCTTCCCAGAAGCTAGCAGCTTTGCTGTGAGCCTGCTTACCCTACAATTACTCTTCATTTCTTTCCTAAACAACTATGGCTCTATTCTGCCTCATACCCAAGGGAACTGGCTTGGCTCTAGAGCCAGAATAGGCAGGACATACCTGAGCAGCGTAGGTGCCAGGCCGAGGGAGGGCATGCATCCCTCCTCTGTGAGGTAAGGGGGGGGGGGGGGCAGAGATCGGGGGGAGCTGCCTTTTGGACCTGGCAGCATCAGGAAACAGAAGGGCCTTGCTCTGGAAGGCATTTGTAAAACACACATACAGGGAATGGCTGTAGGCTGAGACTGACTAAGCTTCAATGCTTGATTCTACCGGAAAGTGCAAATATTGAGCAAAGTTTCTTCATTACTCCCTGTTTTGGCCTCCAAATGTCAAAAATGGTAAAAATACGGGAAAACTCCAAGTGTGGCACTCGGAACTGGAAGCGGAATTGGGTAATCTGTTCAGGGCCACACAGGCAGTGCCAGATTGCAAAAGCAGTGAAGTAAATAACGCTCAGTTCCAAGCAGAGGTGTCTAACGGCCACGTGTGTGTGTTCTTGTTTCTTTGTTTTTCACCTTGCAGCATTGGGATGTCTTCAAATATGTGACTGAGGTATTTATCCTGGTACCTGCGCTACTGGGCCTGAAGGGGAACCTGGAGATGACTCTGGCATCTCGCCTGTCTACAGCTGTGAGTATCCAGGGCAGACTGGAGGAGAGAACAAGATATCTGATTTCTGGTTTTGGATGCTGCAGGGGAGGAAGGCATATGTACGTGTGGTGACTGGGCAGACGAACAAAGCTGCCTTTGTGCATGAACCCGTGAAGTCAGTGACCATGAAAAAGACAGCCTAGTGCTTGGCATTCCTGCAAGGTGTCTTCATCCCATTTGACTGATCAGGGTTAAAGGCGCAATAGTCCTTAAGCTTTGCTGACAGTTCATTTCCTTGTCATGACTGCTCATGGTCCTGGAGGCATGGTGCGTGAGAAGGATTTGGCAGTTTAATAGTTGGAGTGCTTGGATCCAGCTTTGTTCATGAGGAAGCTGGGTACGGGCATGCCATCAAAGAGTGCAAAGCAGGTTAAAACAAGCCAGGTTCAGTAGGAGTAAGAGATAAAGCCTGGAGAGAATTGTACTGCAGAGGTTAAAATGAAGGTGAGTTTGCCTGTCTGTTAGGACCTTGCAATGAGAGATAGCAGGTGGATTGACAGCCTCTTGAGGTTGATGGAGAGGCATGGCCAGGCATCGCTCTTTCTAGAAGTGTCACTCTCTTTCCTATGAAACAGTGAGCTCCCTGTGAGAGATGGGGACAGGCTCTGTTAGTTCCCCAGAACACTGTGTTAGTCCAGCTGTAAATGAATTGCTTTGTGTTTAAACACTCCTGCTACAACACAGCAGTCTGTCTCTGTAGCTGAGCGGGGCTGGAGAGAGACTGGCAACCTCTCCTAACAGGCACAATAATAAATAATCCTTCCTTCTGTAAAGCATCTTCATCGTGAGAATGATAGCAAGTGACTGCCTCACGTTTCATGGGGCACCTCATGATGGGAGTATGGCTTTGAATCTTGTGTCTGCAAGGTGTTGGCTGCCTTCTACCAAGCTTTGAACTCTGCTGGCCCTGTGCAGTGACTTACCGGAAGAGAGAGCCTTTGCGGCAAGCAGCTCAGTCCTGGCACTGAGAGAGCAGAGGAGCTGACCTGCGTGGGCCTGAGAGCACTGCTCAGGAGGTGTTCACTGAGATGCAGGGATGCAGAGCTGTTTGGGTGGCAGCAGCAAGCACAGCTAGCAGAGAGTTGCTTATTAGTAAGCTCCCTTCCTCTCAACCTTCCTCTTATTGATTTCTCTTTTCTTTCTGCTGCAGCAGAGTTGAAAAGGTCTCTCTACATCCAGTCTCCTGGATCCCCTCTCATTCTTCCATCTTAAGCAATGGGGTGATGCCAGCTTTGGCTTTTTTCCCCCGGTAGCTTCTTGTAGGCCTCCCTGAGGCCAGGGTTCGTGGTGCGTTTCTGGAAGACAGCAGAGCCAAAACTTCAAGCTGTTCATCCACCTTTGTCTCTTGCAGCCCGCCTTGTGCCTCGTGCTATGGCTCCCTTTAGGTACCCTAAGGGATGCTGCTCTAATCCACTGAACCAGTGGCAGGTAGGAGAGTACTGGTTACAGGAGTGGAATACTGTCCTCCCAGCTCACTCTGAGGTCGGCCCTGCAATCCCTGGGGAGCAGGGAGGCAAACAGCATTTTCTTGGATCAGCCTTGGCTTGGCCTTGAACCTTTCTGCGTTGCCAGCCCCTGTCTGCTGACTGTGGCTTCCCCCTGCTTGGATTCAGTCCTTGCTCCGCTGCCGCTCTGCAGGAGCGGGGTGCTGAGCTGCCTGGCGCATGGCTGTGCCGGCATTACTTGGTCAGCTCAGCTCTGCCTGGAGGTGAGCGTGGGCTGTGAGTGCTTCCCCTCGATGCTCCTCTCCTCTTCTCCAGGCACTGCTGGGGAGAGCAAAGCTGCCAGGAGGTCTCGTGCTGCACGTGGCCCAGCTGTGCTCCTGTGCCAGGGCTTGCAGGGACAGAGGCTGAGCTCCGCAGCTTGTGTTGCAGGCTGAGCTTTGTTTGCCCCTTCATTCTGAGAAACAAATCCCTTTGTTTTGTTCATTCCCTATTGTTCAGACCATGTCAGGATCCTCATGGTCCCAGACACAGGACACTCTCCCTCTTGGCCTGGGCTTGTCTCTGGCCAGCTTGCGCTTTCTGAGCGTGGGCTTATCAGAGTCAGTGCTTGGCTCTCCTGGGACAAAGGCAGCATGGTACCACTGTGGCCTCTGTTTTCACCATCCTCTTCCCTCAGGGGGCTGGCACAGAGCATTGTTGTGGTAGGACTGGCAGAGAAATGAGACTGTCCTGGCTCTGCAGAAAGTCTCAGGAATGCAAAACTTTCTCCTATCTGCTCTGGTGGCTGCAGCAGGGTCACTAGGATACTGGCACAGAGAGCACCAGTCTGGCTTGCCTGCCCATCTGTGCTGAACGGCTGCCACGCTTGCGCCAGCCTGGTCTCATGGTGCCTCCTACTACCCCGAGCTGACTGCTGTGGGGAGATGTTAGCTTGGCTGTCAGCCAAGCAGAGTTTGTACAAGTCCCTACTTTGCTTTGCCCCGGCGGGAAGGAAGGCTATGCGGCCTCTTCCCGAGTTTTTTTCTAGCCTTGCACACTACTTCTTTGTATCTGTGCCTGGTGGGATAAGACAACCTCTTTGGTTTTCATTTTTCTCCTCGTCTGGTTCTTCCGTAGGTATGGGGAACACGCACAGATGTAAGGAGCGAGCCCTCCTCTCACTAGTGCTTCACGATGTGGTTCTTGTGCTCTCGCCACAGGGAAGCAGCCTGGAATGGCTTCTCAGACTGTGGGTTTCTAATTAGTGCCGCATTAAGGCACCTCAAAAGTTCCTTTCACAATTAAGAAGCAAAACTCTCCCATTAGTTAAAGGATTTAAATCTTGTTGCCAGCGACTACAGCTAGGTTATGTTAATCCCAACCTAATTGCCATGTGGCAGGAATTTTAAGGTCAGGCTTCATATGGAGCTCAAATTCCTGTGATGAATGTGCTGAATGCTACTCTACAGTCAACTTTTTGTTCGTCTTCCCCCCACTCCTTCCTCCTCCCCACTGAACTGACCAGAAGAATTCACCCCAGAGATGGGTGCGTTTCAGTGCTGGTTGAAGTGCCTTGGCAGGTCTCTGAAATGCACGTGCACTAAGGAGCGCGGATGGACTGACTTATTGCTATTTGATTTCTGTTTTTGCAGTGATGGGAAAGGAAACCTGAGAGGCAGAAATTGCTACTATATTGTTTACCAGATGGGTTTAAAGAAGTGGGTGGGTGAGGTAGAAGTTCCTATGTTAGGAGTTTGGCACTGTCAGCCAGTGACTGTATCATGGAACTACCACTCAGTTTTCTTGAGCCTCTCCCTTATGATTTCATGGTGTCAAACTTGCTGCTTCATGTTCATCAGCTTCTAATACTATAAGATTGTATCCAGTCTTATATCTCTGCCTATCCATTTTCTCCAAGTTTCCATAAGGACTTAGAAGTGGCTAGAGAAGAGCAGAACCTTTACGCTCCATGATAACCAGCAACTTGCAGTGATTTATCTGGTTTTTTTTCGGTTGTGTGCCAAGAAATTAAAGTAACTTTCCATCTGTTCTGGTTAGTCTGATTAGCATCTCCTGCAGTTTTAGTGATGCCAGATGACCTGTGTGCCATGGCTGCTTCCTGCTACTCAGTAGGTCTCTACGTGGCATTAGCTTTGTTTACTCAACTTTCATTTGAAATGCTAGTTCTTGTTTCCAGCTCCCTCTGCCCATGTGATGTCACTCTGGCCTTGCTCTGTACCGGAGCCGAGGGCACGTGGATAGCTGACCTGAGACTCTGTGCCTCCCCTGTTTCCCTCCTGGCTGACCTGGGGGGCAGCATGACGCAACTGGGCCTGAGCCAAGTTTGGCTTGATCAGCAGTGAAATGAATTCAATGAGTAAATAAGCAGCAGTGCATTACTGTGCGCGAGGACAAAGAATATCTTCTTGCTATTGCAAGATTTTGGCTGCTTCCCATTCAGCTGGAGGGGAGGGATCCTGTCTGGCTGATCGGCTGTCCTGCCACATGCACCAGGGTATGTTGCCCAAATGACATTCGCAGAACCACGTGTCACAGATTGTGGAGTGATCACAGAGCTATGCCCCAAGCATACACGCACACCTCTTCTACCGAAACGTTCTTCCACAAGTGCTGAGGATTTGCGGGTATTGTTCTCTCCTGCCCCCAGCACAGACTTGCATTGGTGGAAGGCAGGAATTTGACTGTTAATACGTACAAAATGACATCGGTCTTTTAAGTATGTAATGATATTACGGTATCCTCTTGCAGGCTAATATTGGCCAAATGGACACACCCAAAGAGCTCTGGAAGATGATAACAGGGAACATGGCTCTGATACAGGTAAGAAAATGTGAAAGAAGAAGAAAGCGGGAATACAGGTGGGTTGTGTGAGTCCCATTGTGAAGAGTGTCAAAAGGCTTACATACCTGTTTTGTGTTATTGCATGACTAGTGCAGAGGAAGATGGCAACAACTTGTCCCATAATCATCTTTCCATAAAAGTTTGTCCCATAGGTGAGACTTGGTGTCTCCCTGCCAGATGCTAATCCACCTGGGATCGTACCCTGAGTGATATCCCCTTATTTGCCCACCCTGGGCCCATTTTGCTCTGTCTTCTTGGTGACTGCCTCGTTCTTTTGTTTTCAGGTTCAGGCTACTGTGGTTGGCTTCCTGGCCTCAATCGCAGCAGTGATATTCGGATGGATCCCGGATGGCCACTTCAGCATTGACCATGCTGTCCTGCTTTGTGCCAGCAGTGTGGCTACTGCTTTCATTGCTTCCCTTGTTCTGGGTAAGAGAGAGGCCCTGCACACCCTCTACGCACCTCCTCCAAAACAGCTTGGCTCTGCTTGGCTTCATCCTGTTTTCTTCCTCTTTTTGGCTATAGGCATGATCATGATTGGGGTCATCATTGGATCCAGGAAGATGGGGATCAATCCTGATAACGTAGCCACACCGATTGCTGCCAGCCTGGGGGACCTCATCACCCTGGCTCTGCTTTCAGGAATCAGCTGGGGCTTGTACAAAGAGCTGGGTGAGGAGCCACAAAAGGCTTTTGTCTCTCCCTGGTCCTTCCACGTGCTGCAGCATCTCCCTCACACCTCACCCTGTTCCTTTATCCTTACTGTTCTCGGGGTATATAGGATGCCTGGCCTGGAAGCTACCTCAGTTAGCGAGACCTAGTCAGAACTGGTGAAGGGAGGAAATGGACCTTCTTACTGCCTTGTAGCTGCAGACAGTCTTGGCAGTGATTTGCATACATCCTTCTTAACAGGTAAAGTGGTAAGGGAGAGGTTGCCTCCTTCCAGGTGCTAAAGGTTTGATCTCGTGGCTAAGGCAGTGGTGGAAGGCAGCTTTCATTTTGGCCCTTTTTACTGTAATCATCAGCTGGGGGGGGGGGGGGTTCCTCAGTGCAGAGCTGCAGCTGTAGACTCAACACTTTCCTCCCCCCTCTCCCCTTCCTTCCCCAGTGGTCAGTTTGCAGAAGACATGACTCAGCCAGGTTCAGCCAATGGTGAAGCTATACTGGGAGATCTTGCCCAGGAGCAGAAAGTGGGAATGAGCAGTTAGTAACTGAAGAAGACATTTCAGTCGGAGCTGTTGATAATGCCTCTGAGAGTGCATCAGGAGAAGGAAATGCCACATCTCCCAGGGTTGAGGATGGCCTGGTCTAGTTTGCCTGTCCCTGCTGAGTTTCCCTTGGCTCTAGGGATGAGGGCAATTTGGAGGCAGGCCTGTTGAGCTCAGCTGGGGTAGCACCTTGCCCCTCTGCAGCAGGGTGTCTCCTTGACATGTTGCCTCTCCTTGTTTTCCCCCTCAGAGAGCAAAGCATACGTGAATCCTTTAGTGTGCGCCTTCTTCATAGCTCTGCTGCCCATCTGGATCATCATTGCCAAGAAGAATGCAGCAACGCGGGAGGTGCTGTACTCCGGCTGGGAGCCGGTCATTATCGCAATGGCTATCAGCAGGTAGGAAGGCATGGGAAAGTTCTTCTTCCCAGACTCAGAAAGAAAGAGCACCCTTCTCCCCAGCCTCTTCAAGCTCTTAGCCCTTGATGGACTCCAGACAAGAGAGAAAGCCAAACACCTTCCTGCTCTACAGTTCACTCTGCCAGGAGATGGGAGGTCATTTTACGTTTTCTAGACAAAGACTCTGGGATCTCGGCCTGGAAGCACAGGAGTGATTAAGTACCTGACTGCCAGAATCCAAGGCTTTAGCAGTGTGCTCGCTGCTGTCTAGGGAGACCCTAACATGGCCAGGGAGTACACGCAGATCCTGTTTAGAAGCTCTCCTTACAAGAGACCCATCCTTTGAACAGCAGGATTACTTCTGATAATTGCGTTGCAGTAAAGTACATGTTGAGGGATTTAGTCTTTGGTCTTTTTGGCAGCAATGGGAATAGCTCCTGCTGAAGCTGTTTTTTGTTACCACATAATAGGAACTCCAGGATTATGCCCCAGCTGTGAGACCTAACATCATCACATGTGACAACCACAAGTGTAGGTGCATGTTAACAGATGTATAAATCACCCTTGGGTGCACACAGAGCAGCAGTGAGCACCTTCATGGGTATAGTGCCTTGTCTGAACAAATAGTTACTAATTAGTTATTTCACTGACCTCTTCAATCTTCCCCCTGCAGTGTTGGTGGGTTAATTTTGGACAGAACGGTTTCAGATCCAAACTTTGCTGGGATAGCTGTGTTCACACCAGTTATTAATGGTGAGTTCCTTTCCACTCTGTTATTCCAGCTTTTGGAGGTTCTTGGCAGACAGAGTGAAATTGTCCTGTGGGCCTTATTTGAGATGGGATTAGGAGCCCAATCTCTGATCATTAGTGAGACGTGGTGCTTAGACTGGAGCTTTACAGCAACATGGCTCCCCCTGGTGCCAGCCTTTCACCAGAGGGGTTAATTGGCCTGGGAGATTATTGCCAAGAAGATACACTTTCCAAATCCCAGGCCCTCATGTACTTTGGAATATTTTTCCTTAGTTTGTTGTTCTAGTGAATGTACCCTTTAGGCTATCTGAGGCTGATCTCTGGCTTGGGGGCCACATACTGAAGCATGTAACACAGCCCAGGCTAGGAGCTGCTGTTGATGAAGCCAGCCGGGAGGATACTAGCATAGGAGCTACCGAGTAATCCAGATCTGTGCTGTGGAGGAAGGCAAGCCAGCCTGGCTGCTGGCCAGGATCATGCAGACACTGTGGGACCCACCTGTAGGCTTGTCCTCTCTAACCTTGCCAGGGTGGCGGAGCCTGAGGAGAACAGTCTTCAGCTCCCGATTCCTCCTGACTGGAGAAAGACTTCCATCTTCTGAGAGCTATGCCTTGTGGCACTTGGTGACATAAAGATCTAGATTTGCAACCCAGAGTCATGAAATTTAGTTGCTTCTGTTATAAAGCTTTGAAATCCCTTTCTGCCTAATGAACCAGCAAACCCCCTTTCTGCTTTGGCAGCCTTTCAGTAAATGGAGTTAATTCCTGAGCCAGTGCATCTTGTGCTAGTGAGTTCCACGGTTTCATTATGCATCATACAAAAAAAATCGTTTCAAACTGTGTCTGTTTTGGTGGCTGACTCGGGTGGGTTTTTTTTCGTTTAGTTGGGTTTTTTTCCACATACTTCTTCTAATCAAAACTGCAGAAATAGAATTGCATCTGTTTTATTAAGGGGCCTAAGGGGACACTGTAGTGCTTTGTCTTGACCATTTACATCTTGCAAAAGTGGAATTTGGGTCAAAAATACTGTCCTACATTATTCCAGCATCTGGCAATTCCAGGTCTGTTGGCCTTTGAAAATGGCTCTTTCTTTTTTGAGTGCGTTTGAGATGTTTATCTTACTGCTCTCTCCTTATCTGCAGGTGTGGGTGGCAACCTGGTAGCTGTGCAGGCTAGTCGCATCTCCACTTACCTGCACATGAGTGGGCTGCCTGGAGAGAGCTCCGAAACAGCCCCTCGCAAGTGCCCCAGCCCTTGCAGCACTTTCTTCAGCTCAGGTATTCAAGTGGGGAGATGAAATATATTTTTTTTCTGCCAGCACCAACTGCTGCAAATGGCTGGCTAAGCTTGTGCCTGTGACAGTCATGGGAGCACTGTCAAAGGAAATGGTGGCTGAAGTCTGCTCAGAGGCAGCTGTCACATCATGGATGTGGCTGGTTTTCTGGCCCGGCCTGGCCTGCCCTCTAGAGACAGTCAGACCTTTAAGTAAAGCTGCTATACGAGAGGACATAACCCGATGGATTAGGAAAACATGGAGCAGAAGTCCCATGCTCTGTCTAATACTGTAAATCCTCCACCCTCTAAATCTTTTCCAGATGTGTCTGGGACACTAAAACCTGCCTTGAGGCTGCTTGAATGTTGCATTTCTGCTGGGCCTGTAGAGCTGCAGAAAAGTTTTCACTAATGAAGGCTTCTTAATGGCTCTGTTGTTTAGCAGTTGTGTGGCAGAGAATAGCCCAAACTTGCATTCCAGCACAGAGTGCGGGCAGAGATTACTCTCTCAATGGCCTAGAGCAGGCCTGATAACCTGTAGCCTAGATCCTGGCCTTCTGGTAAGGGCTGTCCCTGAGAAGGGGGCCACATCTGGCTCTGTTCACCTGTATCAGCCATTAGGTATTAGCATTTGGGGAGCAGGAGGGGAGAGGAGATGTGATCTGGGAGCTGTCAGTAAACTGATTGCCAGACAAGATGCAGACAGAGCTCCCTGCTTTATTTGCTCTGAGAAAATTCAACCTTTCTCAGGAAGTTCTTGAAAGCTCTCTACTGAGTGCTGTCAGTGTGACGTGTCCTTGGGCATGTCTGACAGCTGGGCCATCTTTCAGGGCACCACCTTCCAGCTCACCTCTGGGGGAGTGCAGGGGTGAGGGTCCAGTGTGTCACTGCCTGGTTTTGATTTGATCACAGTGTGCTGTCTTGTCACCTGGTGCCCGGGTAGCAGTCTGCAGAGTTGCTGTGCGTTCGGGCCCCTTTAAATCATTAATTCCACCTCTTTTTTTTTCCCTAACAGATGTGAATTCCCGCTCTGCTCGTGTGCTGTTTCTTCTGGTGGTGCCTGGACACTTGGTTTTTCTTTACACCATAAGCTCCATGCGAGGTGGACACACTACACTCACCCTGATTTTCATACTCTTCTACATGACAGCTGCACTTCTGCAGGTAAGCACCAGACCTTGCTGGAGTCTTCTGGGGCTGTCACCCTGCTCAGGCTGGAATAAGGGGACATGAGCATGTTATCTTCAGTAGGGAGCTGTTCCCCCAGTTAAGTTGTAGACAGATTGCTGAGGGCACAGTAATGTGCCCTACGTAGAAGGTTTATGTGCTGGGGAGGGATATGTCAAGTAGATTGTATTTGTCAAAGGAACAGGTATCAAACTAAATAAATCCTTCTTTATTGACACCTGTACACACAACTTAATTTGTCCTTCCTCGTGTTCTTGAGAAGTTTTTAATCTGTCTTTGGTCTTTCTGAAGTCCTCTGATAGCAGAAGTCTTTCCCTCTCATGTGGTAATCTGTCCCATTAGGTGCTTTAGCCATTTTAAAACTGCTGGCAAAAAAAGGAGTTGTGGAATTTGCAGGGACCCAGTCCCTTGTATGGCTCTTCCTGCCTATTCCCTGCCTCTCCCGGGCGGGTAGAGACCTGGCAGCTCTGCTGACACAGGGCTCCCAGTCTCCTCGCAGAGGCTGTGTGAACGCGTAGTAGTGACACTTCTGAGGGACTTGCGTGGACCAGGGCGTGCACCCTGCAAAAGCCCAGCAGCTGCCTGTGGGAGTCTGGCTGCCTGTGCCAGAGGGAAGGGAGAAGCACTGGTTAGGGAGTTTCCTACTAAGCCCAGCTATGCTTCCCCCTACCCCCCACCGCCTCTGCTTGTGGAAGTTGTGGCTTGTTTCAGCGTCCCCTAAAATCAACATCTGAAGCGAGCTTGAGGAAATGAGTCAGAGCATCCATCAGAGGCGAAAGCAGAGTGCTGTCATCTAGGAGGCTAAATTTAGGTTGTGAACTCCTGCTTGGTGCTTGGGCACTTGGCTGTGAGCGGAAGCCTCCTCTATTCTGCAGATCCACCACGGTGAGCAGTCTGCAGGCTTCTGAGTGCCGGTGGGGGAGCTGGCTGCAGAGGGACTGCAGTGCGCTGGCTGCTGCGGTCCCGAGCGTGGCCTTCCCAGCCCTGGAACCAACAGAAGCATTAGCAGCAAAATTGAAGCTGGCTGCTTCAAATGTGCCTCTCAGACCAAAGGCTTGAGGGGATCAGTGTGGATTTCTTTTGTCTTTGATGAGACATCAGTATGGATCTCCTCATTGCATTGAGGCAGGTGGGGGCAAACATCACACTTTGGTGGTCTGAGCTTCTGGGAAGTTGTTCTTTTATTCCTGGAAGCCAGACGTTGCTGCCCCTTTCCCAAGCTTCCTGCGTGCTTCTGAGTCCCCTCTTTAGCCCCATGTCTCTTTAAGTGTGCTGAGGCTAGATTTGAAAACAGAGGTGGAAAACTTTGCCTTTGGGGATTTGGGGGAGGGGTTTGGGTGCCATCACACTGAGTTCCCCCATCTAAGCCTAAATTTAACAGGGATGTGTGAAGCTGGGGGGGTAGGTAACAGTCTTTTAAAGACATAGAGGGGTTTCGAATGCCTAGGGGCCTGCTGAAACTTGCAAGTTTGTCGTCATGCTGTACTTGTGTTGCTTTTAGGATGCAGCCTGCATTAAATGCCTGGATTGTAGTGCTCAGCAAGGTTCCTCTGACTGGCTCCATTGCTAGGACTGAGGTTCTGCATCTCTGAAAACTGGCCTGCTCGGCTGGAATTGCACCAATGTGATGCACCTTGAGGACTGGGATTGGGGAGGTCTGGATTCATGGCTGATGTGACTCTTTCCTTTCTGCCTTTCAGGTTCTCATCCTTCTGTACATTGCTGACTGGATGGTGCACTGGATGTGGGGCAGGGACCTCGATCCTGACAACTTCTCCATCCCATACTTGACAGCACTGGGGGACCTGATTGGAACAGGTCTCCTTGCTCTCAGCTTCCACATCCTCTGGCTCATTGGTGACCGGGACTCCGATGTGGGAGACTAGCTCTCCTCACTGCCCTTCTCCTTCTGACAGCTCTCCTCCTTCCATTTTTTTTTGGTTTGTTCATTTCTTTTCTTCCACCCTTGCTCTCCTTTGCTTCCTCCCAGTCTCTCTTGAGACTTCACCTTTGATACTGGATTCTCATTATTTTCAATGGGAATTTTTATGTGGTTTATATTTCAAGCCAAGTTTGTACAGAATATAAATCTAGTTTTAGGAAGGACAAAAAAAGTGTAAAGAGACAATCACCAAGTGCAATTTCATAGCAGTTGTGTCCGAACCAGGCTACAGTAAAGATACTGATCAGTCAGATCATACAGGGAGCCCACCCTGTCCCAGTCACTAGAGGTGAAGGGCTGCTTTTTTCGCTTCATAAGCGTTTTAAATATTGGAGGTAAAGTTCAGACTTATTTTACTGAACAGGCACCTTCTAGCAAAGTACAACCTCGTGGATGAGGGCACGGGGTATCTCCTGTCTTCTCTACCCTGTTACCTTCCTCCCTTGTGTTCACTCTCTGAATCCCCATCCTGCGCCTAGCATCCAAAGCATGTGACCCTCCAATAGAGGGACTAGCAAACATATGTGAAGAAGGGTGAAACACCCATTTTCTGTGTGCTCACAAGAAAGGCAAGCAGTCTCAGGCTTGAGGAGTGCAGAGCCCTGAAATCTGGCTGTGTGTGGGCTGGTCTTTGCTGACAGATTTAGGTTGGAGAACAAAAGCTCTCTCAAATACAGCTCCCTTTTGCCAACCATCCTGCAGCATCTGCATCTCAGAAATTACAAACTCCTTGTTCTGCCTCTCCCCATCCTTCATCTGCAGATGGAAGGTGGTGATCAGGGACTGAGTTCTTCTACTACTGTGTGCAAAAGGATATGCTCTGGGTTTTGTCTAAAGAGGCTGTGAGCTAGCCCCATCCATCACTCTTCCCCTGCTGCCTGCCAGTGCTCGGCTGAAGGAAGCAGAGATCTGCTGGAGCTGTGATGGATTTTGTGTGCAGGGCTGTTATGTGGGAATCTCTCCTTTGTGCTGGAATAGGCACAGCACTGTTTTCGTGGCAGCCTGTTTAGGATGGATGGAAAAATAGATCCTGTTTTTTGTGTTAAGACTTTTTTCCCCACAGTTGCTGAGTGCTGCTGAAGGGCCCATTGCTGCGGGGAAGAGACCATTCGGTATCTCTCACAGCTAAGCCCGAGCCACTTCAAAGCTGGGAATGTTAGGCTGTCGGTGTCTCTTAGAAAAGGACATCCGTGTTCAGCCATTGGCTGTAGCTGGTATGTGAAGGTGCTATCTGGGAAACGGGTCAGCCGCTGCAGCCTGATTTCTGAAGTCTGAAGTTCAGTGCAGCTCTCTGTGCTGAACTGTAGCAAAGGAACCTGCTTGCCCGTGAGAAGGTTTGTGAAGTCTGGGGTCAGGATTACAGCCTGGCTTGCAGGCAGTAGCTGAGTGCTGTGTAAGCGCAGGGCTCCCTGCTCTGTTACTTTCCCCTCTGCTTTTTGTGCTATTCCTCTAGGAATGAGATGCATCCTGGCTGAGATGCATTCTGTTATCCTGCTAGTACACTTTGGAAGTACTTTCATGCAGTCTGCAGCAGCATAATGAGAGAGAACCTGTTCTGGCTGTATGAATACGGCATTTGAAAATGGTCTTGCTGAATGTTGTTGGCACTTAACACTTTAGCTTTCCCATTTGGATCTAAAATGATTCAATAAACTGGATGCAGCTTGGTGTAAGCAGGTCTGATTGACTTGGAAACTTCAGCCTGTTACACCATGTTTAAATGATATGCTCAAGCAGATAGCCTCATTCAACAGGCTTTAATGTATGAATGTAAATTGAATGCATAATTTGAAGTGTGTGCAGGGAAGCTCTTAACATCTGTGAAGGATGGAAAAACACAGTATATTGTGTGGAGCCTAATTTCAGTGCTCCAGTACAAAAAACTTGGGGAGCTGCCAGTAACCTCCAAAACTCTGGGGATGCCTGCAGTATTCAGTACGGTAGCACCTGACATCCTGATCCCAAAATAACAGCCAAGCTCTCGTTTTAGTTAGCTGCGCAGGCTGAGTGCTACAGTTCTGGTCCTGTTCTGGACACAGTGCCTGTCCTGTTTGTTTGCGGCTCCAGAGTATAACCCTAAAGCTGCTGAATTTGTGGTTGCCTGTAGGCTGCTGCTTCTCCTCTTCATTTTTTTCTTTGTCTTAAGTGTGTTCCTCATAGCAGAACATGACCATCCTTGATTGGCTTAATTTCCTCTTTTAGGTGAACTTCTGTATTTCTCACACAGGCCTTATAGAAACCAATGCTTGTCATTTTGCTTTCTGTCCCAGCAACACTGGGCTTCTGTGCTCAGATGGAAAGAGATGTAATGTGGTGTTGGGCCTGCTGATCATCTGAAATAAGGCCAGGTGGGAAGATATGTTTGTTACTCTGGACAATGCAAGAACTAGCTGAGTTCTACAAAGCCCTGTGCAAGTGCAGCCATTTACTTCTTAGGTGAGGAGAGTTTTTTGTTGGGAATTGTTCCTTCCCTGCCCCCCCCCCCCAAAAAAAAAAAGAAAAAGAACAGGAAAGGCTGAGCTGAACACACCCTTCTATGATCCAAGTCAAAAACAAATTTAGACTGAAATTGGGTATTGTGCAAACCCAGAGATCTGGTTCCAGAGTTGATCCTTACTCTGGAGATGAGCGTGTTGGAAAGGAAGCTCAGGATTAATGGAAACCAGTTCTGAAAAAACATGGAAACAGATGCATCTGAACCAAGCTGCAGTCAGTCTTTTGCCTACTCAAGAGCAGATTGCTGAGGGACCACTGTTTAGCAAGTTGTAGAAGAATCCCGTCATGTTTCAGTATGTGTATATTGAGTATTCCTGTCTTTAATGCCTTCCCTGGTTGTAGAATTTGGGAGGCAAAGATCTGATACTTACCCTGTCCGAATGCTGACTCTGGGATCATAAGAAGAGCAGGTGATGCATTTTCAGATTGGTTTCCCCTTTCTACCTTACTAATGTAGTGTAAGGATTTCTTTCCCTTCTCTACCTTTGCAATGTGTTCTTTTGTGACATGATCTCTGAACTTTACACTCTTCACCCTAGTGACCTGACTTCTCACAAATCTAATTTGGCCAAAGTATTGTCCAAAAAAATCCTAAAACAAACCAGCACCACCCCCATCCCCCCAAACCGTACTGTACTGAAGTCTCAGCCTAGAGACTTCTGGAGTATTCGCGCTTGCTCACCTGATTTCTCTGCCTAATGTTGAGGAATAGATTTGAGATTTCCTTCCATTAACACTTAAGCTGATATGTGAGAAAGTCTCCTGGTCTTTAGGTGTCACATATCTAGTTCCCCAAGAAAGGATTTGTGCCAGAAGGAGAATCTACCACTTGTGGTCTCATCTGTAACATGTAGGGACCCAGAGGTGATTAAAAGTTGTCATGCTGCTGGGGTGATGCTGTACAATTTTATAAGGTCTAGGGTGTGTGTGTGAGGGGGGAAATAGGTCAGGGAAGATTCTAATTTAAATTTTCAGAATATTGAAGGATGAAAACTTTTTCCACCGATTGCACTCAAATGCATGCCTACTTTACATCTGACTGCAAATGAAAAAATACTGGTTTACTCTTTTTATTAAAGGAAAAAGACTGTCTTAATTATTTATAGTTCCTATAACTGAATTGACAGATGTCAACTTAACTGATAAATTATATTTGGTTAAATAAAGATGACATTTATTTATGTGGATTGTGGTGTCTTTTCTCCATAAGGCCCTCATATGTGAAGTTATTAGTCATACCAGCATATTGTCGCATCTCCTATCTCCTACTTCAGAAATATTTCAAAATATTTAATCTCTTGGGGAGCCTGATTCTTGTCTGTTCCTGGATCTGTTCTGTGCTGGAATGCTTCATCAGCCGTAGCGGGGAGAGACCACTGCAATGCGAGGACACGGTTAATTCACTAATGCTTCCCAAGATGTGACGCAGAGGACCCAGCAGCTGTTGAGAAATGGCTGATCAGACCCTTGTGCCTGCAGAGATGCAGCCTTTGCTAAAATGGATGAGCCTTCTATTTTGCTGGTCATGATGACAGAGCAGGGCAAAGCGACTGCCAAGGGCATGGGATTGCCTGGGGTAAGGCTGTGAGCCTGAAGCAGAAGGTACTGAAGGGCTCGGTGCATCCTCGCAGCAGGGAGAGGAGTGATTCCCTGCTGCGGGGGCTCCAGCAGGCGAGGTTCGCATGCAGTCGAAGGTCACTCTCCTACTCGTGTTTGTGTTAATGGACTGTGGCAGTGGCTCATTCAAGTGCTGCCTCTGGCTTAATAATTGATTTGAAACATGGTGGGTCGCCAGAATGAATAACAGATTATGTCCCATGTATTCGCTGCGTGCATCTGTAGTGCAGCCACTCTGTGGTTGAAGGTCCCCCTCTCCCCCTCTCCCCCTCTCCCCCTCTCCCCCTCTCCCCCTCTCCCCCTCTCCCCCTCTCCCCCTCTCCCCCTCTCCCCCTCTCCCCCTCTCCCCCTCTCCCCCTCTCCCCCTCTCCCCCTCTCCCCCTCAATTTTTGCAGCTTATTTTAGCTTACCCAGAGGTTTTTCTGGTATGTAGTAGGATGAGGGTTAAGAAAATAAAAGTGTATCAGGCAAAATAAGATTAGTGAAAATGGTAGATTATAGACTGCCAGCTTTTAGCCAGGCCAGCTTCTAGTCTGCCTTTGGGCAGCCCCAGGTAGTACCTGTGAGTTCCCAGCAGGAAATGCAAGTGTTTGGTTTCAGCTGCTTGGTGTGTTGGAAAGCCCTTCCCTGGCTTTGCGGCTGCAGTGCCTGCAGCGAGGGCCTCTGTTACACGTCATCCCTTTGCCTGTGACTGTTTCAGGAGTGCAGTGCACAGCAGTCCTGCGTGTTTGCTGGGGGGTCAGCAGCATCCTGAGTGTGCAGCAGCTGGTTGCCCTCCGAGGGCTCTGCGTTCTCCTCTGCCGTGGGCTTTGCGTTCAGTTTTCCTGTGGTCTGTTTTCCAGAAGGGCTGCGCCTCCTCACTGCTTGCCTGAACAAGGATCGCGGTGGGTAGTCCTGAAGCAAGCCTACAGCAGTGCTGAAGAGTAGGGAACAACCAGCCAGGCCTTGCTGTGTCCTGTTGCCTGAAGCTTTGCATCATTTTCCCCATATGCTAAATACCAGTGTACCAAGGCACAGGAGGGGTCATTCCATAATGTGATCTCACTGCGGGGAGTCATTTCTTGTTTTGGTTGGGTGAAAGAGCAGAAGGGGAATGGATATTGCATGGAGAACCATTTTGCCCTTAACTTGATCATACCTTGAAGCAATCTCAACAACTGTAGCTTTATACTCACACACACTCACACACTTGCATATATGTATTGCGGTGTTTTCACTTTCTTTCTAGCTTTTGAATCCCCAAACTACTTCAGATCTTTTTCTCTACCATGGTAAAGCTTGCAATGTAATTTTTATGAGAACAATTCGGTATTCCCCAGGTCCGAACGCTGGGGTGGTGACCGAAGCACCCGGGATGGCGTGGCTGGGAGCCGTTCACGCGTGCCCGGGGCCTGGCCTGCCTCTCCCGGTCCCAGGCACACTGCAAAGCTGGAGCTGGTGCTGGGTGAGCCCATCAAAACCTTCCTTATTAGCAAGGGGGGTGGGGGGCCATCTTTTCTCTTGCAAGCTTTCCCTCCCTGACCGCAGCCGCGCCGCAGCTGCTTGAGCACCACCGCTCTTTGCACAACGCGGCTGTGTCCAGCGTTTGGACGCAGCCCCACCTCGCCCTGATCTTCTGCCCTTTTTGTCTGGGAGGGACTCGCAGCCCCCGGCCCCGGGCCCGTTATCTGCAGCCCGCTCCGAGGGCCATGGGGGGGGCCGTGGCGCAGGGCCCGGCGGCGGCGCGGACTACACCTCCCGGCAGCCCCGCGGCGGCGGCGGCGGTTCCGCCGCTGCGGCCACCTGACCGTCACGTGACGGCGCGGCCCGGGGGCGCCGGGCCGGGCCGGGCCGGGCGGCGGCGGCGGCGGCAGCATGGGGCACCGCGACCGCATGTTCAAGGTGCTGGTGGTGGGCGACGCCACGGTGGGGAAGACGTCGCTGGTGCAGCGCTACGCCAACGACAGCTTCAACCGGCACTACAAGTCCACGGTGGGAGGTGAGCGGGGCGCCGCGTTCGTGCCCCGGAGCCCGGCGGCGCCCGGCCTACCTGCGGGAGGCTCCGCTCGCGCTCGCGGCACCGACGGCGAAAAGCTGCTCCGCGGGTTGTCCCGTCTTGTGGGGCGCAGCGGGTCCTCGGGCGGTTTGGAGGCATCCCCGGGTCATAGGCTGTAACGGGAAACTTGCTCCGCTCCTTCCCTGCAGATACAAAAACCTTGCAGTAATTTGTGAAGCGAACCATCGTCAGCCTCTAATTACTGTGTTTTGCAACTGCTGTGGCAGGCCTGGGAGGCAGCTCCTGGGGTGCCCCTGCTTAATGAGGCCCCTGGTGACAGACGAGCTAGTAAGTGTTGTAGCTCTTCAGGGAGGGATCTGGGTGCCCGTCCCTGCTCCCTCCAGAGCAAAGGCCCCGCTGAGCCCTCATCTGCAGGGCTGCAGCTGCGGCCTCGGATCTCTCCGGTAAAAAGCGAAACAGCATTGCTTTGACACTTACTTTAGCAGCGCTTTCACGTTGCTGAATACGAGTTCTGCTGTAAAACGGGGCATTGGAAAGAGGATGGGGGAAAGAACAGCTTTATAACAAGAGGTCTTGGACAAGACTTAAGTAGAATATATTTTTCTTTCTTTAACACCAGTGTAAGTGAATGATCTCAAAAGGGCAGGAGGTGCCAAGGCTTTACTCAAGAAATCCTTTTGCTTTACTCAGCAAATCCCTTTGAGGACCTAAAATGCTGGAGGCAGAGCACAGCTGTTTAAATCTTTTCCCTCACAAATTCAGAGGGAACAAATTGGTCAGAAATCGAAAACACTGGAGGGCCGTATCCTATTGGAGCAGCGAGATACGAAGCGCTTGGAGTTGTGCCTGCACAGTCATTCACAGCTGCAGATTTTTTTGTTTAATCTTCTTTAAATGTGTTCCTAGCTTCAAAAAGTTCCAGGCCTGTTGAGCACAGATGACAGCTTGGCTGGACAGTTTTCCTCTTGCAATGAAAACTTGATGTATCATAATCTTCTGAAAAAAATTGAGTGTTTTCCTTTTCTACTCCCTGGGCATTTGTTACAGTTGAGTTGTAGATGGTGGGAAGTGGTAAATTGAAAGCAAACACTGTGCTCCATGTACCAGTGACTAAACGGTTTAGGCAGTGCAGAACAAAGACAGGCAACAACAGCAAATCCAGCATTTTATTGGGCATTTTTCTGAGTTTCCACTAGGATTATGAATTTTAAAAGGAGGCATGGAGCATGATTAGCTCTGACTTTTTACTTAAAACTCTGCCTTTGTGCATTATTAACCCTGAGAAGATCCAGTTCTTTGGTCTACCATTTAAACTGTGGATTAGAAGTACAAAAGGCACGATCCAAACAGCACTTGACTGAAACAGAGTTGGGTGAGGGAAGGTTTCCTTAAAGCTCTCCAAGCGATAAGGTTTCTAGTGGCCTTTTGTTTGCATTGTGGTTATCCAGGCCTATGTGCCAGAGGAATTCTTATTTCCTGAACTTTTTTTCCTTCTGGCCTTAGCTCTTGGTGTCACCAGTGCCAGTGTTACAACCCCGGGGATGAAGAATGGGTATCTTCCGCAGACTGGAAGCTGTGGGTGGGATCTTTACAAGCCCTGCTGGTGGGCAGTGTCTGATGCCAAAAAAGCCCTGTGTTCTGGGGTAGTGAAGTGGCCACCTGGTGCTGCATTTGCTGGAAAACTCTGCTGCCATTTGTGAGGGCTTCGACAGCAGGTTGGCTGGGCTTTGCAAGACAGGGAATGCTGCTCTCTTCTGTTATTTAACTCCACCCAAAGTCTAATGTTCAGGAAGGGAAAAGCAAAGTGTAGCATCTTTATGCAGGGATGGGATGCTGATAATGCCCTTGATTTCTTCTTTTCCAAAGGCATTTTGTTTGCCTGTGATCCTTCTCTCCGAGCACCCAGGGTTCGTAGCAGACGGTGTGTGGAGCCGTCTGGATTTAACACCTGTTTTGCAGCTGTCTGTGATGGAGGAGAGGGGGACAGCGCTTGTGGACCCTCTCCTCGGGGCCCCTGTCTGTTCTGTGTTGGCGTGGGTGGTGGTCCAGTATGAATTGCCATTGCTATGACAGCGGTTGCTGTGGTGTCCTATGCCTGGCCCTCTGGGGAAACGTTGAGGAACAAGTCCAGTGTTGTCAATGTCCCTAATTGGGTTTCATTTCTTTTGGGGGGTTTTCTAGTGGATTTTGCTCTGAAGGTGGTGCAGTGGTCAGAATCGGAGACGGTACGACTCCAGCTCTGGGACATTGCAGGTATGTTCAGTCTGATATGAAGATAAACCCTAAAAATCTGTGGAATATCAAGGGGCAAGATTGTTCTGCTTTGTGATGTTCTTCTAGTTTGCAGTGGTAATTTAAATATTTAATCAAAAGCTCATCTGCAAAGAATACAGCAGCACAAATGATAAATTCTGTGGAGCCTTTCTTTTCAATTTCAAAGCCAGAGCAGACTGAATGGGGAGACAGGTTGATTTGTAACTGGATATATAACTTCTCAGCTCTAAGTCTTCTGTTAAAATACTGATTTCTGGCATGATAGCCAGGAAGGCCTGATTCTTGTATCTAAACTTGGAGTACTTCCATTGAATTCAATCTGGTCTTGCTGCTGGGATCAGAACTGGGTCTTGGAAGTTGCTATCTGGCTGCTCAGTGACCTGTGTGAGCAGAGTTGGTGGTTTCCTAGGGAACAAGCGTCCACATCAGAGCTGGAGAGGCCGGCAAGCAGCAGTCATGGAAACAGGACACTGTTACATGCCCTGGAGGTGGTGGGCCTGGGTCAGGAATGGGGCACGTTGTGGGGGACAGTATTATGCAGTGAAGTGGACTGAATAGCATCTGCTGCTTAGAAAAGCACAAAAAACCTCTGTTCCTGAGTTTTCTTAGCACTAGAAGACAAAGAACAGATAGGTGCAGTAGTATCTCTAAAATGGCACCTCTGGATCTAGAGTAGTGAGGAAAACAAGGTTGTGGCTTCCTCTGGTTTCGCTGTTCAGATGTGTGTGCCTGGAATCTCTAAAAAGAAAACAGGAAGGAGAAGTTTGCAGCAAGAGGATTGCAGCAAGAAAGTGATTTCAATTTCAGACATCAAAAAGACGTTTAAGATTTGGAAAGCAGAGTGGCCATATTTGTCACAGCGCTCTTGACGTGCGCTAAGCTGAAGGGGATGTACACGCAAGATAGTCCCTTCCTCATTGCTCTTCCCACCTGAAAGGGACACACGTAGTTTGAGGTAACTTAATTCTGATCTCTTCAGAGTGTGAAGCCTGTTGACCAGCTACAGAGCTATGTCAGAGCTCACACTGTAATCTGTGCAGTGTCAGAAGTGCTAGTTTTCACTGTGCCACTGACCCACGTAACGTGATGTGAACACTTTGTGGTTTGCCCCATCTAAACAAGCATAATCAAGCCATATAGCAGCATGGTGGGGTTACTCTCTAGATATGCTTTTGGTAGTACAGACAGGCCGTAAGGTTTAAAGAGTAATAACAGCATATGTGAGTTTTAATAATTTTTTGTTTAATATCAAACTTTTTTCTTCTGAGAGGCTGTATTTGTATTGCTGTGTCTCCACCAAGCACTCAGCAGCAGTGGATGAACAGTGACTGGATGAACCCTCCTAGAACTTTACTGATGGCTGTGCTTAGTGGCAAGACACGCTGCTGTTAGCAGATAAAACTGTGGCTGGGGAAAGCATGCTTAATTTAAATTGTTACATAGAGAGTGATGCAAGTATTTCTGGGACATCTGAGTGTCTGGGTCAGTGTTAAGAACTCCCATTTGTTTTATCTATCACTGCGTTGCTGAGGTGCGCAAGGCAGGATGCGTCTTAATGCCTCTATTTCCTCCTTAATTAAGTGGACAGTGTTGGTACCTCATTTTCTCAGCGGACGCTATCATGGGCATGATATCTGGGTGATCAAATTTAACAAAGATAACTCTGAAAAAAGAAGGTTCTTCTTTTCTTCCTCAAGGGCAGGAACGCTTCACGTCTATGACCCGGCTGTACTACAGGGAGGCATCAGCCTGCATTATCATGTTCGATGTCACCAACATCAGCACGTTCAGCAACAGCCAAAAGTGGAAGCAGGATTTGGACAGCAAACTCATGCTGCCAGATGGGAACCCTGTGCCTTGCCTACTGCTGGCTAATAAAGTAAGTGGCTCTAGATGTACTCTGAGTGTGTTTGTGTGTGTGCATGTGTGTATACACACACATTACCATACTTTTACAACCACAAAGGGAGTGAAAAATGGAAAGAGAGACTTTTTTTTTTTTTTTTAGTCTTTAACTTGCAGTAGACTGGGAAGGTTGTGTATGACATGGCAGGTAAAGCCTCTCCTCTTCAGAGCTGCCAGAGGGATGTCTACTTTTGGACGCAGTGTCAAGTTTCACTGTGTGGATTGCTTGCTGTCTTTAATGATTTATCTTTCTTTCATTTAAAAACTACCTTTATATTCTACATGTGCCAACATTGGCTCAACAGCCCTTTCCAGATTCAGTTCGAGACTTGCCCGGTTTGAGAGAGTCTGAAGTTGGAAATGAACCAAAAACGTGATGGGTGGGCAGGAAAATGGCTTTTCTGCTTCTCCACTTCTTCAGGAAGAATGTTTTCCCCCGACAGCATTTTTAAAGTAACATTCTTGCCTGCATTAAGGAGATCTGTGTGTATGTCATTAAAGTAATGTAATTGCAGAAATACAAGCTCTTATTGGACAGGTTTTCTTGCTGCCTTTTCATACCTCCTGCTGCCATCAGTGTGATTGCTTCAGTGGCACTACATCAGTAAAGTTTCCTTGCTGCTGATAGGCCTGGCATATTTTGGATGAGTGACAATGCTTTTCTGTCCTGTTCTGGGTGAACCTCAATTCCGTGCGTGCTTGACTGAGGTGTGTCAGTATCTCAGATTAGATAAATATATTGCTGCTTGCAACATCCCATTAAGAACCTTGCCCTAAGAACTCTCTATCAGACTGCGATCTGGGAGATGTGAGAGGCCGAGCCTACTTGCTGCCTGAACACAAGCAGTAAATGGGTGAGGGGAAGAATTTCCCTCCCAGCTTAAAAATTAAAAGGCTAAACTTAAAATGACTGACTCTTGTTTTACAGTGTGACCTTTCCCCATGGGCAGTGACAAGAGAAGAAGTGGATCGGTTCAGCAAAGAAAATGGGTTTTCTGGTTGGGTGGAAACATCTGTCAAGGAAAACAAGAATATTAATGAGTCTATGAGGTAGGCACAGTGACTTGTGGTACATCTAAAGAGTTAATTCCCTCTTTCAGACACCACCATCTTCAAGGTGAGGGGAGATGCTGTCAGTTAGTAACAAATAGCAGCAATAACATGCAAGTAAATCTCCTAAAGGGAAACAAAATTCTGAAAGGTCAGAAGTTTTCCTCTCCTTGGTTAAGGGGCAACATGCTTTTGGAAACAGAAATTCTCTAAACAATACCATGGATATTTTTTCATATTCTGGCCTCTGCTAGGAGGATGGGACTTCTTGGGTAAAGAGATTAGAAATTCTTTTGTAATGTACCAAACCTTTAATTAAGGATTTGGCCTTTTCTGAAAGGTATCAGACTGCAGTGTTGGGAATTGACACTTTATCTTGACATTTGGTAGGAAGCCTGTTGCTGTGTCCCAGTCCTAAACTGGATCCAAGGTGAAGTAGTTGCAATAGACTTTGTAATACAGTTATTGCAGTGTCTTCTGATGCTGCCAGAGAATAGCAGTAATAGCAGTAATGCTGTTGGCAGTGCCTATGAGATTCTCTAGCCTGACTGTTTAGTCCTTAAAGTTCTGAAGTTTTGCGTTCTTCTAGAATGAATCGTTACTTCTCTTTTGTACTGCTTCAAAACTGTGTAGCACAATGCTGCTTGTTTAAAAAAAAAAAAAATCTATATTTGTTTTCTAGAGTCCTGATTGAAAAGATGATGTCCTCATCCACCAGCGATGGAAGTTCCTCTGCTTCTGGGAGTGGGGATTATATTAACATAAAAGAGACATCCTCACCGGGCTGGGCTTGCTGTTAGATGCACTTACTACACCATCTGCTCTGGGTCAAGCAGCAATGTCCTTTTTTTATTACTTTTAAACCAGCTCTTGCTGGTATTTTTACATGATAATGAACTGTCTCCTCTTCGGTGCACATCGGCACTCAATAGAGCATTGCTGCAATGATTTTTGGGTGAGGAGTAGAAAGAGGAGAGGAATGAGAAAAGGATTCATCTTCTAGTGTAGTGGCAACTGGAAGTTCTGCTGCTGTAAGGTGGCGCAGCCTGTGTTCAAGCACATGGCTTGGATTCATGATTTTTAATTTGGAGCACTTCATTGTCTCACATGTGACTGCCTGTCTCGGGCAGGGGGGAGGATGGGGAAGGTATATTTTAATAGTGTTGTATTTCTCACTCCCCATTACGTGCATACAGTAAACACACACGTGCCATGCTGAAGTGTTACAGTGACCTTCTTTTGATGCATGCAAAGCTCAAGTGGTCTTTCTGTGCCTTCAGATTCACAGTGTGGCATTACAGCAAACTCTTTACTTCATGCTCTGGAACTACATACCTCTGCTTACATGCCATGGAGAGACCAAAACATCTCATCGTTGCCACTGACTGTCCTTAAAATGCGCAGCCAAATGCAGATTAGCACAGTGCCCCATGTTACTGGACCTGTAAAATAATCAGTATATGAATTTCAAAAATTGTATAGCACAGCCCTCACTTACGTGGGTACTGGCTGCGGTGCTTGCAGCAGAGACCTCAGATTTTTGTCAAGAATCGTCCGGTTGCCTTACGTTCATTTTTTCCTCATTCATTCTCTAGCACAAGCATATGTATTCTGATCTGCTGACACTTTATTAGGGCACCAAGAGCTGAATGAGGAATAGGTTGTAAACTCCTTTGTATGATGGAACAACAGTCCTTTTCACTTTTAGAACACCCTGTAACCTGCAATCTCAAATAGCTTTGCAATTGCTGATGAATTGCCTTCCCACAATTATTCTGTACTGGTGAGTGAATTTGGTAGCAGGGATGCTGCTGGA
Organism: Dromaius novaehollandiae; assembly: GCF_036370855.1. Lineage (NCBI taxonomy): Eukaryota > Metazoa > Chordata > Aves > Casuariiformes > Dromaiidae > Dromaius > Dromaius novaehollandiae. The sequence continues at coordinate 5,385,048 of NC_088124.1, read as the reverse complement.
GATACAGCTCTCTGAAAGCCCACCTGCTGATTTTAGTGGTCCAAGGGGGAAGCAAAGGAGAAGACTTTGCGGGACAAAAGGAAGTGAAGAGAACCACTCCCCACTTGCCTTTTGGTGCCCGCTTTTTCCTAGCATATCCCCCAGGTATTCGTTGTTTTTGAGAATGGTTCTTGCCACCCCCTCCCCTCCAAACAAAAAAAAGTCAAAGCACATTAGATAATTATCTTAGAGTTAATAGGAAACTCAGTCTATAAGGCTGTGGTTATATAGTATTGCATGCGTTTTATATAAGCATGCTATGCTATAGAATTATCTTACTCATGTTTTAGGTTAAGATTTAAACAAATGCCCTTCAATAATGTTTTTACCTTCTCTAGTAGATTAAATAAGGAGTGTGTTGAGGGGTGGAAATACTGAATGACTTTTCCTAAGAGCTAATCTGAAAACAGGACTATAAATTTATTTGTCAAAATTCATCCTGAATTAGGACTGCTCTTTGGCAAAGTTTCCTCTGTCTATCTTTTCTTATTCTATATAATCTATGGAGGGAGAGGGCAGTGAGAACAGGAACTGATTACCTTCACTAAGTATAAAAAAACTTCTGACTGTTTGTTCTCAGGAGCTGAAAAGCACTGATACGTGAACAGTAAGTGCTATGGAATTTAGGCCTAGTGTTTTGTTCTGTTATTTTTATTAAAAGCTAAGATATCTGGGATAGGATTCTGTTATGCAAATATTGTTGAATTCAGTTTTATAGACAAATATGCTTCTCCATGAGCTTGGGTTCACTGTAAAAACCATGTGAAATGCTATTGTGGAGATAGTACCTGAGAACTTGGAAGTAGAACTTATTAGCAACAAAATGGAACTGTCCTGTTGAATTTTACTTCCTAAATATGATATGAAAAAGGAAGGGTTTTTTATCCTTTATGGAACACAGGGAAAGGGTCTAATTTTTAAAAAGGCCTATAATGAGATTGTTAAGATCCATACATTATTTATTGAATTCTGTATGTGCACCTCAAAAAGTTTGAGCAAAGAGTTCAAGTATTAAAGCTGGCTTTACACATGAGGAAACTGAGGCAAACAGCAGAAGGACTCTGCCCAGGACCAACTATTCAAGTCAGTAAGAGCTTGGAACTAATACAGATTTTCTAATACCTCTTTCAACAGCCTAGCCATTAAGCCATACGTAGGAAAACATCTTTATACTGTTTGTATGTCAGTTTGCTATGCATCAGTGTCTCTCTGGTTTTTGGATCTCTTAATTTTGCATAAGTGCCTCTCAGATATGAGCAAAAAGCCAAAATAAGATCTTTGAATATCTGTTTGTATTATATATAATTTCTGTTCTGGCCAGTGGTTTCCGGTACTGATGTATACCTTGAGGTTTTTCTTCCACACAACTTACTGCTTGTTAATATCCTAAGAGACGCAGCAGACAAGTGTCAAAAACTAAGCCTACACAACAGAAAGAGTCGTTACTTGAGATCTTTATAAAAAACCGTCCAGACAGGAAAACGATTTGACTGTGCAAATGTGTTTTTTCAGAGTGCTCTCTGTGGCACGTAAGGTACTTGGGAAAAAAAAATGCAGGTTTTCTGGCAACCTTGATTTAGTCCTGTAAAACAAACTGTAATTCAAAGGCCCCATTTAAACATGCTTTTTGCTGTGTTAGGCAGTATTCAAAAAATGGTTGCCTGTGAAATTGATTGTGTCCAGCTTGTGTTGGTTATTTTAGTTTTTAAAACAACTGCAGGGAAAAATCCAACCTGAGTGAAGCAAAATTTCTAAGAAATATTTTAATCAAACTTAAGCTTTGTTTGTGCAGACTGGTAAAAACTTGCTTCGTTTTCCTGATTTTTCAGAAAAAAATCAGAAGAGCCTTGTCTTTGTTCTGATGAATTTTGCCTAACTGGTGTCTTTGGTCGGAACGGCCTGTTTTGAAATTGAAGGCACTTGATTTTTCCCTTAAGCAGTGTCTAGTTTGATTTCGTACTCTTTGCATAATGCTGGGCCAACTGTACCTATTTCACTCTCTTCCACCTGTTGTTACTTAGTGCTATAACTCTTTAATTTATGTAATAGCTAGGAATTTTTACTGCAATAGAATTTGAAATCATGAGGCAGACTATAGTTCAAAAATACCCAGTCAACAATATAAAAATTTAGCTTTTCTTTTTAACCGCTTGCAGTTATGCACAAGTATTTTAGAGACAGGATTCTGATTACTGTAAAGTTGCAGTATTATCGTGTTTAAAGTTGCAGTATTATCGTGTTTATATAAAGAGAAGAAACTGATGGGAGGATTTCCCCATATCAATCAGTAACTAATGCAGTATTGCAAAAGTTTGAAATAAAAGTTTGACTTTGCTTGTTTAGTAGTTGTTGTTTTCCTGTCTCAACAGTCCTAAGCAATGGGTTCACAAGTTCAAAACAAAAACAGTCTTGCTGTTAACAATCCGATAGGTACAAAGCATGCAGTGTGAACTGTCCTGTCTTGCCAGCAAAATAAATTAGGTGGTTGTCATTGAAACACCTTGCTATCTTGATTATCGTAGTCTTGTTGACCTAAGAGCTAGAGATAAGTAGGCAAAACTTTCCAATCTGTTGAGTCAGTCATAGTGACTTGTAATCCAATATATCCAGCTAATAGGAGCAAGAAAAAAAAACTCCTTGATGTGGTTATTTGTTAATAATGCCTTCCTCCTTATGGCTCATTAGTTTACATAGTGTATTTATGGGCTGGCTATGCAGGCAGGCAGCTGTTCTGAATACCCCTTTCTTTCCTGATCAGCTTCATTTTCATGAGTATTGACTTCAGGACATCTGAATTGATCAGAAAAGTGGTAATAATTCCAAAGGAGAAAATTTAAGATCAAGAAAGGTATTAAATAAACTCGAATTACTCCTATAATTAAAAGACAGCTGCCCATATTTGTATTGTCAAGCCAGTCTTCTCAGATACCCCTGCACACAGTGAAACGTTTTAGAGGTACTACTTTTAATAAAACTGAGGAACCAGTCTCTGAAAAGATTCAAGTGTAAAGTAAAAGTGACTTGCTATTGCAGAAGCTGCCATTTTTATGGACTGTACTTTTTATTTTTCCATGATGAAAGCTGTTCCTTTTCTAAGTAAAATGAGTAATTACAGGTTTCTAGGGGATTAAAAGTCAAACGAACCCAAAACCTTCCTTGGAATTTCTTCTATTTTACATAATTTGTGCCTGTTCTTTACATCTGCTGACTTGTACAGGGAAATAATTGTGGCTGTAATGAAATCAGTACTGATAATGAAATTCATACCAGCTGGACTTAATTTGGTGCATTTCAGCCTAAGAAAAACATTTCACACTGAATCTAAGACTCATCAGTGCAACAAAGAAGTCACGTTAAGTAACAACATGAAAGTGCGTAGATTTACTGTAGATACCATCGCCCAGCATAATGTAAGCTGGGAAATGGAGCTCCCTCGGGCGCATGGAGGTGCCAACTGCTGCTAGGAGCGTAAAATGAACGGGGAAGGGCGACGCAGTGCCCACGGCAGCGGGTCCCGTGTGCGCTGGGGGTTTCTCCGTCTCCAGCGCGGAGCACGGAGGCCGCGTCGGTGCGGCCGGGCGGCCTGGGGCGTTTGTGTATTCAGCCCCGTTAGCCCCCTCTGAAGTAGCGCAGTCCGGCCCTGAATGGAGGCTCACTTCCATGACAAAGGAGCTGCGAGCGGCGGGATGGCGCCGCGATCACCCTCCTGCTCTAACCTCCCTTCCTAAGCCGCAGCGAGCGCCGCTTACCTCAGCGGCCCGCGGCTGGGCCCGCCCGCCCCCAGCCCCACCGAGGCGGCGGCGCGAGCCGGGCCGCGCGGCGACCGTTGGCCCAACGGTCGCCAACGGTCGCGCCGCCGCGGGCCCCCCTGAGGCGGCGCGAGGCGCCGCGCGGGGACGCTGTGAGGGGAGCCGGCAGGCAGCGGGGCCCGGGCCCGCCAGGGGAGACCCGGGGGGCGGCGCGGCGGGGGCCTCGACGCCCCCGGGGCGGCCGGCAGCGCGGCGAGGCGGCGCGGCGCTTCCCCGCGTTTTCCCTCCAAAACCGAGCCGGGCCCCCGCGCGGCGAATCTGCGGGCCGCGCCCCGCGCCCCTGCAGGCCTCCGGCGCCGCGGGTAAAATGCGGCCCGGGGAGCCGCTGCCACGGGAGGGGGGGGCTCAGCGGGGGCCGCTGGGCACGGGGCGGCGGCGCGGCGGCGGCGCGGGCTCGTGGCGAATCTGCTCGCCCGCCCCTCGCTCGCGCTGTGGCTCACAGCAGCTTGAGTGTGTGGGGCGTCCTCTCCTTCCCCCCTCCTCCCCGCGGGGAGGGGTGGGCAGGCTCTGCCCGCCGTGATGGTTCGAACGGGCCAATGGGGCGAGGCGAGCCGCCCCCCGCGGCCAATGAGCGGGGGAGGAGGTGGTGCCAGCGGGCTAGGCTGCGCCGCCCCTCGCTCGCATCCTCTCGGCGGTGCGAACGCGACCATTTTGCGGGGGGGATCCGCGAGCGGCGGCGACTGAGGCGGCGGCGAGCGGTGACCGGGGCGGGGGGGGACGCGCGGCCCACGCAGAGGAGCGGGAGGCTCCTCCGGCGCGGAGCAGCGCGGCGCGGGCCGGCGGCTGCGGCGACCGAGGGGGAAGAGGCGGCTCCGGAGGCGCGGCCTGAGGCGCTGGGCCCAGGGCTCCCGCTCGCTCCCGGGGGGAGGGGACGGGGCCGACACCGCGCCGACAGCAGGCGGCCGTTTTTTCCTCCTTCCCCTCCTGCTTCGGGCGACGTCCTCCGGGCCGGGCCCCCAACCGCCGGGCGAAAATGTCCAGGCCTGTCAGGTGAGTCCTTGGCAGCGCGCGGAGGCCCCGCTCCCGCCTCCCCTCCCACCCGCCGCGCCAGCGCTGCCTCCTGCCGGGCCCGGCCCCCGCCGCGGCCGGCGGCGCTAGGCCCTGCCCGCGCCCTGGAGCAGGCCTCGCCGCAGGCCGGGCCGGGGGCAGCGCGGGGGCGGGGAGGCTGCGCGCTCGCTGGAGGGCGGCCGTGCGGCGGGGCGCCCCGCACGGCCGCGGGGCGGCTGCATGGCCGCGGGGAGGAGCGTGTGCGCGGCCGGGGGGGGAGGGAGGCTGCGCGAATGCAGCATGGGCTGTTTTCTCCCTGGTTTTTTTCCTTTTTCATTTTCTTCTTTTTTCTTTCTTTCTTTTTTTTTTTTTTTTTTTTCCTGGGAGGGCGGTGCGAGCGCCCAGCCCGCCTTGTTGCAGCCCTGGTGTAGGGTAGCGTGCGTTGCCCTAGACTTGCTGGGGGAGAAGGGAGGTGGCAGCGCGTTTTGCCGCACGCTCGTGCCGGTGAGGAGAGGAGGCCTGGAGAGGCCGCGTACAGCCAGCCGTGTCCCATATTTTGCGACGGGGAAAGTGAATATTTGCGCTCTGCCGTGACCCACTTTGGGCAGGGAGCGTGCGGAGTGCACGGATGTAACGCGATTTTCGCGCTTCTCGTGGGGGAAGCAGGCCCCGGCGTAGCTCCGCGCATGCTTTCCCAGGCGAGGGACTGAAGCGGTAGAAAAAAAGCAGAGCATGCTGCACGGTTTTGGGGAGGGGGAGGGGACAGGCATGCGATATGCCGTGACCAGCGAGGGTTTGGAGGAGAGGGGATGTGCATACAAGTTAAACCACGTTTAGGGGAGGAGTTAGGAGGAGCCGCCCCCTCTGGTGGGAACAGCACTGCACACACGCCCTTTTCCTCTCGCCTTAAAACTAACTGCTCTCTCCGAGTCGGCTTCCTGCTGGTGGTCTGCCCCCTCCCCACGAGGGGCCTGGTGTTAAGTCGTGGGCTTGGGGAGGAGGAAATAGCGGGCCGTTTAGCTGCACGGGCTGTATTCTCCCCGGCAGCAAAGGAGGTAGGTCGCAGTGTTTGTGTCTTACGAAACAGCATTGGATCAGGAGCGTGGAGCTCCAGGGAAAGCTCCCCTATGCTGCTGAATTGTGTTAATTTTGAAAATGCACAGTGTACAGAACTTCCCCATGCTTTTGATAGTTTGCCTACAGGATTTTCATTTTTTACACCTCAGTGTGAACTTGTGATTTAATTTTTCTTTGTAGAAAAGGTAAGATGCTTCATAATGTATACTTTGTTCTGGAACTTACTCATTTTCAAGATATATTAGGTAATTGGTTGTACTTTTTATTCCCAGTGAACCTGATTTAGGTTATGGAATAAATACATTGATTTTAGAATATGAAATGAATTTTGGTTATGAAACTTATATATATAATATATAGGTGATAAGCCTTATATTTTAAGTAACATCTGTTAAAACAAGATAATTAAAAAAAAAAAAAGATTAGGACTACCTTGCTGATTAGGGAGGAAACACTTGCTTTGCAATGACTCTTTTTTTGGTCAGTAGTATATTTAATTCCTGCATGCAAAGGTAAGGGTAAATAAATCTATTAACTTCCAGTCTTAGGGAGTTGTCCAGAAGGTGCACTAATAGGACTGTGTATACTCTGCTCTGAAGCATCAGTTTTTGGCCTTTTGCAAGACAGGATGTTGGACTAGATGGACTAGTGGTCTGATCTTGAATGACAGTGTCTGTGTTCTGGAATACAGTGATGATGTGACTTTGCTGCTCAGTGTGACACTTCAGTGTACGTTCTGCTGGCAATATACTTGCCAGCACTGGAGTCTTACTACAGGTAAGGAAAGTGTTGTATCTTTAAAAGTATGGTTTCTAAGGTTTCTGGTATTAATGAACTTTGTAAGCAACAATTTCTAAACCAAAATAATATCTAGAAAATCATGCAGTGTTGTGAAACACCTGACTTGTCATACCCACAGCTGACATGTACTGGTCTACAGCAAAATTCAATGCCAAAGTCCAGCAGGCTGTTAGTGGTAGAATACCTACCTTTTGGCATGTGCCAGAAATAGATCTAGCTGTATTTAATAACCCTTTCGGGACAAAAATCTTCACTTGCCTGTCTATTATATTGGTTCACTTGGTAGTGACTGGATAACTCCCATAATAGATTTTAATCCAAAACTTTTCAAATTGTATATATTTTTTTTCTGGATATCTTACAGTATTGATAATAGGGAAGTCTAGTGAAAGATTCCTCATCAGAGTTAGTTTTAGTGATGGGAGGGCTTTTCTTAGTTTGGTGGTCTTTGAATTTACGTCTGCTAGTTTTTAGTTAATACGTATGCATCAAACAATAGAAATTAGGGATATCTGTTGGGTTCTATTCTATGGAGAAGTAGAAGATTAGCTTCAGACTGATTCTGACTGTTGAAGTCAGTTTCTTAAAACTGTTCAGTGAAGAAGTAGTAATAAAGCCCCCTTATTTACAGACTCCATGCATTTTAATTCAGAACCAAACACTTTCTACTTAGCTAGAGTTCTCTTAGGTGGATGGAGATGGTATCTGCATTATTGTTATGACAAGTAATAAAAATTATAACCTACAGTTGTTGAATCTCCACATCTTACTCCTAACTATTCTGAAATACTGCAAAGAACATGTAGAGTTGGTGGTTATGTAGTTACATCCTTATCTATTCTTGAATATAAGTGATAACATTTTGATTTACTATTTTTATGTACAGCATCAATTAATACATCTTAATGATGTATTTTAAGTAAGAATTTTGACTTTAAATTTGATGCAATTCATTTCTGCCTGTTACTCACTGGTCACTTTCACTTGCTGGTACTCCTCTACTACAGGTATTGCGAAATGAAACAATATAGGCAAGTATTTAAACCATAGCTTGTTCATTTGTTTTTGGTTTTTTAGATTAAAATCAATAATGAATGGATTTATTTCAGTGTTTCAAGGCTTTATAGCTTTATGTTCTTAGTTCTTCTGTAGTAGTAGCTCTCAAGTCCCAGTCTTTTATTGGCACTTCAATGGAAAGGTGCTCCTTCTAAATTGTAGTTGCAGGAAAAAATAAATTTATCTATTAAATGTAACTTGTTTTGTTGCCGGTATTATACCTGGACAATGTAAATATAAATATTGTTGTGATCCTGGAAACACTCCATGGGGTAGCAGGAAAGCAGCACTTCCTAGGGGACTGGCATTTAGCTTAGATAAGAATGTGTGGTAATGTCCAGAGACATGCTAGAGGCTTTCCAGGTTAAGTAAAAAGATATGATCCTTGCTCTGAAAACTTTAAAGAGATACAAAGGCTGAGGTAGAGGTACAATAAAAATCAAATTACCATGAACAACACAGACTGCAGAATTGATTCTTTTTCCTTGCCACTCAGCATCAGAGCACTTCTGTATTGTATCTTCAAAATATTCTCATTTGTAGTTACGTTCAAATGGAGGATGGGCACAAGGCTGCTTAAACTGTTGCTGCATAAATCATTTAATTGTTTTATGGAGTTTCAAGTCATGTGTATCCCTAAAAATTCTGCAGATACCATGAGCAGTGCCTAGTCTTACAGACGTTTGGAGTTACACCAAGTCCAGACCCAAACAATGACCTCTGTAATTGGGAACCTCTAGTCGGTGAGTCTTGTCTGAGTACAGTTGTGCCAATTTTTAAATAGACTAACACCATAGTGACGTGTTTTAGGTAAATAACTGTCACTAGGCTTAAATGTTTCAACTTCTGATGCATTATTATAAGTTGATGTCTGCTTATTTAAGGCCTAAATCTAGCACTGCATATTTGTATTGCACAATTTAGGAAATATTTCGTATAGGTATTTTCAGTCTGTTTGTCCATCTATATAAAAAGAGGCACCACAGTGATGCTTTAAATGACAATATTTATTGGTAATAAGTAGTCCTCAAAGTATAACACCTTTACCAACTGGAATGAGAACCAGAAAGTGAAACTGACCACTTTGTCTTTACCAGGCCTATATGAAGCCTTTAAATGAAGAAAAGTTGATAACACTTTTCGTAAATACTTAGCTTGGTGGTTATGTTGGTTAACTGCTGTATTAAAAACAAAAAAAAAAGCCAGTAGCTATTTAATCTCTCATTCATTTTACTTCCCAGATTGGACAAGAGGATAGGCTCATGTTTCTGCTGATAATCATTTGACCTAAATGTTCCTCTTCACTACGTGATATAATCAGTTATTAGTTTTTTTGAAGACTTCCTGTGGCTTTGCTTTTCAGGAGTATATGTATTTTCTAAACTTGGACCTTTGACTTTACCTATGGATTTTTAACACCTGTGGAAATACCATGGATCTAAGCATTCCCTTCTTTAAAAAACAAAAAAGCTTTTTGTTTGGTTGTTACACTTTGTATATTCCACTCTTGAACTCTTGTATCCTGACATATCACAGGATCACAGAATGGTTGAGGTTGGAAGGGACCTCTGGAGATCATCTAGTCCATGACATCTAATCCTAGACATGTTGACTTACACTGAGGTTTGAGGGAACCTCATTAGCTGAAGATGAGGTATTATTATGCAATCCTTAATCAGTTGTGTAGGCAGTTAGGTGTACTTCTAAAGGTTAATATTGCTTTTCATCATTTTTAAAACTGTTGTTAGGTATCAAATATTAGTTGTAAGGGTTACAATACAGTTCTGAGTTCTAATTAAATTACTTGAGTATTGCTATGCTAAATAAGTACTTCCAATGTAACATGTAAATGAATTACTAAATGAATTACTCCTGAAATTATTCCTGACATTTTGGACTGGCAGCTGATACTAAAAACTTACACTTTCAGGGCCCCTCTTCATACCTTTTCTCCCAGAGTTTCTTCTCACATGCACACTTCACATTGAGCTGAATTAGCAAGTACATTATATTAAAATTACACTGTATGTTTTAAATCATATTGAACAATATCCTTTCCAGCTGTCTACTAGACTGTCTTTTTTTGTGCTCAGTCTAACTGAATCTAACAAATATTTTCATGTCTGGTTGCTTGTCCTGTCATCTCTTAGCGTCTGCTGGTGGAAAAGAGATACTCTTCATTGACAAAACCGGCAAGTGTTCCCCCCCACACACCTAGATCTTAACGTCAGTGAGTTTATCTACTCTGCAGCCTTTATCATGGTGATCTAATGAAAGATGCAGTCTGTCTTTGCAAGCTTAATGATTTTGCAGAGTCATTAAGCATTGCACATCAGTGCTGTTGACGGTTGTAAAGAAGATTGTAAGTTGGTCTAAATGGGGTGCATGATGAGTATAGAATGAGAACGGTGGATGCAAGAGCAGTTTGTTTCACATTTCTGCCCTTGTGGGCTTATCTGGTTTTAGTGGGAAGACCGTCTCATCAAGTTTCTATCTTCAGTAATACCAGTGTAGATACTCCCTCTTTCTCCCTACTCTGCTCTTTGTCCTGCAAAGCAAAACAAAGAAAAACAAACAAACAGCCTTCTCTCTTATTGTTTTCTGCCATAGTGATATTTTTATAATACAAAAATCAGTGCTCCTGTAGACAAGGTAATGAGTGTATATCAGGATTTAATTTCTAGCTGGATGCTTATAGGGTACACTGCTTAGAAAGTGGAAGGAGATCTGTGACATTTTTTGTTAATGTTTTTTCTAACTATTACCTTTTCAGTACTTATCGATTTAATATGGGTCTCTAACTGAAATAAGCAAGATGAAACTCAGTATGACCAATTTATTACAAGGTGGCAGTATTACAATTTCCATCTTGCTTGTTAGATGAGTGATGTCTAAAACCATTGTTCTACAACTGCTAGAACAGAATATTCTTTTTTCTGATTATGTTTTTAGAGAAAAGTGTAATATGTGATACATGCACCAAACTAAACATCATCTTTAGTAATTTTGTTGTTCTTCAGATGCTCACCAGAATAAACTTAGTGTTTTTACATGTAAGATGTGGCAGAAGACAGTTTTCAGGAAGACTGCCTGTTGGAACAGGGGTTTGAGTTTGAGGCCTAGCCTGTGTGGTGCACCATAAGATAAGTCTTAATAGTTGTATTCCTAATTTGGTATTTTGCAGTATTCAGACTACAAGTGGGCAGTGCTCTGCAGCACATCATGTTTGTACTTTGTTCTACTCGTGTTTCCCCTCAGGCCTGAATGTGATACAACCTGTAGAAATCTATTGACTGGTCTTGCCTTTTTTGTTTGCGTGGGCTTTTTGTGGTTTGTGGGGGAGGCTGACTCTTTTGAGTGGGTTGGTGTAGGGTTGAAGTAAATTGATTATACTGCTTCATCTCTTGAAGTCTGCTGCTGTAAGCCACGAATAGAGGCACTTGTACAAGAGGGAGGTGTATAATTGATTTCCAGTTGATCAACAGCAGGAGTGCAACTGTGATTTTTGGGGGATATCTTTCAACTGAACAATCTTATCAGGAATGTGTGGTATTAATCTCAAAGTATGGTTCAGTTATGGAAAGTGAATGTGAAATTCAACAGTCTTGTTCTCTGCAGTTTAGGAGAAGCAAAGGGACTTGTGGTTCATGTACTGGATGGCATTTGAGTTGACTTCTATTTGCAGCAGTCATCAAGTCTGTGATAGTGGGTAGGTCGCTTAATTTCTCACTTGCCAACTCTTTTGCAGCTGTAATAGCGTGATACTACCTCACGTGACCGTCACTGCAAAATTAAGTACATCGTTGGCTTTGGGTCATAGGGACCGTGAAAAAGGGATGTGTGTGTGTAGGGTTCTGCTCTTATGCCTTTCTCAGTCTCCTCCTGCTTCTCCTCCTCCCTTTTTGCGTATTGGCCATAAGAGCAGGACATTTGGTATCTGACTCTGAGATGTTAACAGCGGTGTGTTAGATCACAAGTGTAGTTCAGTTGCATAGCTGTCTTGTTCCCTTGAGTAGCTGGATTACAGGGCAGTTATACCTTATCAATAGAGTAATTAGGACAGGTACTGAAAATAATAGCCCAAAACCTACTTTTATTTTTTAGGCTTCAGTAAGTTTGAGAAACATATCTAATTTTGTTGGCAAGTGAGGCACTGATTTAAGTAACAGCTGCTTATTTAGTTAACTATATTTATCTAGAGTTGGCCATTATGTTTGCATTATTGATACCTGGTTACTTTTGCCACTTTCAGTTTAGAGAGCAGAAAAGGTGCTGATGGGGTAAAGAAAGTGTGGGTCTGTGCTCATTTGCTATCCAAATACATAGGGTGTGTAAAATGCATAGCTTTTCCTATTATTGTGTCAAATAATGCAGCTAATCATCATAACTCTCTCTTAAATCTCATTAGAGAATCAAAGTAACTAACTGACAAAGCACCCCAGAATACCCTGGTGGCAGGTATTGAAAACTTCTCATGCTTTAGAAAGAGGGAACACATGGGGGAGCAGATATCTGGAGGAGGAGGTATGAGAATAAGCATGATTATATTGAGCTGTAAAAAGCAGAGTTCCTCTCCCCTGGTCCTTTCCCCACCCAAAAAGTAGTTAAGAAATGGTTTCTTGAATTTGTGATGATATTTGGAAACATCTTAGTACACTCTTCCCAAATTATTATTTAATTAAAGAGTTGATGAGTCAAAACCAACAATTTCAAGCATTACTACAAGAAGTTGAATGTTTCGATTTTATTTCAAGAGTATCGTTTTTAAAATCACTAAAGACTATTTGAAATGCGAAGAGTCTTTTTGCAGGGACACAGGAAGGAGACATAAATCCTTTCTTTACTTTTCTAAATCATTCTGAAAGGTCCTTCAGTAATTTGGTCTGGAAGATATCATTGATTGCAAAAAACCCACAACCATGATACTTATTTATAAAGCTTCTTTGCTTTTTATTCAGTAGTATATTAATAGTGATTATCCCTGCCTGGCCTGTGTATTGGCACTGGCTGATGTTATATGAAGAGTAATGCATGCTATATAGAAAACTTGTAAAACAAGTGCTGTTAATACTAGGAATATATTTAATATGTTGTGAGCATGTTAAATTCACCTGCTTGTTTTATACCTGGAATTCTATTCTTAAATATCCCAGCTTTGAGACCGGGTGTCAGGAGGAGGTTTGGCTTTCAAAGTTTCAGCGTGTTTAAAAAGAGGAAAAAAAGAATCACACCTTAAGTGGTTGATTAAATAGTTTAGCATCTTAAAATCCATCTTTAATCTTAGGATGCCAACACTGCTTTTAAACACTGCTTTCAGTAATCGTAGCTGAAAATGAAGCAACGGTACAACAATTTCTATGGTTTTAATAGTGAAAGAGCTGCATGGCACAAGTTAAGATAGCTCTTTCTGACTGTAGTTGTGAGCCATAAGAGTCCTGCTTATCAAAAAGCACCTACAGGTTCTGAGAATATAATCCAGGCTATTATAATGACTCTCTTGGAAAACACTAGAATGTACTGGGTGCTCATTGCTGACTTTGAAGGTATAAGTGACTTATTTGTGAGAGGTTTCTTGGGATGTTTTCGGGGGTGTGACTTTTTTATTCTAAACTACGAATCCTGCACTGGAAACAAGTATATGGTACTTTCTTGTTAGCTAAAGAAAGTTTTGCATCTCTGAGATTATGAATTGCTGATTTTCCCCCTTTTTAACAGGAACAGGAAGGTGGTCGATTACTCACAGTTTCAGGAATCGGATGATGCTGGTAAATGACTTTGTTCTTAGCAATATAATGTTCTTGAGATACAGCAGTTTATTATTTTGCATATGAATTGCTTTGCTTCTAGTCACATCTTTAACCTAAACTCTAAGGCGTTTCTGCTCTTCACAGTCTCTGAACTGTTAATAAACATTTGAAAATGTAATGATTCCCAGATGTTTTATATTAAACAAACAATAGTGATAGAAATCTTATTATTTAATGCTTGTATTGTTGTAGTGCCTTTAGGCAGTTGGCAACAACTGTCGTCTTCCTTGGTCTATGTTATGTTCTGTGGCAAAATCTCCCTGATGCCACTTTTTTTTTTTTTTTTTTAAACAGTAAAATATGTTTTCAATTTATTTTAGTGGACTCTAGTTAATCCCATAATGCCAGGCATTTCTGTGAATTGGATCTAAAAAAAATCTTCATATTCTGTGTGAATTAACTAAATATTTCTGGAAGCCATATGGAATATGTTTTGTGTTCTTAGAAAATAGACATGCTGCTACTGTTTGCTAAATGAGGCTGCACTGATAATTAATGGAAACAAATATGCATAACTCTTAACTGCAGTCCTGTTATTCATTGTATAAGGTATTGTGTAACGGTTGTAAAAAGTTACACTGTAGATTACTATATAACAATATACTTTTTCCATCATAGGACGGTAAATAAAGTTTTTGTTGTTAAGGACATAGAGCTATGTATGGATATTAATTTTTAATAGATTTGCTTAATAACTATGTGTTTCTGACTAGCTGTAAAAATAAGGTATTGTTTCCTCTTATGAAGCTTGTTGTATATTTCTTAGTACTTTTGTGTCAAAGTTGATTGTATGCTGTATTTTTATTGTGCTGCTGGCAGTTGAAAATATAAATTACTAGTTTAAGAGAAGACTTTACTTTTATAAAGTTTTGTTTGAAGCTTTGTGATATTTAAAGGGCTTCCTTTTGTGTCTGAAATGGTCATTTTAAGATACAGCTGAGGAAGTCAGTTTGCTGTGGAGCTGGTAGTCAGTTTGCTGGGAACTAGGAGTTTGATTCAAAACCGTTTTGCACTGTCCTGTCCAGATGAAGATTACGGAAGAGATTCAGGTCCCCCATCCAAGAAAATCCGTTCATCTCCCCGGGAGGCTAAAAATAAGAGGCGATCTGGGAAGAATTCTCAGGAGGACAGGTAAAAGACACACTTAATCTGTTTAAAAACTTAAATTTAAAACATCTTAAATTACTGGCATAAAGATCATCCACTTACTTGCACTGCAGCTTTCTTAACACTGTGCCTTACTGTATTCTCATAGCATGCTAGAAAATGTGAAGTAACTGTAACCATGGGAAGGCCCTTTATTTTGTATCTAAGCTTGCCTAGTGTAAATAGTTAGGCGTATGTAATGTACTGAGGTCTTTGTTGCAACGCTGTGAACCTTGGTGTTAGCATTTAAATTGCTAGCAACTTTATCTTGTAATCTCATATCATGTCTATCTTGGTCATTTGATCACCTTTTTTAAGTCCCACCTTTCAGTGTTCTTGAGTAGGAACATACACTATATGTCTTGCCCATACTGATCTTGATGTAGATAGAGAGTTTTTTTAAGTAAGTTTGGTGCTTGGAGTGGGAATTCAGTCACCAGTTTTAAGCATTTAACTTGTCAAGTCTTTTTTCTGTAAGAGCTTTCTTTGTTTTACAGTCAGTCATCTTTCAGGCATCAATTTGCCTCCAGTTTGTATATAAATTTGATTAAAGAAAAAAATTCTGAGGAATTCGGTTTTAGATTGCCTGACAGAGAGACTTCATGCTTTTCTTCCTGGGAGAATGAGGGGCAGAAAGATTGTGCAAGTGCAGAAATGGCTTGCTATCTGTTGTGCATAATAGGTGAATTCCTTTGGACAGTTGAGGAAACATGGCTCTGTGCTGTGTAACCTGTGGTTCTAGGCATTATGCTATATTTCTCTTGGACTAATAGTTGGGCCTTACTCAAAACTGTACAGAAGTAGCCCATCTGCAAGGAAGCTGTCAGAATTCAGATTAGTATGAAGGATGAGATCTGCATGTCTACAAACCTTTTCCTGTATGTGGGGAGCAGGATCTGCTCAGAGAAATGATTGTAAGTGGAATTCAAAGTCTGCAGTTGGAGATGTAGAACTCTCAGTTACAAAGCTTTCATAACCAGCTTGGATGTTGAGGTCTGTCTTATTCGAATAGGCAGAGAAATCGTGTGTAAAGTATTTGTCACTTGTACTTTAGCATTAAAACAGCTTTCTAGAGTTAGACAGTTGTAATGGGAAAGAATTTGATCAAGTTACAAAAACGAGGAACCAGTGCAATTATCCAGGTAAGTTAGTGGCTTGATGCATTTCATTCTCCATGGTTTTTCAGTGTACTCGGACCATTCTTGGGAATAATAACTGTTTGGGACAATACACTGGCAATAGTAGTAGGGGCGGTTTGTTAGTTTTGTAGGGTCTTTGTTTCTAATTTCCTGTTTTTTCTAATTCAAAAACCAAGTAGCTTATTTTGATAACTGAGTTATTACCAGCGTGAAAGGACTCAACTCAGAGTGATGCCCTATAGAATAGTGAACGTGTCTTTTTTTTGTGGAGTGAAGGTATCTTGCTTTTCACTATTTATCTATCATCAACATTACCATAAGAAACATGGTAAAGAAAAAAAATGTCAATTGACTGCTTTTGTGACAGAAATCAACTTTAAGGATGGAGATTTTGCCAGCTGATTCTTATTATATAAGCCCAAGGTATCGCTTAACTCTTGCACTATTTGGTAGAATGTAGGTAACTTACCAGCAGGGCGTGCTTAAGAAGATTCCTTCCTTATGTGTCAGTGCTTTGAGGTAAAAGCTGCATATAGGCATGGGAATATTTGAATGGTCTGCCTGCTATTGTGACCTGAGAGGGCGAGACAGTTTTCACCCTGGCTTTTAACTGTCCCAGAGATAAGTGTGGGGTTTTTGTTTGTTTGTTTGTTTGTTTTAAACCTTGTTAAGAGTTTCAGGGAAGAACTCCTTTCTTCCTGCTGCCCCCAATTTGTGTTGCACTGTTTTGACACAAATGATGAATAGGAGTTTAATGCAAAGGTGGTATTACGCAAGTAGTTCAAACATCTACCTGTATTTCTTCTGGATAAATCTAGTTCATCCATTGCTTGACAGATTTAGTGTGAGCATATTATTGTAGCAGTTTACTTAGGCTATCCTAAGTGTTCTGCTTTTACAATGCTTACAGAAATACTAGAGGTCAAACTTCCAGAAAAGAGCTTGCAAATGCAGATAACACCTGAATTCAAAAACTGTCATTCTACAGATGTGACATTACATAAATAAATTGGGCTAGATATTACGTAAATAAATTGGGCTATACAGCTCCCAAAGTAGCTAAATGGTTGACCTTGAAGTCCCATTAGCTTTTGGGATTTTTAAGTTTGTAAGAGCACTCCTGTTGGTACTGTGAATGTTGCGCAGGGCTTGCATATGAAACAAAGTCATATATTCAAGTAATTGAAATCCATAGTTGTTTGATATAACAAATATAAGACTGAAAACAACTGGGCCTGATGGGCTCTAGTGTTATAAGTTATCTGAACTATTAAAAGGTCTTGAGAAATGTCGTGTCAGTTCTGATACCAAACTTGACAGTAGCAGTGCTTTGGTCTATCGTATTCCCTGACCTTTGGCAAAATCTGCAGCTCAACCATTCCCAAAACGTACATTGTACATCAGTGGCCTTCAGCAGAGTATTCACCGTTCCTACTTCAAACGCTTGTTTGATCATTGGCTGGAATGCGTGTTCTTAAATGCTGGAAGGAAGTACCTCTCTGCCTGATAGTTCTGGCCAATGGTAATGAAAAAAAGAGGGATGTGGGTAAGAACAGAAACAGTAACCTCCCTGATAGAGATACCCTCTGAGGATTGAAACAGGCACTGCTAGAGCAGAGTGGGGAAACTCCATCAGAGCTCAAACCATTTCAGAACTTCTAGTGCTAGTTAACTGGGCTACAGTGCTAGTTCTGACTAGCACTGTACTCAGAGTGAAGGATTCCAGAGAAAGCAATGAGATGAAGACAAGTAGTAACTATACATTCATTCAGAATAAAACTATATTATATTTATATACTCAGCCATGTATTAGTATATAAAACTTCAAAATCCTAGCTGTAAAATGGAAGACATCTAGATAATCGTTAGATTTCAGAATGAAGTGCATAGTTCATCTCAGCCTTGTTGTTTCCTGATTGGTTCACTTGACTGTCAGTAAACTTATGCTTGATTCAGAGTTTGAAAATTACCGTTTCAACAATAATAACTACATATATTTCTGAGTAGTCCTGGAGTATAATGTGCCAATCTCCAAGAAAAGTACAAATTTTCATGGCCCAGAAATCAGTTCATTCACTGAAAATTGATGTTTCTTTCATGTAGTATTGTTTGGAATCAGAGTTAAAACAGAAGCAGACCCTCTCTTTCTCTCCTTTTCAGTGAGGATTCAGAAGAAAAAGATGTGAAGACGAAGAAAGATGATTCACACTCGCCAGGTAACTAACCACGTTGCACTGCTAGCATAGCGTCAAAATGAAGACCAGTTTGCAAGAAAGTTGCAGGAGTAGGACTTAGCATAGGACAGAAATTATGCTGATTAGAAAAGCATGCACTTTTCTAATGTGCTTATCTTACCTGGATGCTGCTTCTACTTCCAGCTGTGGTTTGGGATATCAGATACTTTTTGCCTAATATACTGCTATAAACTTGGTCTTCACAGGTTGTTAATCTCTTCCCTGTGATTCTCATCCATATGTTTCACTGAGTGGTATTCAAGAAATTTCATTTTCTCACCTTTTCTTTCCAGATGAAGATTTTGGCAGTGAAGATGATGACTTAGGAGCAGATGATGGCAAAGCTGACAGTGACTATGAGAGCTCTCAAAAAAGCAAAAAAGGAAAAAAAGCTAAACCAGAAAAGAATAAGAGAGCCTCCAAATCCAGGAAAAGGCCAGCAGGTAAAGAAACAAGTATATTGGGGTTTTTTGTTTGTTTGTTTGTTTAGAAAAGTCTGTTATGATGATGAAGTGCAGCATTCAAGTCAGCATGAATGCTGAGTGATATATTCAGTCCCTGTATTGCACTGCAGCAGTTCTACACTGTGCATGTATTTCACTCAAAGTGGTATATAGTTCAGCAAGTTTCTTAAACTGTAGGAGAGAGAGAAAATACTACTAGTTGACCATAGCTACAGGCTTTGGCAGTTCTTTGGTTCTTCACCATTGCAGATAAGTTGCAGTCTGCGCAGTAGGGAACTACTGTGTTTTATATGCACAGTAGTAGCTGTGCCTTCTAATCATGGTTCCTGACACCTCATACTTAACACCTCTGAAACAAAACATGTATTTACCAGAAGTGCTTTAGTGCTATTCCATGGGGCAATAACACTCTTGTAAAAAGTGTGACTAGTCTCTGCAATGAAAGATACTGCACAGGTCCGATGTTGAGTGACTCCAGAAACACACTTGTTAGGCTGAATGTGACTGTGTTCTCCTCACAACTCAGTTATTCACCAAGCGTCTTGATTCACTTTCTTGTATATGACTTGACCTTTGTTTTGTCTACTCACTACCTCAAGACAGTTATGTAGTCTGTATTCTGTGTCTTCATCATAATGTGGTGACTTTGTGCTGCAGAGGACAGTGAGGATGAGAAAGAAGACCACAAAAATGTGCGTCAGCAGCGACAGGCAGCATCCAAAGCAGCTTCCAAACAACGAGAGATGCTTATGGATGATGTGGGTAGTGAGGAGGAAGAACAGGAGGATGATGAGGCACAGTTCCAGGAAAGTAAGTAGATGGGGTTATATGGCAGATACAAAAAGTTAAAATTAATGTGACATGGATTATATAGTACCAGATATGAATTAATGGATCTGGTCAAACAGCAGAAGGAACACTGTCTTGAATGTGACAGTGCAGACAAAAGTTATCCTACTTGGGAACTAATTCATTACAGCATATCTGTCCAACAGAGTAAGCTTACACTTTCACATCTAGAATTTTTGTTCAAAGTTTGGAGCACAGATAAATGTCTTCACAATGCCCCTTTAGGGCTGCTTATAAAGTTCTTAATGTTTCTTACTGCTTCTTGCCACCCATCTGTTTTGGGGCATTGATGCTACTTTCAGAGCATATGAAAGTACCCATTACACCTGGTTGATCAAAGCAGAAAAGTTTATTTCATAAAAAGGGATGGATTTAGTCTCTTAATGAACTGCAGTAAGTTCCTGAAATAGTGGGTGCCAGCATGATTTCAGAAAGGAGGAAGAATACCACTGCAAAGATTACTTAACTTTTTCTATGTGAAGAGATTCTCTTCATTTTGAAATGGGATATTTGGTATGGCCTCGGAGCATCTTTTGAGGACCTCACAGCATTTACGTGTTTCGTCATGCTGATATGTTATCTCTACGAATATGAAATCTTCTGCTATGTCAGAATTCCTTAGTACAGCAGCTATGTGGAAGCTTTCCAGGTTACAGAGTCCTAATTTCATGTCTCCTCAATCTAACTAGCAGGTATCTCAACCATATTTCTTCTACTTGTTTCCAAATGAATGAGAAGTTTTTCTTCACAAACTTAGTATCTTTGTCCTTTCAGAAGATTCAGGAAGTGATGAAGATTTCCTCATGGAAGATGATGATGATAGTGACTATGGCAGTTCAAAAAAGAAAAATAAAAAGGTGTCCAAGAAGTCCAAACCAGAAAGGAAAGAAAAGAAAATGCCTAAGCCCAGGCTAAAGGCTACAGGTGTGTCCATGGAAAGAAAACTAGCCAATTTGCTTTAGAAATCAGTATTTTTTTTTTTTTTTTTTTTTTTTTTTTTTTTTGCTGTATAAGACTTGGTGGAAATCTTGCGGGCCAGTAGGCAGTCATATAATTTTGAAGGGCTAGTTCATGTAACTTGCAATAAATTAAAGCAACCCTATGAAATAATAAAATGGCTTTAATTCTTAGCTAACAAAGAGATTGAATTTCTGTGTGTCTCATTGGCAAAACCAGTTAGATTGTACAACTTCTCTGCTCTGACAGTACAGTCTGGCTTTCTTATGTAACATATCCAAATAATATCCATAATTTTGTTTCAGGCTCTCAGTCTCCATCACATGTTTTCAGTGTAGGGGGAAGGGGAAGAAACCTGAACCAAAGGTAATTTTGGTGCACTTCTGCAGGAAGTCTAGAATAATAGTAGAAGCATGCATATTGGTTTGACAAGAGGCTAGCTCTGATAGTTAATGATGTCATATCCAGTAATTAGTCAGGACTTGCAATTAAGTAGTATTAAAGTCTCTTTAGTTGTCAGTTCTCATTCAGTTCAGCTTCCATAATATGGAATGCAGGAAATGCCATGCGTGTGATATGGTCAAAGCAAAATGAAACCTGCTACTCAAGTGTAAATCCTGCTTGTATAGAGCTATGTAATTTTTGTCTTTGTAACAAATCATAACTTTTAAAAGTCTTTTTTTTTTTCTTTTTTTCTTTTTTTCTTTTTTTCTTTTTCAGTGACGCCCAGTCCAGTGAAAGGCAAAGGCAAGGCAGGCCGCCCTACAGCTTCCAAGGCAACAAAAGAAAAGACCCCATCCCCCAAAGAAGAGGATGAAGAGCCTGAAAGTCCCCCAGAAAAGAAAAAATCAGCCAGCCCTCCACCAGAGAAGTCGGGGGACGAGGGGTCTGAAGATGAAGCACCCTCTGGTGAAGATTAAATGGCAGTTGAGGAAATCTTTGTTTAAAAAAAAAAAAGAAAAAAAGGAAAAGAAAACATACTTAGGGGTAGAACACGGTTTTGGCTGTGGCTTGACTCATGGGCTTTGAATGCTGTCTTTACTTTCAGCTGTTTAATACAGTGTATCCTTTTTTTAATAAGAGGAAACCCTTATACAGTAATATTTTGAAGTCACTGTTCTCTGTTGGCCATTCCGTTCTCCCTCCCCCACCAAATCTGAAAGCCATTTAAGACAAATTAACAGACCATTTAAATATATATTTTTTTCAAGGGATACTGCAGTTGTGAAGCAATAAGGTTTGAGACTGATACGTGGAAACCATACTTACAAATCGTTAAGTAGAATAGATTTCCCAGTGCTGGTAAGAGTTCTTTAAAACTATTATTCCTTATCTGAATATGGGGAAAAAATGAACCTATGCTTTAACAGATTTTTGTTGATACAAGTTTATTTGTTCAGAAAAAATGTAGTTAATGTGAATTCCGATTGAGGAGGAGGAAACATGGGGAGCAAACCTGTGTTTCTTTGGTTCATACAATTTTTTTCATTGAAAGCATTCAGGAAACTTGTAGGTGGGCCACTCTATTTAGAAAAGACCCTCCAACTAGGGTGGAAGATCTTTTTGTCTTTGCTGGATAGATTACCATTCCACTTTAAGCAAGTTACAGTTCATTCTATACAATTTCAGATGTACAGTCTACCAGCTGCTCATATCCATCAATTTTTTTTCTTTGAATGTTGGCTATAGATGGGCAGAGTAGGGAAGAGAAATTGAAAACAATTTAAAATTCTGGTTTCCATTTGGTATTGTGGAAATTTTCTTTAAAGTTGTTTCAAGGAAAAACTTTAATAGACAATATAGAACTAAATTCTGTAGCTTTTGGGGCGAGGGATGTCCTTTTATCAATGTGAAGCAAAGGATTCCTGTAATGCTCTGGTCAGTCTCGGATCCCATGAGTCACGCTTAAGTGTTTCTCTTCTCTCCCTCCATCTGTCCTCAGAAAGGCTATGTAGTCATACCTCTCAGGCTCTCCAGCTGCAGCGTTGGATAGCAGACTTCCATCAGTAGTGAACATTACCCCAATACCACTTCCATTTCTTCCTCCTTCCTTCCTATAGCATGGGAGGCTCTGCTCGTTCTGCTCCTGCATCATCATGTCTGCGTCTATCTGTTGGCCATCGTTCTGCTCCCTAAGCCTAAAAAGTGCTGAGTAGGGAACAGTATTAAATGGATGAAGCCAGGAGGAAATGAGGTTTGGAAGAAGTGTAGCAGGGCTATAGTTTTGTAACAAAAGCAGGATGTCCCTCTAAGTGCAAGATACTTGAGATTGTGTGGTGGCATTTTAATGTGTTTTTATCAAAGCAGCCATATCCTTTTTTAAACATAATTAAAGTACCCAGGCTTTGGTTTTCAAACCTTAATGCAGAGGTTGCTGCCATGTTTGTTGGTGGAAATATTAAAAACTGGACCTGCCATTTTTCTTTCTTTCTTTTTTTTTTCTTTCTTAAACCCTTTGTGCTTTCTGTATGTTGCTCACAGTTATCTCATAGCTGACAAACTTTGCATCTTTTTTTTTTTTCCTTGTCACTGAACTACACATGTTTTGTAACCAGCCTCTTGAAGGTAACATAAGGCAGCTAATTAGTTGGATTTCTGGTGCACATGCTACCAGATTTTTAATCCTGTTTGGATTTTAAAGAGCTTTTAGATGTGATACACTAATACAACCAGGAAGGATGCTTGGCTGAATAGCATAGGGAGCCTGAAGATACTGAGCGCAGTATGGAGCCTAAAACATGGAATGGAATATTAATAGCAGCCAAGTGGTTGTCTTGTGTGATTCATAGCCGTGGATTTTATAGAGGCTGGTAAATTACTTTACCTTGGCTTATACAAATTTTTAAGTTCTCTAACATTCTTTACTATAATGAAACTACTGTTGCCGTTACAATAAAGATGATCGGTGTTTCCATTGTAAATCTTTTTTTTTTTTTTTTTTTTTAAGTGTTTTAATTTTGCAGAACAGCTTAAGGCTGGAGTGAAGTAAAAGTCTTGAAAAAGAAGTGAATGTAATCCCTTCTCCTATCCTCCACCTCTTCCCAACTTCCAAATGTCTGGGAGAGCAGAGTCTCTTGCATTCCCTGCAGTCTTAGTCCAGTGCTTCTTGGGTAATATGGGAAAATAAATGGCCAAACTTTAAATGACGTTTGGACTAATTTTTGGTGGGTAGCATACACTTTCATGAGTGTCTGGTCCACATAATTATTCCCCTTCAGTCCAGACTATGTTTTGAGCTATTCTCGTCTATTGGCTTCTTAGTTTATGTTTGCTATTAAAATGTACAAGGATCACTTAAACATAGAATACCTCTAGCTGATCTGGTCAAACAGCTGTTTCTTTACTTGCTGGACCAGATTTTTTCTGAAGAGTGTATTTTGTAAGTTCCACTTAATATATATATTATATTTTTTTTTCTAACAAAGTTAACTAATGTTCAGGCTGTGGAAAAATACCTTTCCATTGTTCTCAGTTCAAGTTTTGGACTGTGGATTACTCTATGCCTGGCAGTTTTGACCCTATATCTTGTAAAATTATTCTGCTTTCTCATATGTTCTTCTCTAACGGCAGTTACAGGATGCATGATGCTTATCTTTGAGCTTTTGTCACAACCCAAACACTATGTAAATCCTGTACTACTTCTGGAATTTTGTAACTTTTTCTATATTGTATTGTTTTGCTGATCTTTGCAAACGCTAAGCCCAAATGGTCTCTTTCTGAATTACTCTGTTAGAAATACAGCAGTTTAAATTTTTGCAGATTGAAGAAAATGGTGAAGGCTAACTCTTTTTTTTTTTTTTTTTTTTTTTTTTTTTTTTTTTTTAAGTACAAACAACATTTTTCAGTAGCGGCAGAGCTAACGTTTTTAAATGTCCTTTTTAATTCTTTTGTATTAAGCATTCTGATTTCTTGAAGGAAAGATGTAAAAATGCCTTTCTTTAGGAGAATGAATAGTTCTTCGTGGAGCAGGAAGTGTCATTCACAGAAGGCGGCTTTGAAAAGATTCTCTTCTGTTACACAGCTGTAGTTTTGGAGCCTTTGCAGAGAGGTAAATGGATTTATTCCAGAGTTCAGTTAATCTAGTGCCCTGCCCTGGTCTCACTCTTCAAATGGTATTTTATCGCTAACTTCCATTAAATGTCCTTTTGTACATTCTGTTTCTGAATCCACACTACAGCATTGTTTAATATTTGTATGCAATTCGTACTGCCTTTAACTGACCACAAGGCTTGATCAGCAAACAAAATTTCAGTTGGGATTTCATATTAAAGATTACTTGCTTTAGTTTCTGTTTGATCAGCATGAAAATGCCAAATGTGTTAAGCTACATGGGTTTTGCAATGCATTGTGGGTGGAGCAAGATTGAGAAACAGGGCAGTCAGAAGCTTTTAATTTTGTTGTTAAATAACTTTCTTAAAGCAGAAGAGCGTGTGGGAGGAGGAGAAGCGCACCTAGCGTGCCCCCTGCTAGGGAATGCCTGGAATGCTCGGTAAGGGCTCTGTGCCTGCTCGGCTCCCGTGCTGCCACGTGGCCCTGTCCGCAGGTGATGTGCTCCCAGGGCGGTGGCAGAAGAGGCATTTGATTTTTGTCCCTGCCCCCCCCCCCCACCTTAGCCCCCTGCTCCCACCCCGCTGGTGATGGTCACAAAAAAGTACAATAGATGCTGAGGCACCCAGGTTAAGGAGGGAGGGAAGTAAACTAACATGCTGGAAGCTTTTGAGCTGTAGAAACTGGTGCTTTGCTTTATGTAATTTGTTTGTGAAGTGTTTATTTTTATAACAGATCATATTGTTGAACACATGGTTTTTAAAAACCACAAACTGATCCATGAGTTTCGGTATTTGAGAAGTGGATGTTCATCTGCTGGGGGAGGCAGGATACGAAAATGTAAGCAGATGGATGTTTAAAGGGACACTGTCACAGAATAGCTGCTGGGATATAGGGTATGTTTGGGGGGGGTGTCCCATCTATATGAAATACATATTCTTTATGTATATGATCAAACAGAAGATTTTCCTTGAGCTTTGAATACTTTCTTATAATACTGGGAAGTTTAAATACAAGTTCTGTGCATGAAACTGGGAAGCAAAGCTATTTTGTTCATACTGTCCACAGTGACCTTTTTTTTTAATGTACTATGAAGAATATAAGAGTTTCGAAAGATGACAGTGTCCTCTCAAGAGCTCCTCCCCAAACTAAGCATATCCTTGTTTTAGACTTCCCACTTCAGTAGATGACTGGCATTTGAATGTCTTTTTCATTAAACTCTTTATATTAAAATGAAAACATAAATATTTCTAAGTCTAGTCAAGTTCTCACTATGTGCTGACTATGTATCAACCACTATTAGAAACAACTCTGTAAACTGCCTGCCCCCCTTCCACTGCAGTGAATTGAATGGTTCGATCAGTCGGAGCATGCTCAGTGTGACTGCAAACACCATTGTGCATATGCTTTGTATATTGGGGCAAGGGTTTTTTATATATATATTTTGGGAGGGGTAGTGGGTGGGATGGAGAAATACTCAATCAGCTTAAGCCAGAATAATGTGTGTAAAAGCCCCTGAAGTATTTTGTGTGTGAGTGCGCGAGTGTGAGTGCGCGCATGGGAGTGTCTGACATCTTATTCCCTTTGTGTTCTGAAAATTTGTGAGTTTTACTTTTTTCTGCAGAAGCAATTGTTACAAAAAGTTGTAAATAAGAGCTACATAATTTTGTTTAACCATGAACATCATGTCACAGCAAACCCTGAACAATTAATTTTAGAGGAGGAAGAGACTCCAGGTAGGGCCTTGGGCCCTTAGCTATCAGCAAGGCACCATTAGATGGTATGCAGTGAATATTTGTCTTGAGTATTTGCAATCTCCAGTTAAGGTTTTTCAAAAATCAGGCCCTTTGCAGTTCCCCTCCCCACCCCCTTTTTTTGTTGGATTGTTTTGTTTTGTTTTAATCTGAAGAGTGGTCAGAAAAAGGGGCAGCTGCAAACAGTGTTCCATTTCTGCTGGCCCATGATCAGGGTGTGCATGTAGACGTGGCTGTCATCGCTGGGCCTGATAGGGTTGACAACTCTTGCAATGCCTTGACAATACTGAGACCTACAGCATGGTACTGGGAGTTAAGTTTGAATGTAACATTAATGCTTTATTTAAAATAAAAACAACACTTTTTTTTTTTTAAAGGGGTTGAAGTGAACATGACTTTGTTGACCATGTTCGTGAATTTATAGATGCAACATTCATTGGTAGAATTGTGTGATGGTCTTTTGTGCTACTTAATTTTACATATTCCAGTCTCTGTATGTACCTGCAAAGAAAGAAAAAAAAAAAATAACAAAACCCTGCTTTGCTTTTATTGAAGGGTTCCCAGGACTGCATACCTGCTCCTGAGCTCTGTTTTAAGTATGTGTATCCTTCGCTTGTATTTTGTATTAAAAAAAAACACAAGGAAAAAGAACCCTTTATTGTTCAGCATGTTGGAATTGTGTCCCCTCTTTTATTTTTCTCCTTTTTGGAATATATTAAGCAACTCATTCTTCTGTATCTTTTATTTTCTTTTGTAAACTTTTTGGTTTTGTTTAAAAATGGCTTTATAAAAGGGCTTTTATAACCCATAAACATGACTTGTGTAATTTTTCTGCTATTTTAAGGTATTCTGTGATTGCTTTGTGTTGTTATTTTAGCGAGGTGTAAAACTGTATTCACTTTTCACAATGTCTCTTAGATTTGAAGTTAATTCCTTTTTAGACCTAAGGCTTTCCCTGAGGAAGCTAGTCAAGATTTTGGCCAGAGCAGTTTGGCAAGTATGATTTTAGTATTACTACCTATCAGTTGAGGGAAAGATTTAAATTTAGTCATCTTGGCAGTAAAGAGCACAGTCTTTGGTTTCACAGGCTGTTCTGCAAGAGAATTGTGCCTTGAGGCTTGAAAGTTCAAAACGTAATGAAAATCAATTATGAGGACAAACAAAGCCTTTTATATGACATGCTTGCATCCATGAGCTGCCCCTCAGCAATGAATAGCCTTCCTATTTTGCCATGTATGTCCCAGCAATGACAATAAATACAATCTGTTATTTATCTGCAGGTATTAGATGAAAGAAGACAGAGTTCAGCCAGTATGTACGCTAAATCTTTAGGTGGATGTCACTTCAAATGCAGATGAACTGACCCACTGTACTGGTTACTTTCTAGATGTGCCATCACGTGCACTAGAGGCTATCGTGCATAGCGTGTTCATATTTTAAGAAATCTGTTGTGGCGGGTTTTATCTGTTTTCCTACAAAGTCTTAGTTCTATCTTTTCTGTAATAACAGTCATAGCAGCTAAGATGTTTTAAAAAGCATTTGGTCATTGTGAAGTTCCACAGTTGTTCTTGGGGCTATATATTCCATCAGCCTTTGGCCCTTGCCTGGTGGGGTGATGGAGCCAAGGTGACCTTGCAGTGATGCAGCGCAAATGTTGCCTGCAAGCAGCAGAGGGCGAGCCTGGACCTTGGTAATGTGTGTGTGTCCCCCCTTCACCAGACTATCCTGAGCTGTCACAGTTAAAGTAGCATTGTCATAATGCTTTTGTTTTCGTTTGAGATGAGATGAAAAATACTTTCACCTTTGTTAAAGGCTGTTCTAAACGAGTGTCAGTTAACAATGTTTTGCCATCATTGCCTTGATAAATCTTGGATCTTACAGTTTTGTTTGTGTTTTGCTCATGAATATGTATCTGTGTCTTAAAAAAATGTTTCATCAGGGTAAATACCTGAAAGCATTTGTTTTTGCTAGGATTTGGGGTGAAGCTTCTTCTGGGGTCCCAAGGGATGTGATTTTTTTTTTTTTTTTCCTTAGGGTTGAAGCACTTACACTTGTAACTTTATTGAGCAAGCACTTTCAACATGTCTTGTACTTGCTCTGATTCAGCAACCCACTTAGCCATAAGGATGCAGTGATCTCGAGATCAGAGGCAGAATCGAGACATTTGGTAGTAGGGACGATTGAACAGGGGCCCGTGTATACCTAACCCATTTCTGTGAGCTTGTATAGGACTTTCTCCTCTTCCCCCCAGTTGCAGCATGACATGGTGTATCTGCTTTCAGATGCTGTTGCGGGGACTTTGTGAACTTCCCTGTATGTTGCCCAACACAACAACAATCTTCTGTACTTGCTGACAGCTGTAAACTGGTGTCTGGGTGCAGATTATGTTCTCTCTACTTGTTCTGTGTTTGTTTTATTCTGCAGTGTGAGAAAAATGAGATCCTGTAACTTCTGTGTATGTGGTATATGGATTCTGCCATGAACAGTGGTTCTCCAGGGTTCTGGAGCTCAGTGGATTAATGCACAGCTTACAGCATTCCTTCCTCTTCTTTTTAAACATGCCAGCCAATTAACCTTGACAGGTATTTCTAACTCATTGCCAAGGTATCTGCAGTTGTGTGTTGCAGTCTTGACATGGATTCTCTATCTGGACCTTCAGGTACTGTTGCACTAATTCAGTTTTAGAATTAATTAGTAGAGATGGAATTAGCAGATGTGGCACTTATTTTGTCCCAAAATTAAATACTATTTAGTCTAGAACAATGCAAGACCAGGATCTATGGGCTACTCTTCTTCACTGTACCACTAGTCTATTGCTGCACTTGGTCCTATTAGTATACATGCAGCCTTTGGCTGCTTTTATCCCCCATATTGCTCTTGTACATGTTGAGCATCTTTTTATCCAAAAGTCCTCTAGCAAATGCTCTGCCAGTGTAGTTAAGTTCCCAGTGTATTCACACAGGGAATTGGTACCAGAAATGAATGATTTTGTTGTTGTTGCATTTAATGGGTGGGTATCTGGAAAGTGGGTCTGTGTGGAGTCAAACTGGCAAAGAATCTGATATCTGTCCGGTTTCAAATTAACAGAATTTTGCCTCAGGAATCTCCTGTTTGTGTTTCTTTGGTAGTATTTGATTATAGGATGAGAAAGAAGTCACAGGGTGGAATTCAAGGCTAGATCCGTTTTTTGCAGTACAGCATACTTTGGCCCTATAGGTGACCTTGAAAGAGTAAGATTTTTCATTAAATGGCAAGGAATTGATTTTAAAAGCTTGTGTTCTGTTCTTGTCCACCTTGCTTCCCTATTGAAGGAAACTTGGAAGTATTGTGGAAATGCAGATGTTTCCCAGAAAATTCCCTAAAACTTAAACTGGTATTTTTAGGTGCAGCAGAATGCAGAAAGAACCATCTTTAATTCTTTCTTTGGTATTTGGGCTCTGTAAAGTGCAAAATGGTAAGTCACAAGTGTAGAAAGATGCCACCAATAAGCTAAGCTTCTGCAGTATTGGTAAAAAGGCTATCCTGGGTGTACAGAGTAAGGAGAATGTGGAGCTCTAAAAGGTGCCTGTTCTGTGCACTTATGTTCATGTGTTGATTTAAAAAGTACTAAACATCTGTAACCTGAGATATGTTAGACTCAAATTTGATCTGGGAGTGCTGCTTGTTAGTTCAGTAATAACCACATCTCCAGCTTCAGAGCTTTATGTAGACCAGGAAATGGTTATGTTTTGTTTTATTTATTTTTTTTTCACTCCCCTCTTTCTGTAGTTATAGGTCAAGTTCAAGTGCTGTTATCCCACAGTGGGTAGGCACAGAACCCACTCTCTCACTGTGAATGAAAGAGACGAGTAAGGGACGACAACTTTTTAAACTGAATACTGAATTTAAATCTTTAGGTCAGATTCAGCCCTTGGCCGTAATCTGTGGTTTCACTTTGGTCTCTTGCCCATGCATGATTTTGGATGGACAACAAATTGAAACAATCTTGAACAAAGTCAAAGGAGTGTTTCCCATTCTGTCTCTTCAATAGTATTTAATTTACCCTTCAAAACTATAAGTTTTGTTTTGTATTCAAAGGCTTGCTTTATACTTTCATTTCAAGCTCTATATCTTGAAAGGAGGCTGATAATTTATATGAATAATCTCTTGTCTTTCAGGTTGAATAACATTTGTGTTTTGAGTAGATAAGATAATGCTTCCAGCAACAAGAAATTTTGTGTTGTCACACTATCTTTTTTTTTCCTTAGCATTTCTAACTAAGTAGTTGGCCTTGTGAGGACATTTTGGTTAGCATTATCAATTAGTGGTTTTCCTTAACAGTGGGGCCTGTTAACTTTGTTCATTACAAACATTTTCCTTTTCAAACACTTTTGATTAATTGGAGTATTTGTGTCTCAGAACTGTTTTGCCCTTTTCTTTTTCTCAGGTAAAGCTAGTACTCTTTTTTTTTTTTTTTTAATGGATCTTTATGCTCTTTTTTATCTAAATATCCTTTTTATAAAACATTCAGAAGACTATTATTGTAGTCTCTCCTAAAGCATGCATGGTGTTTCTGCTTTACTTCCTGATAATAAATACAACCATTCATTCATTTATGTAGAACCATTATTGCTTTTCTTTTTCCCTAAACTTGATTTATTTTTTTTATTCACCACTGATTACAAGACTCAGTTCTTTATGCTCCCAGAAACATTTCAGTTCAGTGTATTATTTTTAAACTAACAGGTGATAATTTGTCTGTCAGATTCTGGGTAAAATTCTCAAAAGCAAGCTAAATCATGTTCTGAAGTGACTTAAGTCCTTTCCGTCTCATTCACATTAAACTAGAACTGGTTTTTATGCCTTTAATATCACTTAAGTGACTTTCTGAATATTTTCCCATTTACTACTTTTTTTTGAGCAAGGATACCAAAAGGAAAAAGAAAATATGTTGGAGTGCAAGTCCTTGTTCTCCCTCTTCCATCTCTTTCTCCCCACACTACCAATGCTTTTTAAATGTAAAAGACTAAGTTGCAGGATTTTGAAAACTTATGTGACCTCTTTCTTATATTTCAGTTTCCCAACAGTTTGTTAAAGTTGGGCATAACTATTGCTAACATAAATGAAGCACTTTGAAAGAGAAGTATTGTATAAGTGCTAACTATTACTATAAGGTGAGCTTGTGGGATTTTTCTTTCTTTCCAGAAATACAGCTTGATCTGCTTTAAATTCATGGACTTTGCCTTCTGCTGGACAGGTCTTTGCTGAATGGCTGTGCTGAGCGTAGGTGAGGGCAAAAACTATGAAATCTGCTGTGAGGGGAGCTGAAGCCTTGTACAGCTTGGACCCCAAGACAGTTTCGGGAAGGGAAACCAGTGTGCTTGACCCCTGGTAAATGTGTGGCTGAAGGAGCAATGGTTCTCTCTGTGTTAGTACTGCTTCCACAGATACAGCTTTAGGTAGACCCTCTGATGCCCCTCAAGATGACCTGAAAGCCAGCGATGGAGACCAGTGTGCCTGACAGGGCAATGGGGAGGTAGGCTGTGGGGAAGAGGTGTCCCCTGGGACTGCCTGGGAAATTATGGGGCCATATGTGAGAGGTGAAGAGTAGCCTGTGGAGCCATTTGAAGAAATATGGGGCCATCCCATAGGATACCATGGGAAATTACTTTGAGGTACAGAAACATGACATTAAAAAGTGATGGCTACTGTATCTTGGGCTACCTCATATTCAAGGCAATTCCATTATTTCTGTCTGCATTCTTAAATTTTTTTTATTGCTGATCTGCATTTACACATGCCTGGTTTATATTAGAACATAAAATGTGTTCAGTATGATAAAAAATTATTTTTATGCAAGGCTTTTACTATACAGTCAATAGGATTTGTTGAGCTACAACCTGGTTAAATGATTTGCTCATGAAAGTGCCGTGTGGTAGGATATAAATAATCTGGTTTTAGTTAAATAACTTTACATACAGTTTTAGATATTTAGTTATTTTAACAAAAGAGTTGGATAGTTTTAAATACTGCAGCCATTACAACTTGATTTCTGAAGCATGCTTCAGAGAATTAAGTTCTCATTGCCATGAAGATGTAAAATGAATGGAGGCTTTGGGTTTCCTCAGTCATTCTCCAGTCTCCTTATAGAAGCTGGAAGTTGATGTATGCTCTGTTCTGCACCCTGTTAGAGGAGGGAAAGTGCTTTAGAAGCAACTTGTTCTTCTGTCTGAAACTTTTTCTCTGGGGTCCTTCTCAAATGGCTGGATCTCTCCCTGCTCAGGGCAGTTATATCTACTGTTACTATCTCAGGTTGCTTTAGAGAATCGCCTCCTTTGAAAACTGCACCACATTACTCTGTGCTCTGTTTTAGAAATCTGCCACTAGCTGCTCTGTAGCTTTTCTCCACAAAGAAGGAAAAAATATGTCAAAGATCTTCAAGGACAGTGAAACCACTTTGGTTCTGTCTAGCGTAGGAGCAGAAGTTTTTCTTATGCAAAATACTGACTGTTTCTGTTACTTCTTTCTGCTTCTAGGCAGGTCTGTTCAAATAAGACTGCTTCAATTATACTGTTGTATATTTAGTCATTTTATTTCAAACCTGACAAGGAAGAGACCAGTTCTCTCATCTGATGGTAGACCACAGTATTAATTAAAATGAGCAAATATGATTTTAAATGCTTG
The DNA here is from genome assembly GCF_036370855.1 of Dromaius novaehollandiae. Taxonomy (NCBI): domain Eukaryota; kingdom Metazoa; phylum Chordata; class Aves; order Casuariiformes; family Dromaiidae; genus Dromaius; species Dromaius novaehollandiae. The sequence continues at coordinate 5,352,219 of NC_088124.1, read as the reverse complement.
AAGGTGGTGCTGACACCGCAAAAGATAACCAAGTTTTAAACATAAACCTGGTCTGGCATTGTTGGCAGGATAGCTGTCAGCATAACATTAAAAAAAAAAAAAAAAAAAAAGCTCCTCCCTACTGATATCGCAACATTTTTCAAAACTCTTATTTTAATCTCCAGGCTTTTCTCTGACACCTGAACCTACAGCAAGGGCTGGGGCTGCTTGTTCCAGAAGGTTCCTTGTTGGAATATATCTGCAGTTGACCCTGACCAAAAAAAAAAAAAAAAAAAAAAAAATCTGGTTTTGGGGATCTCCATGTAACTGAAGAGCAGGTTCTTGATGTCAGCCCCATGCATACCTTCCCTTCTGTTACAGCTGGATGAGAGAGTGGCTGCTCTTTTTTTCCTGTGTAACTTGGGGTCAGAGGGTGGAAAAGTTGAGAAATACTCTATAAAAATCAGAAAAATGAGAAAGAACCTTGAGGCGATTTGTCCTTGTGAGGCTGACTCAGACTTTGAATCATGTGCACTCCTAAGCATGTGCCTTGCTTCTGCAAATGGCTGGAGCACTTTAAAATGTTCTTGTGAATTGTCCTGACAAGTGACTGTGGCCTACCAGCTTTGACTTTTGCGCTACCCTGCGCTAGAAGACATAGAGTAGTCAACAGTCCTATGTTAATTTTGGTGGCAGGGCTGCCTGACCTTTCCCAGCTCAGATGTTTGGGCTTCTACAAGAGAAAAATTCCCCTAGAAAAATGAAAACAAGCAACAGCCAAATTCACTCCAGAAGAGGTTTCTCTGCCCCTTAAAGAAGGGAATAAGGGAGATAGCGGATTGTCCTCTATAGCTGATCCCATTCTGACAGTGCTCATTACATCAAGTTTGAGCGTTTAGTCTACCAGACAGAAAAAAGCGGACTCTGTCTAGGACCACTGTGGGGGAAGTCTCCAGTGATGCTTGCGTGTCTTGACCCCAGGCGATACTCGCATTCTTCCTTTGTTAAACCAGTGATTTGTTGAATGCCACTGACCCCATAGTAGGTCTCCTGGGCTGCTGAGGCTGGGAGTGACTCAGAATTGTCAATAACAGTATCTGGTAGGGTTCATCATGGAACAATTTTAGACATTCAGGTAAAATAGGCTGATTAGGAGGTGAATTAATTATCTAGTTATCACAGCATGCTCACTGTTAGTATTTTTTTTTTTATTCTATTTGAAAATAGCTTGATGTCTTGGCTGGTGCTAGAATACCTCCTTCCTGACTCCTGGAGCTGGGACTAGAGCTCAGTTCTTCCTAGAGGGCTGTGACAGGGAAAGAAAAATAGCTTTTAGAGTGACTAAAGGAAGAGAAGAGAAAGACCCATGAAGACACAGAAACCTAGGATGGTGGTAAGCAAATGAGATAGCTGTATTTGTCCTGTTTTCTCATTTTGAGATTGGGATGGAGAACTCTGCTGCTTATGATTCTTTTGATGAGCCCTTCTTGTTTTGTTAAATGAAATAGTATCCAGGTTCTCCTAATCCTGCAGGATCAGTTTAATGTTTTTTTGCAGACAGGTGTATGGCCTCATTCTTCCCCATCTCTAGTACCTCAGACCTTGTAAGGTAGAATTCATCATCCAGCAAAGATGCAGCTTATCTAACAGCTGCTTCCAACCAGTGCTTTGGAAAGGAGCATAGCTGGCGTCTGTCTTCTGCAATTGCTTCCTGTCTGTGCAGTACAAGTATTTCAGAATAAACATGCTAGGAAATATTTGCACTGTGTGCTATAAACAGGGCATGTGTTGTTTACCTGAAGCAAGTATCTGTCCATCAGTTATATAATATAGTAAAGAAAAGGGAATTTTATTCTTATAAATTTTCATAGATAAATATTCTTGGTCAGCTGGTTTGACAAGAAAAAAATTTTACAGAACGTATGGCCGACATGATTCTGTAAATATTTTGTTGTTGATTCCCCGTTTCAGGTTTTTTTGCTTCATCCAGTAACGATGAATTGTGGCTCTGCTCTGTCCTCTTCACTACCGCTCTTGCAGCCGAGTCCACATCAATGCATAGTTCTTTACCACCTGAGTGGGGTTTGCTCTCAGTATAGGCATTAAAATCCAGCAGCCTATTCCAGCAGCCACTTCAGGGCTGGGAGCTCTGACCTTGCTCGGTGTGGCTGACAGAGCTGGTGGGTGGGCTGTGCGACTGTTCGGTTTGTACCTGCATGTGGTGTGCTGCATATGGGGATGCTTGTGTGGCTGCTCTGGTAACACACAGGGTCTTGCAGGTCAGTTCACGGTGATGACAAGTGTCCAGGATAGTTGATTTGTCTGTTTGTTTGTCTTACTTCCATCTGTTCCATCTCCCCTTATGCTCAGATAGTGAGATTTAGGCCTAGGACCACCCTTTTGTTTTGTGTTTGGAGCTCTGCTCTGGGAGCATGCAAGTCTATGATGGAGCCAAAGCATTACTCTGGGAGAACTGATGCTGAGTTCTGTACAAAATTCTAAGGTAGAGCTGAGCAGAACTGTCATGCAGGCAGCAGGGCTTGCTGATGCAGAAGCTGAGGACATCTTTAGAAGAGTTGTATGTGGCTGGGTGAGAGAAGCAGGGGAAAAAAGTCTGGGGCAGAAAAGCCAAGGACACAGCCAGGACAAGCCTTGGGACAGCTTGCAGTGTGAGCTGAGTGCAGTGGGGTTAAGCACTGCCTGGAGAAAAGGTTTGGATCTATGATCAAAGACACCATTTCTCATTGTTGGGTCCTGCTTTATTCAAGGAAGTAGAACTTTTTATATCCATTTGCAGATAAGTAGGTTTTCATTAAAGAAATGAGAAGGCCCCCAACTGGAATAAACAGCAAGATCTCTCTTTCATCTAGTTGCCCTTGTTCAAGAAGGGCTGTGTTAATAGGTGATTGTTCAGGCGAGGTCCTCAGCCTTTTGCATCGTGGGGCTGCCAGTTCCATCTGTTACCTGCCTTGTGTCCCAGGACCCCATGGCCAGGGCTCTTCGCTGAAGCTCTCCGGGGAAATTGGCTGGATGGCTCATGGAGTGCATCATTTGCAAGTGGCTGAGCAAGGAATGGCTTGGAGATGGAATGGGAGCTGACAGTTCCCTTGCCACCTGAACCAGAAAAATCCCTTGCTTTGTCTCTAGCTTAGCAGAGTACGAGGGAGGCAAGGCAAGGAGTAGCTACAAGGTGCAGGTGCCAAACATGCAGATTGGTAACGAGCTAATTTCATAGCTCCCTTTAACCAGATTTGAATCAAACTAGGCTATTACATGAGGAAGACCTTGTGGACTAGAAATCGTAAACTGACACCAGAGTTGCCTGCTTTGCCCCATAATGATGTGGTTCTGGGCTGCACTGAACTAAAATTCGCTCCTTGTGGTAAGAGTGGAAAGGAAGTAGGCAGGATGTGAGCAGTTACCTCATACTCTGATGAGGAAAGCTTGGGGGACATCAGAGGACAGTGGGACTCTTCTTAGCCTGACTTGCACCGAGATGTTGCTGGAGACTCTTGCTGGGAAATTCTTCTCTGCCTTATCTGGAGGACTGAGGTGGATGAGCAGTGATGTGTTGGAGCAGAGGCAGCAAAGTGCTGCGTGGTGCCAGAGATGCGCTGTGAGCTCTAGATTAAGGTGGTGTTAAAGGATGCTTATCTTACAGTGGCCTTCGAGTGGTGCCTGGTGTCCTTGGGGTGCAGAGGGTTAAAGGGCTCACAGCTGCCAGAGGTAGATTTGGGGGGCTCGGCTGTGCAGTGCTTGTAACCGCCAACTGCCAAAGGGGTTAAAGTTCAGAGCAGCCAAAGGTTGAGAGATGTCCTAGCCGCTCCTAGAGGCTGCGGCTGCTGTGACACAGCCTGCTCTGCCTTTCTGGGACAGAAACAGCCGTGCCTTTCACCTTAGGCAAGGGAAGCTTGAGCTTACCTGCAAAATGGAGGTGAGAGCAGAAGAGAGCAAAAAAATGCAAAGCAGTGGTGGAGGAAGAGGATTCAGCAAGGCGGTTGGTCAGTTCCTCTCTAACTTCCCCTTAGTTAACTTGTTTGGATTTTGTGCTGCTGTTGTGGTTGGCTGTTTTTGCTTGCACGCTCACAGCAAGGATGTCCCTCCCTGCCAGGATTCTTCAGTCTCCTACTGCCAGGGCAAAGGGCAACCGCAGCTCGCTTGGCAGATGGCAGACGGTTCAAAACTCTAGCTATATCCCTGAGTGTCAGGGAAGGCAACTGAGCATGTGACATTCGGTGCAGGGAAGGGAGGTGGGTTGGAAGAGGCAGAGGTTAAGAATGCGGTCCAGACAACGGCAGGGGGAATGCTAAAATGTTTGTCCTGCACTCTGCAAATATAGCAGATATGCCTGGATTTCAAACCCGGTCTAGCAACAGTCGTACACACAGTTTCACGGACAGCTTCTTTCTTTCCGCGTTGCCTGCAGGAAAAGTAACAGTGACGCTAAACAGCAAACAGTGGGAGCTGTTCCAGTATCAATAAGGATTTTGATGAGAGAGCGAGTTTGTTTGCTTGGCTGCAAAGGCCTTGGAATCCAGTAAGTGGTACAAACTGACCCTATCTCCCTACCAAACAACAAGGAAAGCTTTTAACCACATCCAGCCTTTCCAATATAAGCCAGACTTTGCAGTGTCTCAAAAATCATGAAATTACTTAATTCTTGATATTCCCAATTTTAAAAAAAAAATAGCCTTCTGTTTTGGCAGTTTATGACCAATCATGTTTTCAAGCTTATCTCTGCAGCCAAAGGAGGCAGAAATGGGCTTTAAAACAAACAAACAAAATCCCTCAATCCATGGCTCCAAGAACTGATGCTTTGAGATTAAGTACAGAGAAACTTTTGACAAAACCTGGGAGCTAAAAATCCTTCAAAGCCAGGTTAGTGCTCATACTCTGTTCTCTCTGCAGTCCTCCATAGAGAAAACAAGCTGCTTGCGCTGCTAGTTGGGGGTGACAATCCTAAACAAGGAGGTAGTAAACCTGCTGGATGTTGCAACCCCAATTTTTTTCAATCTTCAGAATCGGGTGCCTCCTAGCCTGGCACTATTCCAGCTAGAATAAATGGTCTTGCCAAGGAACCCTTACTGCAGGCCTTTCACTGCCAGCAATTGCCAAGGGCTGGTAGAAAACGCAGTTTCTATAATCCCCCCGCTGCTGGTTCTCCCTCTTCTTCCAGTTAGGCTGGCTGTTGCAGTTTCTGACAAGCACAAGAGCTGAGCTGGTAGCTCCAGTTACATCCCTTCATTTTCCTGAAATGTGGAAATACTACTGCGGAGAGCAGTAGTGTTGGAGCACCCCTGGAGCACAGCTGACAGAGGTGGCTTTCTAGGTCCTGCGGAGCTCCTGAGCCCTGGAAGTTCCCCTCACTGTGGTTAGAGGAGACACCCCTGCTGTTCAGGGTGCCCACCCAACACATCTTTGCTCTTTTTAGGGAGTCAAAGTGCTCATTTTTGGCACCCCATGTTCTGAAAGTTCTACCTCTCGTGGCTTCTCCTGAAATGCCTGAGACGAAAATACATTTCCTGTTTAGAAAGAGCGAGAAGATAAGCCCTAAAGTGCAGCCGTCTGCTCTGGCTACCTCAAGTATAAACAGCCAGCACAGCCGGGCGCTGCTTTTGTTTGTTCTAGTGGCTTTCTCTCTTTAAAGGTGCATTAGACACAATTATACACACTCCATCTTCTGTGAGCGTCACTCCCAGCTGGCACGAGAGGTCCGAGACTGTCGGCACATCAGGAAAAATTCTCCCCAAAGCTTGGAGCGTGCAGGATGAATTCCCACTTTTGTTCTTGAGGGAACAGCACTAAGCACCACCAAAGTATGTTTCTGCGTTGTATTTCTCTAGCATTTTTCCAGCTTGGTATCTGAGTGGTCTGTAAATAGTCACTCCTAACCTTCCTGGGTGGGGTGCTGAGGGAAGGTTTATTTTCTCCACTTGCAGAGAGCAAAAGGTTTGCATTGCGAGTCAGCAGAAAGTCTGCAGTCAGGTTCAGAACGCACATTTTCTGTAATCAAAGTGTAAGATAGCTTTAAAACTGCTTTTTGGCCAATTTGGGGCTGCTGTGGCTTCCAGAGTAAATTAGAGCAGCCGTGAGGTCCCTCTGCGCAGCAGGATTAAGATCTGTAGTGGGGCCTGGGACTGAGCATCCCCCATCTGTGAGTAGCTGCTGCAGGAGAGTCTGAGCTGCTGCACCACACCCTGGAGCCAGGGTCAAGTTGCATGCAGCAGACTTTCTCCTCCTGCTCTCTGGCTCCTTGCTTTATTTGCCACACATGATGGTGTCTAGTCCCTGTCAAGATTCTAGCAGATACCGTGAGCTCCACTTGACTGGGTACATGAGATATAGATAAGACTGGGGCAAATCTGTGCTGTGATCTAATCAGGCATGAGCAGCTGAGGTGGCAGTTGACCCTGTATTTCCCCCTCTTGATAGATTAATCTAATTTGCTGATTCCCATGATGGCTCAGTCCTGCAAAGTTCTGAGTCTTCTGGCCCTGCTTCAGCCAAGTGATTGTGTCCATTTATAAGCCCAGGATTGCATCTACTGAAGCCAGTAATTTGAACAATGTCAGGCTCCTACTTCTGTGTTTAAGTTCCCAAGGATGTGGTCTGATTTCGCCCCCCCCCCCCCAAACTGATCCCCCAGAAGATCTCATAGGACCCTTGCCAGAGGGCTTCTCTGAACTAGGCTTGGGGTCCTCAGCAGCTGTAAGCATTGAGCCCTACAACAGGAAAATGTCTAGTGTGCTCTGAAACTCTTGGTTGGTAGAAGAGTTACAGGAGTGCGTAAGAGGGCTCCCAAACACTAGTCTTGTTCAATGGTGGGCAGTCACTGTTGTCTGGCAGATCTGAGGGCTGTAAAGCTGCAGTGAGAGGAAAGAGGACCTGGGTGGGAGGACTGGAAGTGCCACATGTGGCTCTAAGTATTTCACTCCCCAGGGTAAAATATGCCTTCTTTTCCTCTGGCAAAATTATGAACTGACTATGGAAGGCCTCAGCTCAACCCCTGCAGGCGAGCATCAGTATTCTGGAAATCACCACTCCAACTCTGCACAGGGGTATCAGCTCGTGAGAAGCGGTGCAGCAAGAAAGCTCTTGTTGCAGCTGTCCCTGTTATGTCTGGGACAATGGAAGTTAAAGTTGTGCTTGCTCACAGCTATGCAAGTGCTGTCACTGATGTGCTGCTCCCTTAACCTGTCTCATGTATGCCTCTGGCTGTCACTCCCAGTGCTTATTCCTCTAGGGGATGATTCATTTTGGTTGTTTTTTGTTTTTGTTTTTTTCTTTAGATAAACAGGACTGGTGCCTTTCTGTCAGCTTAAAAGAAAGCATGACCACAGATGAGGTAGTAAATGAAAGCAGTGACAATACGGAGAGGAAGGGGCAAAGGCTGTGCAAAGAAAAACCATGCAGAAGAACGCCGGGTTCTCTGTGCACTCCTCGTACCAGGTAGACGTCTGTTCTAGCCCCAGTTCGGCACGGCGGTCAGCACTGAGCTAGTGCTATGCAGCAGAAGTCAGGTGAACTAAAGGGGTGCTTTAAATTAGGCTGAAGATGCTCCGCTGAAGAGCGGTGAAACAGAGCTGTGTTTACTTGCGTTTAGAATCCATGGATGCTCCCTACGGAAAGGCAGAGTGCCTGGCTGGAATTTCGAGAGGGATTATTGCAATAATGACACTTTGCGCCAACCAGAGCCTTTATCAAGGAATTACCGAGTGTTTGTCTGAGTGGGTAAATATAGTTATCGCTACTTTACTAACGGGGAAAATGTGATAGATAGGAAGGCTGAAATACACAAGTAGCTGCTAACTTATATGGGGCCTCAATTTATGGGAAATTCCTCAGGTCTGGTGTTCATAGGTGCTAGGAATCTATGATTGAGGCATGAATGAGCTAGTAATTGGTACAGCAGAGTATCACTTTTCCTAATCTGCTCTGTTGTGACCCAGAATCTCATCTTTCATTAAGACATAGTTAAACCCAATTTCTATCTGGTAAATCTAGAAAATGTGATCTGTTTGTTAACAGTGAAAGGACTCCTGTCCCTAGTCTGGACCACTGATCCTGAGAGGCACAAACTGTACATCTCCAGATCTTGGCTCCTTTGTACTGCTGCTGAACAGAAACGTTCACCTAGCTCATGGCTTTTGAAGGTAAAAAGCAAGACTTTCTGTGACCTGCCCTGTCTCCTGTTACTAGTGTAGAGCAGATGATATGCTGAGCTGCTATTCTGCTCTTCCTGCTCACAAAGCAAAGGTTAGCAGAACTCCTGGCCTATGGAAAAGTGCCGATGCACTACAGCACTCTGAAATGAGCTGAGGCTCCTTTTGGTGACTGTCCAGGAATATCCACTATCACAGCCTCCTTTTTTTTCTAAACTGGCTGCTTGTGTCTGAACCAAGGTCACGCAGTGAGTCAGGTAGAGCTGGGAATAGAAGATAAGAAGCTTGACAACTTGTTGCCACTCTAACCACTGAGCCCCGCGATGCTGAGCTGCTAGAGCTCAGATACTGCAGGCACAGTATTTGGGAATCCATCTGCTGAATCATGTGCTCCAGCCGAGAATATATCACTCGGGCACTTCAGAGAAGGAAAAAAAATACTGATAGCTATTTAGTTGCTTGTGAGTTCCCCTGACTAGAGAACAGGAGCAGCTTTCTGCACCCAAATTCGGGCTCTGGCACTTTACAAACTTAAGTCATAACCTAGCTCTTTAGGTTTGTTTTTAAATGAGTTTCTAGCTGCATGTGGACTGCCAAAAAACCTCTGTGCAGGAAACAGCAGTGGCATTTCTCCTTGTCAGCCACCTCAGTGAGTGAGTGAGTTCTCAAACAAATGCAGGTGCTCCTCTGCTTTTCCCATGTACGGAGAGTCCTTTCAGCAAACTTCAGGAGGGAACAGCTGCTTGTAGTGAAAACAAGACTGTCCTGCTGATCCAAGCTGAAATGTGACATGGAAGTGGAATTTTTGACCTTGAAAGGTACAAAGTCCCTCAAAGGGGGGACTCCGTGAAAATTATAAGTAACTAGATCTTTATAATGCTTCTACAACTGATAGAGCTGGATGAGTATGTTGCGAAATGGAAGGCCAAATCTTTACATAGTGCAAACTTGCACAAGTCTTTTGATGACCTCTCAGCTGAGGAACTGTCCCTAGCATTTGTAAACATCAGTTTAAGAACAGCTGTTTTTGTCAACTGCATTCTTGTCTCATTTTTCCTATCCTCTGCTCATGAATGTTCACACAAAAAGACATTTGTTGATGCAGATGTTTAAGGAAAGCTGCTCTTTCTATGGGTGCTCATCTCTGAGGCTGTAAGCATGAATAATAGCATTCATTCTTCCTCAAATCATTCTGTTCAGCCATTGTTGGATAAATTGGAGAGATCTAGATAGTATGTAGGTATCTATGCGAGTGTATATATTCTCTCTCTCAGACACTCCATGTGATTTTAAGCAGTCATCTACCATGAATAATGTCTAGGGGCCAGGTCATGAGCTTCCCAGAGCGTAGAATCTATTTGCATACAATCGAAGTAACTGCAAATAATGAATAGATTAGTAAAACCAAACAAAACAAGAAACTACTTATGCTGCGGGTAACTAATTCCCCAGCAAGAAAAAAGAACTTTTTTTTTCCATTCAAGTTACCGATGTCAGATATCACGCCTGCAGCTCCGTGCACGCTTTAGCCCCCCCGAGGGGGCAGGGCCCGGCTCTCGGCGGAGCTTGGGGCACTGCCCCGGCGGGAGGGGGCTGCCGCCGCCGCGGGGGCCGCGGCCGGTGCCGCACGGGGGGCGGGCAGGGCCCCCGGAGCCCCGCTCCGCCCGCGGCAGCGCATGCTCCCTGCCGGGCCTGAACCTGCCCATTTAACCGGCGGCGGCGAAGCGGGAGCCGCGCCGGGCTGAGCCGCGGCCGCCCGCTGCTCGGCGAGCGCCGCCGCTGCGCGGAGCCCGAGCGGGATGCGGCTGCCCGGCCCCGCCTGCGGCCGGCGGCGGCGGCTGCTCCCGCTTTGACGGGCCGGGCCGGGCCGGGGCGGAGGGGCTGCCCGGGGATGCTGGAGCGCCGCCGCCCCTCGGGCGCTCCGCGCGGGACGGATCCTCCGCGCGGCTCCCTCTCGGGTGCCGCTGATGCTCCGTGCGGTCCGGGCGAGCGGCGCTAGCTTTGCTGCGGAGAGACAAAAAGACCTGCACGAGCAAGACGCGGCGGAAGCGCGGCTGCAGGTAGGGCTGCTGAGCGGTGCCTGCTGCACCTTTCCGGGCCCCCGGAGCCGTGTCGTCACGGCGTGAGTTTTTCCTAACACTTTTCATTGTTGCAGATGCATCTGTTGTGACAAAGTTGATCTTAAAGACTATCGAGCCTGAAAAGAGTTCTGGAAGCGTGAGGCGAACGTGGACTTCCAGAAGCCCAGGAGACTTGCAGGGACAGGTCAGTCGATCCTTAGACTCAAAGGAAGCAAGCACATGATAAAAGGAAATTTTCATTGTACTTAGTTGTGAGTTCTGCTTAGATATGCTGGCAGGGTAACCTGTCTCTCTCCTTCAGCTGTAGAGGGAGCTTGAGGAGGCTTCCTTCTTCAGCTTAGTACCTAAATGTCACAATGTGAATATCCCATAAGGTTACTAACTTTGGCATGATTGGAGACTTTGGTAAAGATGCCTTAATTGTTCATGGTACAAACTTGTCTCCCCATGATGTGACAGCTTCTAGAGGAAGAGAAAAGCACTAGAATAAAGTAATACTCTCATGCTGGTGATGGTCAGACTTGACAAGGCACTTGATTTTGATGCTTCTGTTTGAGGAAAAAAAAATGGCAAAATTGGAGGGGAAGCATTTCAGGAACTGCTTTTCTGTTCCTCATCTAGATCCAGCAGACTCACGGGCAGTACAGAAAAAATGGCCAAGCTCAAGCCAGATCCAGTTCTGGCACCTTTGTAGTCCTAGACATGGGTTGGGGAGAGCCGGATTTGTATGCGTGACAGCAGCGTAACTAGTAATTTATAGGAATAGAACATGAGGAAGAATTTCAAAAACACCCAAATTACCTGGGCCCTGAAGTCATGTAGATACTCCTGAAAAACACATACTAACCTTTAAATGTTTTCTATTATTTACTCTACCTGCAATTATTTTTAATATGAGATGCTACCTGGACTTTCTTGCATCATGTGTAGCTCCCCGGTAGTTCTTCCACTCCATGGGGAGTGGCTGCAGTGGAGGAGCCAGGAATTCCAGATCCCCAGCCCTGTGCTTAGATTTCAGGCTGTGCCTTAAACTCTGGAACTTATTACCACAAAACATTGTGGAAGCCAAGGGTGTTTGGCTTATGGGATTAGAAATTTGATATGGATAACAGGAATCTCTAGAATTAATAGTAAATTAAATGAGAGCTTTGCAAGTGATATAAATCCCTGTATTTCAAGACATAAACTAATCTTAGGATGTAGTACAAAACTTTTCCTTGTAGGGAGGTTTTTTCTGCACTGTCTGCTGGTGGGTGTATTTCCCTGCCACTTGTCACGCACATAGGCTGTGCAGTGTTTTCCATGAGACTGTCTTGCCATCTTTAAAAGGTTCTGATTAAAGCACCTGAACTTCAAGATGTCTCATGACATCTACCTGTTTCTAGAAGGTCAAAGCAACGTGGCTTTCTGCAGAAGCTGCCTAGAGATGATGGTAATATTGTATGAGAACAAACCAATATTTTAATAGACTCTTATCTCAGATTATCATCACTGTAATACAAGAGTAATAGTAGCTACTACGGTGTATTCCAGACAGATTTCATCAGCACTATCTTTCTGAAGGTTCACACTCAATTTCTGTCAGCAGTGAGAAGTACTATATTCACGGCATGAGAAGCTGAAATCACTGAACTGATTGCTGAGTTAGAAAATACAGCCTTTGGTCTGTTTTATCTTTGCTAACCTTCTCACTAGACTGTTTATTTCTCTGGAGCACTGAAGTAGTGGTGCATTTTTCCCTGAGTTTTACACGTCCCTTCTTTGGCTGAAGTCTCCCTGTGGAATTTATTGTGATGGCTGGACTTGTACAGTTGATGGTATTGCAAGTGCTCCCTGAAGGAACAACCTTAGGGGTCCAATTTTGTAGTGAAGTTTCCAGTAGAAGCTTTGGTCCAGACTATGGAACAAAGAAGAGGGCCCTAAAAGTGTCAAATCTATGAACAATGAAGTGATGGGGAAAAAACTGCTCTTCAGGCGTGTGGGTTTACATGAGTCTGCTTATGTGTCATTTTGCAAAGCCTCTTTAGAAACATCAGCCTGTTCGTGATGTGCCTGCTTCACTCTGAAAATCTTAACCCAGTGCCTTTTGCGTAGAGTCCACAAGGAGCTCTGAGGGTTTGCGAATTACTTCTGAGGAACATACAAAAGTAAGGAAAAACAAATATAGATGTGCTATGAAAGCGGTCTTTATACATGATGTTTTTAATCTACTAGATTATATCAGTTTTAGTCTTTAGCTTTCATAGTTTCACACCGGTAAAAATCGTCGTAGAGAGTTACGCCTGCAGCAGTTTCCTGATTGCTCCCTAGAAATCCTTTTGCAGGAGTACTGCAGACCGGTGACTTTTGGCAGAACTGTGGCAAAGAATACGGCTGGGTGTGTGTATTCTTACCTAGACATTACTAGTGGTAGATTTGATCTAGGCTGGCTATTAGTCCACTCAGTTTAGGATCTAGGTACCAAGGCTGACCAGTGCTAGGAGCTTGCTTAAATGAGAAGAAAATCAGGTAATGGACATTGCAAGCGAACTTGCTCATAGGCTTCTTTTTAGATGGCCATGTACTCTTTATCTTTAAACGTATTTCATATATAACAACAGATATAGTTAGGCCTGTATATCTAATGTACTCCTCTGACTTCAGTCTCTTCAGGGCTTTATACCCCTCTTGTTGCGATGGTGCTGGAGAGCTTTTCAGATGAGCAATAAGCAATGTGAGTAACATCTGTTTGTGTTTACCCTCTACCTTTCTCCATGTTGGAGCAGTTCATCCAAGGAGTGTCTTGTTTTGGTAATTGACTGTTTTGGGTTGTCTTTAATGCGTGTTTTGCTCTTGCCTTATCTTGGCTAAGGCAACATAAAGAAAAGCACTTGACCTGTTGGGTGAAAGTTTTGGAGAATTTTAATGGATTCAGAGCTAGAAGGGAGCAGAAGCAAAAGGACCAGAGAGACTGCAGACAGTGGCAGGGGTGACCAGGTAATAACAGGCATAAAGCCTTGTACTTGTGGAGAAGGAAGTGGCAGATGGATGTGGAGACGGATAGGCAGAAAGAAAAAAGTTATATGTGGCAAATCTCCTTTTGCCTCTGCTCTTCTAAATAATTCCATCATATGATCATGTGCTGTGGCTTCTGCAGGAGGTGGATAATCAGCATAAGACAGCTACTCTTAACTAAAACTAGCCCTAGACAGCCAAACTGCAGAGCCCTGTGACCCTTCAGCTGTGCAGTTAAACTCATGATCAGGTTTGTGCTATGAGTGGAGCAAGGGAGTCATGAGAAGCTTGTGAACAGTTGTCAAGTGTATTCAATGTTGACCTCATTAGTTCAGTTAAACTACATTTGTCTCCGTCTAAGACTGTCAATGTGTTGAGCCTGTATAGTCCTTGAAATCTGTTGGGTTCCTTGTGCTGCTGTTGCTCTTTGGTGCTGTAGGAATCTTTGAACCTGATCTTGTATTACAGAATTGCAGAAAGTTGCTGATGTGTCCAACAACTAAGCTATTGGGTTGCTTGTTCAGAAAACATAACTAAATGGGACTATAACTCACCATTTTATTATCATCTGTATGCACACTGTTCCTTAGAGGTCCTCAAATTTGTGCCCTTCCTCCTTGTTTTTGTATCCTGAAGTGTCAGTTCCTCTTGCAGTTCAAAAATATTTGCTTAACATTTTGCCAGCCTGCATAGGAGGAAAAACAGACCCCCATGAATATTGTCTGGCAAAATAAGAAATGTAGTGTAGGAATGTGGCCCGAATGGCTTCTTTGTCTCAGCGTTGGAGGGAGGCTGGAACACACACAGCAATAAGCAGGTGCTTGAATTGCGGGTCTGAACAGTTTCTCTTCTTTGTTTACTGCACATGCACTAAAAGAAGCTGTTGCTAGTCCAGTTGTCAAGGGCCTATCCCTGCCTTAGATCTAAGGGAAACCTTGCCGGAGTAACACACAACACCAACACTCTATTTCAGAAAGAATCAACTTTGGGTGAGTTACAAATGAATTCTTGTAATTGCTAACATTTGGATACTCAAAAGACGTAAGGAGGGTCCATAGCGAAATAACGAGGTTTATTTAAAGAAAAAAAAAAAGGTTTATTTTTATCTGAAGTTCTTCATGGTTGCTTGTCTCTAGGAGCTAGGACTTCAATAAAAAATTGAAATACAATGAGTGCAGTGACTCAAATCTGTGCAAGCTGTCAGAACTCAGAAAACATTAATGTTCTTGTGGAGCAGGCTTGAGCCAATTTCAGGAATGGTGTGTACTTAGTTGTGGATAACATCTAAATCTTGCTTTAGATTTATGGGTTTAAGACTTTCTGTGAAATGATGCATGCAATAAAATCCATGGATCACACTTTCTTTATGGAACATTAGGGGTAACTCCTGCTGGGATCTGACCTGCTGCATCAAAGAAACTGAAGTGGTGGTCAGACCTCAAATCTAATGCTATTCCTCCATCTCCTCCCAATTGCCTGCTTCTCATTTAGCAGCAGCGTGCTGAACTGGCTCTTCAGTTGGATTCGAAGTGGATGTAAATGTACTTGCTCTATTCTCCTTCCTCTCTGTGTGGAGACCAGAAGCCTCCATGTTACTGTGGAGCCTTTGCATGAGTTACCGCTGGTGCTTTGGTGCTGTTTGTGTCAGCCGTGCTCTGTCTGGAAGGGCTGGGCCGTACTCTGCTGTCGGTAAGGAGTGTCTGCCAGGCATCCGGGCTGTTATGCTGCTCTCGTTGCCCTCTGCCCTGGGGTGCAATGACAGTTTTTGGTGTGATCTTCTGTTTGGAGAAGGGGAACCCAAGATGTTTCAGGGATCTACAAAACTCGTCTGAAGCTGCTGTTACCGAGTGTCGTCCGTTAGTGCTCATCCTGCCCGTGTGGTGTACTTACGTTGCTGTGCTGGATTCTGGAAGAAATTCTCACTTTGCTTGGAACGAGGCAAACAAAATAAAGGATTGTTCTGGTCACAGAGAAAGCTTCCCTGTAGGTCAGGGGCTGGAGACGATTCGTAAACACAAAGAGATGGAGCACAAAGGAACAATGCAATGACAGTGGCCTTCCAAGGCAGCGGTCTGTGTGTACCAGGTACTGGCTGCTGGCGTGACAGGAGAGGGCTTTGTGCGGGCACTGTTGCTGTTGGACTCCAGAGGTGCATTTGGGAATGTTTATGACAAATGGCTCCTGTGTGTGAGGGGCGGTGGAAGCAGCTGGAGCGAGGCTAGAACAAAAGGCTGCTGTGCTACGGCCAAGGCTGACTGAGCAATTAATGAGCCAGGAAGGGTGGCTTTTCATGAGAAGTGACTAAAGCTAGGGTTAGAAGTGTGGCTAAGTGCGGTCAGGAGAGGGGCCTGACCATGCATATGAAAACGAAGGCACACAAATTACACAGGGACTGATTGAAGGGAGGGAAGGAAGGATGCTTCCCAGCTATGAAATCTCTTAGGCCGTGGCATATTGTTTCAGGGGAATTCTTGCAACCTTAGTGCTCAAGATCCATCCAACTGGACCGGACAAATCACTGGAGAATGTGCTGTTGGGAACAGTCTTGAAGCAGCCTCGGGGAAGATGATTCAACAGGGCCTCTTTCATCTTTGATTTCTATGAGCACAGTCTACATTTGTGCTGCCCCCAAATACTCCCATTCATCACTGTCTGCAGCCAATGTTGATAGCAGCGTATAAGCCTCTTGGGCAAGAGCAGGGAATGCTAGCTATCCCCTCCAAGAGCAGAAAACTATCGCGGAGGCTAGTTAGCACATGCTGATGTGCAGCTAGAATGGCCCAGCACGCTGCTGGTGATAACCCCTCTCCAGGCTCGTGCTGGAAGTGCAGAGCCAGCACTGTGCCTGCCTGATGCACCGTGGCTGTTTGCCCAAGGCAGCCCGAAGCACGTTGCAGGAATACCACGAGAGAAAATCTGCCTCTACTCGGAGAATCTGAAATGCACGACCTCTCATTTATCTTCTGCCGTTGCACCAGAGATGTTCAGTGATTGCCAGATAACTTTAGTGCTCAGACCTCTTTCCTGCCTGTCCGCCTTGATAGATGCTGTCTGTAAACTGTATCAGTGCAAGAAGCTAACCATGTGCAACAGGAGACCTGGTTCCCAGCCCTGCTCAGAGTGCTCTGCAGAATCCAGGGAGCTTTGAACTTGAACTCTGTTAATTACTAAAACACTAATAATTTAATGCTGATACTCTTCCCAGGCCTCAAAATAGAAGTTAGGTGCCTGTTCCTAAAGGATTGCAGGGGGTAAAATGCCTTGCTCTCTTCTCCTCCTCCTATAGGAATTCCAGCCTTGTCTTTTCAGAAGTGGAAAACTCCCCTTCCAGGTATTCCATGCTGCTGCATGCACTGTGTAAACGTCTACAGTTTGATGTTAAAGCCATGCATGCTCGGAGTCCAAAACAGGTTAAACTGATAATGAGAACAGGAAAAACAGAAGGCTTTTTCCTTAAACTTCCCATAAAGATTTTTCACTGAAACTTGCTTTTCTCAAGAAATAAAATCTGCTTGTTTCTTATCATTGCAAATATCCAGACAATTTGAGGCAGAAATAAAATTGTAGAATCTCTTGTTTTCAGACCCAGAGCTCTTGACCAGTCAGCATCAGGACAGGGAAGACTCTCGGCTCCAGGAGTGATCCAAGAGCCCTCATTAACAACAGAGCGGTTGGTGTGCTACAAACAGAGGTCAGGGCTTGTGCAAAGTTTTTGCTACTTCAGGCAGATGAAACTGCTGTTCTGATAAGAAAGAGAACTCAGGACTCTTATATATGCTCTTTGACTTTAAAGTGCCCTAGAGAAGCACTGTCCCTCCCTGCTCGCACGCTATTCACCTGTCCCTTTGGCAGAAGGTACTGGCCTGTGGCTGGTGTGACAGGTGGGACCTTATTGCCCGGTGACAGTCTGGCATATCAGCATAAACCCACCTCTGCTGGCAGCTTAAGCCGAGAGGTGGACTGTGAACACGAGCGGCTGAAGAGCCAGCATGCATGATGGACAGGGTAACTCTGCCAGATGGGCAGACAGAGAGGGCAGTGATATTTTACAGCAGCTCCCAATCCAAAGTATTTGGAGAGTTTTATTCTATTTTCTACCCCTTATTCTGTTTTCTCCCACCTTTCTGGGTGGCTGCCTCTTCTGCATCTGTTCTTGCACGACTCCGATGTGAGCAGTTGTATGATCTGTTCTCAGAGCAGGGGGGTGAAACCCGGCCGTTCCCAGGAGAGCCCTGGGCTGTTGCCCTGCTCACTTGCCTCTCGTGCACTCGGAGTCTGTTGTGACTGATGGGGGTTCTGTGCTCACAGCTGTCTTGGGGCTATTCCTCACGCTGCAAAGGCTCTTTGTCTCATTCAAAGCCATGACCTCATTTTAGAGACAGAAAACAGAGAGGGAGAAACCCACCAACCTGCCAGTGGAGGTCAAAGGGCTTGCTGAGAGATATGTTAGCATCAAACTTCTCCGGCAGGGACACAAATAACTGGAATTGCAGACCAGAAAATTACCATGGAAAAAATGGACCAACTACCATGTGATTACAAAAGAGTCCATTAGTTGTGTGTGTGTCTAGGATTCAAAGTATATCCTTTGAGGAGGAGCATGAGGTCATGCTTCCAAAACTCGAAGCAAGAGGGACTGTATAAGTGCATGCCTGTTGCCTGATGCTCTCTCTAAGGATTGCCATGCGTGGAGTTTTAGCTGGTTATTCTCCTCCCTCTTTCCTAGGCGCTGGCCTCGGCACGGTGAATGGCAGCAAATGTTACTTCTGGCAAAATGGGAGAAGGTTTGATTTTGCTGTTAGGTGGTAGCAGCTTCTGCTGTGGTTAAATTTGTCTGAGCCGGCCTCCTCACTGCTGCTTTGTAATCAGCCTGTTGGGGCACTGCTTGGGCTAACGAACACCCAGGCAGCCCCCTGCCAGGGCTCGGCAGGTTGTTTTTGGCCAGGGATCCATTGGTGATCAACTCGATTTGTGGTCTCGCATGTCGATGGCAGCCCTGGCCTTTGCTCTGGCAACTAATTTTTGCTAGCATATAGGAACTGCCCTCTCTACCCCAAGGCTGGTCCTAAAGACCTGGTTGGGGCCATGACTGTCACAGCTTTCCAGATAAAGCTGGAAATCACAAAGCTCTCACGTGGTAGAAGTCCCAGCGCTCCCGAGGAGCCGTGGTGCGCTGGAGCCTGGAAGATTCAAAGTACTGTGTCGACTTGCTGCTGAGTCAGGCGTCCCGTTGCACAGAATCTACAGTTTGGCTGGAAATGAGAAGTTCTGACTTTGACTCCTATTTTCTCAACCCTGTGAACAGGCATTGCAAAGTGGACACAATAAAACAACTAGCGTTTCTGCTTTCCCATGTCTGCTCTGTAACTGCTGGGAAACTCTCCTCCTCCTCCTCAGCACTGGTGATTAAATCTCCGGTTGTGTGTCGCTGTTTGGGGCGCTCGGGTGACCTGTGCAGTGGGACAGCCGCGCGTTCTCTGCGGGTGGTGACTTCCATCAGAAGGGGTTTGCTCTTCTCTCTGCCAATTCCAGGTTGCTGGGTAAGTGCTTTACTGTCTGCTTTCCCTGCTTTGCTCCTGATAAAGGCTTGGAGTAATGGAAACCTATGAAATCCCACATGCCTGCTTAGGCAGGGCTGAGGGACAGAGGATTTTGTACTTCAAAATAGGGCAATGATGACTAGCAGAAAAACTGTTGTGTAATTGATTTATTTAGGTAGCTGCAGTAGGGGAGAATATTGACTAAATGTCCAAGTATGCACCCGGAGGCTTCAGAGAGTTTTGTCGAGTGCAATGTTTTCCCTTGGCTCCGCTCTGCCTGTGCGGGCAGGGGGCTGCGGGGCTCCCGGACTGCGGGAGTGTGCGGGGTGACAGCGTTGCAGCCGCTCAGCGAGGGGCCCCGCGGGAGCCCAGCCCCGATTCCCTGCGGGAGAGGGTTGGACTCCCCTCTGAGCAAGCGCGGGCTCTGCCTTTGCGCCTCTCTTGAGCCTGGTGAGGCCGTGCCGCGGTCTGCCCGGGGCAGGACTAACACGTCCGAATGCTCCCCGGGAGCGCGGGGCCGTGCGCGGGCAGGGCTGCACGGCGGTCTGGGATGCCTCCGAGCGCGGCTGGGGCCGGTCCGGGATGCCGGGAGGGGAGGAGGGGGCTGAGCCACCTGTTGGATTTTCGCACATGGGGAGGCTGCTGCCCTTTTTAACAGTGTCCGTCTCTTTTTGCTCGCTCCCCGCTCCTGGTATTCCCTTTACAACCAGCCTATTGTGCTGGGGGTTAGAGCAGCTGGGTGGAGTGTTTCAGGCTCAAGTGTAATTTCAGTGCCTTTAAAAGCCTTTGGAGGGTTTTTTTTTTTTTTTTGAAGAGGACAGCAGCGCCAACAAGGGATAATTTGATGGATTACTCCGCAGGGCTGAGGGGCTCTCCTTAATCCCCTTTGTGGGCCTGTTTGACGAGACGCGTAGCAGAAGCCCCCAGCCTCAGGCAGAGAAAAGGCGGCTCAGCAGGGTAGGTTTTACACACTGACATATAAATACGGGCCCTGGTCATGTGGTGCTGGATATAATCTGTGCCCGTTACCACACTGCGGAGAAGGGGGGCACCTGGAGGGGGCTTATTTTTTCCCTTTCCAATTCAATTTACATTTTCATTCTTCTGCTAAAAATAATAAAAAAGAAGAGGGGGTGGAAAAGATGCTGAATTGGACCAAATGCCAAGGTGATGGGCATGGTATTTAATAAATAAATAAATAAAAGAACTCAAGTGAAAAGCACAACTAGATCTTTCCCCTCTTTCTCCTCTGACTCCGAAACAGGGGCTTCTCTCCTGAATAAAAGCAAGAGCTAGGGTCTTGCAGTATTAAAGCAAAGCTCGAGCTCTTGCATGGAGCCAGCCAGCCTCGGCTGGTGGTCTCGAATGGTTTATAGCAGAGCTAAAGCCAACTGAGGAAAGGGTTGACCACGAGTGAGGCTCCGAGAGTGGAGGCTGAAAACGCTTCTTTGCCTGCAGTGTGTGTGTTTAAGAGTGTCTGAGACTTCTGGGTACTTAATGCGATTTGGTGATGAGATGCTGGTCCCGAGCAGGTGAAATGGTGCGAGGACTATCCCACCGTATGGCGGGGCAAGCAGCCCCACTGTGGTTCCCCCAGAGCTGCCCCAAGGTCCTTCTGCAGCTGAGCTCAGCTGTGGTGTGTTTATTGGGAGCAGCCAGTTCTTCGCTGCATCGTGACTGAACTCGGCTCTGCAGCGCAATCGTCTTTTGAGGTGTCCCTGATACAGGTGGGCTGAGCTACAGGCTGACAAGGCGAGGCTACAGCCGCGCTGCTGGGCTCCTGCAGCGCCCTGCTCCCCTGCACCCGGGCTCGTCTCGGTCCCGCCCCCCCCAGCGCGGACAGCAGCGGGCTCTGCCCGCAGCCTGACACCCCTTGCTGCCGCTGGGCTCCGGTGACGATGGCGTCTGCCAAGCGCGGGAGAGTTGGTGATACCCGCCGGCGTTGCAGCGTGCGCTTCGCTGATGTCCGTCCCCTTTAGGAGCGCAGCACGCTCCGTGAAGCGTCCGAGTCAGTGACCTCGTTAGGCGGGCAGGCGGTTCCCGCTCGTCGCGGGGAGGGAGGACAAGCTCCAACTGGCCGCCGTTATTTGCTGCTGTATCTTTTCCTCTGGTCAAACAGGCAGGCGCGGGAGTGCAGGCAGCCGAAGCCTGGGAGAAAACCTCCTGCCAGGAGACCTTCCTTTGTCCGCCAGAGGAAGAAGCAGGTTGTGGGACAGGAGGTCAGTGGAGTCCGGTGGCTGCCGCGCTGTCTGTTTGATGTTCACGTTGCGGGGCGAGGGTGAGGATAAAAAGCCCATAGAATTGTTGGCCTGGCCTCAGAAAAGAGCATGAAATACTGGAGAAATGCAGGGTGAAGGGCAAGGGGGACGGATCTTCCTCCTCTCTGGAAAGTACTCCTCTCCATACGACAGGCTGAGCGTGGACAATGCCGTTAGCCTGCCGGGCTGGGAAAACATCCTTGCCTAGTGCCCCTTCTTAACAAATATCTTGACCTTCTCATCTGTCTTGTAGGGACATTCATTTGCTGTCCATAGTCTCTCCCTAGCAGAGAGTGTCTGTTGGGCTAAGGTGGCTCTGGCCTTGCTGACTGATCGCAAATGCCTTGATGGATGACAGGGCTCTTCCCTCCCATTAACTTGGCTCATGGCTTCAGTGGATCTCTTTTCTGGCTGTGCCTTTGCTTTATCCGGCTGGTCGAAGGGGGACAAATAGTGACCTTGCTGTTAACTGTAAAATGCTGTCTGGAGGTGAATGGAATCAAGTATTCAAAATAACCTCAACCTAAACAGCCCCTTGCCCTCAAAGATCCACCTTTGCCTGAACAAAATGCTGCTAGTGGAAAAAAAAATGCCTCCCAAAGCTTCTGCACACGTGAATGAGTTGCTTGGGCTGGCTCTGGAGCAGTCCAGCCGTGCTGACCATTGGGACTGGGCGGCCTCCCAGGTCAGGAAGGCCAGCGGTAGAGGGAAGGTTATTGGGTGGCTCGTGCCCCGCGTCTGCTCTCTGCCAGGTGCAGATGTAGCCTGATCGTTCCGAAATGGCTTGCGGCTCTGAAACGGCTCGTGGCTCTGTGGTCGAGGAAGCAGGAAGCTGGCAGGGCCTGAGATTGCATCTTGAATTCCTTCTCGGCGAGCTCCGGCCGGCTGCCCGCCGGGAGGGTGGCTGGCTTGGTGGTTACGGGAGACAGCAGCGTTGCGCAGCGTCTGAACAGGTACAGTCTGATTTAGCGGCCTGCAGAATGCATGCAGGTGGGGGATGCAGCCCTCTGAAAATCTGGTGCTAGCTACAGGTGCTTAAAATTTAGGCTCTTCTGCTCTCTTTTATTTCTTGCTTTCAATTCATAAGATAGAGATTGTAGTGAATTGCCTTCAGTCTTAGTACGTGTGTGTGTTGTTGTTGGGCCAGGCATCAGTCTGGTTGTCAGGACAGCAGCAAGCCCAGAAGAGGCTGAACTAAGCTATGGTTTTGAGGCAGCCCTAAAAGCAAGGTAATCACACTGTAGGTGCTGCAAGGAAGCAGTTGCAGCAAGGCAGGGAAGAACCAACTTCCATTTCTGGCAAGTGTGAATGCCTCCCTTAAGAACCAAACTGCGTGGAAGGTCCTGGGGTCTGCCTTGAGTACCAGCTCTTCCCGTAACTCTGAACACAGCCATAGCATCTAGCATCCACCCTGGATAAATGTTTCTTGTGTCTGGGCTGCTGGACTCTTCCCTGTGGGGAAAAGGAGGGAATTTCAAATGGACTGTGGCACTGGGGTCTTCCTTGGTCTGGTCTGAGGGGATTTCCAGCCACTGCTGCTCTTTCCCTAAGCCGAGCTGCTGAGGCCAATATAATGGAGCCCCTAAGCTCAAAGGAAATGCAGAGTTAATTCAGAGAGACTAAATAAATTGCAGTTCTCCCATCCCTGCTTAATGACCACTCCCCTCTCCCCGCACTGTGAATGGGGTCAAGGAGATTTGGGAGGCGAGGGGGAAGGGGAGGGGGTCAGGAGAGGTCAGGTGAGTTTTCCATTGCATCCCGCGCACGCCTGCCAGAGCTATTCTCCATGGTGTATTTCACATTCAGCTGCAGTGAATGGACACTGATAGCTGTGAAAGGATCTGGCACTGTATGAACAGCCCTTCCCTAAGCGCTCACTCTTGTGCTCTCTCCCACCCTTTCTTCCGCAGGCCTTCCAGGGAGCGGGGAATTAATAACGTTCATAAAGAGCCTCTTGGAAGGTTGGAAATGTAACGCTGGGGTTATGAATGGAAACCCAACGGCTAACAGTACCCTCCGCCCTCCCCTCTCTCTGCCGTCCATTGGGAATAACTTTCTGCATCACATCTGCCGTGCTGCAGCCAGGAGAAGGTGCGGGTCTGTGCTACCTGGGAACCGCCGGACTGGAGCAGCACCCAGCCGAGCTCCCTGCCTAGCACCGTCTCCTGCCTCCGGCACTGGCCAACACTGCGGCCTCAGGCGTTTCTCCAAATAGACTTAGCCAAGGCTGATGTGGGCTAATTTGCTCCCATATAAGAAAGGGCTCAGGCAGGTTATTACAGAGCCTTGACAGGTCTGTTGAATCTAATAGCTGTTGAACCTAATTCTCTGTGGCCCAACCATTAGTGCAGCTGTTTGTTCTACTGCAGGGCAGGTGAATGACAGTTGTAAATCAGAGAAGCTGCTATTCCATTTAATGATGTCTCTTGTCCCTTCTGCACCCATGTGAGTGAGTGGAAAGGTTAGAGAGGCAGGATATGGTTTCTTATGAGGAAGACATGAGCTTTTCTCTCTATCCCTTAATCTTCATTATATCTAAGCAGTGTTCAGATGCAATTACTTTGAAGATCTTGTGTTACAAATATTTGAGGAGATCAGGAGGAAGAGAGACTTCTGTCTGTCTTTGCTTGTGCATATCCATTAATGCTCCGTGCATAATCCACTTTCTCCAAGTGTCTCTGGCTTTGTTTCATCTAAAGACAAAAGGTGTGGTTAAAGTCTGTTAGCAAGGATACACAGGGCAACGTCTGCCTGAGCTGAGAGAAAGGAAGTGGAAGGTTGACTCGTACCGGCGATCGTGTAGTTTTGTGCCAACGAGCTGTACATCTGACATCACCAGTAAACTCGCTCCTGTTTCCGCGTGTGTGTGCACCTGCTGGTGCCTGTGTCTGTGAGATTGTGGGCTTCCTAGTGTGGGGCCATGCTGTGCTGTACCACATCCACACAGGAAGACATTTGTCAAAACTTTATAGCATGTAAGCTAGGAACAAAGTCTGACGAGGGGGGATGCATGAATCCAAATCTGCTGGCCCACTGCCTTAAAATAAATGGACTCCTAGAAGCCATTTTCCCTGACTTTATCCCTCCTCCTTGCTACTTTCAGTTCCTGCAGTGTTGCCAGGTCCATTGCATTTAGCAGACGCAGACTGCCTGGCTTCTTCCCTGCCCTTCAGAGAGCGTAGGTGAGAGAGGCTAGAGGGTACAGGACGCAGCAGGACTGTGAGAGGTGCGGTCCTTTCTGCTGTGGTTGCTGTTGCTCAAAAAGGGCTTCTGTCCCAGTTTAGGTCCAGGCAGAGCCTTGGGTTCCCTCTGTCTGGACAGAGCTGCTCTCCCCTCCTTCTCCACATCCCCCAGGACCCGCCCTCCTACCTGCTTGCCAGGTGAACCAGCCTCTCTGCATTGATTTGTTGTTTCTCTGCAGAGGAAGGAAAGGCCAGTTCCAGTTTGGCTGGCAAGCTGGGAAACTAAAGCAAAAACCCTGGGTTAAAGATGCTTTGACCCTCCTGGGGAGGGAGAGGAGGAGCAGAGGGAGAGCCTGAACGCTCGGCAGCAGATGATGGCCCAGTGGCTTGAGAGCCCTGTGAACAGCTGTGCAAAAGCCCCACATGTGGCTTCCTTCTGCTGCTGTGTACAGGAAGCCTTGCACTGAAGGGCCGGCGTGTCCTGTCATTGAGGGGCTGGCTGTCCTTGCCAGACGCCTTGTTACTGTGCTCCTTAGAGAAGGACAAACACTGTCCCTATTTTGGGGGGAAACTGAGGCAGGAGGACAAGTGACTTAATCTGTCGTGCAGCTCTTCTAACCAGCTGTCTCTCTGTCTGACTGTGAAAGGTCTTCCCATCACAAGATGCCAGATCCCACTGGGTTGGACAGGCTGTGGCCTGCTCACGTTGGATATGATGGTCCTGTAAATACAGTTGTTAGACCGGGATCTCTCAGTTGGGAGATGCTTTGCCTGAATGCTTCCATGTCAGGACAGAGCACCAGGCTCAAACCAGTCCTCCTGCGTAGTCTGCCAGATAAATCATCCTAGAAGAGATTAGCAGCTTAAATGAAGTGTTTGGTCTTGCTGCTGGGACTGTTATTTAGAGCCAGACTGACACCTGCAAAACTGATGGGAACATCTCATTGTCTAATCCCACGTACTAAAGCTGTCTCTGCTTGCCGGTTCAGCCGCAGACCCCGTGGCGGTGGAGAGCAGCCCTGGGCAGCATGGTGCTTCTGCTGAGGGGTAGGAGTCCTGTTCGGCAAGTTCCTGCCCTGCTCAGTGCTCTGCTGGTGCCCATAGTGTGGAAGAGCTATTTGTTATGTGCCAGCAGGCCAGCAAGGGAAGGTGACAAGTGTTGACACCGAGGCAGGGCTTTGGGCAAAGTTCAGATGTAAATGCAGGCCCTGGAGTTTCCTTCTGAGCTATTTTGGGACAGGAGTGGCAAAGCACTCAGCAAGAGTGAACTGTGTCCTTTGTCAGGCCAGTGTAGCAGCCTGTGTTTGCTCAGCGCCTTGCACAAGGGGCCCAGGCGCAGGTGTGGCCGTAGTGCTAGTAACACTGCAGCGTGCTGTGCTGTCGGGCGGCAGGGAGGGCCCTGAAACCAAACCTGCATGTGTACCTGCAGCTCAGTTCCACCTCTGCCTGCTAACTACTTAAGCAGCCTTTCCGTGAAGGCTGGCTCTAGGAAGTGCCGGCTCTGCGGGCAGTGAAGGGATCACTGTCGCTCCTCTGCGCGGAGCAGGTGAGTCCTGGCTTCTGGGCTCCTGTGAGCCTCCCAGATCTTCCTTTTCTGTCCCTCTGCCCCTGTCCTTACAGATCAACGCTGTTACTCTGATGCTTTTCCTAGTCTGTGCTGGCATTTCTTTACAGCTAAGCCAAGCTGTCAGTATTTTGTGGTTAAAATAAAGAGACATTTAATGGGTATTGGGACAACATGCAGTGGGCAGTGAGCATTGCATCTCTGTTCTGGGTCTGGCTCAGGGAGAAGGTGGCTCAGTTACTTTTGGCTCGGGAGCCTGTTGCCTCTAGATAACAGCACCAAGGTTTGTGCTGCCAGAGCTGCAGGGCTGCAGTTTAAATTCCTATCCCAAGGCTGTCAGCCAGCTGGGCACCCCTCATAAATGAACAAGGCCAAGACATCCTGTGTCTAGCCCACATCTAAGAAAGGTGGTTGCTGCCCCCAATCGCTTCCTTGCTGATAGAGTGCATCTAAAGTAATGCTAAGCATATCTGGGGCCTCTGAATATTCCTTTGAAGTGATGTCTAGTGATTAAAGGAAAACTGCTGTTGTTCCCCCTCTGCTGTTAGCTTGCTATTTGACCTTGGGCAAGTCATTTGAATGCTCACTGTTGTTAAAAGAAGATATCCTTTGTGACAGTCAAGGTCTAAGGGAGCGTGGAGGGGGAAGGTTGATAACTCTGGTAGGAAAGTAATCAGTATTTATTATGTGTAATTGGCAGCCCGTCAACTCTTCAGCTCAGGAACAGTATCTCTTTCTCCTCCACAGCAGTAAGAGGTAGAAAATGATGCTTGCATCTTTGCAAAAACCTCATCACCGCACTTCCAGCTTCACCCGGGTATCTCTGTGTGCGTCCTTTGGCTGATGGTAAGAGGGGAAGAAAGGGGAAGAGGAGGATTCAGAGACCTTCTCAACTGCACCTGTCTACTTCTAACACTTGTGCAGCTGCTGAAGTTAAAGAACACTAATTTGTACAGAGTTTGGTGACAACGTGGTGTTTTAGCTCTGCCCTGTGTGGTTGTGGCAGGCTATGGTCCAACACACTACTGGTTCAGTGGTTCCTCCTGCAGGGTTAGCCTTTGTCACGGGCTCCGTAAGCCTGGCTTGACCCTCTGCCGAGCAGCCGGTCTGGATCCAGGAGAGTCTGACCCGCTCCACCAGGCATGACCTCGAGCACTGGGTGCCTCCGTGCTGAGGAAGGAGAGCAAGCGTTTGCCTGGCGATGCTCCCTATGCGAGTCTTTCCCTTTCCCCTGTAATTGAGACAAAGAATTTAGAGGGGGGCAGGGCTGCAAAACTGGATTTTCACCTAGTTTCTCCTGCTGGGATCACTCTCCGCAGTTAAGTAAGGAGAACTCCATACCGGTTAGCTCCTCCAGCGCAGAGAAGGTGTGCAGGCAGGTAGGTACTGCAGTGACAGCTACCCCGCGGTCAGGGAGGGAGCAAGCCGAGATAAACTCCTCCGCCTGCACGTCTTGCATTCTGTTCAGCCTCCTTCATCCAGAAGGGCCCAAAGCCCATGGTGACTGTGCTGCAGACAGAGATGTGGCAGCCATGTAACGGTTCCCAGGAAGCCAAGCAGCAGTTGGACACAAAGCAAAAACTCACGTGCAAACAGGAGTGCAGGGGGGCCCTTCCAGAAGCAGGTCATAAGCTGCAACACATCCAGGACAGCAGGGGCTGTTGTGCCTTGTCCCCACAGAGAAACTCAGCAATGGCTCATTTAAGATGTGGAGCTAGAACATGTGAATCCCTGGAGAATTAGGCTGTACTTTGACTATTTTACTCCTTTATCAGTGTCTGTGCAGGGGCTTAATGTCACTCTTCTTGCTAACCCATTCTACCTTTCCCAGCCTAACCAGAGACTATCTTTACAAGATGCTTTTAGCAAAACAGCAGTTTGGTTGACTAGACTAGATGCAGTTTACCGTGCAGGTTTTCTTTCAGTTGCAGACTCTCGTAACGGCAGGCTCATAACAGGTTACTAAGAGGCATTTGCTTACTCTTAGTTCCTTAGACTCCGTCCTGCTTTGGTGGCCTCTTCCCTCTGAAGAAGGCTGGAGAGAAGGGAGCATGTTACAGGGCAAATAAATGACTCAGACTAATGAGTAAGGTAATTGCCGTTCACTGTTAGACAAGGCTAAACTGGGTCAGGTTTGTTTGTGAAACTCCAAGAGGCACCATCTGTTTTCTGTGCTCCATCTCAAGGGCTGGAGATGGGTTTGGGTGAAACTGCTTCCCTGGAAGCTGCGGAGCAGAGGGGATGATGGCCCGGTCATTAAGCAGCAATGTAGGTCCCTGGAGACTGCCCTGTATGACCACAGGCAAGCGGCTGCGGCCTCGGTCCTTGGAGGGGACTCTTAATTGATTTCACTGGGAGATGGGCCCCGAAGTCCTTTCTGAAGATCAGACCTTTGTCCCTCTGCTACAACTGCCCATCTATAAGATGCGTCTGGATGGGATGCCGAGAAGTCATTAGACCTCCCTTTGCTCCAAGGCAGGATTGGATTTTCCCAAACCATTTCTGACAGGTGTCTGTCTCACCTGTCACAAGCCCTTAGAGAGAAACCCAGGGCAAATGTAGCCAGTGTCTTTTAATCCTAGACCTCTCTCAGGTGCCCCCTCTTCAGCCTCTCGTGTCTGTCCGGAGCTGGTAAGCCTGTTGGGACAGGCCTGTCTCTTTCAGCTATGATGTGCCTGCGTGATATCTGTGTGGTGCTGGTTTTAGTCCTTTTCTGTGTGCTGGAACATGTTATTTCTAACGAGCTCTCTCCTTTCAGAGTGCAGCATCTGAACGGAAGGGGAGGCCTGGAACGGGAGCCCTGCCTGCCCACGCCTGGACTCAGCACTGCTAGGGCCACATCTTACAGTAAGAGGAGGAAGAAAAGACAGTTCATTCACAGTTGCTAAAAATGGGAGGCAGCATCTGTCCAGCAGACCAGGAAGAGAAGCTCCAGACCTTGTTGTCTGCCTGTGGGACATCCCCGGGAGTGCCGCGGCTGGAGTGACACAGCCCTCTGTCAGTAAGGGGTGTCAGGGCAGCATGGCGCAGAAAGCATGGATCAGCATGCTCTTCCACAGCCGCAAGGCCCAGCTCCTGCTGGTCAACTCCCTGACGTTTGGCCTGGAGGTCTGTCTGGCTGCAGGAATAACCTACGTGCCTCCGCTACTGCTGGAAGTGGGTGTGGAGGAGAAGTTCATGACCATGGTTCTGGGTAGGCAGTTCATCTCCTCTCTGAGGTGCTCATTTCCTCCGCGAGTGTGAAGGGTGGGGGGCAAGTAAGGGCATGGAGGCTTGTCTCTGCAGAGTGGTGTGCAGGGATACTGTTATATCAAGGGCAACCTTGTTTTTGGAGGAGGCAGCTGTGTGCTAGTGGAGTGTCTTGAGTTCCTGAAATGTCCTAGGCTTTTATTACTGTGCACACAGACCATGATGCCAATGTCCTGTCTGGATCTGCCCCCTTAACACCACTTCTGTCTCTGTTCCAGGGATAGGCCCTGTCCTCGGCCTTGTTTTTGTCCCGATGATCGGATCTGCCAGCGACCACTGGCACAGCAGCTATGGCCGAAGGCGGCCTTTCATCTGGATGCTGTGCCTGGGAGTCCTGCTGAGCCTCTTCGTTATCCCCCACGCCAGCAGCCTGGCCGGCCTCTTCGCCCTCAACACTCGCCCGCTGGAGATTACCTTCCTCATCCTGGGCATTGGCTTACTGGATTTCTGTGGCCAGGTCTGCTTCACTCCACTGGAAGCCCTGCTCTCGGACCTCTTCCAGGAGCCAGACAACTGCCGCCAGGCCTTCTCCATGTACGCCTTCATGATCAGCTTGGGGGGCTGCATTGGCTACCTGCTTCCAGCAATTGACTGGGATGGCAGCTTCCTGGCCCCATACTTGGGTGGACAGGAGACGTGCCTCTTCAGCCTCCTCGCCGTCATCTTCCTCGGCTGCGTGCTGGCCACTCTCTTTGTGACGGAGGAGGCAGCCACCCAAGCAGATGTTCTGGCCGGCCCAGCACTGAAGGATGCTCCCCCTAAGCCCTCGTCCGCTGCCTGCTGCTCTTGCCAGGTGTCCAGGAGCCTCCTGAAGGCCAGGCACGTGGTGCAGGCCCTGAGAAACCTCTGCACGTTGGTGCCGCGGCTGCACAGCCTCTACTGCCGCATCCCCAAGGTCATCCGGCGCCTGTTCGTGGCCGAGCTCTGCAGCTGGATGGCACTCATGACTTTCATGCTTTTCTACACGGACTTTGTCGGGGAAGGGCTTTACCACGGCATCCCCAGAGCCAAGCCAGGCACGGATGCCAGACGCCACTATGACGAAGGTAAGAAGTGAACCAGCTGCTCTGAGGCTGCAGGGCAGGGCCTGTTCCCTAGAACAGGAGCGTTTAGTGGGAGCTAGGAATGGACTCAGCTCTGCTAGTAATGCAAAATCATGTTACAGGAAACTGTACGCTTTCTGCAGAGGGTTCCGGAAAAAACATTCCTTCACAGCCCACAGAGCCCTGCACAGTGGAGCGAATGGGGGAACACCCCTTTCTCCTCTGAGGTAGCAGGCACAGGGCAGTGCAGCCCATAGCATGCTGAACAGGATATATCCAGATCTGTCTGTGAGCTGTTGTTGCCTCTGCTGGGTCCTTTCACTGCTGTTCCCTCCTTTCTAAATGAGGGATAATGGTGCTCTCCATCTCTTGGAGACTAAGGGCTGGAAAGCCAGGGAGTGCTCAGGAGCAGTGAGGTGGGCTTTGCTGCATCTCCCTATCATGCTGCTGAGAGATTTCCATTTCATTTCTCTACCCAGGAAGTCCTCAAGCAACTGTTCTCCCCTCTCTCCCCAGTGCTTTCTGATAGGGCTCATCACTGGAGCAGTGCATCCGCTGCATCTGCCACGTCCACATCATGGGATACTGCTAACTGCAGTGCGTTACCTGCTCACTGTTGTTGCCTGCTGTCCTGTTTTGACTGCTGTGTTGTGCCAGAGCCCTGACTTCACTGCCCAGCCCTTCATTTCCTCTTCCAGAGCTATGTTGTATTCTTGGAGGCGCTTCCCTGGCCTCCCTCCTGTGGCTGTGTATCTTGCCCTCCGAGTTTTCCGCTCACTGCCTCCGTGAGCTCTGCAGTACATTGCCTCTTTGTGCTGAGTGTCTGTTTAACTTACAGGGAGCTTAATTATTATTTAACACTTGCAGTGTGGAGCTTCCAGCAGGTTCGGACCTCATTGTGCTAGCTGTCATAGAAACCTGCATTGAGTAATAATCTGTGCTCCAAAGAGTTAATGGTTTTAATTCCCTGAAATCTGATAAATCTTTGCAAAGGGTAAGGTCCGGATTGCTACCGGACGCTGTAGTCGCTTAGTGGATGTTGTGTATTTTCTCATTGGCTTAAGCATAATTCCTTGTTCCTTTTGTTCTGTTGCTGATTTTGGCATCAGATAGCACATCCTGGTTCATGAGCAGGTGACAGAACCTGGGTCTTAGGGGTGGGAAGGTGAGTACAGGGACTTCAAAGACAAGAATGGCATCTGGACTCCTAGCTCTCGTTGCCCCTCCAGTTAGCCTGGAGTATCCAGGAGCATGTGTAGGAAATATTCCTGCCCAGTGGAGAGTAGGAGATGTAATCTGCCTGGCGCAACCCAGAGATACATGAGGTGATGCTGCTGTGCTGTTGGACTGAGCTAGGCTGTCCTGGCTGTCTGGGACTGTGCCACGCTCTGCATGGACTGTCCTGGATTGGGCCCTGGAGGGGAGGGAATGAGGCCCAACGGTGTCTAGCTGACTGAACCCGGGGCAGCTCCTGTCAGCACCTCTGCTTATCTGCAGGTGTCCGCATGGGTAGTTTGGGCCTCTTCCTGCAGTGTGTCACGTCCATCTTCTTCTCGACAATCATGGACTGGATGGTGAAGCAGTTTGGGACGCGGGCAGTCTACCTGGCCAGCGTGGTGTTCTTCCCCATGGCTGCCTTCGTCATGTGCCTTTCCCACAGCGTCATTGTCGTTACCATCTCGGCTGCTCTGACGGGCTTCACCTTCTCTGCACTCCAGATCCTGCCGTATACACTGGCATCGCTGTATCATCATGAAAAGCAGGTAGGAGTCTGGTGTGCCACGCAGCTGCGATGACAGCTTGGCCGGCCTCTTTTGCCACTCGTAGCTGGTAACAGTCAGCACAGCCCATGGAAGAGAAACGCACACCTGTGTTCAGAGGTTTTCCACGCATGCCTCTTGATTCCAGGCTGTGTCTCTTCTGAAAATTCATCTGAACTCCATTAATATGAGATGGAGGAGAAAACAGAGTTTAGAATCTCTTTCCCTAGGCATTCCCTGCCCACCCCAAGCATGGTATTCTATAGCTTTGAGTTGTGGGGAGTGGATAAGATAGGAGAAATCAGCTAAGGTTGGTGTCTCAAGAGGGGCATCCTGTGTCCTCTCTGTTCTGCAGGCTTTTAGGGAAACTGCTGCAGGTTAATTAGAGATTCCCATGCGTTTTCTGCAACCAAGTCACTTCTGCAGTGTGAGTAACCTTAGGTGTTTAAAAAAAAAAATTCATGAATATTCAGCCTTTAGGGTTCTCGCTTTCAAATTTTTGTCCATAATATGAAGATCGGTAAAATGAAAACTGACATTCTTCCTATTCCCCTAGCTCTAAGGAAAATAAATACTGTGAAACTTTTGACATGAACACAAAAGCTAGCAATCCTGTCTCACAGATGTTATCTTTGTGGAGAAGTCCTAGGAGGTTCCTGAGTTGCACACTGGATTAATAGGAGTTTCTCTTGTGCTGCAAATGCAAAACTAATTTGTGGTTTGAGAGCAGCTCTTTCATCCCAATGGCAGGCATTTCACTGTGCAGTGAAATAAGTAGGAGTTTTTACCACAGGCATCCAGATGTTCACGTTGAACAAATATTTCTGACCAACCCATCCCAATTTACACCAGGCATCCTGTCAAAATAGGGGTGTGAGAGAGTGTTCTGCTCTGCAAAAACTAGTTTGGCTGGGATCTCCCATGGATGTAATATGAACAGAATGAAAACCAAACCCCACAGGCTGGGAATGTGAAGGCCACATGCCCAAGTGTTTGCCAAAGGTTTGACGGGCAACACTCTTAATACAATGAGACGGGAGTATGGCTGGGTTTGGTTTTGTTGTCCTAGCTTTAAAGTTCCTCCTTCCTTTACCAACTATTTTCCAGCAGTCTGCAGTGAGGCCCCACAAGAAGCAGTCCCTAAAATGCCTTTTGTAGAAAATTTTCCATCTTCTCCATTTCTGTTCTCTTTTCTCTTACTGTTGAATTCTGCCATAGTTTTTGTTTGCTTCCCCTTGTTCCTGCTTCCTCTCTTTCTTCTCTTTCTCTCTTTTTTACTTTGTTTTTATTTTAAATGCTCCTCCCGAAGTGAGTCAGCAGAAGGGGCATCCAAAGTGGCTGTTGTTTCCACCCTGTGCGGGATCGTTGGCGAAAGCCTGCAAGGCCACCTCAGCTGGAGCTCCTTGCTTTGCACAGGCTGCGTAAGTCGGTCCATTCTCCTGCATGCCCTCTCATCTTCGCATGGCCACTAAACCTTGTCTAGAACAGGATGAAGAGATGTGCATGTTCTAACAGCACTTAAAGGCTTGTCATAGGTTAAATGCATGGTGGGCCTTCACATCTTCTGCATGAAGTTAGGGAGAAGTAGGTTTCTCATTCCCACCAGTCCCCATCAACTCTAGAGGGAGATGAAGCTGCTGATTTAGGTACAACTGTGTCCTGGGGTTGTATCACATGTTACAAGTGGTGGTTTTAAAGCATCCACTAAGCTCGGTCCTATTGAGTATAAGTGGATTTTGCGTTCTTTACAGTAGCTACTCAAACATCCAGAACTCGTTCCTCTGAAGTCCTATTTTAAATCAGGCTAGAAACAAAAAAAAAATGTAGCATGGGCCTTTAGAGCATCTGAGCAGGCTTCTGGGAACCTCCCGCATCAAATATGAAGGGGCTGGACATGTGGACACATCCTAGTGTGGTGCTCACAACGCCCTTTCTGTGCAGGATTTTGAGTTGCTTTGAAGTCTGATGGCAATAGGAGGCACATGGGAAGTTTTTAAGCTCCACGTAAAGTATGTGACAGTCCTGGATTCATGCAGTTGGGCTTACATTCATAAGCCGAGGCAGACTCACGGGGTTGAAGGGTACGGTAAGCAGCTGAGCAGAACCCAGGTAAAGCTTTTGGGAGAGGATTTAGATTTAGTAAAGTTTGTCTCATCTGTTTTCTTTTCTCTGCTTGAATCTGAAACTGTTTGTGTTACAGAAGTGCAGCCATGGCCTGGGGCAGCATGAACAGAGCCTGGCTGGTGCTGACATACGCTAGGGCAGGGCTGGGTGTAGCTGGGCAGGCGCCAAGACTGCTGAAAGCTCTGGGATGGCCCGGAACAGAACGGGGGTGCCCGCACTCCTGCAGTAGCCGTTCCCTCACCCTGATGTGTGTTGCTGTCCCTCCTGCCAAAAGGAAGGTAGTTCAGGCAAGCGCTTCTGAGCCTGCAGCTGGATACAGTATTCTCTGCTCTCAGATGGGTGCTCTTTTCCCCCTTATTGTTCTCCTGGTTTGTTCTATCTCACCATGTGGAGAATGGATTAACATGTCATTTGTTATCTGCACTACCCTCTACAGATGGAAGGTTGTGTTTAATTGCAAATGCTCTGGAGTTCTAAAGCTGGGGCTCTGCAGCATTTTTGCTCTCTGCACAGGACTGTCCATTATTTATTGGTGTTAATGTGGAGAGCTTTTTGATCCAAGTTCTCTCTGTGAATACTGCTGGAGTGAGCCATACCCCAGAAATCTCACAGCCTGAGCAGAACATGGAAGAAGAAAAGGGTGAGAGGAAGAAAAGATTATTGTTTCCCCACTTTTCTAGACGGAGTCGGGAGGCTCAGCTCAGGCAGATGAAGCGACTCACTTGAGGTCTTGCATGGCCTCTTGCAGAGCTATTTCCTGAGTCCCAGCATTGTGCCATCTCAGTTGGTATCGCTTTTAAGTATCCCAGATAGGCAATGGCTGGCTCCAAACAGTTCTTCTGCCCTTAGGGCTGTTTTGCAGAAAGGTTTTGAGTTTCCAGTCAGCCACCTTGTTAAGACTGCCGTTTGCCCTGGAATGGACTGTTCAGCCCTTGGTATGTTCAAAGTGGGCCCTGACCCTTCATTGCTGTTTTGAAAGCATGCATGGGCTGATTTCAGGATGGGGTGAACTGGAACTAGTGCCCTGTAGTTCATCCCCACAGGAGGGCATGATTAAGCTGGTGGAAAGTGAGGTTGGGTTCTCTTCTCTCCACTATGAGCTGGGAATCAGGCTATTGAACTCCCTGGTGACAGGGAAATGGCCAGGTCCCTAAAGTTCAGCTCATGTGCTTGGCACGACTTGACTGATTCTCCTGGCGCCTAGTGAGGAGGTGATGGCCCAGAGCTCGGAGCAGAACGTCCCAAAGTGCAGAGCTTGGGCTAGCTTTGGGTTGCAGCGCTCTGCTGAGCCACAGAGCTTGAATGCAACAAAGGCACCACGTGGACAAATTCCTCCAGTGAGTCAGAGTTGCTTTGAATCCTGTGCCAGTCAGGAAAAGGCAGACTGGCTCCTGGAGGCCATCTCGCATGGGTCAGGCTCACTGCAGGCACTCCCTGCCTCTAACAGCCCTGACCCAGCACATACAAAGCCCAGAGTGTTTTTACTCTGTACACAGCATCCGCCTGCTCTCACCTTGCTTACTGGGCTCCACCCTTCCTCCTCATTCCTCACCTCCCTCCTTCTTTCCCATAGGTGTTTTTGCATAAGTATAAAAGCAAAGAGGAGGAAGACACAGCTCAGTTGGACAAGAAATCGGTCTTCCCTAAAGGCCTCCTCTCTAGCCAGAAGCTGCCTTACCAGAACGGACACGCTGGAGGCCTCTTCTCTTCTTCCTCTTCCTCCTCGTCTCCTGCAGCTGCCAGCTCGGCTCTGTGCGTCAGCTCCTCCTGCGAGGTCTCGCTCATGATGATGGTGGGAGATCCGGACTCTGTGGCTCCTGGCCGAGGGATCTGCCTGGACCTGGCCATTTTGGACAGTGCTTTCCTCCTCTCTCAGGTTGTCCCGTCCCTTGTCATGGGGTCCATCGTCCAGTTTACGCAGTCAGTGACCGCCTACATGGTATCGGCTGCTGGCTTTGGCCTCATAGCCATTTACTTTGCAACCAAAGTTGTCTTTGATAAGAGTGACATGGCCAAGTACTCAGTGTGATGTGGAAGGCGCAGGGGCAACACCCGGGTGACTGCATGGCCAAACAAGACGCATGTGTATGTTCACACAGCCACTTGTGGGAAGCCTCGTGTTGCGTGTGCTCTCCCCGTGCTGTTGCTGGGAGCCCTGGGGGTGCTGTTCTTGGGCTGGGGGCAGGAGAGATGCAGCAGAGCTTATCTCAGGTGTAAATAAGAGGCATTGGGGCATTGTGCTTTGGGTCGTCAGTGCTTTTCACGTGGTGCCTTTATCAAAGGAAAGCACTACACAGACAGCACCAAAGGGGATTGTAGGGATGAGAGAAAGGAAATGGACTTTTCCTTTAAAAACGGGTCATGTTTCTGTGTAATTCTACCTAAACCGAGCAGGAGAAACAGTGGTATGGGAAAGGGAAAAAGAGATCATTGACTATCCTGTTTTCTAGTTGTAGTTTGATCCTCTTCCCCTGCTTGTTCTAGTTTTACTCAACTTCTTGAGTAATACTTCTTCAGATAGGACACTGGGAGGAGATTTGCTTGGAAAAAGGATGGATGGCTAAGATTTAACCAGTGAGCAAAGGGGGGATGTGTATGTGTACACACATTTCAGTCCTTCCCAGTCTTCGTTCTGGCTAGCAGAAACCAATTTAGGAGAAAAGCTACTATGTCTTGTTTTAGAAAAATAAGTAATGTTTCATTAGGACCAGTTCCAAGAGGTGACTGATCTTTTACCTTTGTACCAAGATTCATCAGATGGAAAGGACTTTTTAACTTTTTTCTTTTTTTTTCTTAACCATTTTAGCTTTCCCTACATCGTTCTGATTAACTGTGATCTTGCCTTCCTCAGAGCTCAGAACTGTAGCCTTCTCTCTTCCAGTGCCTTATAACAGATCGAGGCTTCTACACCTGGGTCGTATGCCTTCTACACCTGGGTCTTAAAAAGATGCAGCAATGTCGTGAGGAAGATCTGTTCTCCGAGGGTTTTCAGTCCTATAACAGGGACATCCCTCCTAAAAGGCCGTCCCAAGAACTCTGGACCAAACATACCAGGCCTGAAGAAGGTGGAGGAATTGCTTGTCCCCGATGGCCAGCTGAACTCAGCAGTAGTCAGTGCTCAGTAGCTACCTCTCGTCAGTCGCTGGCTGTGTCCGCGTTCCCTGGAAAATGTGTCTCCAAAGCAGCCTTCTAGACCAGACTCTTCCTTCCAAACCGAAAGGCCTGAGGCTGTGTTTGCAGGTAGGCTGGAGGGCGCCTTGTAGAGCCCGCTGCACCCCAGTATCCAGCGTGTTGGCTGAATTAACATGTTGTCAGCACACCTGGGCAGCCTGATGGAGACAGTGTCCTAAACAGGAGGTAGGTAGGATGAAACGTGCAGCCACTATGGCAGCTACTTCTAGAACAGTGTAAGCCTAATTCTTGGTGTTTTGGACAAGAGAAGTACACTCTTGGGGCCAGTTGGGCTTGTGGTTTGCTGATCCCCATTACACATTTACTGTGTTACGCTTTTTTTTAATTTCCAGACAGGAGTCAAGATTCTTATTGGGGCACAGCCTAAACATAGTCACCTGACGGAGTAAAGCAAAGTGTTTCTCGTTCCCACAGTGGTGGGAGCAGAATGCTCCTGGATTGTTTAGATGGTTTAGCTCACGGACATGACTCATCTTGCAGTGGCAGAAAGCTGGCTGCAGCTGCGTGTGCTTCTGGCTGGTCCCGTGCCTGAGGTGAGTGGAGCAGCTGGAGAAATTCTGCTGGTGGCAGGTTTCTGCCACTTGAAGATCCCCCATACACCGAGGGGGAGTCAAGATCCTGGCGCACAGAATTCCTTAGAACTTGAAGTGATCCAAACTCTGCCAACAGTGTGTAGAGGAAGGCATGAACTGGGCCCTCGGAGGCTGGGTTGTAAGTCTGCAGGAGAAGTTTCCCCAAAAGACAACAGTCCTTATCTTTGGCTGGTCTAAACAAAGTGTTTGTGACTAATACTCTCGTAATTTGCTGTGTAGGTGTGTGGGCAGTGAGATCCACTGGTGAGGCTCTGCTGAAGGGCAGAATGTTGCTATTTTTGCAAGGTCATGTCAGACTGTTTCTTGGCATGGAAGCAAGGTTACTCCCCTGCTGTCTGCAGACAGATCCTGAGAGGGCTTCTCCTAAGTTTTTTAAACTTTTCTTTCCCGTAAAGGGTGACTGTTTTTGTTTTATTTCCTCTCAAATTATATGCCTACCAGCCTCCCTTTCCCACAGCAAGGTTTGTGTGTTGAAATGCAGCTGTTTTGGGAATGGATGTGGCAGCTGCTTAACCATCTGTGGAAATGGTTTTTCTTTTCTTTTGCCTTTCCTACCTTGGTTTGATCCACTTGAAGCTTTATGAGGAAGTTTTTAGGCAAAATGTTATTGCCAAAGGTGGGGTATTTCTCGGATGAATGCTCCCACTGATGAGTATAACCTCTGACCAAGATTTTCTAACAGGTCCCTATCTGGGTGTTGAGGTACCTTTTTTTTTTTTTTCTTTTTTCCTCCTTCCTCTGTATAAAATGTGGGGAGCCTTCACACATGGAGGCTGCAAAGGTGCTCAGTGCTTTTGATAATTGAGCCATATGTTTAAGTGCCTAAAGAGTACTTCCACAGCAAACTCCAGGTGTACGGGTTTGATGATAAAGTCCTTGAATGCTTCGTTAGGAACATCCAAGTGATCCTTGGGAAAGCAGAGGGCTGGAGGATGAGACAGCCTTGTTTTATGATGTCCTTTGGTTTGGAACGTGAGAGAACAAGGTGCTGCCTGTATCTCCTTCAAGAGGGCAAAACTGAGGCGTGCCAGGTTCCCTAGCTGACCTGCCCTCCACGTGCTCCGGTGGCTTTGGTGCAGCTGCAGCCTAGCCGTAGCTGGCGGACAGGAGTAGGCTTGGGCTCATGGTATGTGCAAGGAGGCTTTGTGCATTGGCTGGACTGCAGGACTTGGGATCACTGGTCTTGGACCTGTCCTTGACTGGTAGATCAAGCATACCACCAGCTTCCTCGTCCTCCCGTCCCCTTCGCTGCACTGTGTCTGGGACTCGGCAGCCAGCTCTCGTCACAAGTCTGGCCTCTGCGTCCGCAACGCTGGCCCTGATGTCGCTGATCCTAGGAGAGGGCAGGCTGGGTTTGTCCAGTTTTCTCATAATCCAGATATGCTTCAGGGGAGGTGCTTGCATTTGCTTCATTTATGTTTGGAAAAGACCGTTGAGCGGCTGAACTTCTGACTCCTCCACCAGCTGCTCTTGCTCTTTGCTGCCGCATCCTAGACAGGCGCCAGTCATCCCGCTTTGGCCTGACCTGTGGCCTGGCTGATAACAGAGCTTGTTCTCTTGAGCTCTCTGCTCCAGCTGGAGAGACATGATTCGGGCTGAACCAGGGGCTCCTTATCCATGGGTCCTCTGGCTGCAGCACTCTCCTTTAGCCCGTTCACAAGTACAAGAGGAGCTGCTTGATTATTCACAACAGACCGTTTGATTTCTGTGGGTCCCCCCTGCCCTGGCACCCTACTCCCCAGCCCTCCAGCTGGAGTGAAACCCAGCAAATTCGGTAATTGCTCCTTTCCTCCTTACCCTCCTTTTACATCAGGAGAAGTCTGCTGGGCCGTCTGCCAGCTGCTGACACAGTGGGCAGATGGGTACAGGAAGGAGCGTGTGCCAGGAGCCAACCCTGTCTTTACCAGCCCTGTCCCCCGTGGGAGTTGAGGCCCAAACACACTGGGGCTGTTTGCCCTAAGAAAGCGGCTGTTTGCAGCAGGGGAGGAGGAGCGTAGGCAGCTGCCATCCGGGGTCAGATCCTGCAGGGGCGATGGGCAGTGGGCAGGCTGGGGTGCAGCCTCGCTGCCCAGGAGTTCAGCCGGGGAGGAAAGACAAGGCAGCAGTCTCTGAGAGAAGGATGGGGAGAGACCAGGGCAAGGGAGCTGGAGGAAGAGGTGGTTTTGGGCAAGTCTGAGGCTTTGCGCAGTGGGAGGGGCTGGGATGTGACACGGGCTGGGACTGGGAGTGGGTTGGAGCTAGCCACTTGTTGCTGTCTTGCCATTTTGGAGTCAGGCCTGCAGAGCTGGCCTTGTCGCATCCTCGTGAAAGCACTCGTGACACTTCGTGCTTGCAGCCTCATCCCAGCTGTTGCGAGAGCCAGCTGCGGAGGCCGAGCTCTGGTCCGGCTGAGCTGGGGCCACCGGCAGCTGCCTTTCCCCAGGCCGTAAGGGATGTTGCCGTCGCTGTCCTTGCTGCGACCCCGGCCGTTGTCCCGACATTCCCTGTCCTCCAGCACGATGCCTTGGGTGCTGTCATTACCAGCAGCCCTTCTTCCTAGTTCAGGCTGTTGCTGAGGCATTTTCCAGTGCGTGTTGAGAAGCTCCCTTGTCGGTACGGTTGTCCTTCCTGGCTAACCCCGCGTGCTTCTGTTAAGAGCAGCTTCTCCATGGCTGGATCACGTACAGACCAGCAAGGGACGCAGGCATGTTCTGGTAAAGGTAAGCGCATCTGTTGGATGCTGCTGCCGCTTCACAGGGGTTGGTACGAGCTCTTCGGAGGATGTTACCCTGAGCTTTTGTTTCCAGCTAGTAGCTGCGCTGCTGCTTGCTCCTCCCGGTGAACCGTGCTATGCCTCTCCCTCCCTTGCTGCAAGATGGGGATTTGGAGGGCGGTGAGGAGCAGAGGGAAGGCGGCAGCGTGTGTTTTCTAATGTGAGACTTGTTGTGAACCTCTAGGTTAGGGAAGGATGTTTTGATGCTGTTTTTTTTTTTTTCTCCTGAGATCATATACTGTCTTGAAGATGCTCATGTTTTATTTATTCAGTAGAGTCAATATTTTGTATACCGTGTAAGAGGAGAGCTATTACAAATTTCTATGAAGGGAAATAAAAAGGCATTGAAGCTGGGCGACCGTGTGCATCACTGATGAACGGCAACGCGGAGGGCCGCCAGGCGGCGCCATGAGCGCTGCGCTGCGCTGCGCTGCGCTGCGCGGGGCCGGGGCCGGGGCCGGGGCCGGGGCCGGGGCCGGGGCCGGGGCCGGGGCCGGGGCCGGGGCCGGGGCCGGGGCCGGGGCCGGGGCGGCTCCGCGCTGCCTCCCGCTGTTGAAGCCCCTCCTGCGTGGGGGCCACAGCGCTGCACCTCAGCGGCCAGCTGCTCCGCTGCGCCCTCAGGACAACCCGTGCTGCAGATCAGCGACATCTCCGTGCACACAACGTACCTGCTGCTTGTAGCCTCGGGACGAGGCCGGCTCTGTTTCTTACCGCTTTCTCCGCTGACCAG
The DNA here is from genome assembly GCF_036370855.1 of Dromaius novaehollandiae. Classification (NCBI taxonomy): domain Eukaryota; kingdom Metazoa; phylum Chordata; class Aves; order Casuariiformes; family Dromaiidae; genus Dromaius; species Dromaius novaehollandiae. The sequence continues at coordinate 5,311,016 of NC_088124.1, read as the reverse complement.
GTGGACAAGGAAGTGCAGAGCCAGCTGCTGTTATCTGACTTGCTTCGATGCGTTTCTGGCATGAGCATCGCACCTATTACACTAGGTGCTGTACAAACAGAGAGGAGGAATTGCTGCCTCTTGTTACCCCCAGTAATTCTGTGACATGGTGCAAGTCAAAGCCATTTGTGTTCGAACCTTGCAGTGTCACGGTGTGTTAGTGTCTGAGGGTTTTGAACAGCTGGATCTTTCCCAGTCCCTGCAAAGAATTTCCACATTATCAGCACCTCCTTCAGAGACGGTGAAGCTGAGACGCAGGGGGTAAGTGACACCCAGTGGCACACTAGCATATCGCTGGAACGGCTGTGAGCTGCCCTTTCCAAATGACTGTGCAGCTTTACTGTTTTTTTGTCTATATGTGAAGCCCGAGTCTGGTTTGGGAGCCTGAAAAAGGTTCAAATTCTCGTTCTTCTTACAAAGTACCAAAATTTTATACTGACTGACTTGGCTTTGTGGTGCTTGCTATAGCAGGTAAGGTTAGTCTCTTCTGAGCAGGTTACAACCAGAAACACCATTTTTCTATAAGGACACTGCCTCCCTCAGAATTGTGCTGCTTGGAAATGCCTAACCTCAAACGTTACCATCAATACCCACAAGTCCTTTGCGAGAGCAGAGGAAAACATGGTTCCTCTCTCCGATCAGAGTGTTTATCCCATGCTTGGACCAGCACGTGGCCATTCGTGTTCCTGCTGTGCTTTTTTGCGTTGTAGGGCGTGTGGCTCCTGTGATGCAGGAAGGAAAACTAGCTCTTTTCAAATGACCCCGTGTGCCTGCAAAGTTACTGCTACCGCCAGAAGCGGGTGTCCAGGTGGCCTGCAAGTCCGCTCCGCCCGAATGGTTGAGTTAGGCTCAGGCCGCCTTATCTGTTAAAGGCAGCCCCAAGGCTATGCTCAACCTGTGATACTCTGCTATGTGGAGCCACAGGCTGCCTGCAAATCCACAGCGAGGAGAGAAGACCTTAAGCACCTCTTTAACTTAGTGCAGCATTTGAACGCTATGGCCCTGCCGAAATATTCCTGCTGAACTGAAAACCTGTGTCCTAATGCTGGCAGCAGCCATTACTGTTCCTACCTTCTAGGACGCGATTTTTCTTCTGAACAGTTGGAGAAGTCTGGCCTGTTCCCAGCACAGATTCATAGGGAATGGAGAGAATGGCAAACCGCAGAGGTCCACGGCATCTCCTCAGGACCAGGCTGAGCACTCGGACAAAGCCGGAGACAGGTCGGCGCAAGCCCATAGCAGGTAGAGCCCGCGCGTGCCAGGAGCGCTTCTCCTGCCGCCCCGGAGAGCGGTGGGGCACCGGGGGCCTCGGGGGCCCACTCCAGCCTCTGGGGTGACCCCCCAGCGGGGCGGGCTGTGCGGGGCCGGGCCGGGCACGGGCTGCCAATGGGGCCGGCGGCCGGAGCCGAGCCCTCAGCGGGGCGGTCCGGGAGCCGCCCCCACGCCCGGAGCAGCGGTGCCAGCATGGACGGAGCGGTAAGGGGGTGCGCAGGGGCTCCCTGGGGGCTGCCACGGGGGGACAGTGGCCAGGGCCAGCCAGGAACGAGGCTTTTTATTTTTTTTTCCCCCAGGACAAAGTGAGCTCGCTGAGCCCAGGCTGTGTGCCAGCCTCGGGCTCCTCCGCACCGGGGGCTTCCCGCCTGGTCTGTGGCTCTCTGCAGCTGCAACCCTCCTGCAGTGTTTCTCGGGGCAGCTGTGTCACGCTAGCCTCAGCTTGTCCTTGGCTGGGTCGCAGCATGGGGCTTCCCTTTATCACCTCTGTTAGGGGGTGTGCTACAGGCAGCATTGGTTGCGAACACCTTAAATACTTATTTAGCATGTTGGGTGCAGTTGTCCCTGAAATGTTTTACGAGTCAAGGTTTTGCACTGGCGGCATGAATGTCGCTCCCGATTCTGAAGAGGTTACAGGTGCTTTTTGTGCCCGTGGTGTTTAGTGACTGGAGAGGAAAGCTGTAACCCTCAGCTTAGTTCCCAGCTCCTGCTTGTTGGCTGACCTTGGGCAAATTATTTTTTCTCTGTGTGCTTAATCTGCCCATCTGCTGATTTCATGGAGTAATTGAGTGCTCTTAGAGATTTGAAAAACTATAGGAACAGAAGTGCTAAGTGCTAAGTGTTGCTTGAAAACGAGGTTGACCTTGCCTTGCAGTTTACTTCAGTGAAGGCTAAAGTTTGGTTTCTGTTTTCTTGCAGTAGATTGTCTTAGCCCATTGGGATCACAGTACTCATAATGTGCATTTTGCAAAAATGCCTTGGATTGACGAGGCACTGACAAGTCTAGCAGGTGTCTGCGAAGTCCGTTAGCAATGGAGCACCCCACAGGGTCACACTTTTCCCCTTCCCGCTGCCCAGTGAGGTAGGACGTTACTCTTGCCCATCCTTGGACAGGGAGCTGAGGATCAAAGCACTCCAGCAACTGCCCCAAGATTGTACAGGAAATCTGCATCGGAGCAGGAAGCCCTGCTCAGCTCGCCTCTGTCCCAGTCTAGTGGCTTAATCACTGGACTATCCTTCCTGCCCTCTGATCATGCTGTTCTTCATGTCATTAGCCCAACAGAACTGTTCACTCTGTATTTGCAAGGTATGTACTCAATGAAGCTTCTGTGCTAGGGAATCGATAGTCTAATTCACTTGTCCTGGGGGCATGCCGAAGGGATGGAGACTTCCCGACCTGCTTTGCAAGGAGAGCATGTTGGAAAATCAGGTTTGAAGACTTTCTGGAAGAGGAAAACAGAAGTGTATGGCCACCAGAACGGGGGAGGCATTTCTGAGTTTGTGAAGCACATGGAAGGAGGTGATGAGAGAGGGTCAGAGAAGCAGAGACCAGAGAGAGATCATAAAATTGGAACAGGGTAGAGGAAAGGGTGGGATTGGGTATTGCCTTGAAGGTGATGGTTCAGAGTATGAGTCTGTTGGGATGGAAACCTGAAGGTGGAGGGTGGCCCAAACATCATTCTCGCCTCATGTATGAGTAGTGTTGGCCTCTGCTTAACATGAGCTGTTGATGAAGAGTTGTGCTGGAGACAGGCTGTGGGCAGCATTGCAAATGGCACTGAGCAATGTGGCATCTTGCTCTTAGCAGATTTTAAACTATGTGAGGGTTGTTTGCTCTTAAAGAGAAGAGCCTTTATATTAAATCCAGAATGCTTCTCAGAAATTCCCTTTCTCAGCTCCCAGGACCCTGAGGAAACAGTGATCACAAAGACTGGCTTGACTGTTTTGCAGCTATGCAGAAATCTTACATGTTTGTTTATCCTGGAGAAGGTTCATAAGTGACTCTGGCACACAATTGCTTTCTTTTGGAAACTCATCTTCTACATTGAAAATCTAGAACTGTGAGTAGAAAAATCGTGCCTTCGTTGGGTGGTTCAGGTGTTGCAGAAGTAGCACGCAGTCCCCGAGCTGCCCTCTCGCAGGGGCAGGGATGGCATGTGCCTGCTCTGCAGAGCTCAGTGGACGCTTAGACCCTACATTAACCGTATAAGCAACAGCAGGGCCGGTGGGTTTTGATGTGTTGAATTGTGGGAGACCAGTCTCCTTCAGGAGACTGCATGGGTCTAACCTGGAGGTATCATGGTCTTTTCTATCTATTTAGAAATGCGATGTTTGTCTCGAAGGGCCCTGTTAGCTGAGCCCAGACAGTCTCTGCACTGCTTTCTAAAGGTGTGACTGCAACTTGGGGGGATCTTGGCTGGCTTTAAACTTACCTGTTTAGGTACCAATAGCCAGGGTAACCATAGCAGCATGGCTGCTGGTGAATACTTCCAGTTGGTGTTTGCACAGAGCCCCAAGCAGTTTGGCAGTGGGCACTCTCCTGGCTGTCTTGTTATCAGTTCCCAAACTAGTTAGTTTTAATCCAGCCTGGATAGGTCTGCATTAGGTTGTGGTTATACCAATATTTACAGCATGGAGAAACCAGAACCCTCTATTGGGTTTAGCAACTCATCGTAAGCCACAAGACATCCTCTCTGCCATCTTGCAGTGCATACCTGCCCTCTGGCAGGTGTAACAGGGAGTTAGGTGGAAGGACATGAAGTATTTCATAGGGTATTATTGCCTTAATAAACTTGCCAGAGGAGTGTGCTTCTGGGAGGAATCTAGCTCTTTGCAGCCTCTTGGATTCTCTTACAAAAAAAGGTCAGTAGGTGTCTTTTTGAGCAACGGAATCTTTAAAAACAAGCAAGAACCACTGACTACTTTTGATGTTCTTTCTAATGCACAATCCATCTTATTCAAAAGTTGTTTTTTTCATTTGTTTTTAATTTGGAAATAACCTTGATGGTGTTCACTTGCAGATGGTCAAAGACTTCCCCAGCTTCAGGAGTCCCAGCTGAGCTCTCATGAAGGCTTCTGATCCAGCTGAGCCAAGAGCTTTGTGTGGGCACAGCAAGTGAGTCAACAAATGGTCTCTGTGAGTTGCAAAGAGCTGCTGCCCTCTTCAGATTCCTTGATCAGCTTGGCCAGTTCCCCACTGCTAGAGAGCTTTGCCAGTGCTCTGCAGAGCAGCATGCCACCATCCCTTCTGCCGGGGCCCGGCAGCGAGAGGGCCTCCAGCCACCCGGAAGGCTCTGGCCATCTCCTTCCAGGCAGCATCAGCCACTCTGAAGACACCTCTCTCCCCCTGTCCCAGGCAAAGGGGGAGGATGCAAAACCCCAAATTGCTGTCTGTGAGTGTCACCTCAAGCTGCCTGACTTCTGCAGCAATCTTTCCCAGGACTTTATTCCCACCCTGGAAGAGATTGAGGAGTTCCTGAGGGAGAAGGCTGAGTTCTTCAAAGATGAAGCAAAAGAGCTTCTCTCACCTGGAGAGAAGCTTGAGATCAAATCCAAGATCAGCTTGGGCACTTCTGGGGAGCAACCTGAGTCCAATACAATTCAGGAAGGAGATGTGTTGAACGCTCTGGTGCCTGGAGGGACAGCTGATAGTCGTGGCCAAGCAGCAGCTGCTGAGAGCATTCCTGTTGTCCTCCAAATCCAGCCGCTCCAGATGGACAGTGGGAGCCCGCTCGCACAAAGTGCTATGGGTAGTGTCAGAGTGGCCCAGTTGGTTATCAGCTTGCCGGGCCAAAGCCTGGCCCTCCTTCCTCAGGTCCAGCCGCCTGTGCCCATCTTGGACCAAAAGTATGTCAAAATTGCCCCCCTGCCAGCTGCCCTGCAGCCAGGGACTCTGGGGGATGTGCAGGAGGCGGAGGCAACCCCCAAGTTTCAGAAAGCCTCCCCTTCCCTCGTCCGTGTCCACAAGTGCACGCACCCGGGCTGTGGCAAGATGTACACCAAGAGTTCCCACCTCAAGGCTCACATCCGGCGGCACACCGGGGAGAAACCCTACACTTGTGCTTGGCCCAACTGTGGCTGGCGGTAAGTAGACGCTGCAGTGCGAGCGGGTGTCCCTGCCAAAGGTCTCTCGTTACTAGCCAGAAGCTCTCCTGAATCCTGACAAGCGAAAATCCAGGCTAAAATTTTCTTTCCCAAATGATTTAGAGGTGAGAGCTGTAAGGAGGACTGGAGGAGGAAAATTTGTTGAGACACCTTGCATAGTTTGCACTTAATCTGAAGTGCTGAATAACTCCATCTGGAGAAGCACATCTGACGCTGTCCCTAACACTCAAAGTCTCCCTTGAGAAATGAACTGGGTGCCTAAATACCCTCTGGCAATCCAGCTTTTCCTGAGTAATTTGGGGCTTTGCACACTTTCCTTGTCTATTTCAGGATAGTTTCTGTAGTTGGGCTACAAAAATGGCTTTTCCTGTTAATATTTGTCCCAGATAATAGGAGTTCACTGCTTCCTGAGGAGCCAGTACATAGTTCTGTTTGTGTTTAGCGTCACTTTGCTTTCTCTTGCTGTTTGCTTGTCCTGGTTGCCTATATCCTTCAGATACCTGTGGGCCTGTAGCATGTGTCTGTGTTGCTCTGCTTTTGTGTGCTCTGTACGTGGTGATGGTCATTCTTTTATTTTATCTCCATTCCCTAAATTAATTCTGCTTCTTAATCAGTCTCGTTGCACTTCTCTGAATTTTTTGTGCTTTGGTGTTTTCTTCCTGGTACCGCGTGCCTGTCCTGGGGGCAGGATGCTCAGCGCAGCCTTTGGCAAGAAGGTTTAATAGTCCTCAGGGCTTGCGTAGCACCTTCCATCAGCAGATCTCAAAGCATATCACAAAGAAGGCTGGTGCTGGCAGCGCTGAGCTTTCCTGGTTTCTTATGCAACGCTTTGGCATACACTCGCTGCCGTGTCTACCCAGATGGTGCGTTATGGCGTCTCTCTTGGGGTGGTGAGACTTCACAAGGTGTGAGACTAGATCTGAATTTCAGGACTGCCTCTTGCCAGGCTGCTGTTCCTTCGCCATCAGCAGTTGTGCCCCCATTTTACCTCTCCCTGCAGTAGATATCTAGAGGCATCAGATCCTTTTCCAGTACCAACCAGCACTGCTAAACATACCCTCCTGCACCTGACTGAGGAGCCTGGGGATGGAGGAAAGGGAGCGTGGCAACTGCACAAGCATCAACCCTGCTCCCCACCCGGCTACCTGCCTTTTCCTCCATCTCATCCCAGCCCAGCAGTCAGCCTGAGCAGCTTTTCCCTCTGGGAGGGAGGAAAGGGATGGTGCTTGCCTGTACCACAGCATCCTGTAAGCGGGACCCAGCCCGCAGGCTGTCTGCTGAATTGCTGTGCTCTGTCTCACTTGCTGCCCTGCCCTCCCCCTCCGTGGGAGCAGTTACACTGTTAGCAACATGCTCGGCTGCAGATGAGGTTCTCAGGACTGTGCTCCTTTCTCTAGACAGGGCCCTAACTGTAAATTTTTATGTCACTTCCCCTGGCTCTGCTTAGTACGAGGAGCTGAGACTTCGGAACTCATTTCTTACAACAAAGCTGGAGGGAAGTCAGTGTTTCTTATGGAAGATCTGAAGATGGCCTTGGGACACATTTAGTTTTTGCTAAGCCTTTTGTGAGCAGGTGCAGTATTTACTATACCAGGTGTGAACTTGAAATCCTATCGCTGCGAGTCTGGGGTTATATCTGAAGCACTTTGCTTAGTGCTTCTTTGCGTGGGCATGTTTCAGCCAGATGGAAAAACCCTTCCATCCTAATACTTCTGCCATCTGTGTTGGCTCCTTAGAGGCAAAACTGGGGTAAATCCTGCCCAGTCCTCCTCTCCAGCATTCCCCGGATACTCGGATGTGCAAAGCGTGCTAAGGTCGCATCAGCTCCCAGGCCTCGTGATACTGGGACCGTTGAGAAGGCACTCTTAAAAGAGCTGCGGATCAGCTTGCTCACCTGCTGCAGGTCCCCCCAGGTCTGCATTTGTGTGTGCCAGGTGGAAGAAAGGGTGTAGGAGAATTAAGTGGGGACATGCATGTGGCTAAAGGGACTTTCCAGGCTGTTCAGCTGATCTGCTCCAGGTGTGCGAATTACACAGACGAGCAGTGTGAACACTTTGGGTATCCACGTGGCCCTTGTTACCGCATCCTCAGAACAGTAGTTAGCTTGCTTCTGCATGGGAACCTCTGCTGCTCTGCTGGAGGCTGGCTGCATTTGCTTTTCCTCCTTTGTGCTCGGTGTTTAAGTCAGCTCACAGACTGCCTGCCCAGCTCCCCAGCCAGCCCAGGCTGACAGTGAGAACGCTGCCACGCTGAGAAACAAGGGGATGCTCACAGTTGCAAGGAGAACCAGTGCTCTCAGGAAAAACAACCTTTCTCTCAGCAGTGATTCCCTTCCTGGCCGGATGTGCGAAGTGACAGTAAAGCCTTTCCACCCTTTAGCCACTGCCAGTCTGGGCTGATACTCCCAAAAGCAATTTGTCTCACCATCTGGCCTTGGGGCTGTCAGCTTTTAACAGGTTTCCAGTGAGTCTAAAACAAGGAAGGAAGTAGGTGAACCCTGTCCTTTAAGATCAGTGTAAAGAAATGAAGGCCTCAGTGAGTGAATTCTTTCCCCCATCTCTAAATTCCCCCTTGGAGGGGTGTATTTCTTTCCATTGCCTCCAGCAGGAGCCTGGGGTACCTGTGTGTCTTGCTCTGAGATTGGATAGCACAGAAGAGAAGTGGCTCGTCCAGGGTCACACCGAGAGTCCGTGGCAGAGATGCACCTCAGCCTCCCAGTTGCGAGGGTCATTGCGTTTCCTGCGCTGTCTAGCAGCGAATGCTGGATCCACCATGCTTCCCTTCTCCTGCAGGTTTTCCCGATCAGATGAGCTCTCCCGTCACAAGCGCTCCCACTCTGGCGTCAAGCCTTACCAGTGTGCCACCTGCGAGAAGAAGTTTGCCCGCAGCGACCACTTAGCCAAACACATGAAGATCCACCGTGGCCAGCAGCGCAGCCAGTGGACAGTTTGGGGTGGCAGCAGGAGTTAAGCCTTGTTGTTCATCCTTCCTTGTAAGGCTGAGTCCAGGAGGCCTGGGAGCCAGGCAAAGAGAATGCCAGAAACACCGGTCTTATGGAGGGGGGAAAGGGCTTTCTTTTCTTTTAACAGATATAGAAGACCCAGAGTTTTACCTCTGTCCAAGGATGACTTCAATTTGGGGCTTGTGGTACTGGGACTACTGTGCCTCTTCTAAGTGTATGTGATGGAAATCCAAGTTAATCAGGATGCATGCGTGTGTGTGTGTGTGTAGGGAAATTGGGGTCGGCGCAGAGGATGGCTTCACGAGGTCCCTCTGCACAGGATCTGCCTCCTGCAGCGTGACAGGCCAGAACTGGCTTACAGCTCTGCATCCCCACTGCTGGGCCTCCCCAGGCTGCCCCAGCCACGATCCGCACCACCGTCCCAGAGCCCCTGGCCCGCAGCATTGCTGGGGCGGCTAGAAAGGATTCCTCCTAGCTGGGCTCACCGAGAAGCCTGTGTACGTGAGCCTGTCTGGCAGGTTGGCGTGCCCGGGTGGGCAGGACTGTGCATGGCCAGGGTGGGGGTGTGGTGGGAGGCGGTTGGGTGCACTGAAGGCAGACATTGGCGATGGCTTTTTCGGTGTGGTCTGCATGCTGGCTGTGTCGTCCCTAACTCTGCTTTTTTCGGTATCGGTGTTTTTTCACCTCACGAGCACGTGGTGCACCGGAGCCCTTGGAAAGTGTGACATTGCAATAAACATTACAGCCACTGTGTGAGGAGGGAAGCGTCACTTTTCAGCTTGCTCAGTGTGGTACGTGTTGAAAGTGGATGAAGAGAAATGCAAGCAGAACCAGCAAAGTCATTTTTAACATGCTGGTGTGAAGGAACATCAGTGCGGACAGACACTGATGTGTGCGGACCCCCAGGAGAGCTGCACACACCATTCGGAGGGAGCAGTGTGGCTTGCAGGTGGCTGATGTCCTCTTTGTGTTTGACTTCTGGTTAATCAAAGGCCAGCTCCTGGCTACTGTGCCAAGTTCCAAAGCTTCTGCAAACATCTGGGAGGGAATTAGGTGCTTGTACAAACAAAGAATAAGCGTCAGGAGTTTCAGCTAGGTTGTGCCCTTTGCGAAGCCAGGCACTGTGCCCTTTCTATATGACTTTGCCAGCGTGTCTCAAGCTGGTGTTTAGTGCCTGTGGGCTCTTTTCAACTCAGGCGGGCTTGTGGAGTTCTGCTGTGGCCCCACTGCTCTTCCAGGGCAGGTGGTCTTCATGCGTTTGTCTCAAGCTGCTCGTGAGCTGGCTTTGGTGAGGAATGTTGGGGCGTAGCCAAAACAAGGACAGGGAAATGGGCTAAACTCTGTGCCCCTCTGTAGGGAGAATGTCTGTACAGCAGAAGAGGTTGTTCTCTGATTTGAGCCCTTTCTGAGTGATGACTTTGAAGAGGGAAAACGCCATACTGGAGGGGATGGATAGTGTGTCCTGCTCTAAGAGTTGGTAGAAACGTTCCAGAAAGGGACACCAAACAAGGATCCCGATTTCAGGGCATTTCTAAAAGACACGAAGGAGAGCGAGGGTTTCCCTTATATTCTGGTGCAAGCCTGTGCCCCCCGTTCAGTATCTCCGAGAAGTGCTGCCAAGCCTCCCTGCGAAGAACAGCTTCAGCGGAGAGGAAGCGGGGAGTCCCACCCTGAGACTGCACCCAGTTTTGTACAAGTTCAGCCACGTGTTAGGACTTCAGAGTAAGTTGCTTTCTCTGTGTCCCCTGTACGCTGTCTATAAGGTGGGGCTGACAACACTTTTCTGTGAGAAACCTAGGTTTGTAAAGTGGTTTGCAAACGCATCCCACAGATGTTGTCACGTGGCTGGAGGCGTTCGCTGCTGGTGGCGGCTCCTTCCTCAGCGCAGCGACTGGAGGTGCTGCAGCTTCGTGGAGCAGCTGGCCCAGCGCGACTTCAGGGAAAGGAACAGGGGACCTCCAAGTCCTGGATTTATTGGTAGCCTAGAATATTTTGGGACAGTTAATGCTGCCCCTGAAGGAGATGCTGCTGCTGCTACACAAATGGAACAGGGTACTTTCCACCAGTGAGGTTCTCCAGGGTGCCAAGGGGCCCTGTGATGAGTAAAAGGGAACTTGTTTCTCCTGCTGCCGTGGTCACAGCACAGGACCTCATGGTGCTGGATGCTGTACAAGCACCAAAAAGAAGGGTCTGCTTCTCCCGTGTCTTTGGCCTCTCTAAACAGTCTCTCTAAAGTGGAAACTCTAGTGTGCAGAAATCATGTTTCCACGAAGGAGAGACATTACTAAAAGCTGGCCTGGGTTTTAGATTCTTTATTCTAAAAACAAGCAGACTAGCAGCTGAACGAAGGCTTGCTGGCTACCTTCCAGCAGCAGCGTGGTGGGGAACCGACTTGTGGCTTGCCCAGCTGCAAGAGCTGCAGTGTGAGCTGTAACTAATGGATCTTCTGTTAGGTTTCCAAAGAGCTGGCGTGCACGGGTTGCGTGTTTCTTGGAGAGCACCTGCATTGCTTGCTTTCCTAATCCCCAGGCGGGAGAGCGGGGTTTACAACAGACATAGCTGGAGCCATGCTGCTTGACTTCAGATCCAAGCTTTCCCCAAAGGTCTGGGAGGGCTGGTTTCTGGATCCCAGCTCGAGCGCCTTCATCCTTAGCTCATAAGTGGGTAGGTGTGGATAGCCTGAATGGAAAGAGCTGCCTGCAGTGAGGCTTCTCTCCCATGTGTGCAAGTGGGATTGTTTAAGACGTGCAACCCTCATGGCGATCGCTGAGCGCTCTCCCCTCCGAGGAGGAAGGCAGCTTTTGCAGTGACTAGCTGGAGACCTGTGCCTTGACGGGCTTGGGGGAGTGAGCGCTCTCCGGGGCCCCTCTGCCTGGCCAACCGGCACCAGATGCCAGCAAGAGACACAACCTGAATCCCTGTAATGCTGAAGCTTTAATGATGAGCCAGAGGAGACAGGTATGCGAGAGCCTATTTTTAGTTGCCTTTTGTTTTGGTGGATTTTTTGCCTGGCTAGGAATTTACTTCATGCCCTCTTTGCTTGAGGGCTCTCTTTGGAGGCCGTATGCCAGCATGACTCATGCCCGTCTCGTGCTTTTATCTGTCCCCCTTTGCTCTTCTCCCTTGCTTCAGACTCTCACAGCACGCCCTGCTCCTTCGGGCCTGCCCCATCCTGCCTCCCTCCGTTCGCAGCCGAGGTGACTGGGGCGATTGCGTGTTTCCAAACCGCGCAGCCAGACGCGCTGCGCCTCGTCGTTAGTTCGAGGCGGTTCTCTCTTCTCCAGCAGCTCGCTTGCCAGGCAGCTCCCGTGCAGTCTGTGCAGTCCCGGGGCGTGTTTGCTGGGGAAGACGGGGCTGGGAGCGCTGGCAGTGGTGGCTTGCAGCTTAACTGATCTGTTTTGCCATCGCTTTTAAACAGACCGCAAAGGGAGGGGAGAGATTTTTATAAAATAAAATACCCTAGATATGTATCTCTTGTGCAATGTGTATTATAATCTCACCTGCTTCCCTCTGGGGGCTTTGGATAAATGGTTTAGAAGGTTTTCTGGAGGCTCTGTAATTACCTATCCTTTGCTCCAGTGAGGCTGTAACTCCACGCTAGAAACTGGCTTTGTTGAGCTACAAATGAGACCTCTGGCAGCAGGAGGGGATGAGGAAGAGTGGGGCTCTTCTGTCTTCCTACTGACAAAAATATACTCAGGTTGCCAAGAGCTAGTTCTTGTGTCACCAGGGCTGCTGGATATAACCGTGACTGTCCCAGATGGTGCCGTTAAGCAAACTGGGCCACGTGCCTGCCACGGTTTCCCTGTTGGTAGAGGGGGAATGGGAAGAGCTGGTTGCCTTGTGCTTGAAGTGGAAAGGCTGTCAGGTTGCTAAGCAGTGCTTTTTATAAAATTAAATGCAAGCAGACAGGAGTTGTAGCAGGGCAGGATGCAGGAGAGCACAAAGAGGAATTCAGACAAAATTTGCAGCCGTGGCTCTGGATGCAGCAGTGCTCAGCGCAGAGCCCTTGACCTGCAGCATCGTAGGTGGCAGGCACCGAAACTCCCAAGCGGCAGCCCAGGTAGCACGTGCTGGCCGCCCGTCCCTTCTGTATGAGCCATGAGAGGAGGCTAGGGCAAATGCTGAGTCTGACTTAAGGCCTGTTTGGAAACGTATCTCTATGTTGGCTTGTAGCTCTTTCTTTTATTTTTTTTGTCCCAGTAAAATCAGAACTGGCTTTTTACTGATGATTCTCCCTTCCAGTGTCCAGTCTTATCTGGGGCAAATGCAATTCTTGACCAAGTTTCTCCTTCTCCTGATAGTTAAGCAGCAGAAACTGGCTTGTGGCAGTGAGCAAACTGGAGTCTTGAGTTTTCTCAGAAGAACAGGAAGGGGCCTTTGTACACGCGGGGCCGCACAGGCGCCAGCACACTACACACTGCTGGGAAACAGGCAGACGTTTGCAGGAGCAGAGAGGCAGTGCAGTGCTCCTCCGTGGCTGCGCCAGCCAGCCAGCTGGGCCAGATCCTTTCTCTGCCCTCCCTCCTCTGGGAGGCCCATGATTAACAAAAGGTCAGACCTTGTAACATGAAACAGGTGGAGAAGAAGGTTTCCAGCCATATCAGCAAGGCTTTAACCCTCGAGTGGCTCAACAGCACTTCTTGGGCCTGAGGCTGCAAGTGAAAGGGACAAGAGCCCCTTGTTTGTTTGCATGCGTCCTGGCACGAAGAGCTGATATGATTCAAACTCTGCTGGAGCCATGGCTAAGCGTTAAAGCTCAAAGCTTCCTTGTAAAGGAGCAGGGTATATCGTGGCCCTGTGCTGCAGCTGATGCAATAGCTCCCATCTGATGCCTTTGCTCGCTTCTCCCTGCTGTCAGCCTGTGAGCAGGCACCTGGGTTAGCTCTTGGTGAGCTCGTAGGGAGCTGCCCTGGGAACAGAGAGGTTAAGGACACAGTGAAGCTTGAAGAAACGAGCTAAAATAAAACAGCTGTCTCAATTGACTTGGCCTTGCCATGCTGGATGGCTTGCTGCTTCATAATCAGCCTTCCAAGGAGGCACGAGGCCATTTGCAGGGAGGCGCAAGGAGGAATAACATTGCTTTGTAGAAATAAGACTAATAAGCGATTGCCTTCTCTTGGTCACTTCCTCTGCAGGGCTTGGTTATTGCAACGCCAGGTGCTCGTTTTTTAGCATGGCCTTCAGACAGGTTGTTTTCAAGATTTCTTCTTCCTTAGGAGCTGTTCTCCGTTCCTCTCTGCAGGTAAAACACTTTGTTTTCCAGTGTTTTGTCTAGGCTGCACTGCTGGGAGAAGATTCCCAGCTGATGTGATAAATCACTGTTCAGTCTGCCTCAGGACCCATTACGATGCACAATATATGCTTTGGTGGACTGGGGCTGGATGAAGCCCTGTGGGAGGGAGGACTGAGGGTGATGGTGTCTGGTTAGTAGCGTCTTCTCTTGCTATTTGATCCAGGAACTGGGCAGTGGTAAAAGGAAAGGTTTATCTTTCCCTTGTTCCTGGAAAATCCACCCAGATAAAGCCTGAGCTTTTTTGCTTAGGAAGCACGTGGTGGGAGGGGGGAATGAGATATGGAGCTTGACATCTGCAAATCTCTGTTCGTTTTTGGAAACGTTGGCTTTTCTGTACGAGTTACACTGGTTTCTTTCTGGCCTCCCCCCCAGCTGCAGTTTCACAGCTCCTTGCATTGGAGAGTAGACTACAGCCCGGTCTGCTCCTTCACCCCTTCCATTTCAACCCTTGGGTTATTTGCAGAAACGGCATGCTCCAAAATGAAACTAGGCATTAGTCAAACGTTCGCCGTGGGTCCTAACTTTGTCCCGTTGTCACCAGCTACGATAGTGCTGCTGGATCAGGCCAAGAGGAGACCCAGTGAGGTCCCAGGGTGTGGGAACTTCACAAAGGGGATTGGGCTTTTAATAAGGAAAATGCTATGGGGATAGCATGGTGGAAACTAGTCTGGCAGTGTCGTGTAATAAACAGGTGCTCTGGTGCAGAGCTTTAGTGCCCAACTTTCATAAGCACCTGAAACCACCTCCAGGCTTAATCTGGGTCAGTGGAGATTTAGCTCTTCTGAAAAAATCAGGCTTTTCCCTGCTATATCTGCTTCCTAGCTGCATCGTAAAGTTTGCGCATAATAACCAGGTAATTCTGCATTTTTCTAAAATGAACTCCTGAGTGTAACTTTGAATATTAACAGTTGTTGTATGATCTGGACGCTGCACGTCTCGCTCAGCAAAGTAGGGGCTCAGCTGATTTCTGCAAAGAAAATGTGGGGAACTGAAAAGCTGGAGAGCAAAAAGGCTCCATAGGTCTGAAGTATGAAGCTGTCAGTAATCTGGGGACAAAAGAGAAGGTGAGGAGGGGAACCGATGTATTTTTCCATCTGCTTTGAGGTGCTGCTTTTAGATACGGCCTCTTCAGCAAAGGCAGCTGCTGTTTATGGGCCCGCCTCTGAGCCTGGCAGCGGTCCGTGCTGCTCGGCATCCGCAGCACCTCCGGAGCGCTGCGCAGCGATGGCGTTCCTGCGTAAGCAGGTGCCGCCGCATCCTCGGCCGCGGAGGGTGGCACCTCCGCGAGGAGCTTGGCGTTTACCTGCCGTAGGGAGCTGGGCCCCGGTGGCAGGCGGCAGGGTCACAAAGCAGCATTTTTTCTGTGGGCTGAGAGCCAGGTTGGAGGCTGCTCTGAACCTACTGACAGCAGGATTTCCTGTTGTAAAAGTTGTCGGGTTGATGACTAGCACCATCTAGGCCTCGTAGGCAAACTAGCGTTGGGCCCCTTTCTGTTACAGCTGCTTCTGCACTGAAACGGGGCTGGTTTGCAGCCAAGGAGCTGGCCCTCCCCGCTGTGCGTCTCTGCTGCTGCGTGATTTATGTCACTTCTGTCGCCGTGTCCAGCTTTCTCGCGAGGCGCTTCTGAAAGCGAGCAGGGGGACTTGCATCCCCCTTCCACCTCCGCGGAGATCGTGATTGCTGTGCTGTGCAATGCCGGCGCTGCAAACTTTCCTGCCTTCGTGAGCCAAGGGGGCATTTAGATGTTACGCTTCCTGAGAGCGTGTCTCTTGGGAGAGAAATTTGTGGATTTTCACTGTGAAACTTCAAAAATGAACAAACAACCCTTCCTTGGTCTAAAGGCTTTTCCCCTGTGAACGTACCCTCTCGCTAACGAGGCATGAAACCCCTTAGCGCTGTCTTGCTTATTTGGCAACTTCTAGATTTCTAGGACTCTTGAACAGCTTGGTTTCAGAGTTAAACACCATATTAGAACAGGCACCTCTGAACTATGCAACAAGGCTTCGTTAGTGTCTGATTAGCTGTTGCATCATTTGCTGGCTTTGCTGATGCCTCTGCTTCCCCCTTTCCTCCCTTAACTATCTCAAGCCAAAGATCATGTGACTGTAAAGTCAGATCCTTACAGTAAGATTTCTCTTTTTTGATAAGTCAGTGCTTTTGAAAATCTTTGCACTTCTCTTACTGAGTTTTCCTGCATTTTCCTAGAACCGTTAGTTACGTATCACTTCGTGACTCTGTCCTCGCCTCAGAACTTGCAGCCATCTGTCTGGACAAAATTACTTCTAGGAGTCCCAGTCTGATTAACCCTTCCTAGCAATCCCAGCAGAATTGTAACCATTTGATTTCCTTTTTCTGCTGTCTGCTTCTTTTTAAAATGTCTTTGCATACAAGCTTTTCCTAAACCCTGCTGTGTTGCCTGCCTCATTTTATTCCATCACTTTGCCCTGGTTTTATTTTCACCCCTCCTAATGCTGAGGTAGAAGCACCCCCAGATCAGTTTGCAAACCCATGACAAGGAAAGCAGAACAAAATGAGAGTTGCACAAAGTGGGGAATTCATTATTGCTCTAAAAAAAAAAAAAACAACCCTTTTTTGATTGTTGCTCAGTGGAGTTACCCCCAGCTGATGCAGCTGGAGCTGAAGCCCCTTAGGTCATTTGGATGCTAGGGCAGAGTGGGGTCAATTTGTGTGTAGCTGTCTCCTCCGTGTAATTCCAGCTGGAACTTCTCAGGGCAGCCTGCACTGTCTGTTTAGCACCTCTGTGTTGGCTCCTAATTGAGTGCTAAGGTAATACAAAATGTGGGGTGTGCTGGTTGATTTTGCTGATGGCAAGCAGAAACAATGCCAGGGAATAATCTGGAGTTATGCTGCTGTAAAATCTGGAAGCTCAGACTTGCCCTCGAAGATGGAGCTCTGCTATTTTTAATGATGTGGTGTTTGCCACCTCTCATCCTCTCCTCTCTGTGCTTGGCCTTCTCATTTGGTCCAATGTGTGTTAATGGAAAAGATGGAGACAGAAGTTTCTCAGCTTCTGAAAAGTGCCTTGCAAACCACGTTAGGACCCAGTTTCAGTCTTAAATGCATGCTAAAGTGCTGGATGTGTGTGATCATTATGTGGATGAAATGCAAGTTGCCTACGAGCAGAGCACAGTGCAGATGTGTACTCGGTGGTGAAGCATGTGCTGCTTCAGCAGATGTTGCTGTTTCTGCTCTCGGAAATGTTCACTTTCAGAGCTGCATCACTGCTGCCATTCTGCAAGTGATGCTTGGTGCCAGATGAGCAAATGCTGGAAGAAAATTCCATCCCGTGTACCAGGCCCCCAGGCTGTTCATCGCTGCAAAGGCTACAGGGGCTCTCAGGGAAACCAGCTGCTTTCAAGAGAGCTGCCCGCATGAGATCTATAAACTCGGGTGTTAGCCCGTTCCCAAACAGACTGATTTCTCTCTGTTTGCCAACATCTGCATGTATGTACCTCAAACCTCCCATGTGCAACTCCACCAGAGGGCCTGATGGAGAACAGGACTTTATTTTCCTCTTTGCTTTTTGTTTCAGTGTGGGAGAAAATGAAAGCTGTAAACAGGAGGAGAGGTGTTAGGATGAAGGACAGTATAAAAGGATAGGGAGTGGCACAGGGAAAGGTTGGACCAAAAATTTGAGACTTCTCTCTGCTAAGATGGCTCACCTGTGAAGTGTTAATTGTATCTGAGTCATCTGTAGCCTAGAAGATCATGTGCAGGTGAGGAGGCTACTGCTAAATTTAGCCGGGGTGAAAGGGCCTCCTGAGCCCTAAGTCTCTGTTCCCTGGGCCAGTGCTTCCTGGCTGCAGTATTCCCAAGTGAAAAGCAGTACCGACAGCAATGGGAGTGCTCCCTGGAAATAATGACTGATGCTTTCCACTGGACAAAAAAGGAAAACAACACATGCTTTCACTTCAAAGGGGCTTTAATTATTTTGAAACTGAAACTAAAGAAACTGATTAGTGACTTGGAGCTTTTGTGGGGGCTTTCATTTTCCTTTTTTTTTCTCACCTTTTTCTTTTCTTCCCCTCCCTGCGTAGTCCCCCCCGCCTTTTTTCCTCAAAGTGGGAATGGGGAAGAAAATGGAAATCATTCTTTTATTTAAAAATTGGTGGCTGACTAAATAAATAAATATGGGCTTGGTGAAAACTTTATCCCTCCCCCAAGAGAAAGCATGCTTTGTGGAAGAACCCTGCATCACTTCCCTTTGGTTGAACTCAAAAGAGCTCTTGAACAGCATCTCTTGAAATTCTCTTGTGCCAGGATTCCCAGAACTGTATTTTCTGTGCTTTCATCTCCCTATTGATCCCTCCATGACTTTTGCATGTAAGTACTCATAAAACTTTTTTTTCTTATGGGACTGTGATGTGCAACATTCTGGGTTCCCTATCTTGCTTATGAATTTATAAAACTATCTCCTTTCACTTCATTTGAGAGGTGTTTGACTGCATGAAACAGAACTAGCAAAAGGAGAGGACCTGGTAATGATACAGAATTTGTCTTCATTGAAATAATATTAGTTGCAGCTGGTAACTGCTCAGGCTTAACTAGGAAGACCTTATGTATTTGGGGATGATGGTACTTCCCAAATGAAAATACGGTTGTGTTACGCTTTGCCTTGTAACCACATATCTAACAAGACTGAAGTTCGTAAGAAGGCAATTAGGTGAAATGTGCACTGAATGCTTTTTACTAACACATCTAACCTTTTACTGTGCTGTGTCTAGGAAACTGAAAGCTGCATGTTTTGGCTTGTGTAATGTTTGACAGTGCAGCGCTGCTTAATTTTATTTTTCTCTGCCAATGGGTGGGAATCTGATGGTGAGGCAGAGTGGTGTTTGTTCATCAGAAGGAATGGGGAGAGTGCTGCCTCCTCTGCACTTCTGCTCCTTGTGCCTGGTCCAACACGAATGAAACCAGCTCAGCCCTCAAACTGGTTCTGTTGAACTGTTTGGTCCTAAGAACAATTTTTTATTTTATTTTATTTTTTTTTTGCCAGTAGATGCTTCAGCACTTAAAACTACTGATCTGTAGGCCAAGGCAGTGCACCTTAGCAATAACCAGTGCCCGACCAGAGAAGATCAGCTTCCTGGAGACTCTAGTGAGTGGAGATACTGCCCTTAATGAGCTTCAGCATGATGAAGGCTCCCGCTGTGTGCGCAGTCTCCTATCTGCCCTTCCACAGCAACCCCATGACCATGTCTTTCTTCTGCTCTGTCTTAGGGAGTGCTGAAGCATTATGCAGCGGGAGTGTCGAAGCATTATGCAGAGGGCTAGGACAGAGTGAGCCCGGGAAAAGATGTAGGAACAGAGAACTGCTTATGGAGCCTTGGCTGGAGGTGGTAGGTAGTCCTCAGTGAGGAGTATCTCTAGGTAGGGGGTTCTTGAGCCAAGTGGCCCAGCTCTGCCGTGGACCCTAGTGACAAAACAAACACAGGGAAGGACCTTTCTCCAACGAACAAATATTTTATGTGCGCGTTTCTCAGTAAGCACAGCCAAAAGCAGTGAGCTCTCCTCATAAGAGCACAGCAGTAGCGGCATTTGAAGAGTGACTAAGTGTAGTAATCCCTTGTCCGGTGGCCTAGGCGCTTTTTGGCAGAGGCCTTTCCTGCTCTGTGTTCCTGCTGCTCTTGCTCTGTTGCCCCTTGAAGCATTTTTCCTGCTCCTCCTCCCGTTCTGGGTTGCTTTAAATTAACTTCCTCCTCTCACAGTTCTTGGATTCCTGCTCTTCTCCTTCCTCTCCCCCAAGGAAGCTCAGCGCTGCAGTTTGTCCCTCTTGCCTTCCCCTCTCTGTGCCTTATCTCCCCTCCTGTTTTTATTCTTTAAATAAGGTTTGGTCCTCCAGCCACTTCACACAGAGGCTGTTTTCTATTATTATTATTCTATTATTATTTTTGGCTGGGATCTGCTGCCCCGGCCTTCGCCTCGGCACCAGAGCGCTTTGCGGCGGTGGCGACACGACGCAGCCGCCCTCCCGGGAGCCGCCCGCGCCTCGGCCGCGGCGCCCCCTCAGGGCCGCTGGGAGCCGCCGGGCCGAGCGGGCCGGGCCCCGCGGTGCGGCCGGGCCGGGCACATGGCTGCGGGGCGGCCTCGGCCGTGGCTAGGCCCCGGCGGCCTACACTACCCACAAGCCCCCGCGGGCGGGCGGCGCTGTCCCACTGCTCGGCGGCGCCCCCGCCGCGCGCGCTGATTGGCCGCGCCGCGCGGGCACCGCGCGCCCCTGCGGGGCCGTGGGCGGAAGTGTGGCGTACGGCGGCCGGGGAGCCTCCCGCGGCGGAGGGACTGGCGCTCCGCGTCCCGCCATGTAACGCGCCGCCGCCTCCGCGCCGCTGCCCTTCGCTGCTCGCCCGGCGATGGGGGCCCGCCGCGGGGGCGCCCGGCCATGAAGGGCGGCGGGGGAGCCGCTCCCAGCACCTGCCCGCCGCGCGCCGACCGCCACCGCGACGCTGGGGCACCGGCGGGGCTCCTGCTAGGTGAGCGGGGGGGGCCCGGCCCGGGGCGGCGGCGGCGGCGGCCAGACACAACAGGATGTTCTCGGGGCCGGGAGCGAGCGGTCTCGGTCGTGCGCGGGGGAGGGGCCCGGGCGGGGCCGCGGGGGGCCGTGAGGGGGCGCAGCCGCGGCGGGGGGCGGCCGGGGCCGGGGGGAGCCGTTCCGGGGGGGGGCGGCGGCGGGGGGGGAGGTGTCCGTGTGCGGTGTCCACGCGTGGGGGTGTTTGCGCGGAGGGAGCGCGGGGTGTTCGTGTGTGGGGCAAGTGCGTGCGGGTGGCTGTGGGGAGAGGGTACACGCGTGGGGGTGGTCGTGGGTGGGTACCGGACTGCGCGTGTCTGCGTGGGGTGAGAACACGCGTAGGGTTGTTTTGTGTAACTGGGGGTTCGTGCGTGGGGTGTCTGTGGGTGGGGGACACGCGTGGGGGTGTTGTGTAATTGGGGGTGCGTGCGTGGGGGTTTGCATACAGCTGGAGTGCGTGCGTGGGGTGTTTGCGTGCGGCTGGGGTGCATGCGTGGGGTGTCCATGGGGAGGGGACACGCGTGAGGGGGGTTGCGTGTGGCTGGGGTGCGTGCATGGGGTGTCCGTGGGAAGGGGACACGCGTGGGGTGTTTGCACGCGGGTGGAGTACGTGCGTGGGGTGTCCGTGGGGAGGGGACACGCGTGGGTGTGCGCGGCGGGGGTCGCGTGCGCCAGGAAGTCGGGGAAGGCAGGCAAGTGCGAAGGCTCTGAGAGGCCGCCGCTGGCCCCGGGACTTTGATCTGCGAGCACCGTCGGGGGCGTTTGGTAACCGGCGCGAGCGGTGCCCTTTCTCTGGTGTGAAGTTTCGCTTTTTTTGTGGAGACACTTTTCGTGCAGCGATAGAAAATGGAGAAACGTCCCCTCGCGCATCCTTGGTAGCGGCTGTGCGGCCGTTTGCCTCAGTGCGTGGTTACAAAGCAGCCCCCTGTGCTGCGTGGTGTTTTTATGGCTTTAGTGTTTGCGTTGCGCTAGGCGAGCTGTCCTTCTGGAGGGGCCTTTGAGCGAAGGCTGAAGATGTCTCCTTTACGCTGTTATCATTTGGTACTTATTTATTTGCCTCTGTGTGCTTATGTGAGATTAGAGCAAGAGACTGGAATCAAGTACTTAGTTTTTCTTCCTGACTCTGCTATAATTTTTTTTTTTTTTTTGAATATTTGTGTACTGATTTCTTTGCGAAATGGGTGGATGCCTACCCACATCAGTACATGAATCCATGAAGAAAGTATGCAAATCTACAAAGAAAGTATGCAAATGTAATATAAAAATATAACATGCCGTTAGTTTTATTTTTGTATGCATAGAGGCGCGCACACACACACACACACACACACACACACACACACACACACACAAGGTGTGTGTGTGTTTTACTTCTACAATACTTGTATTATTTTCACAGAGTAACTTCTAATAACCTGTGTTGTTCAGTTGCCTGCCTGGCTGTATGTGGGGGGAATCCCCAGTTCTTGTGGCTGTGGTGTTTTCGTTTTTCTGTTTTTAAGCAGCAGCTCCTGAGAAGTACAGGAATCACTTTGTTAGGTGAGTGCTCTGTTTGCTGGGTGCAGAATTTAGTAGTTAAAATGTCTTTATCTTCATCGTATTCAGAATAAACGCAATCCACGTACCAAGCACAGCCTTCCTGACAAGACTGCATGTTCGTGATTTTTGCCGGCCTGTTTATTTTTAGGGTCTTAGTGCCTGTTTGTAGAGAATAGTTGTTCCATCGTCATAGCAACCAGGCCGAGTGTATTATAAACATTATTAAAGGAAACCTTTTCCATCTTAAATGAAACTTCCTTTTTATAATAAATTTAGGGTCAGCATAAAACATTAAACCATTTGTTTGGGGTTTATTTCGTAGCGTGTTGCAGACACCTGATCCTTGTGCATAAACAAGGATGCTTTTACTCTCAGCAGATATATTGTGCCTGTTGAAGCTAGTTTAGTCTGCTGTTGATAAACATTCCCCTCAACCCATTGTGTGGCACATAAGGAGGCAGCAAGTGTAATTTATTTAAAGAGGAGCTTCTATGGAAATAAGGATTTTATGGCTTATTCAGAAACATTCACATCAGCATTAGAATCCCATCAAGTAAACGATCAAAGGTATTTGATTTTTTAAGTTTACTGTTCTGTTTGTCCTGAAGGCTCCCATGCTGCTTCTCTTTAGTCTCTCATCCCACCATAGGAGATAAACAAAAAGGCAGAGTCTGGAGCACGGTGAGGGTGAGGTAAAGCAGGGGAGTGAGGTCTGGTGCTCGTAAAACGGGCTGCCTTGGGGCGTCAGTCATCCTGGGGCAGAGATGGAGGATCAGAACGATTGTAGCAGCTGGAGGAAATACATGGCCTGTGTTTTGAAGTCGCCCTTCTTAACCATGTTCAAACAGGTTAAAACATTTTTAAATGGCAGGGTGTGCTAGCCAAAATCGCATTTGTTAACAAACCAGACACCATTGTCTAGGTATCAGGGTTTAAAAAAATCTCTTTGGCTTGTGTGTACTGCTGCCAACTTAACAGTCTTCTACCACAACTAGCATGGGAATTCTGGTGCTACTGTTGTCCCTAGTGGTTTGTTTTCCATTGCTTGTTTGCTAGCACAGAAAGGTTTTCTTAAGGGTCTGAAAGCGGAGAAGCCTAGCAAATAATAACATAGAACAGGAAATACTTATTTTTCAGATAGGAATTAAAAAGATGAAACAAATTGCTCCTAAAGCCCAAAATATTTGCAAACATCTTAATTTCATGTATACTTGCAACTTAATTTTTGAGCCAAAAACACCAAACTTTTTGTGACATTTGTTTTACATAAATACAACTGTCAAACTTGGAGAAGGATTAAGCAATGAAAACTATGGAGCAGCTCTTATCATGAGGACATCCTCCAGCATTTCCTTCCCAGGAACTTCCTGCCTCGATAACCATGGTTTCTCTTTCAGAACAAGCTTATTTTCTGGACTGGCTTGGAAACAAGGGTGCAGTGAATACCAGAGCCAAGGGGAAGGCTGGAATTTGCTGGAGTCTAGGGTGCCCCCCCGCACCTTTTTTGCCTGCTTTTGGTATTTCTTAGAGAAAGTATAATTTGAATACATCTTGGGAAGCTACCAGTGTTTGGATTTTTAATGGTGATGTGGCCAATGCAGAAATCTGGATCTCCAGTTCCTTTCTATGCGAATAGTAACTTCTTCATCGTGTAGATAAAATAGGCTTTTAATTGGTAATTAACCCCTTTTTGGGCAGTAAGCTAACAAAACAAGTGATAGTGGCAGAAGTCATTTAAGCATCTTTATGATGTGTTGTGTGTTTTGGAAAAGGACTAAATCCTGTCGTTTTTGGCTTGCTTCCCGTTACACCAGAGTATGTCAGTAGCTAGATACCAGTGCTCTGGAGAGCGCTAACCTTGGAGAGTGGGTTTAATATGTGCTGCGCAGCAGGTTCTTTCTAAAATGAATCAAAATTGATAAAATACTAAAAGTACTAGTTCCAGTGAGTCACTTTCCCTGGAGCTTGGAAATATTTTATGAAAAATTTATTAGCAATGGGATATTTTAATGCTACGCTAATGAAATTATTCCGTAGTTGTATGTCGATAACCATTTAATTAGATGCTTCATCAGTAGCAATGTTGCATTCTTTCTCTTTACTAAAATGAAAGATGATGTTAGCTATTTTCTTTTCTGCTACTGAAGTTTTTCTCCTTTCTTAGGAGGAAAGGAATGGGGGGAAGAAAGCAGCTAATTATTTGTTGACAGGACGAGACACTGAGCAACCTGATCTGACTTTCAAGTTAGCCCTGTTTGAACAGGGAGTTGGGCCTCATGACTTCCAAAGATCTCTTTCAATCTAAATTATTCTGTGTTGCTTTTTTTCCTGGAACAACTATCTAAGGCCTTGTCTGCGCAGGGATATTGCACAATGTAACAGGAGTTAATGTCTACAAATTCCTTCTGTTCACGCACCGTGGCCATCTTAATCTATTTAGAAGCCCCAGGAATAGTTTTGTGCAAGCACAGTAAAGTCTTAACGATTCAGGTTTGCTGCACATGTGCAGAGTGCTTCTGTGTTGTACGCACGCCATGTCCAGCTTTCCCATAATTGCGTGCAGACTTAATTTGCTCATCTGCTGGTCCCCTGGATGTCTGACTTGCAGCTCTAAGCATGTGGCCCCCAAGCCCATCTCTAAATTATTGTTGCTGTTCATATCCGTTTAAAACAGAAGTATTTGTTTTAAAATTAGCACTCTGGGAAAAGGATTGACTTGTATCTTCAGGTGCATTTTTATGCTTTAAGGTTGGTGTATGTGTACATGGAACTGGTTTTGTTTCTGGCAGTCTTCAAACAGCATCTTTTGTGGAGCTGTCATCCTGTGTCTTTACCTTTGCTCTATGCTGCTTTCGAAGTTGTCTTTTGAGATGTCACTTCTATGTAAATATCTGGACAGCTGTAACTGTCCCATTTAAATACTTGGTTGTGATGCGTTTATCCCCATCATGTAATGACGGTGCGACATCCTTCCTTTCTCTCTGCCTTGCACCATCCTCTGTTTCTGTGTTGTCCTGTGGAGTCCTGAATTGCTCGTAGACCTGACTGGACTTTTTCAGTCCATCTGGAGAAGTCGTCAGTGTGCAGATGGTTATAAGAGGCTGTTAGAACAAAGTAAGGTGAAGGATTACTCGAGCTCTTCTCAGCGTTGAGTCAAAGCACAGGAAGCCTCTGGAAGACCTTGAAAACAAGGGGTTAGGGCAGAACCCCTTGGATCCTGCTGCTGCGACCTTTTTGAGGCCTGGCTGGCTCATGCCTTGTGGGGGCACATCTAGGTGTCCCTCTTTTGTGTGAGCTCAACGGGCTGAGCACTTAAGACTGTTTTGCAAAGCTAGCTATAGGCCGCGGTAGAGATTACCATATGCCGCTTTCTAAGCTGTTTCTCCTGTTTGCCCTGCCATCCAGTGATTGTACGCTCCCCTTCCCCCAAGAGATGTGCAAAGCCTTGAAGCTCTGCAATCAAAGAGAGTTGCATGAGGCTTATTATGGCAGAGACCTGTGAGGAGAAATCACTGAAAAAGATGCCTATCTCGTGTTCTGGGTTTTTGTAAGCTCGAGGCTTCGTGAGGTCAGGGCCTCGAACAAAGCTGCAGCAACGTGAGAAGGCTGAAGTTTGCAGCACTTGTATTTAGAATACTGCAGCCAAGTTCTGTCAGCTACTCTGTATTCTTCAAGGGGTCATCTGTAGGCGTCAGAGAAGATCTCAAGACAATAATAGTGCTCTATTTTAGCATACTCATTACAAAGGATAACTGCCCTCTCCCTCTAGCAAGTATTTTTTCCTCGTACTCAAACGGTGCAGAAGTGGAAAGGCTATCGTCATAAATGGCAGTACTGCGTCTCTGTCTAATTCCTTCATTGTCTTTCCAAGTGAGACCTTTTTCTTTCTGCATGGACTCTCACAAGGAAAACAAAATTCAGCAAAAAAGATAGCTTGCAGTGGTGTGCTGCAATTATTGGTGTATTCATCTTGAAGAAAAAGCAATCAAACTACTAGGCTTTTTATGCTGACAGGGAGCTATGCTAGGAGATTGATGCCTTTTCTTGAAGGGAAGCATAGATTTGAAAGAAGATGAAATGCTATTTACAAATCATGACAGAAGTAACATCTTGCCATTGTTAGTATGGAGTAGGAGTGGGCTAGTGGGTTCCTGTCCTCCTCCTGATTTCTTTTAGCTTCTGTAACGAACAGGCCTGTAATGAGAGGGTATAGTTATTGCTCTAGGTCTGAATAAAAAGGACGGGATCTGCTGAATTCCTTCCATTGCCCATGCAGAAGGGAGGATGCTTTGAGTATGTGGCCCTTAAAAGGGCTACGGTATGGACAAAAGTCGTCGTCGTAACAGCTGGTCCCCCGTGACAGGCTGCCAAGTGCCGAATGGCAGCCAACGGTGTTCTCAAAACTAGGATAAGACAGGGTGCTAAAATCGCTGTTTAATCCATGCGACTGCAAGGCCTTTTCATGAAAGGAGTCGGCCTTTTTCTGCCCCAGGTGCTGAAGAAGGCAGAACCTTTCTAGCACACTGTTCAGAATTGTTCTTGAGTGTTTTTCTTTGTTGGACTGTACCTCGGCTATGCTGATTTTAATTTTACATCTTGTGTGTGATGTGCTTTTGTTATTCCTGCTGTTTCCTGAAGAAGCAATGGTTCTTTGATGCATTTTTGTGCAATGCTAAAGCAAGCTTAATAGAAATATTAAATGAGATATGTCTTCATTCATAATACAACATTGTGTCCCATATACATATTATGTCCCATGTATGTATTATCCATTCCCAGTTACAGATTGCTCCTGGACTTAGTAGGAGCGAGATCTACCTGTGTTCCCATTGCTTTTGACCAGTTTGGATAATTTTCTGGCATTCCCTTTGTCTGTATGTTATATAATCTTCAGAAAGACTATACTCTGTCTTATATTCCCAGTTATCCTGAGGCATCGCTCTTTTTCTTGTAGATGTACACAATAAATATTTAACAGTGAGGGATCGCCATTCTTCTCATAATCAATATAACCTATACCTTAACAATTCAAAAGTGCCGTTCGCTCATGTTTTCTAACAGCTGAGGATTAAGTAAAATTTCTCCTTCCTGTTGTTAACATGTCCAACATAAGACTTTTTACAGCAGAGGCTGCTGAGGGTACGTTGGGTATAAATGATGGAAGGCATCATGACACCACTAAAGCCTGTAGATTCTGGAAACGTCGGTAGCGGTTTGATCACTGTAACATTCCAGTATAGTCGTGCAGGTGTGCTGCGGGGAAGTATGCTTCCAGGCGTAAAGCTACAGTGTTTGAGATTCGGGCACTCTGAACTCTTCAGAGAGGAGCCACACTCCTCTTTTGGTAAATAGTCCTTGGAGCAACATAGCTCATCAGCAAGAAAGGTTTGGTTATTTTTTTTACTTTAATCTTTTATATATTCAGTAACTTCAGTCACTCCAGCTGTACTCAGCATTGCTGAGCAGCATCGTGTATCTCTAGCTTGATGCAGTAACAGCCATAGCCTAGGCAGTGGTGCTTGACTGTAGTAGAGGTTGGAGAGCTTTGAGATAATAACATTGAAATACTTCTTGCTAAGGGGAAGCACTCTTGGAGTTATGGAATTTTAATTCTGGGGCGAGATCTGCACAGATTTCTAGGAAAACAAAGCCTTTGCTCCTCTAAAATTTTTCTGCTAATCTAATTCTGTGCGATTACCTCCCATTGCATCAGTCAGTGCTGTTTGGTGCAGGGCCGCGTATGGGTTCTGAAACTGCTGTATATAAATGTAGCGTGGGAATAATCACCCAGCTTCGTTCTCCTGCTCCTTCTCTGTTAACACATATCACCGGTATTGACAGCTCTGTAGAGCGACAGAATCACGTCCTTATGTCTGCACAGCCCCAAACACGTGTGCATCATCCTGACAGACTGACGAGCCGGCGATTATGATGCTCCGCAGCACGCATGCTCCTCTGCCTTGCCCGTAGGCAGACACAAAGTGGTGCTGGTGAAAGTGAATACGAGTTGGAGGAGAAGTCGCGGAGGGGTTTTAATTGGGTTCCCTGACCCAGAATTCCCGTAACTTTCAGCTGGGATTGCACAGTGCGCTGCGGGAAGAGCCTCAAAGCATAGAGTTCAGCAGCTGATACTTTCTTGGAGTACTGAGCAATTAATTTGGGCAAGCGTGGAGCTGTATGCATGCAGTAATTAACAAGGAAAGCACCTTAGGCCAGCATAACAAGGTGGTGTGGGTGTCCTTCATTTTGAGATTGTTCCTTCTAATTGCAGCAATTTAACTAACTTGATCAATGTAACATCCCTGTGTAGTCATGTAAGTGTGCCATTAGGCAGGTATTCTTAAAAATAGGTTAAATGAACTGGGCTCTGCCTGAAAAAGTACCTGCCTTAGGGCACCTTATTTAAATAAGAATGCGGAGTCCTGTGTAAACTGTCGGCAGTAATCCTTTTACAGGGCTGACTAAATTCTGAAGCTCTGACATGAAGACTGTTCTCTTCCTTATATAGGGCTGTCTTCTGGTGGATAAGTGCTGGGCAGTAATGGGATTGGAATAAAAGGCTTTGGTAACCAAGTATGAACTGGCAGTCCTGACTGAATCTTAAACTTATCTGTGAATATACATGTACTTCAAAGGATACGGGCGTGGGTCCCGCTTGCTGACGTAGCGCTTGGTGTGTCTGCTTCAGAGCCGATCCGATCCGTGTCAGCAGCATTTGGTCGTTTTGTGCTGCAGATTCACCTGGATAGAGACCCCTGTACTCTTTAGCGTTGCCTTTGTTGAGCTTGGTCTATACAGGAAGAATCTAGCAGTTACGATATCAAAATGTTGCCAGTGTAGGTCAGTGTGAAGGCTCTTATTCCAGAGTGGCTGGTTTTGTTTTTATTTCATTGGAAGAAGTTTAAACTATATTGAGAGAAGCCATTCTGTTCTGGAATAAGACGATCCATATAGGATATTGCATTAACATAATTTTACTTGTTTTAATTCACAGCGTAGCTTATACTAGTAACTCCCATTGTGCAGACAAGATTACTTAGTGTTCTGCTTAAAAATGTCTGCTGAAGTACTGTCTTATGTAGTCAGATATGTTCAGGGGAAAATGTCATCTCTCCTGCCTTGCCTATCCTTGATAAATCTATATGGCCACAACTTCAGTGCTAGTAAACATGCTGGAAGTGCCCTGAATCCAACTGACAAATGCTAGTCCCAGAAGGTCTCAGCCTAAAAGACTGATGTAGGGAAGGTGCAACTGGGGATCAAGAGAAAAGCAAAGGAGAATTTGATTTTTTTTTTGGTAACTTTCTTGTTTATTCTCTTAGAAAAGGCTGGGATGAAATCTGAAAAAAAAATTGAATGAGAGGAGACTGGAGATTGATACATTGGGTTGAGAGGGCCTCTTACAAAGAGGCAGTAGAAATATGAATATAGAAGGAAAAATGAATTGTTTTTTACTGTTTAGACCTGCTGGTTACTTAAGCAGTTATTTGATCTGCTATCCATTTTCTTTTAAAGACAGAGATTGGAGGTGGGTGCAGGTAAGGAGATGAGGAGGAGGTGAGTGAGGAGGTTGATTTTACCCAGGTGCACCCGAGCTATTTCTCATAAAGCAGTACAAGTCAGAATGGGTGAACATGGAGTGACTTAGAAGTTGATTTTTTTGGATAATGACTCATTGCAACTTACCCAAAGTGACCTGATTTAGTTAAATGAGGCTAAATATAACCCATGTGAAAAGGACTGACATGTGGGAGGAGACGACAGCAGTTGGCTCTCAGCCTCTCTGTTCTGCAGGGAACATCTTTCACGACTGGTGACTAATAATTTTTACTCCTGCTGCCTTTGGAAATAACATCTCTGCTCCCTCAGCACCTTCTAGGGAGACGAAGAAAATGTGCTGTTCCTAACGCGTTGCCTCTTATCTGCCTTTGTGAATTTCAGCTTACTGCTATGGACAGTGCTATCACCCTGTGGCAGTTCCTCCTCCAGCTCCTCCAAGAGCCTCAGAACAAGAATATCATCTGTTGGACCTCCAACGACGGGGAGTTCAAACTGCTGCAGGCAGAGGAGGTGGCCAGGCTCTGGGGAATCCGCAAGAACAAGCCCAGTATGAACTATGATAAACTCAGCCGTGCTCTCAGATACTATTACGTGAAGGTAACCGAGCCCACAAATCCACCTCCAATCCTTATCCCTCTTACCAGCTTCTGCCTAATGAGCTTTGCTTCCTTTTCCATTCTCTTCAAGGAGATAGGTGTCACTTCTGTCTCCCAGGCTTAAGTGAGATGTGCTAGTTTACATTTAGTTAAGTTTGGTTTTACTTTCATTTACACTTGGTTCCTCCCCAGTGATAGTTTTATAAGGGTCTAGGTAGCTTTCTGCAAAATTTTATCTCTTCATTTATGTCTTTGCTAATAGGAGTCTTTCTGTGAATAATAATCCCCCTTCTAACCCCTTTCCAAATGTATGTGTTCTTGCAAGGGTTAAAATGCTGAAAACCCCAGCGTAAGTAAGGAAAGAAAGATAACGATGATCAAGATGGTGAATATTGCACCATCTTGAGATCTTTTCTATAATTGTCTCTACAAAGAAGCTATCAAAATTTGGATTTCCAGTGAGGCGGCCCCAAAATCTTTTTCTTTTCCTCCTTGTATTCAGAACTGCACCTATAATGTGGATAGCAGATTTGGTCAAGCTAAGCAAGATACTTCTCTTGTTTAGCTAGTGTCTTCTAATGACTTGTGTGAGCCTTTCATTAGTGTACAGGTAATGTCAAAAAACTGAACTAGAATTACAATGTGGGATCGTTACCTTCGTTTCAATAACCTCTCAATAAGCTGTTTATCCCGCAACTGTTATTGTGTGGGTGTGTGAGATAAGAAAATAAAACAGTTTCTGGGGAAACTGTCAGTTTGTAGCAGGTGGTATGTTGCTTGGAGTTTATTATTGAGTGGCACAGTTTCTTTAATCTGACTTTGTACTGAGAAGTCTTAGTGATAACAATTGTACAACAAATAAGAATCTTAGGTTGAAATTGCATGTTGCATTTCAGTTATGGACAAAATAAGTTCGACAGATGCTACTTTGTGGCATTGAAATTGCCGATTAGTCTACATTTTGCTTATTAGTTCAGCTATTTATTTTCTTTTATTGTCATTTTATTAAGAATAAGGGTGGTTTGATTTGATGCATTAGGCCTCAGTTCTGCAAACCTGTAAGCCTTAATTCTGCAGGTTCTCTTGTGTGTAAGTTAGATTATACTTACTGTACCCAGATGAGTGATCGTGACTTGGACACAGGTAATGGGATATCTTTTGTTTCCTGTATGATCTTTTAAAATATTTTAAACAGAATTGCTCTTCAGCTTTAAGACTATTGTTAGTACGTTTAAGGTCAGGTTAAACTCACCTGCTTCAGTGTTATGTCTGAGAGCTCTGGAAATGATACTTTGGGAGCATAACTAAATTGCAAGAATCCAGTGTATATTAAAAAAAATAATAAAAAAGAAGTTTTTGATTAAAGGATACAGGCTATGTAGACTCTCTGATTCCTCAGTCTATTTTAGGCAATGTTTGTAGCAAGAAAATTAATCCGCAGAAGAGCTAAAAATATATATCTTCTTACCCACAGAATATCATTAAAAAAGTGAATGGTAAGAAGTTTGTGTACAAGTTTGTTTCCTATCCGGAGATTTTAAATATGGATCCACTCGTGGTGGGCCGAATAGAAGGAGATCCTGAAATGGCTGGTTTTGCAGAAGTTAGCAGTGCTCCAAAGGACATGGAAAACTGTGGGAAGGAGAAGTCTCAGTCATGTGGTAAATCCTCCAGCCGCAATGACTATATCCACTCAGGCTTGTACTCCTCTTTTACTCTGAACTCCCTGAACTCTTCCAGTGTAAAACTCTTCAGGTCCATCAAGATCGAGAATCCAGCTGAGAAACTGACAGAGAAGAAACCTGCTCAGGATCTGACACCATCTGTCATCAAGTTTGTAACCATGCCCTCTAAAAAGCCTTCGTCTGTCCCCCTGGTCTCTGCCACTTCAACAGTCTCCGTCACTTCAACTGCTTCTGCCACTTCAGCTGCATCCTCTCTTCCAGTGGCATCAGAAGAAACTCTCCAGACCTTGGAGACTCTTGTTTTACCCAAGTTAACTGCCCCCGAAGCTCCAGCACCTTTGCCAAACTTAACCACCAGCTTCACCCCAACTCCACCTGTATCCTCAGTTTCTCCCACTCTGCAAGTTCCCTCTACACCTCCTTCGCCACCCTTGAGCTCTAATCCTGACCTGGACATTGACACGGACATAGAGTCAGTGACTTCTCAACAGCTAGAGCAGGCTCAGAGCCTTCAGCATCAATCCCCAGAGCCCAAAGAGCAGGATTCATCTGTGCTGGAGAAGGAATTTGCCAATCACCTCTCCAGATCTAAAAAACCCAAAGGGCTAGAGTTGGCTCCCACTCTGGTCATTACAGGCAGTGATCCAAGTCCACTGGGGATACTGAGCCCTTCTCTCCCAACTGCTTCTCTTACTCCAGCACTTTTCTCTCAGGTAACCTAATTCCCTTCCTTAAGCTTCCTTTTTTATTTATTAACAATAGTGGTTATGTTTTAAAACAGTAAGAGAGGACAAGTGAAAAATTAATAGCCAGTAGATCGTATTTGGAGTTCTGAAACTCAGGATGTCACTGCCTTTTTTTATAAAACAGAAGTTTGTCCCAGAATATTTATAATCAATGTTCGCTTTCACCCTAAAGTGTGCCCAGTGGTATGGCAGCTATACGTGTCTGTACAATGTTAGCATATGGAGGCAGAACCCAAACCAGCACCGTAGGATCATGTGTAAATCTTCCCAGGGTGACAGGGAATTCTTTCAAAACCTCGAAACTCTGTCCATGTCTTTCAGGCTGATTTTGAAAATGGTTTAAAAATAAAGAGAGAACCACTGAGGTATTTGTTTAACGGTGTTATTTTACTTGATTTAGTAGCCATTTGCTTAAGACAGTGTTGTGACTAAAAGTAATGTGAATGGCTGCCCAACTAGGGTGTTATCACTGTGTGGAAAAGGAAGGCTTTCATTCCCCGTGGAAGATCTGGAGGAGAATCGAATCCAGCTAGGCTGTTATGTTGTTCTGTATATGTTTAATCTCTTTCCTTTAATAAGCTGGAGTTGGAAGGAAACTGTAGGGAAACTGCTGATTGAAAACCAAAACAGCTAAAGACAGCAAAAAAAATCAAGTGTAGTTGCTCTTTTGGCACCCTTTAAAGTATTTGGCGGGTGAACCTGGAAAATCCAGTGTTTTCAGAAGTTGGATGTAAATTTCTTTTGTTGTAGCTGACATTCAGTGTCACCCAGGTCATGTGCACGCCCAGTACCTGCTAATTTTAAACTCATAGATTGAGTTTTCCAAAGTCCCTTACAGGTGTCATATACTGAATTGCACAAGTCTGGTTTGCTGTAGGTTGCAGCAGGATTTGGCAGCTGTTGGGAGAAGAGGGCCAAGTGCTAAGAAAGGGGAGGGAGAGCAGGATGATCGGTGCTGTTGCCGTTGGGTTTGAAGGGAGGAGAAGCAGCCTGTTGGAGGAGGGAGGAATGGGAGTCCCTGAAATTTGGATCCAACCCTACACAGCTGTAGGAGCTAGATTATTGTGGCTGGATTTACATATGCTATGTATTACTCACAGCGCAGGTTTAACTCATAGCTGACTTTCTTTTGTATGTTTTGCAGACTCCCATCTTGCTGACCCCCAGCCCCTTGCTCTCCAGTATTCACTTCTGGAGTACGCTAAGTCCGGTTGCTCCTCTCAGTCCTGCAAGGTTGCAAGGTGCTAATACGCTCTTTCAGGTAAGCGCCGACAAGTTTAGCTGGCCTCTGCCATTGAGCCACGCGTGTCAGTACCTTTCTCAGGAGAGCTGTAGGCATCACTAAGCCCAAAAATCTGATGGCAAGTTTAGGCCAGTAATATTTGCTGTGTAATGTGTTGAGGCAGTTATGTGGTAGGTATTTCAGGACTTCATCCATACTTAGACTGCTTAGCTAATTTAAGTTTGAAGTGCTAAAAAGTCATTTGTCTTTGAAAATTTCCTTTAATTCAAGGGATCATTTTATAGCCAGTAGAAATAAAATAGCAATTTCTGTTTTCTGTCCCCTATGTTAGCTTTCGTGAGCAAGTTTAATTTTAGTGGATGTTTACTCTGTTTTGTTTAAGTGTATTGTAAATGTTGGTATTTCAGAAATGTTTTAAATTAATGGTAGTCTGTGTTGTAGTTAGAGATGGAATTTTTTTAGGTCTGTCCCTCCTGTAAAAACTGCCTTCCTGTACCTTTATTGGTTGAGACTTTACCAGAAATGGAATTTGGTACTCTCTGTTGATTCCTGTAATAGTTTGTTACAGCTTATTCTGCTGAAATACACTAATTAAATCTCACTGCTAGTAGGAAGGCAGATTTTGCATCTGTGTGAGCTCTGTAGCAATGTGTAGCACATTCTGCGTGATCTTAATATTCTGCTCTCTTCTGCTGTTTGGAAATTCTCAGATTCATTGTTTTCAATGCATATTTTTATTTAGGTAATATATTTTAAAAGTCCTCAAGTCATAATTGCTGATGCTTTTCCTTCACCTTCCACTTTGGAACTGGAATAACCATATCTGTTGCCTGATTCTGCTTAGACAGAGGATGAAATTTAAAGAATTGTCTTTTGGGTTTATATCTGTGATCTCCATGGAGATGAAGGGAGTAGCTTATATGTACTGTCAGAATAGGGTTTAAACAAGTAGGTCTGAAAATCCATTGGACCTCTTTCTCTATAAATAGCTGATAATGAATTGAGGAACAATTTAGAACATGTGTTCCCAACAACGTGTATTAAAATCATTGAATCGTGCTCTTACTGGTTTAGTATGTAGACCATGCTCAGTGCAGAGGTTACAGACTGTGTTCTTCTCTCTGCACAGCTGTACTCATTATAATAGCTGGTTCTGTACAGTCTGTGATGCACTGGCATTTAAGAAATCCATTACTTGGAGGAAGCCAAAGAGATTCCTTGAAAGTGTTTTGGACTTTGTTGTGGGGGAGCTTCTATAGACACAGATATGAGAGGAACAGTAAATTAAAATGGCCTCTTTCTTAATCATTTCTGTTTTGTCTCTTAGTTTCCATCAGTGCTGAACAGTCACGGGCCATTTACTCTGTCTGGACTGGATGGACCCTCTACCCCTGGCCCATTTTCCCCTGATCTACAGAAGACATAGCACATGAACTCATGGAAAGGACATATTGGCGAGCAAGGGAAAGATATGACACTTATATTTAACCATGTTTTTTAAATGAGCAATTTATAATTCCACAGAGATTATCAACAGTCATAGTTTCTGCCATTCCCAATTAAAATGCCTTTTTTTGCAAAATTCCCTTTTTTGAAGACCCAAATCGGGAATGTATATGCAAACGCCTTAATAGGAGCCGAAGCTCCGGTCTCTTCTCTTCCCTCCTTGGTTTGGAAGACTTCACTATGGGTAAAGGGAGTTTCAGTGTGTGTTGCAGAAGCTGAGTCTGCACTGATTGCAGTAAACGGTATCAGAGAAGTCTTTTCTCTTTGACTCTTGGAAACCCTCTGTTCTTCTGCTTCCTGTGCTTGGCAAGAAGAAATCTAATCGTGATTGAAGCTGGCATTCCAGGAAATGCTAGGGAAAGGGGGGTGCGCACGCGGCTTTGCCTTGGGGCCTGATAACTTCTGCAGCAACAAAACAGCTCGCGTCTTATCTGCTGTAAAAACATCTTCTCTTTTTGCAGGGAGCAATTTTCAAGGAATACTCAATGACGGTGTTATTGAGATACAGACAATTTTTGAATGGCATTGTCTACAAACAGTTCAGCCTCTCTGAGAAGTGGGCTGGTTAGCTTCTGGATGCTTCCCTGCCCTCCCTTCGGTGAGGAGGCAAGGCCTGGAGACAAATGAATGGTGGGGTTAGTTCCTTTCAGTTCTCAGATTGTTTGAATGCTAAAGTCCAAACATTTCTTTTGCCAGAAATCTGTTATAAAGCCTGTAATTTGACTGCTAGAAAATTAGCAGAATGATGGATTTTACATGAGGTTTTGAGGGTGCATCTGTACTTTGTGAGGTTGCTGCCTGATGCTAGAGCTTCAGACCCAAGCAGTGGGTGAGAACACTAACGTCTGAGCATTAACGTTACTGCTCTTTTCCCACAGTTGAGACACTTGAAGTGGAAAAGCTCCTTTTCTCCCAGCTCTTATCTCAAGTTTTGCTTTAAACCTATTGCTTTTTTTATTTGAGGAAGAACTGAGACCCAGAAAAAGTTAGGCTTAGTGTGTACAGGTAGTTGAGAGGTGTCACACTATATCAACCTTACTGTAAATTTATGCTTGCTTATTTTTCTTGGTGGCTTTGTGTGTATGGATTAGTACAAGATTAGTTTCCAGAGCCATTTGAAACACTGATGAAATTAAATTTGTAGATAGATTTTAGAACCTCAGGAGGCCTTTTAAGAGAACTGAGGAATGAAAGAAAGAGATTCTCCTTTCTCAGCCCCTCGGAGACTGGATGTCTCGGTCTGTTGGCACTGGGCCATGTGCCCTTCCACTTTGGCCATCTGCTGTCAGGCAGCAACTTCTGTTTGCTCCTCACATATGTACATTGAGTTGGTGATGCAAGATAATCTTCGGCATAAAATGTCCACTAGAAAACAGAGACCATCTCTTTGCTTTGACATCCTCGCTGGCTGTCTTAGACTGAAGTTTTAATGAGCAGAGAAAGATTGTACCTCTAGAGCAAGAGAAGCTGGTGGTGTCCTTTTACGTAGTACACCTGTCTCATGGATCAGTGGTGAACTCAGCTTTCGCCGGTTTTCCCTTCGCCACTTCTGCAGACTCTGAACTCGCTTTAATGCGTACGTATGACAATACCCTCGACTTAACTTCCTGCAGTGACGTTATCTTTCTATATTCTAGCATTGAAGTGTACAAACCACTTAGTAAGTTTCTGATATAATACCCTGGGTAGCTGGGGGTAATGG
Source organism: Dromaius novaehollandiae (assembly GCF_036370855.1). NCBI lineage: Eukaryota > Metazoa > Chordata > Aves > Casuariiformes > Dromaiidae > Dromaius > Dromaius novaehollandiae. Next base: position 5,274,240 of record NC_088124.1, on the reverse strand, counting down.
TGTTGCTTTGCGGGCACTGTTCATGCAGAAAGTCCCCTGTCCAGCGGGAGGTTGGAGAAAAGAATATGCCTGTCTTTAGGTGGAGATAGCAGGGAGTTAGCTGATGTAGTGAACTGTCTTCCTGTGAGGTTACGTCAGAGGCATGATACTGCTGCACACTTTAGACATCAGCAGATAGAGGATAAAGTTCCTGTGCCGGTGACTCTTAAAATGACAATGTGCAATATTGACTCTTTTTTTTTTTTAATGCAGAAAGAAAGCTGCAGATCGTGATTAAGAGCAGGCATCTGGAATTTTCTGGTTTGCATGATGGTTTATGAGTCTGCTCTAGAAAATATATATAGCTATATATAAATAGCAGCACTTTTCAATGATTGTATTAGGTTGGCCAATTTTATACCCACTGAGTGTGTGGACCTGACAGCAACATTGCAGACTAGGATGAGAATTAAAAAATAATTAATGAGCACTAAAGACTTGCAATTAAAGACTTGCAATTTAATTGCTTCCCCTTCCTTGTCCCCTATGGAGAAAAGCCAAGTTTATTTGTTTAAAAGTTGTGTGTGTGCACACATGCACTTAATTTTTTGTAGACTGTATCACTTTGAGTATAGGTATGCAAGAGAACCAAATGCTAATGTAGCTTTGTCAATTTTGCTTGGCCTAGTGTCATGCTCTTCTCCAAACAGTTTCGTAAGATTGCACTGCCGTAGGTGCTGGGTGAGATAGATACACATTCACCTTTTCTTTGGGAATACCTTCTTCAGAGAAAATTAGTATGAAAATGCAGCCTGTATGTGTTGTTTTCAATCTGGTAATGTCCAACTTCCTGACAGGTAGCACTGAGAAGATGATTATTTTTGCTTCTTAAGCACGTGCCTAGGAAAATAAAAGTCCCATATAGGATTATAATCTCAGGAGGCAGTTGGCAAAGCAAGTTGAAAGGGTAAGTGAGGTGAGGTGGGAGAGGAGATGCTTGCTCACCTTTTCTCCATTGTAACTTTCAGATTACTTAAGGTAGTACTGTCTTGTGTAGTGTATGCTGTCTCATTAAACACACATTTCCGAACCAGTATAGAACTGCCAGCTTTTTTGAATTGGCACGTTTCTGACAGAGCACAGTGTTGCTGTGACTTCCTTGGAGCTTGGTTACATGAATCGCTGGTACGCTACCAGCTCACTTCTGGAGTATTTTGCAGCTTGTTGCAGCTTGTTTTTAATAGTGTAGGGAAGGTGGGGGTTAATACAGACTCTCTTTTAGTTACCGTATTAGCTATTTGTAGTAAGGGTATAATACCATGTTGGTTTAAAAAAATTAATAGCGCAGCATTACCAAAACATTTCATTACATTAAAGTTCATGTTGCTGAAGTAGCCATGGTATTCTTGAATGCTTGATAGTTTTTGCATTGCGATGGTTAATTCATAGATGATAGTAGAATTAGAGGGGATGAGCATGGAAGCCGAACATCTGTCTTGCTTCTGGAAGTCTCTTTTCCCTGTCACTGCTGCTTTGTAACAGTATTGCAGAGTTGAAAAGCTTGTGCTGCTGCTGTTGTCTGTGCCATGTCTGGCTTTTTTGAGGACCTGAACTGCAGCATGCTGCTAGCAACACGTGCTGCTAGCAAAGGCAGTCCATGGAAAGAAGAAATGTGTTAATAATTCCCTGTGGTTATAGAACCATACTTGTTTTGCCTCTGCCTGTTTTCAGAGAATGTAATCCTAGTGAAGAGGATGATGGGAGGAAAGTGTTTTCCTTAGAAGTAGCTTAAGTCCAGATCCTTGTTTCAGAAGACTGGTCTTCAGCAGTGTCTGCTGAATGTTATTCCTATGCACTGTCTTTGGCACACTGAAGTTGCATTTTGCAATAGATCAGGAAGTAATGAAATTCCTTGAATTTGAGAATTCATCCTATTTACTTAATGTCCAAAGGCTTCAGTATCCATGCAGTTGTTGGCATAATGGAGTGTGCATTATATTATGAAAGGCTTTGGCTATTCAGTGGTTTGTCTAGGATAACTTCACCTTTTGATATGCTTTCAACCTCAGATATCTAGCAAATAGATTGTTTTTGTTTCTTATAGTGTTCATTTTAGCCCCGTGAAGGCTGCTTATGTGTGTATCTTCCTTTACACAGCTTTTAATAATGCAGTCGTTGTTTAACGTAGGAAGACTCCCTCATGATTTCAACCTTCATGCAAGAACTTCTGCAAATTGAGATCGGATAAAAGAACCAGACTATCACATTGATACAATTTCTCAGGTGAACTGAAATGCAGAGTTCTGATCCACTTCTGTAGCATTTTTCTAGTGCTGCGTTCAGAAGCCTACAGTTCTGACAGTCTACTGGCTATCCATGTTTTATTCATATACCTTTTTAGTTACTTTTTTGCTACTGTTTTATAGCATTTTTTGTATGTACTCATGTTTTACTATACAATTTAACCTCTTCCTTTTTTAATGCATACTTGTTTACAAGACACATCTCAGTGTTGTATCAAGAGGCTATCTTGGTATTGTCAGCTATGAAATAAACTACATCAGTAGTTAAGGAACATTGTCAAAGTTGACAGATATTTTAAAACTTGATGTTTGGGTTTTGGGTGTCCACAAGAATTCTGTTCTGTTTTGTTCCTTAGTTCTCCTGTGTAAGAAATGTACATACCTTCTGGCCTCTAAGGTCTTCGGTATGGATAGTTTATTTTGTCTTAATAATTATGGAGCATGGTATTGCAAACAAACAGCCTGAGCCCCACAGGATCTTGTACTCAGCAGACAAGTTGATAATCCATTAGAATTGCAGTCACGTCATTTACAAGCTGAATTGGGACGCTTTAACGAGGTATAGTATGTCTTGCCTAAACAGGGATTTTTATGGTTTGATTGAATTTAATTAAACAGTAAGTGGCAATGGCTGCTCTTTAGTCTGAACAGTATTAGCAAATCTGCTTAATGTAGAAGCCCTTGGCTATTGCCATCAAATTGAGTGGTGATTAATATGTGAAATGCTAAAGTCGATCTGTTGAAATTGGAGGCTGTCAGATGAAGATTAAAAGATAAAATGCAATGACAATTGTTTTTATGCAGCTCTTCAGGGCTATTTATTACTGCAAAAGGCGTTTTTCTTGAATTGAAATCTGTGGACATTGCATTCCACTTAGTGCGAGCTAGTAGTTGCAGACTCCACAGGAGCCCTTTATAAAAGCTGATTCTGGACAGAGAAAAGTTTTAGAAACTAGAACCAAACCCTTTCTCTGTAGCCTGCTCTTAGTCATAAGGCTGTAACACTGGAACTGCAGAGCCACAGTAATGGCAGTGCTGCCGCATTTCTGCAATCTCTGTTGAGCATCGTTAACACACCAGTTTAAATTTCCTGACTGTCTTGGTGCCATCTAAAGCAGAAAGATTAAACTTTGTCTTTGGGTGTCTAGTGGAGCCTGAACTTAGAAATACTATTTTTGCCTTTGTACAAAGAACAAATAAATAAGGGAGACTATGTTTGCAGCAGAACGTTGATCCTTTTTGGAGGACGCAGCTTTGCTGACCATGACCGTGCTTTTTAAAAAAAATATGACTTGCAAGGTAAGAAAGCTGGGCAGGGCCCAATGTTTTGTCTTGAATGTATATGCTAATGTATTTCCCTTTTGGGGTAGCAAGATGTCAGCTTCATATATATTATTCTACAAAAAAAACAGTAAACTGACTAGATTTGATTTTTATTTACCCTCCCTCTCCAAAGAATGTTGTAGAAGATTTTGACGGTGGAGCTATTCCCGACAGCTGATAAAAAGCAAACTCTGACAGCTGAAAACTTTGGGTTTTTTTATATGCATTGTTTAACTGAGCCTGGAATAGCTCTCTTCATGTGGACATACATGCATATGCACCCCTGCTTGGGAGGCTGTGTGTTCATTACGTATCCTAGCTTCCAGACTTGTACAAATCGCGCTTCAGTGTATACTGAAAGTAAATACTGCACTATGCAGTTGCCACTTTTAAATGTTTTGCACATGCTGTTGTGGGGTTTTTGGGGAAAGGGTGGGGTGGGGTGTAGTATTCAAATCCATTATACCACAGTGTGGACTAATTATTTGCCAAAGGTTATTTTTAAATGCATCTTTGACATTGTTATATGCCACATCTTTCAAAAAGTGTCTTAAATTTATCTCTGAATAGTTTTATGTTCATGGAACAAAAATTTGGACTCTCCCCTCCCCCCCCCCAAAAAAAACATGTGCTTCTCCATTGAGACCATGCGTTGCAGAAGGTTTTCATCTCAAAGTCTTTTCTTTTTTGTTTTGTTTTGTAACACGGTAATTATGAACCTTTGGGAAACAGGGGTCTTGTAATGGAGACACAGAATGAACCGGGAGCAGCGCAGATAAGGAGAGTAGAGGGGAGAAAAGGTGGGAGCGCATCGTGTTTGGAGCCCGTTTTGGTCCTTGAGCAGTACCTGCAGTAGTGCTGTACTAATAACTGGAAACGCTTATTTTTTGTTCGTTTGTTTGTTTGTTCTTCTTTGAACACAGGAAGGCTTTGTGGATGGCCTCTGCATGGTTCCTAGTGTGCTGTGTGCTAGGGGGGTTACAATACCTGGGTTTGCTCTAGGCTCCTTGAGATGTGTTGTGTTTTTTTTGGCTAGCATGTCTTAAATCTTCAGGCTTTGAAACTGCTTTATAGAATTGTGTTGACTTTTTGTTCTGCTGTTGTTCAGTTGCACAGAGTTTTATATATATGATGTACTAGTTTTAATGTTAATTCTCTGTGAACAGGGTTGAGATTATTCATTGTAGTTTAAAAAAAAAAAAGTTGTATTCTGAAACTCCCTTTTAAAATCTTGTTTGTATTCTGTTGCAGTGTTACCAGATGGCCTTATGTACGTCACAGTGTTTTGTGATAAGTACAGTAGCACATTTAATGCTTATCTCCCTCCCCCCCTCTGTTTTTATAGCTGAGAAGTATATTCTTAATAACAGAGATGAATAAATGGACAAACTCTAGTGACATGTACAGTAAGGATATGAGTATTGGTTGTTCTCCTCTAATGTATATTAGGACAGCTGGAATTAATCTGAGACTGAAACAGCTCTGAACGGGGATAGTTAACCAGCAAGAGACTTTGTCTTGGGAAATCTGAGAATCTTTTTTCCTGGTGGCAGGTTTGCATCGCGTCCCAGAGGCTTGTAAATCAGAGTAGATCTGTTGACTTCACAGGAAGGGATCTGATTTAACCAGCTGAGAATCTGTTCCTTGCAGCTTTCTGTCTAACGGCTGAGACTAGACTTAGGGGAGGGAAGTTTAACTTAAATTTTAGAGAACTTACTTAAGGAACCTAATCAGCTATGATAATATGTGGCAGTTGTTGTTCTGTTTATTTTTAAAGTGCATGTCTGTTTTGGAAAGTGACTTTCTGATGCTTTTAGTGTTACTCCTCAATTGAATTTTTAAGTTAAGCTGGGTTCTTTGAAAATCAGCAAATGATGTCTGCAGACCTTTTTTTTTCTTTCTTTCTTTTTTTAATACTACAGCAGCTCTGACATCTTTATTTAGGGTAAACTGAGGAGACAATCATGTCAGTTAACTTACTCTTTAACTCTGAAAGAGAGTCCATTTTACTTTCCTGTAAGTAGAACTATCAGTAAAATTACATTGAAGTCAGCAGATAACATTTTCTATTACTCTTTCCAGAACAGAACTGCATTTAATATATACTACCAAGTCAAGAGATGAAGTAAATTTCTGTTATGGTGTAGTGAATGTCTGCTAACTTCCTACACTGGAGATTTATTCTAGACATGGTCTTTTAGAGACAACTGTAATCTCACACCGCTTCGGTGCTCTGGTTATGGTTGGGTAAACCTGCCTGGGATAGAGTAGCTTCTCAGTCTAACATCTTTTTTGAAAAGCATACCTTATAATACAGAGTATCTTAATGCCATTGTGTTAAAAAAATGCTGGTATGTAATGCAAGTACATAAATAGCCAAAGTTTTCAGTAATTGTTTGGTGTTACTAAATTTGCTTTTATTTAACCTTCCAAGATAACATATTAGGAAGACCTTCAGCATGTTGATAGCATATTGAAAAAAAAGTAAGATCAGCTTTACTATAGCAAATATGCAGTTATTTGAATGCATTTCAGGTGTGGCAACAATTTGGAGGGCAAAGTTCTAAGATACAAAGCTTACTTTGGAGGAGGTGCACTGTAATGACACTTCAGAGTATCAAATGCTGCTTTTAAAGAGTGGCATATTGGCAGTTGTTATTTAAACATAATGAAGGTCTTTCCTGAGAAATCAGGTGACTTTTCTATTGCTTCAATTTTTTGTGCAAAAAAAAAAAAATCAATGTATTGCAATCTTTTTTAAAAATGGGGTGGGAATAGTTAAAGAAAACTATTTTATGTAAGAACTGACAGAGGGATTTGCTTTGTATAATGCAAGCTGGCTTTAAAAAAGCATTGTAGCAAATTATTCAAGTCAATCATATGTTAATAGTTATGTGCAACCAGACATGCAAAACAATTGTATTTTTTTAAATAAATATTTTTAACAAAGTTACTGATCTTTTGACTGTTTTTCTTTTCTGTAGAGGAAATTGAAAGTTACAGCTGCAGGGCAGCTAGCTCTATGATGATGGGGGAATTCATCATACCTTGAGCTAACCTGTCTGTTCACAGAGGCATAGGCTCCCTTACATCCTGCTGACTGGAGCCAGCGATGGAGTTGCTCTTGCTAGCTTTGTAGTGCTGCACAGTCTTTTTGACAGCTCAGGTACCGTTTGTTTCGGGCTAAGATTTGCTTTGGTGAGTAGCTCCAGTCTACAGAATGATGATGGTAAAATGGAGATTTGCATTATCAAGCACACTTTTAATAAAAGAGAAACTCTATTCTGGCAATAGCATTTAGCCAGGTCTTGTCAATCTTGCGAGGATACAACAAGACTTTTATATACAGCTGCCATGGTCTGTACTGACATACATGTACTCTCTCTCTGAGTAGACTTCTTTCAAAATAAACATAATCATTTTATGGTTTCATGCTAATTTCCTTTGTACAGGGATGGAGACAATGCTCTCATAGGGCTCTATTAATGACAGATTTTATTTTCTGCTGCAAATGGCCTTTTCAACACCACTCTTCTCATCCCAGCTATCTCAAGCGGAATAACAGTGGCATCCTGTGGTGCTGGAGAAGAATTACAGCTCCTGTTGCACTGGATGTGAGGTAGGAGTGCTACCGAAGTACATTTAGGACAAAGCCCCTAAACTCAATTGTATTTAACATTCTTTCCCTGCTTTGGCCAAGTATGTGCTCTGCTTTAGGCATACAAAGTCAATTCAGCAAGTCAACTCTTCTGAAAGGAATTCTGCAGAAGAAGCCTCTGGCTGCTTGTGAAGGTGTTTTATGGAAGGTAAGACACTAATGCTTGGAAAAATGGAAATTCTAAAAACACTAAAATAAACAGCTATCATAATGATTCAGTCTGACTTTAAGAGCCAGAACTGTTCGAGGTAGTAGCTGATAATCCTGGGCCAGAAAGGGCTTAAGTTACCTGAGTCCAGTCATGCTGAAATCTAGCAATCAATCACCTTTAATTAAACACTGCTTTATATACACACATACATATGTACATCCACATACAGCAGTTAAAGCAAAAATACATGCCCAGTCACTCACTGAAGAAATAGATGTATGTAGCTTTACGCTCTTCTAAAGCCAGTCCTTTCTTCATCGCTTGCAATAGGTCATGCGTGGGTTATAAAAGAGTACCTTACAGAAGGCACCTGTTATAATAAGTATTGCACAGATTAAGCAGCTGGAGGCTGGCTCCCCAATACTTCTGTTTAAGCTTCAATTGGAAGCTAGAAATAAAACCACCCTATAAAACACTGCAACGTAGCAGCTAAACTAATGACTTAAAGCAAAACAAACCATCACAATTCATTGTTGACTCTAAAAGCTAATGATTTTAATAATCAAGAGGCCCTAGCATGCTGAGTAAGACACTGTCTTAGTGAACGTCTGATACTGTGTAGCGTACAAGAATTATCAATTGTGCAAATATCGATAGATCCTGCTACCACTGTGCACTTGGTGGTTTCTGAAAGTAGTGTAATTTTTCCCTTTGGAAATGGAAATTACATATATAGTCCAATATTGCACAAAAATGAATTCAAAACCAGTACTGTTCTGTAAATTGTCAAGGCTCCTGTACTTTACAGACCAAAAATTAAGTTCATTGACTCTAAGCCAGGAGATAGTCAAAATCTAATGTATATGGAACAAACACAGCCCTCCCACCACCCCGGCCTGTTTTCTGATTTGGGGTGAAAGCTCACTTACAACAGTAGTTGTTCTCCATCATACCTGCCATATCACAGCCTTTTGGATACAGGGTCAGTCTGCTGTTTCCGGTCTTCTTATTGGTGCATGTGACATGGGCAACTTGTGCTTATCTTGACACGATGTTTTAGGGCATTTTCTTGATTCTGACTTACTCCAATCTAATGTGCTTTTGATTGCAGAGAACTTGCATGATTCAGTCATAAAATGTGAAATCATCCTTAATACTAATGCTTAATTGTGTGTTGTTTTATTGCTTGTCTAGGGCTTGGCCACTTTTTTTTAGCGCTGATAGAGTCCAGTGTCATCCATTACTGCTGGCTTGTCAGGTGAGGCAGCATCTGTATCTGCAAAATTGACATTAGATATTTCATCTGAATGTACTGATTCTATTGTGCTTTCAATGCATGTGCTCTCTTAAAAGGAGATGTTGCTGCTCTGTCACCCACCACACTAGCTTATCTGCTTCATCAGCCATGGGAGAAAGGCCTCCATTTCCAGCCCTCCTAACCTGGACAAGCTATTTGACTGTCACATAGCGCTCCTTTTATAAAAGATGCTTATAAAAGCAACCAGCGTATATAGGCTGAGGCAACAGGTAAGAGAGAGCCTTTGTCAGTGATGCTTTTCTCAGGAGCCTGACAGCTGCCTTGGAAGGAAGACCCAAGGGCTTCCTGGATTTTAGCCCGTGAACAGCCTAGGGAAGCTTGCAGAATCCTGTACTAGCAGAACTTAACTCCCTCCTACCAGCTGTGCAGTAGCACAGTAGTGCTGTCACAGCTAGCATCGTATTTGGTTTAGGGCTCTTCTGTGGTCCACAGACCATTCCTAGTTTTCCCTTGCTTCTCCAACAGAAAAGAAAGCAAACCCAGAGCTGTGGCTGCCAAGGCTTTGTGGGCAAGTCAAAGCAGGAAGAGGGGACAGGAAGCAGAAGTAAAATAAACATTTCCTTGCATTTTGCTGAAGTGCTGCACCCTGGTTATGTATTGATGCATATGGCCCTCTTCCTCTCATTATAAAGCAGGGCTGAATGCTGGCGCTTTCTTACCTGATGAGGGCTTGGGGTACATCCTGTGGAAAAATAAGAGGAAGGCGTAGAAGGTAAAGGCCAAGCCTCCAAAGATCATCCCACAGACCAGGAAACTGTAGCTGCCCTGATCATGTATGATCTGCAGTTAGAGGAGGGGAAAAAAAAAGAGGGGACATGTCTTTATAGCACTCAAATACTTAATTAGCTTTTGGTAACATTAATAACAGCTTTACTGTTTGGTAGGTAGCTGAAGGGTAGCCCATTACTTTTTCCCAGCAGCCATCCAAATAAGGGACTAAGATATCTACTTGCACACTCCAGTCTGTTTTTGGCATGCCTGGACTTTGTCTACACTTACCGACCCCACCAGTAACTGTAGTACCATCTCTCCAATTCCAGCTCCGGTCACTAACACAGTTGTGGCACAACCTGCAAAGAAAACAGTGTGAGTGATGTTGCTAGGGAACAAATAATACAGTAGCAGAATCAGACTGTAGCTTTTTTTAAACTGCTCTTTCATGGCTTTCTCTCTACAGCATTTACAAATACTTAATGGATGTTCCCATCTAGTGCTGAAAATGCCTCTTCCAACATGCGGTAGTATAAAAAGGTAAAAGTTTAAGCCAAAAAAACAACCTTCGCCTATTCTGTCACTCGCCTATGTCTGCGTGAGTACCAGTGCTTCCTGCTGAGAAGATTTTCATTCTTCTGTATCACTGTCCCAAAGACTGAGGTTGGCAGAGATGTCCTGTAAGAGCTGGCCAAACTTGAGGATTTTCAGTTCACTGATAACCTGGACCACGTTTCAAAACAAGCTCCCTGTAAACCTCGAAAGCAGAATGCTTGTCAGTGCATGGGAACCCTAAAGCTGGGACAAAGATGGAGCTGCAGGAACCTGAGAACCAGTCTGGATTGCTGCCTGTACACGTTACTAAACTGGGACTCATACAGTCTTGTTTTCTGACTGCAAACCTGGAAAAAAAAAGTCTTCTGAAGTACATCTTGTCATCTTGCTAGGTGTCTGAGAACAGGGAAGGGGACTTGCTAGGTATAATGGATATCTGAGCTCCAGTCCTGAACATCCACCTGCTTTCAAAGCCTGCCAGGTGTGCCCAAATCCCTGCTCACCTTTGTACTGCAGGATGTCCTCAGTATAGGCAAGCATGCTGGGGAAAGTACTGCTGAGAAACAGCCCCAGACATGCTGTCCCCACAAACAAGAAGACAACACTGTAGGAGAAGATCAAGAGCAGGAGGAAGGTTACAAGGACCCCAACCTGTAAAAAACAGAGTCAGTAGGAAGGTAAAATGCTGAGCTGCACTAGACTCAACTTTGCTTTTTTAAATGAAAAGGAGCTTGGAAAAGAAAATAAGCTACACTGAAAAAGTGATCACAGTCTCTGAAAAATTGAAATAACGAGCTAAAGCAAATCTGTCTGTCTACCTTAACGCTACAGGATTTGGTCCTCTTTCTAACAGGACTTAAAGTAACTATATAATTATTATGTCTCACTTTGATTAGGTAGACACTTAAGATCATAAACAGAAGAATATTTTTCACCTGTTAAATAAAACAATACTGCTACTTCAGTAATATTTAGATGTCTCAGTCATGAGTAACTCTTATTTAACAGGCTAAAGAATTTACTCACTCTCAATACCTGTTCAGAATCCTACAACATATGAGTAAAGCTAAAGAGCCAGCAAATTTTAAACAAACTTGCTCTCCCTCTCATTTGCTTTAACACAAGTAATAGCAAAAACATTCCAAGATAAACTGTAAGCAATGGCACAGAGAGTCAGCAGAGGGAGCTCATTCTCTCTGTAACACCAATCCAAGTTATTTTTCTTAATTGTTTAGGCTCTGATTATGGGTGTGTGCATTTACACATAGAGCAATTTGGCATCTATAAATAAATAAAAACTAAAGTTTAATATAATGCTAAAGTTACTGACAAGAACTGATATAGCTTATTACATGTAACAGTACTAACTAGCAAGTTAGGTTTCAGTGTTTAATGGTCAAGTGACTATCTGTCCTTGGATGATACTCCTTCTGCTGCCATTAAGGGAAGTGGGAAGACTTCCATTCAGGGTTGGAGGCTCTTTCCTCTTCTCCCCAGATATTAGCAGCAGCTAAAATAAGGAGTCCCCATCCTCAGGTTTGTTAGCAGAGCAGTTGTGCAGTTCAGACTAGCGATTCAGCCAGGAGTCTGCATCAAGGAGATGCATGGCACTGTTCATATCAGATACCTGAGACAGAGCTGCTAGTGTTGAGCTTTCCCTGCTCCCCTGAAGATAGCGACTATGTTCTGAAACAGAAGGTAGTTATTCTTATTTAAACTAATAATCCCATTTCACTTGGCTCTAACTGTTGGTATCGAACTTCTGTTTTTAGAGTGACTGGCACAAGGTGCCAAGCAGGCTGCCTCACCTGTGTCCCATTTGCAGAAGCCATTGGGACATTTTGAAGATTGAGGCAAATGTGAACTGTCCTGTTTTCTCCCACCTTGTTATATTCTTGGCCTCGCAATATAAACTGTCGAACTTACTGTTACCAAAATAACTTCTGGTTTTAAATAAATTGTAAATTAACTGCCTTCTCACTTGGTTCTTTTTGTCTTTTCTGTGAAAAGTGTAAATGTAAACAATTCCCTCCGTATTGTCTGTTACATCCCTGTAAGAAAGATGCATATGTCCTCTCAGGATTCCTTCCCCTTTCTTCAAGTGAATGTGTTTTATTAATTTAAGGAGCCTAACATCACATTGGGTTTTTTTTGAGAGCTGCTACATACTAAGCAGAGAGCATGATGTCTTTCTATACCTACCTATACACTTTGAGAAGGAAGAAGGGTATGCATATGGGAGCTACTGTCCACTATACTACCCTTATAGTACTAAGAGCAGTACTGTACTGAGCTGTCTGTCTTCCCTTTCTCACGGCTAACATGGGCATTAATTTCCCTGCAGTTGCCAGAAAGAATACTGTACGAAATAAATAAAGTTGGCAGGCACTCTACTAGGTACTTTCAGAGTTCTAACACTTGATTACCTGAGGAACAAGCTCAAAAGAGCAACCATCAAGTCCTCTTAACCACCTCCTGCATCAGGGTCAGCTGCAATCCTGCAGAGGCAGTGCTGGAGTGGAGGACTAAGGCTGCTCACCCTGAACGACTTGCTTATCACTGTCTGCCTAGTGCAACAGCTATTCTGGGTCTTGTAGGAGAGCAGCTGCCCCTCTGCACATCAAAGCCAAAGCTAGACAGTATCTTGGAGGCAAGCAGTAGAAAGACATGGTAAGAAAACAGCCTTACCACATTGATGAAGACCATAGTTGCAGGCTTCATTCGGTAGGACACAGGGATGGAGATGAGCCTTCCCAGTGTGATGAATCCCCAGAAGAGGCTGGGCAGGTAGCCGGCGACTTTATGTACTACAGAGAGTGGCTCTTCCACGGCGTAGCTGTAAATGAAGCCCGAGTACTCTCCCTGCAGGGAAAACAGAACAGCATGTCACATTGATTTGATGACTTACTGCTTTGCAACTTTACCTTCCACCTGTCCTTCACATATCTGCAGTATTGCTGGAGAGCCCACTTAAGGATTTGCAGCCTAACCTAGATGATCCCTAGTCCCAAGAGTTTGCAGCTGGCGACAGGCTTCCACCAGAAGCAGAACATAGGATATAAGCACTCCTAAAGGGCAAGACTAACAGCAGTATTAGGTAAAATGAATGCAAAATGCTTAACTTAAAAAAAAAAAAATCTTTTTCCCTCCCCAAGGGCCTGTCTTGTCCTTTTGGAATTGCATATGCTTAAAACATACCACATTAAGAAGCTGGAGGCAGTCATCCTTGAAGATGGAAGCCCTGGAAAGTTCCAGTACCTGACAGCTGCTTTGTACCCCTGTTCTTTCCAGACCCTATTTAATGCTCTAGTAAGACTCTGCAGTATTTTACCGTGAGGGGGCTGACACAAAAAAATGCTGAGAGAAAAGGAACCGCAATCATAGAGAGCCCATTCCAAGAGTGAGCCTTCCTCGTCTGGACAGAAGGCCTACAGACACTGAATCCAGTGTGCCTGCACTGTTTTTGGGCCACGACAGAGAGACTGCACCATCCCAGTACATGCCCATCTTGGATTTTGTGGGCTCAGGAGAACCATCAAACCATTTGTTATGAAACAAAATGAAGCTTTTCTCGCCTCCTGGCCGAAGTGAGAAAGGAGGAGTCCTCCGCTGCATACAAGTAGACACCATCACAACTCCAGCTCTAAACTGGCTAGGTTGGTAGCAGCAGCCATCTAGCTGCAACGACACAGAGCCTAGGAGAAGCCACAAAACCCTCCCAAGAAGCAGGGCAAATATCAGCAAGGCTACGATTAGCTTTGAATGAACTAACTTGGGAACCAGACTGTAACATAGGCAGACCCTCAGGTCCAGCCCACTGCACACAGAAGATGTGGTTGGCTCTGGGTTTAGTCTGTTACGAGTGATTTGGAGGGAAGAAAGCTACACAGCTCTGCTCAGACAAGATCCCTCGACCAGCTGAACTCACCACAATCCCATCAGTCATGAAGAGGACAAGAGCCCCAGTGATGTGGACTGCGAAGTAGGTGTAAGAAGCCCCTCTGAAGTTTTTGCTTTGGCAGCAGCTAAACAAGTCATCATGACCTGGTGAAAAACAATGCAAAGCAAACTTAGCTGGAAGGTCCCCCTGTGGCTGGTTGGTTGCCAGCCCGCAGTGGGGATTTGTTTTGCACTCAGCTGCAAGACAGATTCATGGAGGACTGCAAACAATGCAGAACACTGCTAACTGCTAGCACGATGTCTTTCTGTACCTACCTATACACTTTGAGAAGGCAGAAGGGTATGCATATGGGGCTACTGTCCACAGACGGGGATCCTAGCTCACCAGGAACCTTGCTGCTTTTCTCAGAGTAGTTGTTTGTGCTCCTCCTCCTCCCATTTAGGAGCTCCATGTGGCTAGCCCTGCTCTTACCGTGAAAAGAAACAAGCCCATTCAACCGTAGCACTCATGCTCCGAGCCCCCTCAGCTGAGGCACCGTACAACTGAACGGGAGAGTCCGGCCCAGGGCAGCTCACATTCCTCAGTTAAACAATATTTAACCGAACAAGCCAGCTCTGGGAAAGAGGGCGGTAAACACACTGCTAGCCTCCTCTGAATAAACCACTGAGAATGACAGCTTCTCCAAGTCAGCTGGGGTCAGGACCCCAGGAATTCCCAACTATCCCCTCCTTGCGCTACACCACACCACTTAGCAGTTACACTCCAGGGAGTGCAAAAGACCAGAGTTAAGGTAACAGTGCTTGGAGTCCTGTGCAGGGGAGACAATTGCTCCTCACAGGGATGCAGCACAGCACAGGCAAAGATGAAATTCTTGCTACTTCTATGGGGGAGGAGGGATTTTGCCAGCATGGGTATGTCTGTTAAAGATCACACTAGTCAGTCATGTAGTCTTCCTGCTTCGCTAAGGATTCTCAACCACAGTTAAGAGGAAGATGGAGATATCAAGAACATCAAGCTCCAATGGGTTGTATGAAATGAGGCAGCTGGGTTGAGAAAGGAACCATCAGTGCCTCAGCTAAGGGCAATGCTATTAGATGAGCAAAACCTTATTAGACATGAGAGAACCCACACTCTTAGGTGCACTTATGAATCCTTCTCTGCAGCACCTTGCCACATCTCTAACTGCCTCTACCTTCAGGTATTCCCTGAAATTTTATTTCATTGTTCAGGTAAAGCCACCTCTTCTTTAATAACACTAAACACTCCTTTGATAACTAGAACGTAAACACTTCCAAGATTCACTATTTAGCCTAAGAATATACTCCAATAAGTTTCTGAAAGAACCAGTTACTGTTGTCTGCGAAACAGGGTGTAGTCAAAGTTTAAGAGCAAACTATTGCTGGAGTTTAACTTTTCACCTCAAGTAAGGATACTGTTCTTATTTCTGTCAGATTTATAAAAATCGGCTTTCTGCAGGATGCTTGTGACTTTTAAACTGAACAGAGAAGCCAGCTCAAAACTTGACCAAAAAACAGAAGGAAATAAAGGGCACAGCTTTCACACATGCTTAAGTAACTTAGGAGCCAAGGTTTAATTTTAGAGCAGCCTGGAGCAAACCAGCCTGGGATCCCAATGACAGGATACTAACTTCTGCTCATGGGTTTATGGTCCCCTCAAATTCAAGGGTAATTGGGCACAAAAGTGCCTGTTTGGATTGTTTGGGTACTCCCAAGTTACATTCGCTTGTATGGTTTGGAGAGTCTCCTCCTTAGACAAGAGGCAATGGATCTCACTTGTTAAACTCGATGGAGAAACTCAGAAATACAGCTTTTTCTCCCCCTTCTCACTCCCCTGCCTCCAAAAACCAGCTCTTGTAAGTGCCTCGAGCTCACCTCTTGCCGTTTGGGGTCTCTGCACAGTGGTGGAAAGATCGTCCTTCTCAGCAGGCCGCGTTTCCATCGCCAGCTCATCTGCAGACAGCAGTGGGTGACTGCTGCTGTTGAAGCACGGTACCATCCGTTCTTTGTAGAGCAGGAAAAACACTGCGATGGGGACTGGCAGCTGGGGAGAAACAGAGAGGAGCAGGTAAACATGACATAGGTCTTGCACAAAACACAGTCCCGTCCCCCAGGAGCAAGCACTTTTTAGGAAGCCACGCTGGGCACCTGCAATATATCTATCTGCGGTTAATTAACCTCCCCCCAGACAGCCTCACGCTGCCCTTGTGTCTGAGAAAGACTGGCAATGGGTAAGGAACCAGCCCACTGCAGGAGCACATGAGGCTTCTTAGGAGACTAGTAGGAAAAGCAGCACACTGAGAACAAGGTTCCTGATCCAGGGCGCTGCCGGGGCGTCTCCTGCAATCCCTGTCGGGTGCCTCGTACACCCAGCAGCTCCTCCAGCAGGGCTGTGCTCCGTTTCCCAGGAGGGTCCTGGTACCATTCACGCGTGCTGGACGCTGGAACAGAAGGCACCTAAATACAAACCTCATGAAGCACCAACCTGCCCTTCACAAACAAAATATTTGTGTTTCCAAGCATTTGGCCACTTCTGGCCAAAGAATAACATGACAATAATAAAAATAAAGTAGTTTTTGCCCAAAGAAGTTAGAACAACTTTGATGGGATATCTCTGGTTGAAATTTTCTGTGAAGAAAGAGCAAGCTGCTCTAAGACCTGCTGCCCCTCTCTAGCCATCAGCAGAGGCTGCTCAGCCCCCACGTCCAGGCTTGCCACTGCACTGGCTGCTGTGCAGACTCACAGCGCACGACGATCCCCTCTCCAGCACCATTGCCTGCAGTCAGCGCTTTCTGCCTGGTGCTAACGCACGCAGAGGGGAAACACGGGAACCTGGGCTTGTACCTGCCTGGTGGATCTGCCATACGGTAGCCACAGTGCCAGGTCTCCCCCCGGCACGACGCTTCCTCACCGCAGCGTGCCAGGGGATGAACCTACATCCTGCTCACTCCCACGACTTGGTGGTGCCTCCAAACCCAGAGGGAATCGCTCTTTTTGTGGAGAGAAAATAGAGGGAAGTAAATGAAGCTGGGTCTGCCCCTCGCCAACTCTCCCTTCTCCCTCCCTCTGCAACCAAGTGGTGTTTATTCTGCAGTAAGCTGGGGGATAAAGCCAGGATATCCATAAGCGACAGCTCACTCTCCAGCTGCTGAGTTCTTGTTTTCTACAGGTCTGTGAGCAAGTGTGAGCTCTAGCTCCAAATTTCCTGCTTTTTGCTGGCTCGTGGCATTATTTAAATGTATGGAGAATTCCCCCCCTGCTCGCCCCCCCGCCTCTCTTGACTGAATTCATTTATGAGGACTTCATTGTTCTGGGAACAATGGGAATAGGAACAGTTAGTTCAGTCCCATGGAAGAAAAACGCATTTGCTTGATAGTTCTAATCCTTCCGGAGGTCAGGACCAGATTTTATTCTTCTAAACTGCAGATTTTGCAGAAAAACCCACACAGAGGGACTGACCATACAGATAACCGCCCTGGACCTTCCAGCCTTAAGGAGCACACAGTGCCTAGGCAGAAAAGGGCCACAAATCCGGCCTTCCCGATTCCAGTCAAACTGCAGGCAAGCCACTGGTGTCTGGATCACAGGTCCTCCTCTCTAAGGCAAGTGGGTCCCCTCTCACTTTCCTCAGAGCGTGCACGAGGTGCACCTTTTCTATCGAAGGATTCAGGAAGGTAGGGAAAACCAAAGGAGCAAGATCAAGGGAAAGCAGCTTCCCAGGGCTCCAGGCCCTTCATCCTAAACCAGTTCTGTTGCCGAAAAGCCTGGGGGAAAGTCATCCGTGGCCGTCAGGCACATGGGAGAGGCCAGCCATAAATCCAGGCTGTGTACAGGGGCCGGAGCGCCCGCGAAAGCAGTTCAGTTGTTACACGGGCAGATGGAGAGGAGCAAACAGAGTCGAACGCGGGAGCTCTGCCAGGGCACATTTCACAAAGCCGAGGGCCAAATCCATCCCGGAGGCGCAGCCTTCCTCGACTCCAGGGCGAGGAGCGCTCGAAGGCTGCCCCGCGCACCTCCCCGACGGGCACGGCTGCTGCCGCTGAGCGGCCGGCCAGGCGCTGAGCTCCTCTCCCCGTCCGCGGCTTCCACGTGCCCCGACCAGAGAGGTCGAGCAGCGACGATGAGCCTCGCTGGCTCCTGGCCGCTCTCCCCGTGCCAAGACACACAGGGGCAGGGCCACTGTGTTTACGACAGGAACTTGCTACTCAGCTCCTAAGAGCAGCTTTGGTTTTCTTGGGCCGACGCACCGGCTGCCCGGGCCGCCTGGCGCGAGGCGAGCGAGCTCTCTGCAGAGCTATCAAAGCTTCCCACCCCGCGGGGAGCCCGAACAGCTACAACCAGAGAGGAGCAGCAGATACAGCCCTTAAAATATGGACACCGGCCCTCAAAGCACCTCCCTTCCCTGCAGGGCTGAGGATGCCCCCTCCCCACAGCACGGTGCAAACCAAGCTTAACACCCATAACCACCGTCTCGACTCGGACGCGGCCCTACCCTCCCGAACGGGGTATTCAGTGCAATAAGCCCTTGCTCGTGGGTTACTTTCCCAGGGCAGCTCTGCTTCGCAGGAACCCTTTTTGGCAGAAGGGCTTTCTTTAGTCAACAGGGAGCGGGTCATCTCAGCATCGTGCCGGGAGCCTGCATGGGGTGAAAAGCAAAACGAGCAGAAAGAGCCCCTCGCCTGCACTCGCGGATCCAGCTCGGGTTGCTGAATCAACAGAGACGTTAACATCCTCCCGCTGGCCTTGCAGCCTTCAACTATTATTTTAAACTCAACAAGATGCTGCATCACGCAGCGTGGATATAATTCTAGGATTCTCCCCTCCAGTTTCTATTTCGGTCTCTCCCCCCAGGAGCAGAGGATTGTTCTCCCCTATTGTATCCAGGCTACTTTTAAGCAACCTAAGCACAATGGAGTGTCCCGCGCTTCCCGTGGGAAACCACCTTCCGGACAAACACATCCCTCTCTGAGGAACATTTTCCTGATTTCCAGTCCCTTGGAAAGGGCTGGATGATGAAATTTCCGTTCTGTGGGAAACTGAATTTTAAAATGTGTTTTTGTTCCAAATCTGGATGAAAAGCCAAAATTTTCTCTTAGAATGAAAAATTTTGGCTGGGAGTCATCCAAGCACTTCATTTTGATAATGCTGAACCATTTAATTTCACTAAAGCAAAAACATTTTGCTTCAATAACACCGAAACAACTATTCTGTTAGCTTTACACATTGCATTTATGCCAAAGTAAAATCAAGACATTTCAACTTTAAACAAAGCAAGAAAATTGAAATGAATCATTTTGTCTCTGTCTTCTCAGAATACACACATTTCTGAAAACCTGGGATGGAATTGTGTTTTGTACTTTTGTGACAAAAAAAAAAAAAAAAACAGTTGATGGTCCTGGTTGCCATTTCTATATCTTACTCATTTCATCCACTTCCCTGGGGTTTTACATACCAATTACCTTCTCCTGTCTCTGATGTTTACACCTGAAAGAACGGCTATTTTTGAAACAAAACGAATCTCAAATCTGGAGCCGGTGGGTTGGGTTATTTAGTTTAAACAAGGAATCAAGTCAAGTCCCTCAGCAAGGCATCGGGAAAGACGATAAGGGCTCCACTTTGGCGAGGATGCACACTTGAGAGCTGTGTGCGCAGCACATGTCCTGCTCCCCGGCTCCTCTCATGTTTGTTACCTAATCCTCATTGCACAAAAACCATCATATTCCTAATGCCCAGGGACTCCCTGCTCTACTTCTGGTGATCGTACTTGCTTTACACGTGCAAAAAATAACTCCAACTCACATGCAAACAGCACTGAAGCCTGCAGCCTGCACATCAGCTTCTGGACCCCGGGTCCCATCCTGCCCCCACGGGCAGAAAGGGGTCTGACAACCACCCTCTCATCTCCGTGCCCCATGTATCAGACATTAAGCACTGCCTTTAAAACTAAAATAGTTTGCTCAGGATCGACTGGTGAAATAGGTAACACTCTGGTATAATTAAAAGCCCATTTCCCACAGCATAAGCGGACACAGAGGTAATTAAAGCTGGCTTCTCCTCCCAGGCAGAGCGCATCCCTTTCAGTACTTCTGCAAAGACACTCATCGTGACATCTGCCCAGCTATTTAGGCTGCCCGTTCTCCGCGCATCAGTGCGCTGTGCCAGCCTTGGTCTAATGAAAGCCACCGGGCAGGAGGCACCGGGCTGCGTTTCAGTTAATCAGCAAACAGACCAAGAGAGCACAAAGAAATCTGCTCCCTTTGCCTAGTGCCGACTACGTGGTGGAAGGTCAAGGGCTGCTTGTTGGCCTAGGACAGGGAGAAGGAGCACCACCAGAAAATACATTTTAGTAGGAGAAAAATGGCTAAACTTCCACAGCTACAGGCAGTGACAGCCCATTCTGGGAGCTTCTGAAAACTCTCCTTATGGCTGATAGAAAAAAACAAAACAAAACACACTGATGAACTACACTTAACTGAAACCACTCTCTACAGGTGTGCCTTGAGACCTTTTGAAGAATAGCACCTTTTGCTTGCAGTGTTATTTCTCTCAAAAAACACATCTGCAAACCACGATAAGTGACCTGTCCAAAGTCATGCAAGGAGATGGTTGAAAAACCTGGAAAAACAGCAAGGCTTCCTGCAGTCCCAGTGGACGAGTTAAGCACAAGTTCCTCTCTCCAGGCCACTCCAGCCTCGTAGGGCTGCTGGGACAAGGTCAAGTTCAGCCCGTCTTGCACAGCGAGCCTGGTGGGTATCTGAGGGACGGGGCGGTAAACACCAGGGCCGCAGGGCAGACAGGGCTTCCTCTGCCCAGGCAGGTTCAGCCTTCAACTTTGCTACGCAAGCACTCGCCAGGAAAGCGAAACAGGCCCCAGCTTGGTGGTCTGGACCTTGGGCATACCCGCTATTTACAAATGGACACCAGTGCACCTGACTGCAAGGGCTGCACAAACCAGACGCTCCCGTTGCCCTGACAGGGACCCTTGGGACCGTCACCAGCAGAAGCTGCCGCGCACGCAGCCTGGCAGGGCACGCGGCTACGGGCTGCAGTGGCAGTGCTCTAGTCCTCAAAACACAGCTCGCTGCAGAGCTACTCTCGGCATCAATCCAGGCACGAACGGCACCACTCAACAGGGCCGATACTCGCTGCAGCACTGTGCCCTGCTCTTATCGCTCCACATCTACACGGACAATTACACACACGCTCGCAGGGCTCCTGCCGCTGGGAAACGAGAGCGGCGGCTCAGCTAGCACCGCCACGGATGAACTGGGGACAGGCACGAGGGTGGCCACAGGCCAGCGAGGCTGCGTAAGGAACAAGGCAGGATGTGATCTGGAGGGAAGCTGGGGGTAAAGAGCAGGGCTTTCTTTCCAGAGGATCTTGTTTTTATACCTCCTTCCCAAGGCTGGGTGCAGCGCCCGCATCATGGTGCTGGTGCGTTGGTGCTCACACGGCAGAGCCTCACAGACTCAGCCACCAACGCAGCCCCCACAGCACCTTCCAGGCTCAACACCTGAGCCGTAACCTCAGCACAGCACTGAGCAAGGACCAACCATTCCCCGCCTCACACCGTGCCCTGGGCCTGCAGGCAATAGTGCAGCAACTCAGTTTATCAAGAGACATTTTCCTATGAATAAAGAGGAAGCAAATCCTCCTCCTGCCAAGTCTTTTCCAAGCCACCAAGCTCCTCCCCAGGCCGACCAGAGAGGAAGACTTTGGGTGTAATTAACAGGTATAACTCCTAGCTACCGGGATGCTGGAGGTAGTCTGAAGGTACGAACAGCTTGCAAAGAGAGCAGACAGATTCCCAAAGGACAGTACATCAGCCGCTATTGCATCTGACGGTGCAAGTACCGTTGCCTCAGGAGGTGCCGTAAGCTGGGCAGAACCGCACTACACGCACACGTCCTGCTCTCCCTGCCGGGCTCCTGCCACTGCTGGAAACCGGACACTTGGCAAAATGAACCAGCACAACCATTCTCATGCCACCCTCTGTTGCTGGGAATACCTAACAAGCACCAACACGTCCCAAAACACCTCAAGGGTCTGCAAAGCCAAGAAGCAGGGAGGGGTCCCAGCAGCAGCTTGGACTGCTCTGGCTGCAACACTTACGTTGATGAGGGCCATGATCCAGAAGGCATAGGAAACGTGCGTGACCACCATGCCTTTCATCGGCAGGTCGTAGTGAGACAGGTTGCCCGGATGGTGCGGGACCAGGGACTTGCGGATGTGCGGGAGGTTGCTGGAGGCATTGGCTGTGGCGTTTGAGAGGATGCAGTTGGTGTCCGAGAGGAACGGGTCAGCTATCAGTGGGCTTAGCAGCGCCCCAAAGCCCACAAAGAAATGAAGTGCCTGCAAGAGATGAGACAGGTAAGTACAGAGGTGGGATTTACCGCTCTTCTCTGCAGGGAAGCTGTTCAAACCCCTCACTCCCGTGGCCTCCTCCTCAGAGGAGGAGGCGGCAGCAGCACGGCCAGGGGAGATGCAGGCTCCATGCTCACCTGCAGGAAGATGGCCGAGTCCTTCTGGTAGATCTTCACCAGCTGCATGTTGGAGATGGTGTCGATGCAACCCATGGCCAGTCCTGCCACAGCCATAACCACAGCCAGCACCACCACATTGTGGCACAGAGGGATGATGGCAAAGACCAGGGAGATTGCCAGCGACGCGGCAAAGAGCGCAAACAAGGACTGAGCCAACCTAAGATAGGGAAAAGAGGAAAGACAGGAGAGAATTACCACCATGACAGCAGCATCTGTGACGCAGCTCTGCCTTGCATTTCCAGTTACGGGTCAGCAGGAGAGCTGCTGGGAAATCCCAGTTCCTGGCAAGGAGAGGCAGCTGGAACTGCTGGTGTCCACATCCCTGTGTCACCCAGGGACCCACCTGCACATCCAGCTCAGCCCTCTCCTGCCTTGCATGACAGGGAGCCCTCGCAGTCCATCCGGGGAGCCCAAGGGACACTCGCGGTGGAGGTAAGCAAGTGCATTACATCAGGGGCCTGGCAGCAGCACAGCTAGGCCTGCCTGGCTGGCCCCGAGCTGAGCTGGGAGGCTGCTCCCCGTGTGAGCAGAGCTAGCCAGCTCGCTGGAGAACGGAGCCCAGGCTGGCACCGCGCTGCTTGGGAGCTGCCAAGTCTAGAGGCAGGAAGGAAGGAAGGAAACAGAGACCAGACAGCAGAGCGCTGAAATGATTGAGACTAGCAGAAAGATGGGACTATAAAGTCACAGCAGAGAATAAGTAGCACAGACGTGTCCTCTCCCAGTCCGGGGCTCCCAATCCCTGGTAGAGCCTTCGAGGCCCACTGCAACACCCACCAGCTTACAGTGAGTGAGTTGCTAATTAGCAATTGGGGTCCACTGTTGGGGGATGCCAGCACGGCAGCCTGTGCACAGTAAAGGACTGGCAGCACACAGGTGCATCCCTAGCATTAAGTACGTAACCAGCAAGCAAAACTCCCACGGCTCACTCCTGCAGGCTGCCTGCATGCCGTGTCTGCTGCACTCTGCCTAAAGAGGTAGGACAGGGCTACCCGGATGCCCAAGCTGAAGCCACAGCGGAGAGCCACCGAGCTGCAGGGCACCACGCTACCAGCCCTCCTGCCCTGACCGCTTGCCCACAACAGCCTGGCCTCAG
Source organism: Dromaius novaehollandiae (assembly GCF_036370855.1). Lineage (NCBI taxonomy): Eukaryota > Metazoa > Chordata > Aves > Casuariiformes > Dromaiidae > Dromaius > Dromaius novaehollandiae. Next base: position 5,250,688 of record NC_088124.1, on the reverse strand, counting down.
GCATGTCACTTGGTTTCTGCATGGCCCTCGTTCACCTGCAAACCAAGAGTAATTTGGCCTTCCATATCCTGCTCGTTGCTTACACAGCACTTCAACAGCCCTGGGGAGAAAAACGGACCAAGGGCACATTTCCTTTATTCTCCTGCCTGGTGGCACAAACTTGGCTGTCCCAGAGTCTTGGTTTGCTTTCATCTCCAAGCCCAGCTTCATTCACCAGTCAGCCAGCGCATGTTGGAGGAGCCAACAGGGTTCCAGTGTGGGATTTCTGGGGGTCAGGGGGAGCAAAGCAAAACATGCACAGTCATGGAAGGAAAAACAACTAGCAAATGAAAGAGAAGCAGCTTCAAGCCTGGAGAGACAAGGCAGCATCCTCCAGGGTACAGCAGGAACCCAACAGGAGGGAGAGAGACAGAGGCACCGGCAGCTGGCGAATCCGAGGCTGGGAGAGACAGCAGAAACGCACACCAAGACATCCCAGAAACGCCTCTTCTCTTCTGCAGCCCTAGCAAAACAATCACAGCACCGCTTTTGCTTGGTTAGGGAGCACGTTCACTACCAGAGCTAAACAGTAATTGCAAGTTATGTCATGTCCTTAAAAAAGCACTAAAAAGATCACCTCGCTCTTCCCCAAAGAGCAAGAATTTCTGCCCCTGGCCATAAGACATTAATTACACAACTGCACCACCCTTCGAACACCGGCAGCCCACAGGCAAACATCCCGGCTTGGCACACAGCCCTGCTGCCCCTTCCCTGGCTCTGGATTAGCAGTGACCGAGAAATCACCAGCTTGTGCCGGATCACCAAGCAGCCACTTAGTTAAGATGCTGTTGTGGGACCCTGCTCAACACCCTGGGAGGCATCATCCAGCTGGGGAGATCTCTTTAGAAACAACCAAGCTCTTTAAAAGCATCTTTGATGAGGCACCCCATGACTTTCCGGGGGGTCTGAACTCACGCCCTGACGACACGAAACCAACGCTCCCCTCCAAAGGGCTTAAAATACCCTCCTGATGTTACGCCATGACCAGGCTTCTGGCCATACCGCCCTCCCCATCACCACCTGGTCCTCACGCCCCAGGCTGAAGGGACGCGCAGCGCAGCTCTGCGCAGAGAGCTGCTATCCTCTGTCCCGGGGGAGGCTTCATTTCAGCAGGGTGTGAAACCGTTCTTGTAACTGCACGGACTCCTGTTTCAGGAGTGCCCAGCACACGTCCTGGCTGCAACACGAGCCTAGAGGGAAGATCTGCAGCCTCCTGCCAAAAGGCGCAGCCTGATCTCTTCAATAGGATTAGGGTGGCTAACTCTGCACTGCAGTCACAGCCAGCAAAGCTTCCCCTCTCCGTCCCACACGCTGGATCTAAACCCACCCAGTAGGCACTTTCCAACTTTCCAGACAAAAAAAAAGGCACAGCGGACTAGGGCACAGGCACTCAGCGACCCTGTCACAGAGGTGTGAGCAACAGCAGCACAGAGGGGGACACGAAGGGAGAACGCCTTTACCTACACGACGCAAGCTTAAAATCCAACAGACTCAAAGGGAGAGAAAAAGGGGAAAGGGAGGAAAGCAAGGAGGGAGAGTGGCAGGGGGACGCAGCTGCCCAGAGCCCAACCCTGGATTTTGCAGTGCCAGGTGCTCAGGTGGATCTTCCAAGGAGCTCACCTCCCACTTTGGTTTCTGAGTCAAGGCAGGGTTTCAAGCACCGTCGGCACTCCCACCTCAACACTGCTGGCTGGATTTCCATGTCCTTACAAAAGATACACAGCATGTCAAGCCCTCCTGAGAATCTGGTCCAGGTAATACCAGAAAACATGATTCTCCAGTGTCCTTCTGACCCCAAAAGTGCACAGGGCTACTTGCACAGGGCATCAGCTGCTCGCGGTGCTGCCTTTGCTCCAGGCACCTCAACCAACACCACGGCAGTAATAAGGTTTGAAGCAGGGCATGCACTCCTCTTAAAACCTGTTCCCACTCTTGCAAAAGAATGATTTTGTGATACCTTGTAAAAAGCTATATTCTTCTGAATCTGAGTTGTAATTACAACGTGTTACCAGAAACCAGCACACTTGCGTTGTAAACCCGATCCTGAGCTGAACAACACGCCTTGCAGTTGCGGGGGGCATTGATCTTCCCACAGCCCTGGGTTTGCACCTCCCGACAAGCCATGGAAGAGACCAGTCAGCAAATCCGAGTCCCCAGTGCAGAACACCGAAGGCAATAATTGCATTTCTACACGACTTGAGGAAACTCACAATAGCAAACTTTCTTCTTCCTTGAAATCCAGCAAATGGGAATTTTGGAGCTAATTCTGACAATCCAGGCTTGTACCGAGTTACAGAAGGGAGCGATGCCATCGTTATGTTCTCTTCTCAAAATGCTCCAGGACTCCAGCAGGGCAAAGAAAGAGCCGAGACTATGACCCAGCGCTCATTAACTTCTCTGGCGAGAGAAACTGGAGGGCTGTTTAGGTCCCACCTACCCCTTGTGCAGCAGAATCCAGTAACAGCAGTGCTTTCGCTTGGGAGCCCATCGTTCAGACCACACAGCTCAGACCAACACTTGGATTTTAACCTAAAGCAAGCAACAAAGTCTAGGTCCTACAGACACTGGAAACTAAGCCTAGCTTATAACTAGATCCTGTCTCAGTTGGGAATGGAGGCAGGTGAGGCTTTGAGAGCCTCTACCAGAAGGTACAGCTTGCCTAAGTGGTAAAGAAGCACTGTCCAGCACTCCCAGCCCAGGGCTGGATGGGCAGGAATACTTGAGTTATAAAGCCACAGGATTGCCCAGAAATAGAAATTCTCAGCAAAGAGTTCAGTCCGTCCATCTCTGAAGCAGGGACATTACCAGGAGCTCTCAGAATCTAAACAGTTAATGTTCTTATCCAAATACGTATTTCTCTACTGCATTACTCTAAGTAACCCCCCACAACGATAGTGAGCTACAACTATCCAAAACATGCCCTCCTGCCTGATGGGGCTGCCACTTCTCAGCGGGACTTTTGCACAGTTGCAAAAGCCCATTACTCAGACAGGCTACGATCAACAGCCACAAGCGCATCCTGGTTCATAACAAGACGAACTTGCTCTTCTTCCCAACTTGCTGCTGCAAAGAGTTAAAAGTTTGGAGACTCTCTGCCCACAAAGCCCCAAACTGGTTTGCACAACTGGCACTGGCCACAGGCAGGAAGGTTTGGGTAGGAAACCGACAATAGAGAATAATTCTGCATTTTCCTTCCCTGTTCCTCCAAACATATGTGAAACAGAGCGGGTGCTGGCAGAGGTAGTGCCTGCTGACCCAGCAATCTCAGATCTGTGTCAGACCCAGGGCAAGGTTCCCACGTGCTGCCCCCGTTCCCGTGCACCCACCCGGCACCTCCTCTCCCGGCACAGCCCACCCCAGAGCGGCTCCGGCTGCTCCGCGAAGCCTTTGGGCTCCGCATGGACCAGGGGACTGGGACAGTAATATAACAGGTGCTCTAATGCTGTCTTCACTGCCAGGCATTACTCGGTATTTTCCACAATTCATGAAATGAGAATTTAACAAACACTTAACAGGCATTTTACAGAAACAAAGGACTCTTATAAGATTCTCTCATATACATGTGAAACGTATACGTATGTATGTATGACGTGTACAGGACAGACGCACGCTGGGCTAACAACTTACACCGGTACAGGAAGAATCAGTGACAAAGTAAATAATCAGCTGATACTCAGAAGAACATAGCTGTCATTGCACATCACATCAGATGCCTATCTGGCAACCTTTAATGTTCAGCCTTTACATATTATTTTAAACGCATCCTGGACAGAAGACTCGGTGCAAATCCCCACTTGGCCGTGCCCGAGCGTCTTACCGATCTGCAGCGCGTGCTGCTGTCCCCACCACGCCGCGAGGCTGAAGCCCTGCCTCTGCCCTTGACCCCCGCAGCAGCGCGGCTGCAGGAGCCACGCGCGCCTCGTGCCGAGTCGTGTTTGCCCAGACTCCTGGAGAGTATGACAATGCCTCAATTTCTGACACCGAGGTTATTAAAACAGGCTTTCAACAATATTTTTGTGTTAAACAACTAGCTTAAGGAAAACATCCTCCAGGAAGCTCGCGCTGTAACTTCACGCTAAGGCTATCTGTGTCCTGAGCTCCAGGGGAGCTGGCAGCTCCTCTCCAAAGGTGCAACACCGTGCAAGCAAGGGAGGACTTGACAGCAGAGCCGGGCCGCAGAACAACTCCCATCCCGCACCCCCGGGAAGCCTCGCGCACCTCCGAGCCGCTCAGGTGAGCGAGGGCTGTGGACCAGACGCTATCGAACGCTCCCCTTGGGCAGGATTTTTTTTCCCGTGCAGACTGCCTCACGCGACACTCTGAACTCAGCCATCAAACCCAAGAAACGCACATACCCCCCAAAAAACCACCGCCACCACCAAAAAACAGCAAGAGAGAAAGAGGGCTGCAAAGCCAGGGAAGGGAAAGGAGGTGCCGGAGCAGCCGAACCCCAACCCGGCGGCGGCCAGCAGCCACCCGGGAGGACGCGGGGCAGAGGAGGGAGGCAGGGCAGCGCTGCCGGCGGGCAGAGCCCACCCGCGGCAGGCGCGATGAGTTTGCCAGGCGCCTTACGTCCTCTTGAAGACCCCTCCGAGGCAGCTGCCGAGCAGCAGGCAGAACTGCTGCGAGAAGAAGACCCAGGTGATCTGGGAGAGCGAGCTCTGGGTCTGGCAGCGCAGGTCCAGCAGCGTGGGCCCCAGGAAGGCGATGCAGAGGCCGAAGCTGAAGAAGACGCTCCAGTAGGTGAGGGTGGGCTGCAGGTTCCTCCGGAACCGCGCCGACACCCGCTCGTCCCACCACATCCTCGGGCGGCGGCTCGGCGGGAGCCCGCGGCGATGCGGCTCCCGCCCGCCCGGCCCCGCTGCCCGGCCCCCTCCCGCCGCGCCGCCGCCCCGCTCCTCCCTTGCAGGATGTGGCTCCGCGGCCCGCGGCGCCGCGCCGGGCGCTGGCTCCGCCTCCGGGACCGGGGGCCGCCGCCGCCTCCCGGGGCCGGGCGGAGCGGAGCCTCCCCGGTGCTGCCCCGGCTCAGCGGGGCCACGGGGACCCGCTTGCGCATCCCCCCCCCCCCGATATCTGGGCGCCCCCCAAAACCGGGACCGGCCCTAGTCGTGCCCCCCCCCTTGCCCTCCACCCCGGGACGAGCCTTGCGGCACCCACTACACTGCAGTGGGAAAGGAGCAAACCTGATTCAACACAAAACACCAAGCAAAGCAGCCCAGAAATCCCTTTTCTCTGCTGCTCTGTGCAGTCCCTGTACCAGTGAGTAAGTGCAACTGCTCCAGACAAATGCAATTAAAGTTGTCTCTGCCCCTCTAAGGGACAAGCAGCATCAGAGAACTGGTGTGTCTTTTAAAGTCGGAGCGGCTGATGCTTACGCAAAAGGTCTCCTCCAGAGGATGGATTTATAAATATTTCACCTACTTTAGGGAAAGACTGGCAATTTTTAGAACACTCTTTCCAGGCAAAACAGAATTGCTGGAGTTCAGCCATGACAGAGGGCCAGCTCCAGGCCTGCAAGTCGGGTACCTCTTCGTGCTGGGGACCCCCCACACACTCACGTGGCCCGTGACCCGTGCTGCTGGAATGCTGCTCCGGAGCCTGCAGGTGCTCATTGCCACCTAGACATAGTTTAATGTTTAGCTAATCTAAACTGCGTCCGGGTCTCTGCTCACAGCACCAGCAGGAGCCTTCCCTGAGCGCGGCGGGGAGGATCTCGCCTGCCTCCCCCCAAAGTGACTGTCTGTGGGCAGTGGCAGTAGGTTCTGGTGCAATACTGAACCAGGTGGGAAACGAAGCCCTGATTGCACATTTGCTGAAGGGAGAACACCTGTGGTTGTAGCAAACCTGCACTTGAAACCATTAAGCAATCAAAGAAACAGCTCAGCTGCCTGGAGGGATAAAGCAATGCTGTTACCCTGTTTCACAGATGGGGAAACTGAGGGCCAGAAAGGAATGGAGTGATTTGCTTGTGGATGCAGAATGAGTCAACAGCATGACCGGAAATGGGGCTATCGCTATATCTCAGCAACCATCGCTGTTGATGGGCCCTGTGGCAGAACACGGGACGGGAGAGGGGCCTTGGGCAGAGGCCTGCGAGCCAGAGCCTCAGGCCCTCTCTGCCATGGAGTAACTCACTTTGAAAAGCCATACCACTGAAGACTACCTCAGTTTCTCATTCTCCATCCAAAAGTGGGGACAAAACAGCATGGGGGAGGAAGGATTATGATGATGAAGGCTTGACCATCAAAGTGTTGCTTAGAAGGTCATTTTCTGCCCCTCTCTGTCCATATGACTGCTCCCGCATGGAGCAGAAGCTACTCGCATGAAACAGCAGCTGGCTGCCTTTGTTCCCAGCCCCTGTAGGCCATACCCTGCTCCTCATCTTCCATACACCAGGTATCACTCCCCAAGAAAAGGGCTGACGGGGCTTTACCTGGGGTTCCTGCTCCCCATGGTGGTACTGGCACCAAAGGCACACTCCTCACAGCCGCAGCTCCTCATCAGCCCCTCAGCCCTGTCCCTCCGATTATTTCTAAATATGTCTGGGCAAAATGGGTTAAGCTCCATCCTTACTTGAAACCTACTGGAGTGTAAGTTGCCAGACATTTTACACACACTCTGCAACTCCCCTGATAAAGCTTGGAAATAGCCTGTTTTCTGCAAAACCTGAAATGGCACAGCCCTAAAAGAGGAAATATCCACAACTCTTCTGCTGACAGTGACACGCTACGGACTACTCTGAACACAGACAACTTTGTTTTTGTGAGGCCAAATGGCAAACAAGGAGGCCAATCTATTATTGGCAGACAGATGCACTACATCTCAGACAAAGATCAGTTTTAGAGCACCAGACAGGGAGTCAGGAGACCTGCAGTCTGCTCCCAGCTTCCATTACTCCATCACCATAACTTGACAGCACGGGCACTCTGGGCCTTGACTTCTCCAGCTACAAAATGGCTGCATGCTGCTTTCCCCACTTTTTTAAGTTCGTTGGATGCACACAATAAAAAGGCAGCATCTAACCATGAAAGGTTACAAATATTAGTACAGCTCCTACCCCAGCTACAACAGCTGACCCCACTTTGCTAAGCAATGGCCTAAATGCCAGTATGCTGCTTCCAGGAATATCAGGTCATTTTGTAAGGCATAGCACAAATCACGCTAGATATGCTTGCAAATAAGAAACGGAGCGTAGGTGGGTTAGTCAGCATAAGAACACACAGATCCATTCTGGCTCCTTATACCGAAACCCAGATTCTCAGAAGTAGCTCATAAAAATGCAAGCCATAGGATTATGAGTATATGCAATACCAGAATTAGCTTCACAAGGAGGCACTTTAGGCTGTTTTCCAAACTGAAATCTATGTTATACTTGTAATGAATTAAACACCCACATTTTTGTGCTTGCTGCAAACTGCAAAGTGAAATCATGAATGAATGAATAGCAGAGCCGCATGATTACAGACAGCAGCGTCAGCCTGTGTGTGCCAACGCTGCTCAGAAAGATCCAATATGCATTTGAAAAACACCTTCCTTTTGCTTCCTGTGCCCTCACACATTCTTCCTGGTGCAGCAAGTGGCAGAGCAGGCCTTTTTTTTTTTTCTTCTTTTTTTTTTCTTTTTTCCTTTTCAGACTCCAATTATATAAGGTTAATCTTTTCAGCTAATGGATCAACTACCTATTTAACATGACAGCTCCTGGTTTGCAGCGACTGCTTTACAGAACATCAACGCAGAAGCCCCATTTTATTCAGATTTGCTGTTGTGATACTGGCATAATTTCTCTTAGCTCAGTCTCCACAAAGTGGGCATATCAATTCTAGTAGCAGGTTTGCTAAGGGCAATTTGCATATACTTCCCCCGGGAGAATCAAAGGCAGGTCCTGGAGGTGTTTTCTCCTTTACAAACCCAGGCACAGAGGGTTACGGCTGTCCCTATGCTGAAGGGCACGGGAGCAAGCGGAAGCGGCAGAGCCTGCAGAGTACCTTGGTACTGGAGAGCGGCTCTGTACAGAGGCATCTCTATCTATAGAGGCAACCTTGCTCTTCTGGTCAAACCTGTCAGAAGAGGGCAAGAGATTCAGCGTCTCGGCTGAGCTCTCTGACAGCCCAGCCTTGGTGCGGGACTGAGCTGCACCTGCGGAAACCAGAGCTGCCAGCTCTCTGGCTAGAAAGGGTGCAGGAAGGCTTGGTGCTCTGGGAGGTCCTGGTCTCCCTCAGCACAAGCTCCAGGCCCCATAGGTGGGATTGGGACAGTAGGTATTTGGGAAGGGGCTCCTTTGAGGCTTTTGCCAGTGTTTGGGTTGGCAGCTGTGGCTGGGGGTTTGGGGATGAGACACTGTTGAGCTGTTTTCCCTGTGCTCTGCTCATGGATATGCTTTGGCCTGTTCTTTCTCTAGCAACTTTTGGGGACTTTTAGAGCTGTGTAGCTCTTTTGTCCAGAGACTACAAAGGGCAAATCTGGCCTGATTCCCTGAAAAATACAAACATGCTATTCCAGCAGCCAGCTGCGGCAACATGATGGGCTGAAGAGTTGCATGCTTATTTGGAAATGGGAGCACCAATGCCTTTCCATAGCTGCAGCTTAGCTCAAGAACACCACCATTATGCAAGTTTGACCAGGTAAGAAAACAACCGCCTTACTGAATCTTACTGAGAAAAGATGTGATGCGTCTTACAACACAGTGTGAACTCTCCAAACAATGGGTTGAATTATTCTTGGCTGCGTGTAACGTATTCAGCAATCCAGGCTGGATGGGCTGGGCACCTGCAATGGCAGCACACTACAGAGCTGTTAACCTCATGTATGTTGGGGACAAGAGTTTCAAAACATGCCACGTTATTTGGAAGGCCTGGCTCCACCTCTAGGTCAAACATTATCCTGAGATCTTGGCCTAGTTATTACAGATCCTGTAACACTTGTCAAAAAGGAGGAAATGCTCACCTACGTGTTTTCCTAACATCCAACTGAAATAATTCCTTTCAACACACCCACTCCATTTTAGCTGGAATCATCACACTTCCTCCTTTACCACGGTAAAACTGCTGCACAGGAGGGCTGTGATCTGTAAGAGAGCCAGTGAAACGGTCAGGCCGAGCCTCCTGAAACACACCTGTAACTTAATAACATACTAGTCTCAATGAGGACAGTAGATACCATCCCCACTTTGCAGAGAGATATGCTAAGAGACCCAGGAAGCAATTAATGATGTCACTTGAGCATCCTTGCGAGGCAGGAGGCGTCCCTAATGAACACGGAGCTCCTGGCCGGGAGCAGAAAGGTCATGGCTACTGGGGCAGCTGGTGACATCCTGACTCCTGAGAGCCCCTGGGTGGAGGATGTGGCCGTCGGCCGCATTCCTCCGGGCCCAACGCTGGCGCTGCCGCAGCAGCGAGACCGGAGGAATGAGAGCAGCAGATGGAGGAACTGGTTTGACAAACAGCTTGTCACTGGGGATCTGCCCACGCTGGTGCCTGGTGTCCGCCTGGCTCTCAAGGTGACTCACGCGGGCTGGGCTCTCACCGGCGTGGAGCCTGGGGAGGGAAGTGGTGCATTGCCCCCTTCCCTTCCTCTGCGCCACCCACCCCGCATCAGCTGCCTCACACCAGAGGCCTGGCCCCCAAACCCCCCAAGCCCCCCTCCTAGCCCACCTCCAGCTCTTCCCAAGCCCTCCGGACAGGGCGGCTGCGGTTTCTTTTCAGCACTACCCGGCGGCGCAGAGAGCAGGACTCTCCGAAGGGCAATGGCTCTGACCGCAAGGAGACTTTTTGCTCCAAGGGCTCCGGAGGAACAGGACACCTCTGCCCCTTCCCCAGCTCTGCCCTTGAGTCGGTTTGCAGCCACAGGCAGGACGTGCCACTTGTGTGCTTTATCTGCCCGACAGGCTTATGGCAATATTTGTTTAAGGGCTTAGGATCCACACAAGGGACTATAGAAACATTTTCCTATTGCGTATGAGTTTGTGAGGTCGTGTGTTTCGACTTGCTGAAAAGGTCAGGTAGAGGGAACCTCCCTCCACAGTAACTCTGTGTCTGGACCGAGAGTTTTACCACAACCAGTGAGCTTCAACCTCCCGGAAAGGAACCACTATGGAAAGCTGCCTCCTCTCTGCAGCCCATAGCATTTTTGACTCTCTTGGGGACAGAGCACGGCCATAGCAAAGCCCAGGGCAGGACAATATGGAGAAATTCAGGCCAATGGTACAAAGCAGAAAAAAAATCAAGCCAGCAGCAAGGTATTTCTGTGTCTGGTTCCCGGACACACTCCAGCTGTGAAGCCTCCGAGTCACCTTTCCAGGCAGTAATTCAATCACCAAACCTCAAACTGTAACAACTCTGCTCTGAGCCAGTCCCTGCAGAGCAGCACACATCAGCCTTGCCAAGGAGGAACCTCAAGTCTTTTAGAAAGGAAAATAAAAAGGTATCCCCCAAAAGCACAGAAAAACAGCTGGGGGGAAACAACTTTCCGGGAAAGGAAAAAGACAGCACGCTCCCCTTTTAAGGTCCAAGCAGCCTTCCTCGCCTGCACGCCCCACAGCAAAGCAACTTACCGCACGGGAGCCGGGGAAGGGACCTACGCTCCTGAGGCTTCAGTTCTACCTATTTGAAATTCAAAAAACAAACTGGATCCTTCTCCTACCAAAAAAGAAAAGAGAAAAATTATGTCCTACACAAAACTATCCTGTATTCAATAAAGGTTATTTTCCAATCTTGGCTTCGGAGCATTCACAATACACTTGTAATATTAGCCTTAGGAAGAAAATGAGCACATCCACAAAATAGTCCATGTAACATCTGAAATACAAAAATTGAAATATTTTTATAAAACATTCAGACACAGGATTGATGGATGGATACAATCTTTTATTCTTGTTTTGTATCTTTCCATTTATTCCAGAAAAACTTTCTATAAAAAATCATTGCTTCTTTTGGAATAAATCTTTAAAATCATTTCTTTTAAAATGCATCTTTCGATCGCACAATGCTAGTTAAATACATTATTGGTATTCTGCAAATGAATCACACCAGAGAACATTCACAGTATGTGTATCCTGGCCACTTGGATATAGTTTTCCTGCTGTAGGACAAGCATGATGCTTAGGATGAAAGAAGGCAATGAAGAAATCAGAAAGTGGGTAGTTTTTGTGCCTATTAACCCCAGCCACTGCTAGTGGGGAGTGCTAAAGGGACATCAAAATGCATTTCATGTAAGACTTGAGAGTACAGAAACAGGACAGAGGTACAGCACAGCTGGAGCAATCTGGTCAGGCAGGGATCCATGACTTTTGGCATGTGAGACAATGTCACTTTTAACCCTAATTCTCATACAGACCTGACAGCCCTTGCAGGACTCCTCAGCTACCTCGTGCTCTGCGCTCTGAGCGGAGTCCAGCTACGTAAGGCGAGGAGAGTCATCACGCTGGGTGTGGGCTACAGTCTCTGGTTAACTGATGGGGGCACGGATTTAGCACACACTTAATTAGACACTTCCCATGTGCCAGGTGAGGTTCACAGGAACAGCCATCGTAAATAAGCAATTACTTGCCCTGGGCCTATACAAAAATACATCTCTCTGCACTGGATTCAGTTGTCCTAATGGAGAGTCTGGTTCTACTTCTGTCACGTACCCTGACTGCAGGCTCTCACCCCCAGGTCCAATCTCCTTCCCCATATACTGGGACACACAACCAAACCCCTAAACCTGTCGATGTTATTCACTCCAACAGGCTAGACTATTTCTCTGATGTCTTCCCACCTGTCTGTTCCTAGCCTGATCCTGGGAACTCTACGTTCCTGTTTTATGATGGCCTAATTTCTGACTGAAGATTAGTCCTAGGAAAACAACAAACGAATAAAACCAAACATTTGGGAAGCTTGGGAAAATAACCTTCTATTTTTCTTTCGCCATGTGTAAGGAGAGGGGAAAAAACACCTATCGTCTCCTTCGTTTCTAAGATACAATGTAGTTTTGTTATTTAAAATCTTAACATAGATCTGGCAACGGGCTGGGCCAGGAAAGGCGTGTGCGTATGTGTATGGAGTGAAATGAAATAACTCTGCCTGTAAAGTTTCATTGTTGTCCCGTAGAAGAGAACTTGCTATTGACATTACTTTACTTACATTTAACTAGCTATCAGCTGGAGAGATGAAAGAATACAGCCTTTCCTGAGGGCACATCCAAAATTCCGTTTTCCACCAGAACTGGCAAAAATAAAAATTGCAAAAAAAAATGTCTGGAAGACAAGCCACAATTTCTTTCTGTCAAAACTCCTAATCTGTGAAAAAGTCTTAGTCACTTGGTGAAGCTGTTGATGGAGAACCCACAAAATGAAAAAATTCCAGAGAGCCACAGAAATTCCCGGCATTTTCATTAGTGCAACTTTAAAAATCCAAATTTGGAACTGTCTAGTGCTCCAAATACTCAGAAAAGCCTGCACTGTCAGCTGCCGAAGGAAGCAGAGAGCGAGACCATCAGCCAGAGCTACAACAGTGATCAGGCACCTTGGCAAGCCTGTGAGTTCCTCGTTCAGTTTCCAACAGCAGCTCCAAGCTTGGGAGCTTTTGCAAACCCCTTGGACGCCTCAGCATTTGAGGGGTCTTTGTCCTCATAAACCTACCCCAGGCTCCATGGGCTTCAGCAGGACAGTAACAATACCCAGGAGTGGGAGAAGGGGGATCTGGCTCCGAGTGCTAATCGCTGCGAACCTGCAGCTCATTTCTTGGCAGCGGGGAAGGCTTTTGCGGGCAGCGTGCCATAGGAGCCTGGAGATCACACACTCGGGGCTCTGCCAGCCAACACGTGCTAGCGCAGAAGCAATGGGAGCTTATAAATCAAACCTTGCTTAGTGGGGTGCCAAATATTTACACACACTATCGCTCTCCTGAATAGGAATCAAGTATCCACTAAATGCAGTGGAACAAAAGGGGTTATCTTAAATTCAGGCTGTTAGTAGCACACAGGGCTAATAAATAATAGTGCCTCTGCACAAAGATCTCCTTCAGGAAGGATTTGTAGGAGAAAAGGCAAAGGCTATGAAACAATAAACAGCAACTAACAGGCCCCTTTTCTTTGCTATCTGATCCTGGGTAAAGCAGTGCTGTCTACGCAGTCATTGCTAGGTCTTTTCTCCAACCTTTTCCCCCAGTATCGTGGTGCTGTTTCAGTAGGTGACCTTGCCTCTCAGGAGCAGTGCCTGTCCCGTGGGGAGCTGAAACCACCCCAGATCTGGTGGGACTGATTTCAAGGTGCTCAGCTCTTGCCACCACCTCCAGGAGCTCTAGGGGAACAGGTAGCAAGAGCCCCTCTCTCCCCCCGTGCCCACAGTCAGCTCTGCACCACCTGCAAGGCCTCCAGACCTGAAACCACCCCTCCACCTTTCCAGCATAAAACTAGAAGGGCTCAGCTGGGCACCCAGTGTCCCAGTGCACATGGCTCCTTCTGGCCAAGGCAATCTCAGAGCACAGGGCTGGTAAAACCAGGAAAGAAAACCACACAAAGACAGGCTGAAGATGTTCTGAAAGGGTGTCCCCAGAGTGGGTGCAGTGGCTCGCTGTTCCCCACGTCTAATCTGCGCTCACCCGTCACTGGCCCGTCACCACCGGTACCTGAGCATGCTGCCACGCGGGAGCGGGAGCCGCTGCCCCCGTGAGCTGGCCTGCCAACTGAGCTGCTAATTCATGGCAGGAGCTGGCTGCCCTGGAAAGTGCAAGTCTGCTGCACAGATCCCAGCTAGACCAAGGAAACTGCTGTATAAAATGCCTCTGAGAAAGAAAAGACGACAATGTGAGAGTTCAGGCTTACTCCAGCCAACACCTCCTTTTGTGAGCCTCCCTTACTTACGCTCTTTTAAAAAGCCCCATACAGCAGGAGCAGGGCATACGAAACCAGGCAAACTACTACCCTTTACACGCGCCTGTATCAGGGTGAAATGCGTCACTGGTGGCTGATGGCTATTCATGCTTTCCCCTATCAAATGGAAACAATTAATGAACTATTCAGCCTGCTGTACACTGGACGTACTGACAAAGGAACTGAGCAGGGATGGGCAAACCTCAAACAATGCAGACGTCTGGATGCTTGTCTAGGACAAACCCAGCTTAACAGCTTTGGTCTGATGCGAGGAACTCGGCGCATGACACTGAGCACTGGCACAGGGAAGAGCCGCCTCCTGAAGCTTTGAGGAACTCTGGGATCTCCTACTTTATCCTCACACTTTGCATTTTCAGAGAATCACAGAAGTGCCACATAGCAAAGTGGAAAAAGGGGGGTCTAACTGCCTGCTCACTGGGGAAACAAAGGCAGGGAGGGTTACCATCCCCTGAGCGATGCCTCCCAGGCTGGGAGCGCTACGGGCGGGGTTAAGACACTGGCCAGTCCTACTGCCAGTGACAGGGTCACAGCAACTGTCATGCCCAGGGACTCCCAGCCACTCCTTAGGGCTGAAGGAGTGATGGATGGGAGGACTAGTCATCTAGGAGAGCCAAGAAAGATGTGAACATTATACAGAAGAAAAACTTCCTACAATGCTCACATACTTGAAGACATCTCAGACTGTAAGCTGTAAGGAAGAGGTTAAGCAGGGCCTCTTTGCCCTGGATTTGGCATGTTCCTGAAATGTACAGAGGGGAAAATGCACCAGGAATAGTCCTCAGCCAACAAAGCATGTTCAGATCTAAGCATGCACTTCAGTCCCACTGCATGTATGAGAGTCCGGGCTGGTATGATCTGGCATTCAGTACAAAAGGATGTCAGTGATGTAGAGGCCATATGAAGAGGCTTGAGGGATGCTTTCTGCCTCTCTCGGTCTATTTCTGGTCCCACAGCTGAGCTGTGGGAGGTTTGGCACCTCTCCCCCTTCCTCTAGGTAGAAATGCACTGAGGTGGGTGTGCACAACACTTTGGTACGGCGAGGCAGAGCAGCTCAGGCTCTGCCACATCGTGTGCAGAGCTTAGAGACGGCTGGGTGGGAAGAACAGTTCACACGCTCTTGAGATGCTGTCTGGGAGTTGCATCCTTTCCCTCGTGACAACAGCGGAGATGGTCATGGGCTAGCAGGGTGGCAGGCTCCAGGGATGAGAAACAGGCTGCTTCATCGGTGCCTTGGAAAAGGCTGAACGAAGGGCTCAGCGCGGCAACGGAAACCAGCAGGAGCCCAGTGCGCATTTGGCCCTGTTTCTGCACAGCTCTACCACCAGGCATCCTCCATCCCAGGCAGGCTAACCGAGCCCTCATTCTCAGCTAGGGACATCTCTGGAGAGCAGCCAACTGACCAAATTTATAAACGCAATGCTAGCAAGGAGGGGGAGATGTTGGGGGAAGCAATGGAAACCCCTTTCCTCCCAACCACTCCATCCTTCAGTCAGGATTCAGGTCCAGAGATAGGGAGAGAAAAAGGGTTATGTAGGCAGTGGCAAGGGAAAATGAGGGAGGGCTACCCTATTTTTTGTGTTTCAGTCTCTCCAGTGCCTGTCTGGGCCATGCCCCCAACTCTGTGCGGCTGCAAAGTGTCTCCCCAGGAGACAGCGGGTGCAGAGCTGGTTGTCTGAGCAAAGATACATTGCCAGAAATGCCTGTTTGGGCCAGACACTATGTACCATGACTTGGTCGCTGCTCAGCTCTTGGAGAAACCACCCTCTGCTCACAAAACCTCCCTGCCCCTGGCTCACTTCCCCAAGAGCAGCGAGTGGGTTCCCTCAGGGATAGCACGCACCCTGAGCCCAGGGCAATGCTCAGGGCAACTACTCTCTAAAGCACCTGGACAGAGGGTAGCAGCTCTTGTCTGATGGGTGCAAAATGAAAACAAGGGGGGAAGGCCACAGCTCCTTTGACAACAGCTGCCAGGGGCTGAGGGGTGGCAGGGAGAGGGCTGTAGAGGCGGGCAGAAGAGAGCCTGTGGCCAAGGGTACTTCAGCATCGTCCTGCTCGAGTCAGTAATTCTGTGATGGGTCAGGTGGGAGCGTGTTGCTGTCTCCTTTCTCAGTGCTTTGATCTCCATGGTGACAACGGGAACACAAGATCCAGGTTTAAAATATACTCTGCCTCCTGTTCTTCCCTCGGGCTGAGGAAGAGAGAGAGATGGGTCAAAGAGGCTAGATGGTGAGCGGCGCTTTGCAGGGACATCACCCCATGCAAGGACCTGGACCACAGCATTAGTTCTGGGATGGTGCCTCAGAGCATCTAGATGCGACTTTGGTGCAACTGCAGGTGACAAGTCAGGATGCCCCAGGGGTAACTTGTGGCTGTTGTGGATTAAAGCAGGAGGCAGGGATCAGGTTTGTCTTTTTCTTACACAGGTACCAGCTGGGAGTAACCCCATCGCCAGTGTGGTGTGTGGTACCTCTGCAGGCTGCCTCTCAGCCCATCTGTGAGAGGAGGTCAGCATCATTTTCCCCCCAGTCCTACCTGACTGCTGAAAGGCTGAGCCTCGGTAGCCTGGGTCCTTTTGAAGCTGGATCTCCTTCAAGGAGAAGATGGAGACATCTAGGCAGAAGGGGCAGAGATAGAGAAAGAAGTCAATCCAGCTGGCTGAGCCAGGGCCAAGACAGACCGCACCATCCTGCCCATCATACCTAAAACTCTGTTTCTTGCTCTCACAGTCCCCAAACTCCCACCCCACCATCCTGCAGAAGTACTCACTTCCTCTGAGCAAACACAAACAAGAGGCATCCAAGGAGACCTAGCTGCAAAGCACCACCCTTAGTTTGCAAAGAGGCTCTTTGCTCCACATCCCCCAGGCACTAGGATGGTGCACACACTTACTGTCAGGGAGGAGGTGTACCCGTTCCCCAAGGCTCTTGAAATAAGCATGCCGCAGAGCTGCCTCCGCTGAAATCCGGCTTTTGGCTTCAAACTGCACAGAGCCCCAGAGAAAGGAAATTATGTACAGCGTGCACGTGCAAGAAGGCATTCAGTAGACACAGAGGCCTTGCCCAGGGTGCGTGCACACCTGTGGACCTACGTATGTGTGGGTTAAGTACCTGTGCAGGCTGTGTGCCCAAGCAATTTCATATGCTACATGGGTAAGTGTGTGTCCAAAACGCATCGTGGGGGTGTGCAGGCAATCATGGGTGCTGTCTGTATGTGCACAAAGAACTACATACACTGTGTGGCCACAGGAGTGCACCATCCATTTTACACCATATTTTTATATAATCATCTCTTTTTGTGTGCGCAGGCTGTGTGTGAGAGGGCAGGGGGGTGAAGGACAGTTCACCCATTGGCCAACATGCTGAAGGGTAGACAAGGGCTCTCATCCACCAGGGCATAAACTCATGAGGAGACAGAAGCACGTCCCCAGAGAATTTTGGGGTGAATTCAGGGCAGGTCAGAGGGTGAGATAATGGGAGGTGGCTTGGGATAGCACCTACATGGCCATAACCATACCACCATGGCTTATTCTGCAGTCACAGCCCCTCCTCTGCCTGGATCCAAAATCAGTGTGAGGGCAGCAAGGGTACTTCACTTCAACAAATCCCGTTGCCATTCACCCAGGCTGCTCTAGCACTTACCAGAAGGAGACTCATCAGCAAGTCAATGCCTTCCGAGTCCAGCCTGCGAGAAGGAGGAAATAAACAGCGGAGCATTATCACACCCAGGAGACGTTGCAATAGTCAATGCAAGGGTCAAGGGGCAGCTGGGACCTCCAGTGCACAACTTCATTCAGAGGCTGCCAGCACCGCAATGCAGAAATGAAACTGGTTTCCCCAGGCTCCCATTTAAGACCACCGCAAGCCTACCATGCCTTATGTCTCTCTGCTCAGGAAGGTACCTTGGGGCGTGATTTATTAATGGCTGGGCTCGGTACTGTGTGAAATTGTAAGCCTTAAACTCCTCGTTGGATGTTATTCCAGGCCAGGTGTCTTCCGTTGGGGTTCCTGAGAGGGGGAGAGAGGGAAACCTGTCATGGTCGTTTGGTCTAGAGAGCACAGCTTGATAGATGGAAGAACAATAGCTAGTGTCCACCTCTCCCAAGGAGGGGGCAGGACAGAGAGCATGAATTTCATCAGCAGGCTTGGACTTGCTAGTACATCCTGTGGGGCAGCAGCCCCGAGAGCTCGGCTGGCTGCAAGCCTGGTGCGAGGATGTTGGGCAGCCTGGATGCAGCTCTGCCCATCCCAGCCCACCCTGCTCCGCGGCTTTGCCGACAGGCTCTGTCCAGGCACTTGAGGTGGCTCTTTTTCACAGTATCTACAGTCAGCCACTGCCCTCAAGTGGAGATTTGGGAGACAGCAGAAGACTCACCCAGCAGCCTGAAGATTAAATGCAGCTCTTCTTTCACCGTGGAGCCAGGGAACATGGGCCGTCCGGTGACCATCTCGTAGTGTATGCAGCCCACGCCCCTAAAGGAGCGGCAGAGTATTAGCGATATAGAAGCCCTGTGAACATCTCACCACCCCTTAAGCAAGGGCTGAATGGGGTCCTGGGGCCCCCCATCTAGGGTCCCTGCTGACAGAAATCAGCTCCAAGAGCCACCTCCCTTCACTGTTACAGATAACCATTTACCCGCTGACACGGAAAGCGTGCTCCAAAGACCTTGAGACCCACGGGACACAAAAACCAGCACGGCATCTGAGACAGACACCTCTATTTTAACCATCAACACTGTTGGCACATATGCTGCTGCACAGGCAGATGAAAGGCAATACCCAACCATCTTGGAGACTCTGGGAATCTTAATTTGAAGGTTCACCTCTTCCCCACCCTGTCCTGCAGACGGGCACTGTGGCTTACCACATATCGATGGGAGTGGAATATTCAGTAGATCCTAGAAGGACGTCTGGGGGCCGGTACCACAGTGTGACCACCTCATTGGAATATGTTTTTGTAGGGACTGACTTGGCTCTGGCTAGTCCTGAGAATGAAAGGGATGTGCATCAAGGAGCTGTATCCAGCTGCACCTTGTTGCAACACTGCATCCTTCCCAGAGAAGCAGAACAAGGCAGGCAAGGCCAGACTGCTCAGTACATAAAGCAAGTGGCTGTGCTCATGCGGACACGCTTCAAACTCAGCTGGGTGGAGCAGATAGCTGCTATGCAGAATCTAGCTTCAGAGCACGTGCAGCATTGCTGCAGGAGAGCTATGTCCCAAGCTGCTTAGGGGGGACCCCCACATCTCTCCCTGCTCCAGAGGAGCACGAACCTGCTGCCAGCCGTGCACAGGCCTGCCCAAGGAGAGCACAGCTCCTCTGCCTCTCCCCTGTGCTACCCACCAAAGTCAGCCAGCTTGAGCTCTCCTCTCTCATTGATGAGCAGGTTCTGGGGTTTGAGGTCTCGGTGCAGGATTTTTCTTCCATGACAGTAAGACAGGCCACGCAGCAGCTGAAACATGAAGATCTGCAGGCAGGAAGAAGGAGTTGGCACTTAGCCCTGGGGCACAGGCATGAAAGGTGAGCCCATCTCAAGAACTGTAAAACTTGTGGACAGGTAAGATTCCTTGAAGCTGGCCTGGGATGAAATGCCTTGCAGACAAGTGTTCAAGCCCATGAACAACAATTCAGAAAAAGGGCTGAACAAAGTCTGCCCACACAGTAATTTTATTTAATGTAGCTGTGGCTTAACAAAAGGTAGTGGAACATCAGAGCCTGCTGAGAAAGCCTCAGGGTATTGTGAAAGGAGGGTTACACTGAAGAGAGACTGGGTATCCCAGCCTCATCCCAGCTCTGTGATATCCTGGGATGTACCTGGGGTGAGTTCCCTGCAGCTCCCCCCTCTCCTTAGGAGGGAGGCAGGGGTACGGGTCCCAGGCGATGCTGTCTCACCTTCACATTGTGCATGCTCATCAGGCTCCCACAGTTATCCAGGTACTGTTTGAGGTCATTGTCCTGCAACAAGAAGTACCCATCAACCTCCTCTTCCCTCTGTCTCCCTTGCCCGAAAAACCTTCCCTGTAATCAAAGCCCAGCTCTGTTTCAGCAGCAGAGTCCAGCCCTCCCACAGGAGTGCATCCTTCCCCCACTTCCCGCAGCGAGTCCCCCAGACCCACCAGGTACTCAAAGACGAGGGTGAGGGAGCGCTCCGTGTGGATGATGTCATGCAAGGTCACGATGTTGGCATGCTTCAGGTTTTTCAGCAGGGACACTGAAAGGAAAGGAGATGGCAGGTTCGGGCAGCCAGGACCTCAGTGCCGCGTGGCAGCACACTGATTGCCCTCTGCACAACTGCAGATATAAATGGCCACCAACACCACCAGTCCCACATCAGCCTGTGACGTGGCATTCATTGCTCGTTAGGTTTGTGATCTAATCTGAACCTCATCTGAAAAGCCCCTCACCTTCCCGTATGGCTGTGCAAGGTGCCCCCTCCTCGTGCTCCAGGCGAATCTCCTTCAGTGCAACAAGATTTTCTGTCAGCTTGCTGCGCCCCTTGAAGACAGTGGCGTAAGTGCCCTAGGGAAGAGAGAGAAAATACAGGCCATGCATACCATTTATCAGGATGGCACAATGCTGATATACTTCATATCATTTGCAGGAAGGATAATTTGAAGCTAAAGGGCCAAGTCTGAAGTCCACAGAAAGAACTGGTCTAAAGAGTCCTTGATATTGAAGAAATTTTGCTAGTCTGTCCTTTGCACTTTAAGCCATCCTTCTAACTTAATTTAAATCCTTGCAGGGGTTTCAGACTCTCCTTACCTCTCCCAGTTTGTCCAGTTTAACATAGGTTTCCAGCTTCCCGAACCCGATATCTGACTGTAAGAGAAAAGGAAAAACATCACTGGGGGAGATCTCATCCAGGGAAAGCTTAACCACCTGGGGGAAGGTCAAGTCAAGGACACTGGACAGTAATAGCTTTAGGGGCAGATAAATCAAGGCAGGTGTTTGCATGCAGCAGCCCAGCTGATCTAGGTACATAAAGTCTATTACTTTTCTGGACAAGCAGTGCAGGCAACCAGGCAATCAATCAGAAAACCTCCACAACCGACTGCTTAAGGAAAACAGATGACACCTGTTTCCTATACACCCCAGCACAGTGATGGCTGTGGCTCTGTCTGCAGGGTGGCTACAGCCTGAAAGATTGCTCCTTCCTGCTCCCATCCCTCTAATTCCCTTTTTGTTCTCCCCACTTATCCCTCTCACCCATCATCCTGACATACCACCGGCAATGGCTCAGTCTAACAAGAGCAGTGGT
The DNA here is from genome assembly GCF_036370855.1 of Dromaius novaehollandiae. Lineage (NCBI taxonomy): Eukaryota > Metazoa > Chordata > Aves > Casuariiformes > Dromaiidae > Dromaius > Dromaius novaehollandiae. Next base: position 5,229,527 of record NC_088124.1, on the reverse strand, counting down.
TTGTAAACAGCTGATGCCCTTTCTGTCGGAGAAACCTAGCGGGATCACACTGCCAATCCCTGGCCCTTTTCTTGAGTGGTTTCCTATGCGTTGGTCTGTACTATAACTCAGTCCATTTCTCCGTGTCCTCTTCAAATCAAGCATGAAAGAGACATTTCCCTATTTGGAACAGTAAGTCTTTAATGTATTGCTAAGACCTGCTCTCATATACCCAGTGAAAGAAAGGGCAAGCACTGTGATATAAGAGATTTAGGTTTCACTCCTAGCAGATCTCTTAAATCACGGGTGGTCTCAAGTTTTCTGTGGGGAGAGAGACACTTCCTCAATTAATCTGGATTATTCATGGCCCAGGGCACAGACTGCTTCCCAGCACAACTGCCTGAAACCTGGGGCACCTCGTTGCTCCTTTAGCATAAATAATAAACCTGTGTCATTCCTCCACAAACACGTTTGTCTGTGTTCTCCCAGGCACGGAGCCAGCTCTGACTCCAGCCTGGCTAAAGCCTTCCCAGCCCAGCAGTGCTGCCCTTACCCTGGAGCAAGGGGTGCCATGCCGCTCTCCATCAGCAGATGGTGCTGGACGGACAGCTGTCAATCAGCAGGGAGAGACCAGGGGCTGCGCAGGGAAAGGTCCCCTGGGTGAGGCAATGAAGGAGCCCCCCACACTGCATCCAGGGCTCTGGCATGGAAAACCAAGTGCCTCAGAGCCTGGGGTACTCTTGCAGCTCCCTCTGCTCACCAGCTCTGCCCCACGGAAAGGCTTTTCCCTTGCACCAGGCACCAACCAGATCACCAAGCTCTCAAGCTGCCAAACACTACAGGGAAGACTGTCTTCTAGCTCACACCAGCTGGATTTGAACTAGCAAGTCCCAGGGGAACACAGTACTATTTACTCCACTTCAGCTCCCCCAAACACGCAGCGCAGGGACAGATACGTCTTGAGCAGAGAAATGAGGTGGCTGCTGCAATCTGAAGCCCTGTAAACCCCACAGTGCCGTATGGTGAATTTTACAGGAGCATGCCTTATTCATTTAGGGGACCATGAATATTAATATCACATTGCTTTGGCCATGTCTATTTTATTCATCAGATAGACTGTGCAGGTATACGTGAGCTCTCCTTTCTCTACCCTCCCTTCCCCCAAAGGAGCATAACAGATATGAAGATGCCTGCCAAGACCTCTGTCTGACAGTTGTGCAACACTGAGTGTTCCTGGGCAGCAGGACATATGTTTGCACATTTATAAACAGGGCACCAGCTTGTTGCTGCCACATATGCTGATGCTCTGCAGTAAAGAAACTGAAAAGCCAACATGAATGCAAAGGCTAATTCATTATTTATCTCCATTTGCATTTCAACTAGCAGAGGCTCCAGCACTTGCTAAACCACAAGAGGCTTTCCACCTCCTCCCCTCTGGAAGGAGCCAAGCTGAGAGGGGAAAGGCAGGTATGTGCAGAGGTGAGTGAAGGAATGTGCAGGCCTGGGGATGTGCACAGCTGTGTGCAGATTTGCCTCTATAGGAGTAACACAGGGAAGAGGATGCACAGATATATATATGTGCATGGGGTATATGGGAATGTGTACTGCTCTGCATGTGTGTGTGTACAATGTCAATGATATATAGGGATACAAAGGAGCTTGCACAGGAGGGCACGGCTGCATGAGTGGGTAGAAATAACACATACATCTGCTTGCTGGGACCTGTATGCATGAAGCAAGACGCTGAGCCCGGCACCGCTCGCTCTGTGTGGTGAGACTTACGAGGGAAGCCCGTCGGGACATCCTGCTGAGGGGCTTGGGGAACTCCGGACTGTCCATCTGCAACTTCTGCAAGAATTCCGGGGGCAGGCGGATATCCATGGGCAGGGAGAGACGCTTGTTGACATCCTGCAGAGAGGGTCAGAAGAGCTGGTCATGAAAGTGTCTGATGAAAGGACAACTGTACAGAGACATGCAAGGAGCAGCGCCCTCTGACCAGAGCCAGTATTAATGGAGAAGCAATGGGGGCAGTGTCTGTGGGACCCTTGGTCATGGGAAGACACGCACATGTGTCTGCATGCATGTGCATGGGGATGGGCCCTGGACTTTGTCAGGTACCAGCAGAAGTCGTGCCAGGCTCACATCTGAGACTCTGCCACGTTCCCATGAATTGAACCGATGAAGACATCAGTTGTCTTACAGCCGGCAGGCACACGATGACCAGAACTGCCAGGGTGCCCTCGGCGTGTCCCTTCTGCCCGCTCCAGCCTGCAGCGGTACTTGCCTCCATGGAGAAGCGGCGTTGGTTGCTGTTTCGGTAGCGCACAGCCATCGGGGATGGGCCTTCCACCTCAGAGGGGGAAATAGGGGTGGTGCCTGCTCGGAAATCCCTGCCCAGGTGTCCCAGCTGCAAGTGCCCTTGGGCTAGGTCTGAGGAAAAAGAGAAAAGAGAGGGAGCTGGATGGAGTGGCAGGAGAAAGCTGCCGAGGCCCAAAGCACTTGCTTTGCAGAAAGAGTGCACACAGGGCAGGGAGGTCTGGAGATGCCTGAACACTGAGATACCCTGGGGTCATGGGAAAGTCCTTTTCCTTCTCTGCACCTAAGAGGCAGAGAGAATACCTGCTTTTTGCTCCAGGCTTCTGGTGCATTGCTTCCCACAGCTTACAAACACACTTATCTAATCTGCTTCAGGAACCACCAAAACTAACAGACATCAGGGTGAGCACCTTCCTCCAAGGATCAATTCTGAGCAGATGATGTTTGGGATTAAAGGCTGCAGAGTCATTCAGTGTAAAACAAAACACTCCAGGCTTTCCTGCCCCAATCTGCTGCTCTTAGCCAGACACACAGCCCTGACAAGCACAAAAACTCTCTTGAAAACCAAAGCAGCTCAGAAAAGTCTCTCTTCTCTTGGGACTCCAAGTGTGAAGCCCCATCCAGCCCATGAAACCCTGAAAGGAGCAAGAAATCAGAACAAAATAAGCCATTGAGTTCCCTCTGGTCTCTGTTTGAGGCTTGCACTTAGACCTCCTCACTCTGTAATTACTGGCTGGTTGCTAGGAATATTCTGGCATGCAGCAACTCAGACAGCAGCTCAGCAAAACACTGAACGAGTTCAACGCAGGTCACCCAGACCCCAGCAAAGTGGATTTCCCTAATTCACAGGCAGGCTGTTTCCAAGGGGGACATTCAGAGTGAGGCAGGGCTAGCTAGGTGCGCTCCCCATTCAAACGCAGGTGGACAGAGGAACAAGCACTTCTCTGAGGGAAGAACATGTGTCTCTTTAAAAAGGTGCTGGGCAGAGCAGGGATAACTATCTTGGCCCCTTCCTGTTGGCCATACAGCTCTCTCCCTTTCAGTCTAAACTTTGTTGCTACCCTCCACATTAGCAAGGTCTATAGCAGCCTCCAAGATCAAACAGCCCTGCCACAAATCACTGCTGTGCTCCTTGCCCCTGGGCATTTCTGCAGTGAATCTGCCAGAGCAAAGAAAAACATTGCAGCACAGAAACTCCCTAGGGAGGACTCGCAACGCCCCGGGCCGAGCCACTGAGTCCTGCCCCTTGCCTACCTGCTGCCAAGCTCTTGCCATCAGCTGCACAGAGACAACCTCCTGTTCTAACGATCCCAACCTGCTCAGGCAGCCAGCGATGATCTCATTGCTGAAGACTGGAGAGGGAGGGCTGGCTTTCACGGGGCAGTGAGCAGGGCTGGGACCTGGCTGCATTTTGCCTATCTGATGGATGAGAGATGGCAGACAAATGACCTGGGAAAAGATGTGGTTTCCTGCCATGGTCACTAGGGGAACAAGGGGACCAAGACCGCAGGAAAGCAGGATGTCATCTGCTATAGATAGTCCACACCTAAGGATGGGCTCAGCCAATGCCACTGGGCCTGTGAGTATCTCAAATGCTGCTGGGAGTATTTACATGGACAGGAAAAAGCAAGGCACAGAGATGCTCTTTCTCCCAGGACCACTGGGCAACCCTCTCTCTCTCTCTCTCTAAGCATCTCTCTGTGCAGGAACAGCTAGGAAACTTAACCTGAATTAACCGCAGGTATAAAATTAAAGTGTATCAATTGAACTGGATCAAATCTTTTTAACTTGCTCACCTCCTAAGCAAATTACCTTACACAAAAGGCCATTTAGCATCTGAATGACGTTATTTATCACAGGATTGATTGTAGTTCAACCAACCCACTTTAAAAGATAGCCTGGGTGATTTTTTTGCCGGTTCCTATAGGAACAAACCCAAAGTCTCGGTAAGAGGCAGCCTGTCCCTGAAAGAAGCAAACCAGTAGCAATGTGTCTCTGAGTGAGCCCACCAGGTAGCCCTCAATCTCTCTTCATCTACACGAGTATCGGGCCTAAAGGCCAAAGGAAGGTGAGAACCGTGGCATTCTAGTGGATGCAAAGGGAAATGGGGTATGCAAAAGATGTGAACTATCACAGGATGGAAACGGACATGGAAATACCAAGAAGACTTGCAGAGATGGGAGAGAAGGGAGAGAAGGAGAGGACAGTGCAGACAATACCTGAAGAAGAGCAGATTTTCACATGGAGCAATGCTGAAAATGATAGTGGAGGGGGATACATGATACAGTTTTCCCCTGGCCTCCCACTGATGCCAAGGAGAGATTGCCAATGGACAGACAGAAGTCCTGCATGTATCACATTTGCTTGAATGGTGGCCACTAATGCAGGACAAAAGCCACTTCATAGCATCAAGTCCCCAGCCAGTTTCATCAACACATTTCTATCAGTTCAGAACGGACAAGGCAGCAGGCTGCACTTTTCTCAAGAGCAAAATCTCAGCAGCAGAAAGAGGGGGAGAGGAAATATGGCTCCTGTGGGGGCATATATGGTAAATCCAAGCTGAAAATGGCTCTCTCCAGTGTTTTGGCTGCCCTGAGGCCAGAGAGCACAGGCTGCACGTGCTAGCCCAGTCCATCCTGGCTCCCCTGCAAGGTGCACACAGAGCCCAGAAAAAAACTGTGAATCCAGTCCCATGGAGATGCTCTCGCAGGGCTGGCGTGGGCCCACTGGGCTTTGAGGATCTTGCTGGGTGCTTGCAGGAGGTGACGTCAGGCTGGGGGAGAGGAAACGCGAAGGCCTTTTTGATTCTGCTCTGCATTTCATGTGGATTACAGTGAGCCCTGACACTGTGCAAATAATGAGGCTGCATGGGATATCAAAGCAAATTAAAATGAGACCGCAGACACAGCGGCTGCCTTTGACAAACCTCCCGCCTTTTTTTATAAATATATTTAAACACTGCCTCTGCCAAAACAAGCTTTGATCTCCCAAGGAAAGGGGCCAGAACTCTTCGCTGCTTGCCTGACTTATAACTTTTAATTACTTTGCTAAGTGTGAACTCTCCTCTCAAGGCTCTGTTATGCTCACAAGGCAGAGCTACACTCAGATCTTGGATTATTCATCCTCCTTCCTCCCCCTGTTCATCACCTCTTTGTGGCCTTGTGTTCCAAAGGCCAGCTTTGGCTCTGATTTATGCTACCACAAACTAGGAGTTATGCATGCTTTGCAGCCCATATACTAGAACCTTATTTGGCCTCAGAGGACAGCCCAGGCAGCAGCTGTGTTGGGGCAAATCTTGGGATAGATGTGAACTGTTGCTGAATGCCACTAGCTCTTATCAAAGCAAACAGGAGCTACCAAGACTCCATGCCTCTGTAAACCTGGTCTGGGGTACCCGGTACATATGACTGAGGAAGCCTAAGAGAAAAGGAAAGAACTCACTTTCCTAGAGCATGAACGTGAGGTTGGAGCAGCCATGGAGAAGGTATCTCATCTCCAAGGATGTGCTGCTGCCTCCTTGGAGGCAGAGAACAGATAACTGCACAGAGCCCAGCTTGGGCTCTCCCTAACCCAGGGACTTCCTTCCACCTCTGCGGCTCAGCAGCCCACGCGGCTGTGGGAACACCGTGCTGCCCACGGGAGCACAGCACAGCACGGCAGGGTGGAGAAGCATCAGACGCCCCTGACGCAGGGTGCCAGCTAATTAAGCTCTGACCACATTCCTCTCCCCTCTCCACATCCTCACTCTGCCAAGGTGACACTGCCTGGGACAGGAGGTATCCAAGCTGGAAAGCTGTTTGCGTTTCCATTTGCCAGCTCTGCTTCTTTCAAGCCTGACTTTATCGGCCTCTGTGGCTGGGAGTGAGGTCATGAGACTATAGGATGGGGAGAGCAGGGGTGGGGATTTCCCACCGCACCACCACCAAACGAGGCAGGCTTCTACCCACAAGAAGGCCGTGCCTTGCCCCACTGCCAGAGTCAGAGCAGCCCTCTGCACGCTGCTAGAGCATCTGTATCGCCCTCCCCTTCAAGGGCAAGCAGAGGCATTCAAAAGCCACCTAAGGGCAGGATCAGGGCCCTATGAATTCTGATAACCTGTGATTCCTGATGCTGGGGAGCAGGGAATAAAAATTGCAAATGATTCCCTGAAGAGCTGTAGGAGGTGATGAAACAAAAGTGATTTGCTGATCTCCACTGTGATTGCTGCTCTTTCCTGGTGTAAGCGATCACACTGTCTGTGCTGTCACTGGGCAGCCACTCACCTGGAGAGCACTGATCACTGCAGGCAAGCCTGCCTGCCATGGAGACAGGGACAGGTAGCCCTGGGGGCATGTTCGGAGATCTAGAACAAGGAAGATGAAGCCTGAAGCAAAGCTTTTCCCTGTATCATGTGGGAGAGAAGCAGCACAAGAGTGACTGCCATGGCTCTAGTCTCAGTTCTGCTACCAGCTTTCTGCGTGACCTTAGCAAAGTCATTTTGCCTCTCTGCACCTTGATTTCTCTATCTGTAAAACGCAGGAGACCAATACTTCAGACAGCTCCTGCTTCCCTAAAGTCAGACCCCTCTCCAGACCGGGCAGCTTCTCAAGAGATCCAGTCCTCACAACCAACCCCTGCAAGAGGAACTTGCACACGAAACCCCATTCTCTTCCCCTCCAGCATCACAAAAATCAGTCCTATCCCCCAACACGTCCTACGTATCACCCTCCTGAGCCATCCCTGAATGCCTCCTCGCTCCAGGGAGCTGGGGCTTGTGCCCCCACACAGCTCTGCACTTGCGCCTCCAGCTTGCTTCTGCTGAGCCCCTGCCAAGGCCTCTTGGCACAAGGCTGCGGGCAAAGAGCTCCCAGCAGTGAGGGGTTTATTAAACGGCTGAAGAGATGCCTCAGACAAATGTGGCTGTCAGGGCTCTTCATAAACAACAGCCGCAGCTGGCAGGAGACAGAGATTAAGGGCACTGTAGAGGTGACTTCTCAGGCTTGTTTACAACCCAAGCGAAACTTAATCAAGAGATCTCAGACTGGAAGAAGCAGGCTCAGGGGGGTGATGGAGGAAGCCTGTCAGGGCAGTGGGGCAGCAATTCCCAGCCTGTTTTGCATGGGAAAAGCCTTGGGTGTAAATAGGGAACCATGTACCAGGGAGCATAGGGTACCACACACAGAAAAACATGGCACAGCACCAGGATGTGCTGCACCAAGTGGGGAAATGGTGGAGGGCTGGCACCTCTCGGTCCTCAGGGACGCGAGGAACCGTACCCCGTGGGGTGGTGCCGATACACCCCGAGCCCAGGGCCAGCTCCTGATGCACTCCTGCGTGCATGCAGGACGACCTCCCAATGACTACCATGTTACTGCCTAGTACTTGTCTCCTCTCTAGCCACCAGGGTCGGGAACACCCTAGGTCCTGGCCCCAGGCTCATCCAGCTCTGACCTTGCTGTTATTCTTTCCTGGATACCTCAAGAGGACCGAGACCAAGTGGTGGGGGAGAGGCAGATGCTGCATGTGCTGGTTTGCCTTTCAAGGGCAAAGGAAGTACCGTGACTGAAGCCTCATTAAAGCAGAAGAACAGGGAAACAGCTTCCCCAGCAGAGCCTTGGCTTGCACAGCAGAGATAACAAGCTCAAGCTCAGACATCCCAGAGCTGAGGTCCCCCAAGGAAGGCAACAGCAGCTGCAGCCATCAGTGCCCAGGACTTTCTTAGCCTTGCACCATTTTATCCCCACATCCTCCATGCATCTAATTAAGGACTCAAGTCTAATTATAGCCCTGACTGCCTGCTAGGGTGTGAGGGGAGATGTACATTTGTGGGAGCAGAGCAGCACCTCCTTTTGTCAGGTACTGAGATTCACTGCGAGGACACAGGTGTCAGAGCAGAGAAGGAAGCTGTAAACGGATGCTGTTCAGGGCAGCCTGGGTGTGTGGAAGGAGACAAGAACTGTGTCAAGAGCTGCAGGAGTGAGGAAAGCCAGCTCTAAATTAGGTTACTGCATCTCTTATTTCAAGCAGACAGAGAGATGATCCCTCCCTGCTGGGGCAGATGCGAGTGCCAGGCAATTACATCACTGCTTGCAGCAAAAGTTTCTAGCAATTATGGCTGCAGGGTGAGGGGAAAAAGAGTTGAACGTGACCTGAATGGAGCTGAGGGCACCAACACGTGAACAGGCTGGCCTGTGGCAAAGCAAGCTGCTCTGGTAGGGGGCAGCAGCAAACATATGACGCAACTGCCAGGAGCAGTTTAGCCTTGCACCCGCAGCAGCACATGTCCCCCTGGATGAATCAAGTCTAACTTTATCAGGTTTCCAAATGCCTGCCTGTCAGGGGCTCTGCCTGCTTGTCTGTGCACGGCTGCCTCAGTGCGATCTGCTCTCCGTTCACGCCTCAAGCATTGATTGCCTCTCCCTACGCCCCGAGACAGCAGAGCCTGCCCCAGCCTGCAGTGTGAGGTGGCTGCTCTGTTTGCAGAAGCAAAGTGCCCTGCTCAGCTCACAGGGGTGTTAACCCTGCACTTCTCTGCTCCATGGGGCCTTGAAAACTGCACCACAGGAGAAGGCTGTGGGTCCGGGAGGAAAGGGTGGTTCAGTGAGCCCCAAATGCTCCTCTGAACAGAGACAGCAGGGCCCTGTGGCCTTGGTGAAATTTGCTGCCTGTAACCCTGCAGGGAAGGCTCAAGCATCACCATCACTTTTGCACAGACAAAAGGAGATCTCACACTTTCACACTCTCTACCTTAACCACAGATATGTCACTCCTCTCTGTTTTTTGCGAGTACCTTTCCCTCCTACAACACTTTCCCTATGCAGGTCTAAATCTCTTCAGATCAGATTTAATGACAAGGTGTTATTAATTCTGCTGCACAGATTGGAAAGCAACACAAAGGGGCGGCAACTTTCCACAAGTCACACAGCCCCAGAGGAAGGCTACTGGGACTGGAGGTATTTGCTGATGGCAGTAACTCCAGCTGCCCCTGACCAGGGCCTGGGGGCTCCTTACCTTCATTCCTCCGGTTGTTGAGCTGGTTGAACTGCTCTGTGAACTCCGTCAGTGACTCCTCAATGGTCTCTGTCCGAGGAACTGAGAGAGAAAACCTCCGCTTGAAGTTTTTCATCTTGTTCATTTTACCTTGTGCTGCAAGAGACAGCAGAGCCCTGGAGAAAAAGGAGAAGAATAGGCTGAGACGCTTGGATGGTGTGTGGGACAACCCCACTATTCCCCGCAGCCCCTGCTCTCTGGAGCTGGCAGCACCCAGACCCAAATTTCACCCGCTGGGGATCTGCAGGGTATCCTCAGGGACATCCTCTTCAAGGTCCTGCTGCTGCATCAGAGCAAAAGAGGAGCCTCATGGTCACCAAGGGAATCAAGTTCTTCATGTTTTTATGAGCTGACCATGGTCAAGAGGTGCACAGGGCCTTTTCTGAGTTATCAGACATGGGCCCAGGGCACAGTTATGGACACTGAATCATATATATCAGCATAGGCTGTGCCTTACAGCACAGATACAGCATCCTTGGAAACTTGAGGAGTGGCTACAAAAAAAAAAAAAAAAATAGAGCAGAACCAAAAGGAAAACAAGTAAGAATAAACAGTGACAGGAAAGATTCAATACAACACTCCTCCATGTACAAGATGGCACCTCTGTCCCAACGGTTGGGTCTCTCTGCTTTGGTCTTACGAGAAAGGCTTCCTGAGCCACCAGCGAAGTACTGAGGGGAGCAACCAACCAGGAGGAGATCCCTTAGGGCCAAGAGGAGGGGAGATGCTTGCAAGCTGGCTCAGATCCTGTACTGGCACTGGAATTGTCTTAGCCAGAGATCTGATTAAAGCAATAAAACCCTTAAATGAAGAAAACCCTTAAGGGACAAATGACAAAGCATGCTGAGTCTGAGTAACTATGTGAACAGGCTGAGGGAGCTCACCCTGGGCATCTCAGGGCCACGCACTGCTTCACCTTTCCTCGCTTCAGCTCTCTCCATGCCTGCGTCTAGCTCGACAGCGCTGGGCACAGGAGCCATTTGTGCATGGTCTGGTGTTCAGAACCAGCCTGGCGGCACTCGGTGTTATTCCTTCCACTGAGACAAACCTATCCAACGGCCAGCGCTCCCTGCTCCCCCGGGTCTGCAGACCTCCGTGCGGCCCCCTGAAGCACTGGGCTGTGCTGCGTGCTCCCTCGCAGACCCGCTCCCCTATTGCTGGGTGTCCCCGCTGCAAGCTGAGCAGTCCTTTACTCACTCTCCCCTGCCCCTTCCCAGCCCCCTCCGGGGATTATCAGCACAAACAAATGGTGATCACATTCCAGACTGATGCGGTCAGACACAGCATCCGGGAGCTAATGCATCACGTTGCTAAGGCAACGGGAACACTCGGGTTGACATGCCTGCATCTGAAAGCTTAAAAGATTATCCGTCAGTAAAATAAACACTCTGCTTGCACCTCAGCCACGCTCTGCTGCCAGGCACAGCCTCCTGCTGCGGGTGCAATCCCCTGAAATCCCTGGGATTCACCTGAATCCTGGGGATTCACCCTGCTCACACATCCCACCTGCTCGTAAACTCCGTTCCTCTGCCACTTTTAACGCTGCAAAAACCTAAAGCTGAAGGCTCGACCGCAATGCTCATGCATCTGGAACCACGGCAGGACACCCAGCTGATCGGCTCAGGGTGGAAAGGAGGCCAGATTATAGGAGTGAGCAACTGTCTCCTGCTGACCTCCCCGAGCAGTGCATGCGGAGCCCCTCCGAGGGCTGAGCAAACGGGGGGTTGTTCTTCCCTTCTAGGAGTGGGGACCTGACGCACATCACTGCCCCTTTGATTTGCAAACCAAGCAAGGAGGATGCTAGACACATCCACTTTAGGCTTCAGACACTTAAATGTTTTCTCAGCACTACAGAAACATGCTTTGACAACGAGGATGCTGACACTAATAAATGCTGCATTAACAAAGTCTCCATGCTGGTGCTTTCCTCGTGGCCAGGAATATAGTCTCTGAGTAGTGCTGTTCCTTCTGAAGGGAAGGCAAAACTTGACACTTGCTTTGGAAACTGTTTGCACAGCCCATGGCTCTGATCTGGCTCCCTAACTTGCAAGGTAAGCAAGTTTTAAACTAGGCACCACTGGTGTGCAAAAATGCTGCTAATATTGCAGGCACCCAAGGAATTAAACTGACCTGAAATGTTTTGTTTTAACCGTGCATGCTGACGCTGCTAAAATGGCACTAGCAAAGGCTTCTGTGTGAGGCACTGTGATTCCCTTAAATTACCAAAGAGAGAACATGGGAGCTCAGGGGAAATCCACGATGCTCCCAGCAGGTACATCAGCGGCTCAAGCAGAAGACAATCTTTCCACATTAACGTTCAGCCAAGCCCCAGCGACTATTCTTTCAAATGAGAGCATAAGCAAGTTTCCACACATCTCTGGTGAGGGCTGCACTAATGAACCACGCTCTTGCAGCATCCTGAGCAACAGCTGCCCATGTCCATTAAGTACTTTGAAAAGCACTGTAGTTACCTGACTTCAAATCCACCTGAAGACACCAGGCTGCCATCACTAGAAACTGGCAGCAAAGACAGAAAGAGTTGTATAAGATTGCCCCTACCAGTCCCCCAAGATACTTAAATTACAGCTTAGAGAGAAAGACTCTCTTTCAAGAGAGATTTAGCAATTTCATGCACCTCTAACAGCAGCTGAAAGAACTGAATCCAGATTCTAGCTAAAGCACTTGCAGGACCAGGGAGGACAGGTGCCAGCCCTGAGCACCATTCCCTTTTCTGAACAGCCAAATCCCTGCCAGTCTTGCTTGCTCCCCTAGCTGCAGCATGCGGAAACCTCTCTGCACTCATTCGGCCTCACCGCCAGCAACGGCTCAAGCTGAGATCTGGTTCAGAGCAACACCACTGCTGCCAGAAGCAGGAGGTGGGGGCAAAGGGGTCCGGGGGGAGCACGGGGGATGCTGCTCTGTCAACCGCATCGAGCCATGCATGGACACGAGGTGTGTTTGACCTGGTGCAGGTGGCTAGCAACCACTGACACCATCTCTGCAGCCCGCACTGACGGCAGAACTGCAGACCCTTCACCTTGTTCCTGGGCCTGAGACCGATGCACAGGGCTACAGGCATCAGAGGGACTCCCAGGGCAGCCACAGCGTTTGGGGGCGCATCCCTAGCCCAGCCAATCTCACCGCTTTCCAGGGCGAAAGGCATGGCACTGGGCACTAGAGGCATCACTTGGGATCCCTCACCTTGCCAGGGACTGGGCTTGCAGGCTGGAGGGCCAGGGGCTGCTGCAAAGCTGCTCAGCCTCCACCACACCAGCCGTGCCGGGACAGCAGTCGTCCTGCCGTGCTGGGGACAGGAGCCTGCTCAGCCCAACGTCCCGCTCCAGCGGGGAGTGGCACAGGATGGCCAGGAGAGCAAGCCCCACGCTCAGGACCAGGAGGTCACGAGAAAGTGCTAAACATGACTTTGAGCCTTTCTCTTTTGCTCTGACAATCCCACACCAGGCCAATCCATCAGCTCCAGAAGGACCCTCAACTCCAGGACCAGGAAAGAGGCAGCGAATAAGAAAGATACCCCATCTGCAGGTAAATAAAAAGCAAATAAGGAGAAGGGTCTTTTGCTCTCCTTCTCTGTCTACTCACCCTTCTCAAAACAGTGCAAATGATTTAGAAGACAAACACCTTAACACTGACAAAAATCTGAGTGCTATAAATTGCGGTGTGAATCCTTCCTCTTTTTGCCACCTACTGGAGTGCCAGCTGCCACAGGCCACTAAATATAAACCTCCGCGGAGAGGAAGCGGGGTGGGGGTAAAAATAACACCGATATTGCTAGCTACCTCTCCTGCTATGCACAAGCCTGTCCTGTACACTTTATCTTTATGGCTCTCTGTAATTGTGGCTGCTTTTTCCAGCTAGACCTGGACCTACTTGGCATCGGTGAAAGGGCTCACATTAAAGTGTTTGTCAGCTGAAATTTATGGGACTGTTGCTGTTCTCTACCTTCTACTCCTGCCAGAGGAGAATGCGTCCTACCTTTCAGCAGGGATTTGCTCCCCTCCTGCAAATGCTGCTTCTTGCAGCTGGCCCCATGCTGTTGGCGTGCTGGACGCTGCAAACATGTTTTGCGAGCGGCTGCTGCAGAGCCCATGGCGGGCACCCCCTCCCCGCACGTCACCCGGTGAATCCTGGGCAGCACCATGGGGTGTGATGGGCTTCATCCCCCTGCCAGCCGGATCTCTTCTGAGGGCAGGCACCCTCTTTTACAGCTAATGGGAGCAGAGCCCTCTCCCATGCCGCGGATTTCCAAGTGAGACTTCCCAGTGACTGCCTCTTGTTTTACATGAGTTTTAGCAGTAGTGTACTAAAGGAAACGGAGGCATTTATTGACCTTCTGAGAGAAAGTGACACTTGCTAGGCAAAGCAATAACAGCACTCGCCTTACAGCCTGAAGGATCACGAAGAACCCAGAGAATCACAACAGCCCCGGCCTGAACTGTAGCCGTCTCTGGGATGGAAAAAGCCTGCTGATTAAGAACATGCAGAAACATGACATCGCATGGCAGGACACAAAAGGAAGAAGCAGTCTAAAATGGCAGTAAGGAATTTAGGCATCAACAGGCAAAAAATGAAATCAGTCAGACTGGAATTTGGCCAAGAAACAGGGATTAGAGCTAGCAGTATGAATGATCTGCATTTGCTGTAATACAGTCAGATAGTAAATACTCGGATAAAACACTTCAAAGAGCCCAAAGCTGAATCCCATCAAGAAAGCTAATCACATGATCAAGACAAGATGTTAACGATTCTTTAAACACTGAATTCAAAGCCATATTAGCTGCACTAGCAATAACCGCTCACTATTTTTCAGTGAACTATTCCCATAAGCATTCAGGCTGTGACTATCCACATGAATCTCGCTTGCATTCGTACAGTAAACCCACCAGCTCATTGCTGGGGCATTCCAGAAACAAGTATTTTAGGCACAGACAAGTCATCATCAGCGTATGAAGCTGTCCCCTTTCCCCTTCAGCATATTGCAGGGGATCAGGAACAGGGCTGTTGAGCAATAACCACTTTACTGCTTTTCAGAAAAGGCGACTGGTTCCATTTTTTTGTTACCATTTTAACAGATTCCTGCCCTCATCTCTCAGCTGAGAGGAAGGAAAGCTTGGAAGTGATAACACACTTTTTTTAAACACCCCCCCCCGCCCTGAGAAATTAGCAGTAGTGTTTACAAGGCAAAATGAACAGTCCTGTTCAGCAGTTACGGCTCATACCTAGCTACTAGGTAGCACAGATTCTCTCCTGTAAGCACCAGAGAAATGGCGAATTCTGCTAGTAGAGCCTTATTTGCTCAGCAAACACGGCTATCAGGCAGCGCTGCATGTGGCTATGGGGCTAAACAAATAGCAACCCAAGGCACCAGTTGAATACGTGCCCCTCCTCACATAGCTAGGCACGGAGACAAAAGTCAGACCGAACAAAAGCTCACCAGCGCAGCCCATACGCCGAGCAGCCTTCTCCAGGGGCCAGGAGGAGAGGTCTCTGTTTTGACTAGCTGATGTAGCTCCTCCACAAGCTCCAGTGCAGAGGGAGGGGCAGAGAGAAGTTGCCTTAGCTGCCAAGATTGCCGTGCGCAGACGATGGGAGAGATTTTGGCCCCGCTGTGGTGCACATTCCTGTGCGTACGGGAGCACAGCACAACCCCAGCAGTCAAGGAGGAATTCCTCCTCCGCTCGCTCCGAATTTCCTCAGCATGGCCAAAGTCAGCTCCTCGCAGAGGTATATGGGAGGGGGAACAGGGAGAGGCGCTGCAAAGATCCCAGGCTGTTCTTGGGCATCTGATGGAAATTATAGCGCCTCGGGAACAACTTTAAGGTACACTGGGCAAAACTGAATTCCCTGGAGCAGCTGGGAATCCCACTGGGGCAAGGTCAGGAGATTCCCTCCTCACTAGGAGAGGCAGAAAAGGATATCGGCCCCTGACCACCAGCTGAACTGCTCCTGTGCTGCTCAGCTGTCGGCATGAAATCCTCCCCGGAGTAACAAGCTCCCAGCTGCTCCCTCGCTCAGCCGGCTGGACACAGCAAAGTGAGCAGATTCATTTTGCCCAGCATTCAGAAGGAAGTCACAGCCCCAATGACAGATGCTGCAACGGCAAGCACGGTCTAATTGCCTGGATAGATCAGATGGATGGAGGCAGCTCTGAGCAGCAGCAAGAGGACTGGCATTGCTCTGCAGAGCCCGGGGCTGCATATTGGAAATGAGTGTTCAGCCTTTGGGATGGGTGACTGACACAGTCCATCAATCAGAGCTGCTGTGCGGAGCAAGAGGGACAGATGAGCTTTGGGAAAAGCCTGGCTCCCTGCACAGGGCCAGGTATGCTGCGTGGCTGAAGCACAGCTGGGAAAGGCAACAGGCATGGCTGGCCAGACACAGGTACAGGAGAAAAGATTTCACTAGCCAGAGGGAGTTCGGGTGACCGTGGCATGCTTCTCAAAGCTAAGCAACGCAAAGGGACTCCAGGCAGCGCTCGCAAAGGCACGTGGGAATCTCAGAGAAAAGGAGGAGAACCAGCAGCCATGAAAGCCCACTGGCAACAGAGAAGATGCCAACGCACCAGAGCCTCCCGACCCAGTTACGAGGGCCATCACCGTGGGCTCCAGCCCCCTCCCAACTCCTCCTGTCCACAGGGCAGGCGCTAGAAAGCCAACACGCTTGCTCTGGCATGGACAGCCCTGCACAGCCCTGTGGGAGACTGTCTCCATCTTCCGTGCAGCTGTTTGCAGCAGTTAATCTCCAGAAGAGGTGAGCAATGAGGGGAGAGGGCAAGGCCAGCTCCCTTCCCTGTACATGTGCCTCCTGCCACTGAGCTCTGCTATTCGGGGGCCTGACGTTTCACTCCTACACAGGGAGCAGAACCCCTGCCAGGAGGTCATGACTGCGCAGGGGAGGGAGTACAATCAATTCCTATTAATCTACAGCAGTCCTGTAGCAAAGAGCAAGACCCTCATCCCAGAGCAGCGACTGAGCTGAGCATACGCTTGAAACTCTGGGTCTCCAGACCATCAGTCCATCTTCATGTTACAAGTGTTTTTTCTCCTGAACTGGCTTCCACAACTACCATAAAAGCAGTGCACCAAGAGTGAGATTCTGGTAACCAGTAGTTTACTGCCCTTTCTTCTCATGCCTGCAATTCAGGCAAGGCTTGGGAGGAAAAATGATCCTGTAGCAAATGTGTGAGACTGGCTTCCATTCCAGCTCTGACTCTCTTGGCATGCCTCCGTTTCCCAGACATAAATCAAGGATGCTAATGCTTCCTTCCTCCCTTCCACTTTGTTTGCCTTTTCCTTGGTTGTAAGTCTTGCAGGCAGAAGCCTGGTCTGTGGGACGTGCAGCACCCAACACAACAAGGTTTCCATCCTTCTCTTCTGTGCAGCAGCTTCCCTCACTTGTACCATCAGGACTCTGGACGCGGTAAGAGTGGGAGAATCAACAATGATGCAGGCAAAGCGCAGGCTGTGTGGAGCAGATACCAATCTCCAAGACCCAAACATTCCTGAATTAGCCTAGGCAGGGTGAATGCTATGGAAACCTCCCGCAGGCCTAGCTTTTGGAGATGTTATAACCTGTGCTTGGTGCACGGGTAAGAGTGGGAAGGAAAGCTGTTTCGCTAGATAAGCGGTTCTACGCTCATTTGTCCAAGTCCTGACAATGAGCCCAGTAACAGGAGCGCACAAAGGAGGTTTGTTTGGCCTTTGTGTATTTTGCCTTTCTGTACGTCCGGCAGCCCTGTGCGGTGCAGTCAGCAGTTCTCACTTGGCTCCTTCTTCCCAGCTCTTGGTGAGATCAGGGCAGCTCCGAGGAAGGCATTGAAACGACAGTCATTATTCCGGCAACCACAAAACACTAGGCACTTATTCTTCAGCTGGAGCGAACCTGAGAAAAGTGTCCACTGTTTGGCTGGCTCAACAATAGACTAACAGCCAGTTTGTCCGCTACAGACAGCCCAGTCACACACCCGGGGCGGGTGGGAGCTCAATGCCCATGCTGTCTGCTGCTCCAGGATTCTTGCTGAGCCACCCCGAAGGTGGTTGTGTCAGTGTTTCTATGGTACGCTCTTTATCATCACTGGATTAACAGGCCAGATTTGCTGCCTGTGTAGATCAGCAGATTCCCTGCGCCAACTGATCATGCACTGCTGATTTGCATGAGCTGTGGACTGGATCCACAAGGCAACTAGTAGGAAAGAACAGTCTCAGCAAAAGCACACAACTTTCTCCCCTAGAGCCCAACACAACTGCATTTAGCTTTGAGACAGAGATGCTCTCTTCAATCTTCATTGCGTTCTGGAAGCTAAGTTATTGAGGTTTAATTTGTTGGCACTCAGGAGTTCAGTCCTCACATCCCACTGTCAGCATCCACCACGACAGCAGTGCTGACTAGCTCAGCTGGTGGTGCTGGACCAGGACCTGGGAGACCCATGCGCTAATGTGACACTTGGGAGTGAAGAGCAGCCATACTGTGATTGCCAGGGCAGCAGCACTTTACAGCTCAGGTATGTTCCTGGAGGTGCTGATCTGCATAATATTAGCAACTATCTCCCTTTTTCCATGACTCACTTTCTCCTTTCACCCTTTTACTGCACAGCGCTTGAGTCCCTCACAACAAGCATCTCACCCTGTGTATGCCAAGCCCCTAACACCGTGAGTAGCTACTGCAATATCAACAAGAGTAATTGCCAAGAGGAACATTTCCAGCAAAAGCCAGTCTGGTCCTTGTCTTTTATGACACAACCAATTACTGACTGACAATTAACTAACACAATACAAACTGCATCCCAGGCAAATTGGTTCTTCCTCTTATGCCTCAGTGACCTAGACGTGATGCTTGCCTGATCTTCACAAACCTCTTGGAGACATGACGCCCTGTGCAAACTGCAGCTCCTGCATTTCCATCCTGACACACTCAGTACTTCCACCTTCCTCTGCGGCTGCCCTCTCATCTGGCAGTCACGCCATGCCCCAAAAGCTGACAGAGACTTCTGAATATATAAGCACAGACTAGAAAGCGTTAATGGATCCTGCTGAATGCAAGACATCCCAGACAAACCACATATTGTCATCCCCGATGGCCAGCAGCCAGCATTCCCAGGTGGCTGAGAGACAGCAGATGATGATGTCAGGTACCAGTTGCCAAGAGAAAGTCACTCTCAGTAACACAAAGCCTCTTATTATCTTTTGTAGGAGTGTTTAACCTGTGGCTGAGGCTGTCAGCACCTGCCCTTCCTTTATTGCTAGATGGGAAGGAGAATCCACATTACAGGAGAAGATCCTTGGCACAGGAGAGAGAGAGAGAATCCCCCTGAGCCTCTTCGCCAGCAACGTCCCCCACACACCTGCAGCTCCGTCCTGGTGGATGAAGCTGTGCAATACTGCCATGCACTCCCTCAACACAGCGTGTGGTACATAGGGCCTGCCTGCTTCTTCTTAATTGCTATTTTTTCTGTTTAATTAGAGCTTTCATTCTGCCCCAGCCCACACAGAGCTCCCAGAGCTGCAAGCTCATAAGCTGCTCAGCGACTGTAGCGCAGACAAGCGCTTGCGGAAAGCCAGGATTCGCTTTTGCTGCCATGGTCAGAAGGAGCCAGGGGAAGTTCTCTCCCTCTGTCTTAACAGAAGACACTGGCGTTTTCCTTCAGGGACTGTTCCATGGAAAGCTGAGTGCGGGTGAGAGACCTCAGGACCCCTCCTGCACCTCACGGCTGTACAGTCGCAGGAGGGCACGGAGGGCTCTCTCTAGGCACGCACGGGAGAACAGGGCTGAAAGGAAGGTACCGGTGGAAGTGGCTCCGTACTCAGTTTCCCCAGTGGTAAAGAGGACCTGGAGCAAGTCAATTCTTCAACTGCAATGTAGAAGACAGAGGAGTTAGCTTTGAAATGCAGCATAGGGCTGCGATCACGGCTTAGCTGGTATCAGCGGATGTATGCAGCCTCAGCTCTGCTGAGGCAGCTGTGCAGAGGGATCACATAGTCCTGCCACCCGGGTCCCCTTTCTAACAGCATTCCTGGGGAGCGTATTTAAAGAAACAGAAATTACATGCTGTACACCTGATAGTTGCATGGAATTTGTTAAACGCAGCTACCTCTGGCACACAGAAAAGCGCAACAGCAACCAGCACACAATGAGTACATGAGAGAAGAAATGAAGGCCAGATTCTCAGGAAAAGTCTTAAAAGAGGGACCATGGAATCAAAGGATCTTGCCAGGACCTCATTCCCTGGGAAAAACAGAAAAATGGTTTTAATATAAACAGAACCACAACATTTATAAGAAGCACCACTACCGCAAGCACTCAAAGCAATTAAGAGCTCGGCTCTTTGCCATGCATTTTCTAGAAGACTAGAAATGCACGGAGTCCAACTTGTTAGCTCCACCTTGATAAACTGCACTTACAAAAGGGCTGAGACCTCTGTCAGTTATGTTCTGCAACTTGCTGCAAGTACCTGAATTTCTGTGCCATTCAGCCCCCATGGGGACAGGCCATAAGCACCTCATGGCAGTGACGTAAAACACCACTTTCTTGTCCACCCAGTCCTGGAAATTGGAGAAGGAGCTGAAGAGCGCTCTGTGCAAACAGTTTCATACAGGATTAACACTCAGCAAGCTCTCAGCTCACATGCAGGAGCTGGGCCTCCTTGGAGCCAACACCGCGAACAAACCACCCCCCTACTGCACTCAGACAGATCTTTGTGTAGCAACAGGAAAGGAAATGAATGAAAGACGACGGTGTTCCTGACCTATTTCTCCCCACTTCAGCAGAGGTTACAATACCAGCTACTGACTAGGTTTCTCCCCAGGACCGTGCTCTGGAGCAGCAGTACCACTGCTTACCATTAGGCACATAAAACTCTGCAGCAGGGTTTCAAATCTGTTTTATTTAAAGCTCTGAAATAGTCACATGATAGTAGGGTAATGAGCAAACACTGCGATTCTACTTCTTTGCCAAGGACTGCGCTAATCCAGTATTTAATCTTAAACCAGTTGTGCACTCATCCTTGCAGGGCTTTGTGCACGTGCATATATGTATTTCTCTCTCAGATACGAGGGAAAAGCTGCCACACAGGGAGGGAAAACAACAAGCCAACGCTTGAGGAACCCAAGGATTTCAAAGCAAAGCATGAACTGTAATTACTTTTGGCATCCCGATCTCCCCGGTGATGGGAACAGTAATTCTGCAGTTCTTTTTGCCTGGACACTTCCTTATCACTGTTACAGCAGCGGTGCTTAGAGCCCCAGCTGGGGGTTAGATGTGCAGGCAAGCAGCACCGTGGAAGCCAAACGACTTGCTGTGATTTGCAGAGTAGCACCAAGGCTGAGCTAGCAGGAACACGGGGCCCTCCTGACCCTGAGCATGGATCCCTTCCCTCAAGCCACACTGCCTTTGCAAGGAAGGAGGAACGTCCCCTTTTGGGAACAAAACACCATTCAGGTGTTACCAAAAGTTCAGGCAGCAGCACTGAAACCAGGACTTCCATCTAACAGCACCTGCTGCAGCAGTGGGACCAGTATGTTTGGGGAAAAAGCTAGAATTCAGGTGGCCTCACTGGTAGGACCTTTCCATCTTTGTTTCCTGGATCCAGAGCCCACACCTTGCTCTCCAGATTAGGGAAAGAATGGTTCAAGTCTTCACCCTCCTGAATCAAAAGGCGTCTGCCAGGAATCCCAGCGTGATAAGACTGCTGTTTTGAGGCAGCACACTTGGCAAGAGCTCTGCTTTGCTACCTAGATGCCAGGCTGCTTCGAGACACTATTGCATCAGCATAAACAGCCTCCGGGGACCGTTCTCCCTTGCCCTCTGCCAGCGCACACTCACCATCGCTGCAGAGCTGACAGCACTTCGCCCGCCTCGGGGGGGATGCGCGATTTGTGCCCTGCTGCTGCAAACTCTTAAAGCTGTTCTTATACATAACAATTTTATTTGCTTTCCTGTCAGATTCCCCTGTGCTCTCTCTCCATTTTTCCTTTCAACCTTAAAACTTGTCCGTGTGTACTGAAGGGAGCCAAGTGTCCCCAAGCATTTCTTTTCTGGCTTCTCAGATCTCAGCTCTGATAACACCAATACACTAACACTACACTCCTTATTTCTGTGCATGAAACATTTCCACTTCGCAAAGAGCCAGGGGCTGAGCAACGCAGTGCAAACCAGACATTGTCTGGACACACGCAGTGAAGAAATAATTCAGAAACAAACACTGAAAGAGATTTTTACAGTAGCAAATATCTTGGGGAACAACTAGGGAAAGCAAATGAAGCAGACCCTCAAATAGTCCAGCTCCACTTAAGATCTGACATTAGGCAAGGGGCTCCCCCAGATGTGTGTCAGCTCCACATGCCTGAGGTCTGGGGGTTGCCAAGCAGGTTGAACTTGTGCCCATACTACAAAAAACTTCTCAATAACTGTCTTGCCTCCTCCACCAGCTTCCTTAAAAAGAGGTGGGTAGAGCGGGAAGACAGAAGGTTTGTCTGAGATGGAGACACAGCTCTCTTCCCTTTGCTTCTCATACTGATGTCCTTAGATGTACCTGCCTCCCCCAGGCCAGCCAGGATTCAGATGTGCTAGTTAAGACAGTCCTGCCTGTGTCTGTCCTGTACCTGCTCTGCCCAGGACGCTGTTTATTGGGCATCTTGCACGGGCTGTGCCATTTCCTCTGAACACAGGAATGCTCAGAGGCGGCTGCGGGCCTGCCCACGAGCCCAGCCCGGTCCCAGCATGATGCTCTCCGGGATCCCAAACCCAGCACGGTGCTGCCTCCCAGGAAACCTCTGTCCTTTGAGTGGTACAGGTAGCTGGGGATCCCTGACCATTCTTCAGTGCTGCCTGAAAAGCCTCCTTAGCCCACCGCAGCTTAACACAAGCATTATGACAACATTTTCATGTTAAACCAAACATGGATATGTCTGGATACTGAAGAGAGATATCCCAGACGAAACATGTATAAACAGATTAAGCATGCCTCAGTGCTGCAAACCTCTGCTCACTTCCCTATGGAGGGCAACATTTCATGCATATCTGGGAACTCAGCAAGCACACACTGTTTAGATAAACCTTGTTCCTTGTTAAACTGTAAATAACATCTGTTTCTCCAAGCCAAGCCCCAGCCTTCCACTCAGCGTCCTGAAAGCAGAACTGTCAGTAATGAGCTTGACAGACAAAGCAAGTGCATTTGACGGTCTTTTAAAATACAGGCAGAATCTCTTTTCTTTTTTTTCTTTAAAGCTCATTTTCCACTCCCTTCCTTTCTTTTTCACTCCCAAGCCACCTCCCCCTGCTTTAGAAACTATCATGGTTCTTACTGCAGACTGGTTCAGTCTCCCACACAACTGCCCACAGCCCTGGTGTCCTTGACAAGTTAGATGCATTTCTGCACGAGCCTTGGAAACTGGGGGAGATAACTGAGCCGAACATAAGATAAACAGAATGGAAGAGAGGGAGGGAAGGAGATCTCTTACAGGAAAACACTTGGTTAGGCTCTCCAGTCCTTGGAGACTGTCAGGAAGAAATAGGTGCCAGGCTGCAACACTTGTCAACCTGTGGCCTGCAATCCACAGCTGTTTTGTAAAGGCATCAGAAGCACGTCATGAAATTATTTCAAATTTAACTCCCCCAAAATCAAAACACATCCATATTTCCATATGGTTTTCAGTGACAGGCCATACGAGTCAAGGAGACTGAAAGCTCAGAAAGCGAGATGGAAAGAAGCCACTGAGTTAAGACCGTTTAAAGTTCACTTGGTTGTATTCAATTCTATTCCTCTCCGTATCGCAAGCAGATAAGCTCTGTGCTTCATAGGAAACACTTGAGATAGCGAGCACTATAATCCTGAGATCCAAAGAGACAAGAGAGCTGGCCTGCGTTCACACAGCAAGTCATTAGCAGACCTGAGGTGCCCCGTTCTAACCACCACACCAAGCTGTTATCTGGTTTAACATCGGTAAAGTTGCTTGCACACACTGCAACCTAACTGGACTTGCAACACTGCTATCATCGTGTGATTAGTTGCACAATTAATCATTAATAAGAACGGATTGGAAGGGATTATGTACTTAAATAGAACACATGCTGCTAATATTAATTTATAAAAACACACCTTCTCTCTCAGATACTGTGTCATGTTTTTATGGAATTAAAACGACTCGGTTGGACCTTTTCTCTACACCTCCTGCACCGAGAAAAATGCCTGTTGCCATCACTGCATAGCTGCAACCGGGGCTGAGAGGAATTCAGAGAGCAAACTGAACATGCAGCCATCACAGCTCGGCACCTCCCAACCGTGGCTCTCTAGAGGCAGGGCAACAACAAGAGCGCCAAGAAAGCTCCCCGCTGCCACTGTTCCTTCTGGGGCCTTTGAGATTTATCGATAAAAGCTGGAGAATCCTGCTGGAAAGGAGGAATGTGTAAGTGGTGCTGGGAGGCGTGTGCTGGGGTGCTGTGGCGGCTCACTTGATGGAGAGAGCAGTACTGGGACACAGAGGCACTCTTTGCATTTAGAGCTGTTTTTTGGATGAGACAAAACAGTCCCTGCATATGATCAAAAAAACCATTAAAACTCCTAGTTCTGCATCCTCCTCTGATTCCCAGTCACGTAATGTTGCTACTCTCCTTTCCCCTCTCCCAACCATAGCGATTTACATTGCAAATTGTGTCTGCAAATCCCTGGCTAAAACCTGGATACTATGAGGGCTGGCTCAGGTGTCCACCAGGCCTTTCGCAGCCTTTCTGAGATTCTCCTAAAGAGCTGAAATCGCTCCAAGGCACCTCGTCTTAGGAACACCCACAGGGCTCAGACTCCCATTCCTGCAGCTCCGGTCAGCCCCGTCTCCATCTCCTTCCGGCTGCAGGCACAGCATGGGCAGAATCTCTGTTCTGATGACGTTTTTTAGAAAGCTTGTGATGACCCTGGCAGGCTATCATCCCCCACCTTAGACCCACCTCAGAGAAGTTTTCTGTCTTGTATCAAAAGCCAAACAGGCGGAAAAACAAACCTTTTGGCTCTTCTGACCAGGGCAGTCTGAGGAATCCCTTAGAGGTTTTTTGCTTTGACCACATAAGCCTAGTGAGACTTGGCCCTGCAGAAGTTTCCTCTGCACTGGGCAGCAGTTCAGGATCTAGTTCTTCCTCTAAAAAGAAAATATGCCAGGCCTCTGCCAGCTGATGGATTAAGGTACTGCACAGCCCCAAAGACAGCTCTGTCCAAGGCTGCTGAGCGCAGCGTGCTGTGGACCCCGCACGGTCTCGCTGGGTCCAACTGGACTCGGACCCACAGGCAGCTCTGCTCGGCACACGGGCTGTCCCGAGCGGGCCGTGGGGACCGACTCCTTTGCGTCCCACACGGACGAGGGAGGTCCATGCCTGTGGCACTCTGGCGTGGCACCGCTGGCAGAGCAGCTCCTGTCCGTGCCGAACCTGCTCTTGGGATAAACAGAGGCCTTCAGTCTCCAGGGCTGCTAATTCACCTCCTCTGGCCAGTGTCATGCTCACTAAACACAGGCCTTCAGTCTCCAGGGCTGCTAATTCACCTCCTCTGGCCAGTGTCATGCTCACTAAACACGTTACATCAATGCCTTTATTGTAGGGGCAGATCACAAGGGCTGCAAAGGCTCTCCCCCCAGATGTGGTCTTCAAGCGGGACAGGGGAACATTGGCAGGACTGCAGAAGAGGTCTTCCTTACAGCCACAGCCCAGGATGTAGCTGTTCCCTGCTCTGGACTAACACTGGCCTTCAGTCTCCTAATTGCAAACATTAAAAACAAACAGCACACAGAGCTGGCTAGTCACAGGCCGACATGTCCCTTCCGAGAGCCTGACAGGCGGGGCTGTAAGGCAGATACCATCACGACAGGCAAAATACAAAGGACAGACAAGAACAGGCTGGGATTTGAGAGACACAGGTTTGCTCCTGACTGCATATACTTCCTGTATCATGTGGCACAGTGATTACTGTGCAGTAATTAGTTAATAATTATATGCTGACCAACCCACGGGAATTTCTGTAACAGAAGGAGCAATATATGCTTTAGGCTGAGTGCAGACTTTCCTTACTGCTTCCCCCTTGCACTTCAATCACTGATTGAATTTGAGGCATGAAGAACAGATGCCAGTAAAGGTTATTATGCCTACAACAACACAGTAACAGCCCTTCATCCATCTATGACTACTGTTCATTCAAGGATAGCCAAGCATTTCACTAGTACTAGCTGTACCTCAACCTAGCTGTGAATCTGGCTATTATCCCCAGCACAGAAATGGGGAAAGCAGAAGTACAAAGACAGGATGGGACTCACTCAAGGTCAAATAGCAAGTCAGTGGCAAAGTGAGGAAAAGAGTCCAGGAGATCTGGCCTTGGATTGCACCTACAAACCACTATTGGGCACCACTTCCTTGTTTGGTCCGTCATTTACAGATCACTGCTGCCCAGATCTACTCTACTGGGACCAAATCCTGCCTGAATTTCTGAAGTACACTCCAGAAGTGAGTGGATAGTTTCACCCTCTGTTTTCTGAGTGACAGCACAGAGGATGCAAGCACACATTAGCTTCAGAAGAGATCCTACTACGAAACTAGGGAGGAGTTGTGACATTCACAGCCTTGACTGGTGAGAGAAGTGCCACGTCTTGAGCTGGTGTTGGTCTGAGTTCAGTGGAGCAATGCTGATTTACATCACCTGAGCATCTGGCAGAAAGTCAAGTTTAATTACTGACATGGGCGGGTGCAACAGGAGGACATATTTTGTGGGTGAAAAGAGATCTCCTCAGCTGCTATTACCGTAAAAACCCTTCAAAACAGATTTCTAAAATCTAAAACATAATATGGAACCAAAGTGCCATTGAAAATCCCTGTAAATACCTGGCTGCATCGCCGGGAGTCTACAGATCAGCATTTGCTTCAGCACAGGCTCAGTGCATACAATGACAATCAAAGACCTTTCCATCAAACAACTCCAGTCACGCTGGAAGGCACAAAACCAAGCTCCAGGTGATGTTTCATGCAGGAATACAAAGAAATGACAAGTGTCATTCTGTATGTGCGTGCCTGTGCACAAATGCAGAGTTAAGCCTCCAGTTCATAAACCTTGTCAGATTTAGCAACTAATACAACATACAGCTTTAAAAGAGCGGGCAATGCTAGGGAGAAGCGGGTGGGATGGAGAAGCAACAGTGGGGGGGTTCACAGCTAAACATAACTGGGATCATGAATCACAGCCCCGAGTGACCAGCATTTTAACATTTACCAGGTAATTAACTAGCCTGAGTAAAAATAAACTATTTAAATCAAAATAGAGAAACAGCAGAAATAAATGGAACGCTTGGAATGTTGCCGCTTCCCAAAAAGGCACATTTTGATTTGTTCAGAGGCCACAGTGTTTATGAGCAGCTTCAACAGTCTCTTTTTAGTTCAGCAATTCAATTAAAAAGTCATCAAAACAGCAGCAGCACTCAGGTAACTGGTCAAATCCAGCCCCTTGCCCCACTCCAAAGCCTCTGGCTGGGGAAATTCAGGTTGTTTTAAAAGTATCAGCTAAGTGTTTCAGAGTTTGGGAAGAAAGAGAGGGAGGGGGAGAGCATTCATTTAGCAGTCTTCAGTAATAAAAACATCACTGATCATGAGCAAAAACTGAAAGGGTGCCCAAAAGACAAATAAAATTCATGTCACACAACTGCCCCTCTTGAAGAGCTTCCCAGACCACAGCAAGAGATGGGCTGTCAGCTACAGACCAGCACTAAACAGCATATACTGGAGGGAGTATTAGACCTCAGCTTTGAGATCCACTGCTGTCAGTGACAGCACCTTGATAACACCAGGAGTATGCTCCTTGCCTCAGTTTCCCCACTTGATAAATGAAGATGATATTACTAGCTCAGGGGTGTTGTGAGGGTTAATTGTTTGGGTGTAATTAACACAATTAAACTAAAAATTATCAAAATAATTGGACTGAATGCTCCATTATTTGGCAATGCCCTTCCTTTCAGGTACACACAGAAGCTGCACACTTTCCCTTCCCCGCAGACTTCTGAAAGGGCAGCCAACCCAGCGCCACTCCACCCTGTTTCCTTCCTCCCCTGTGCATCACAAGCAGTAACAGCTAACTCCGATGATACCACGCGTTCCTGCTGGGCAGAGGTGACTAGCACCAGGCACTGACCACACCATGTCAGAAATCTGCTGCTCAAAAAAAAAAGAAAAAAGTATTCTTTTTGCTATGGATGCTCTGAAATGTCTCCACCTGAGCTTCTCTGGGAGACCCAATTCCCACAAAGCAATGAGCACCCATCTCAAAAAACCTGTAGCAGGTCAAACCTCCCACAGCTCCAGTGTGAGCACTTTTAGACGCATTTGTCCTCCCAGCACCCCGGTGTGGCAGGGACAGTACCCGATGTGAGACGCAGGTGCAGAAAGGCAAACGATTCGGTGAAGACGAGTAGAAACAGAGGGGCTGGTGCAGGCCTTTGAATCCAGCTCTCCGAGGCAACCACCCCAAAGTCTGGAGCATCCTTCTGCTTTGTGAACTGTATTCCCACAGGTCCTGGCTACACTTGAAACCGTGAGCCATTATGCATTCAGCACATGGGTGAGAATTTTAACAAGAGCTCAGCTGCTGCTCAGGTACTAAAAGAAAGATCACATTTTCAGCAGAATTCAGCCCGGTGGGCAGGCATGCTGTGATGGAGATCTGTCTGTGGATATTTCCCAGCAGGGATGCAGAGCTCTGAGCCCTCCTGCAAAATCTAGCCTTAACTGTGGTGGCTTGGAGCTCATCCATAAAAAACAGCAAGGAAACCCAGAAGGCAAGAAAATACTGATCAAGTTGTGATTGGAGGTACAGCAAGAATAAGCCACAAGAAAGGAGAGGCAGAGAAAGAACAGGAGAGACGAGAGACTGTAACAGTGTCAGAAGCACAGATGAACCCCAACCATCTCAGAGAGCTTGCTTGCTCTACTCCGTGGCTTGAAAAAATTTCACACCAGCTTCTATCCTAGCCAGGCTGGCTAGACAAAGATACGGGCTAAGATTGTGAGTGACTGAGCAAACAAGCAGCAGATGAGCAACACTGCCTGCAGGCAAAATGCTACCTGAAAAGAAACCTTGACTAGAAACAGAAAGAGAGCAAAAGCTGATGCACCTGATTACAGATCGACTCTGCAAAGTTAATTGTCCACCAGATTGTAATCTGGGCTTGGGCATTTACATTAATCAACAGGTAGCATTCAGCTATCTGTTTTCCCTTTACAAACAGCAGAAGCAAGTTAATTTGGAGAAGAATGAGAAAGCAAATCCAGCAGGCCAAACCTCTGCACAGACAGTTTGTTGAAAACAGCTAAAGGCTCTTTTCAAATAGACACACACATACACACACCCCTGCTCTAATCTGCAGAGATGCAAACTGAGACCACATCAGTGTGCTGCGGTAGAGCAGACCTTTCACGGTTTCAGTACACTAATTACCTCGAGTGAAACTCACTCCAAGCTGGGCTTGGATCTTTTTCTGAAGTCTGTAGCTGGCCGAGGAGTCAGGACCCCCGTTCTGTTGGCCTATGCCTTGGACAAGCTGCTTTAACCTTGCCTCAATTTCCCTGCATGTGGAACAAGAATTTGGGAGGCTATTGCTGAGTATAAATCCTCCTGGAAACTCTTACTATTATTTGGACATGACTCCAAACATGCGTCTCAGGTTTTCTGGAGATTCTCAGACCTCCTGGCCCAAACCTCAGGTCTGAAAGGAAGCCAGAGGAATGTCTCAGGGTTTACAATGAATGACCAAACATTCATTTCTCTCCAGAAGGCCAGAAGAGGGGGATGGTCTCAGTGGAAACTGTAACACAGATATTTTAATACATACATGATATCTGTGAAGCACAGTTCACTGTGTCTAACGTGTGCATAAATATATATATTTAGCAGCAGATACAACAGAGAACTGAGGGATCCTCACAGATGTGGGGATATCAGAATTCAATACCTGGCTCTGCCACAGGCTCCCTATAATACCTTCAGCAAGTCATTTTGTCTCTTCACTTTCCCATATGCAAAATGAGGCTGCCTTCATCTATCTTATCTATTTACAGTGTCAGCAACAGAAGGCAAAAGCTGTCTCCTACTGCACCCATGTTCCTGGCACAGTAGGGCTCTACCCTGGCCCACACCTAAGTGTGCTAAATAATACAGCAACAATAGCAATAAATGCATATGAAATGAAGTAGCTAAAGATTTAAAACAGCTAGGTTGCAAGCCAGTAAAAAAGCAGCACGGCACGTCTGCTGTATTTCAATCACCTGTAATGTATGAATATGTGACGCCATCCCTTCATTCTTTGTCACAGACTTGCCAGCGAAGCATCCATTCAGGGGACCGACAAAGAGTGCTTGTTTAGTGAAAGGCGCCTTCGCAGCACTGAAACAAATATTTTAGTGCTTCCACGCCTCTCTGCCAGCATCCCAATGCCCTATAGATCTCAGTGAGCAAACCTCTGCGAACAATGCAAGGTCAAGTGTTAACAGATGGGGAAACTCAGACATGGGGATGCAGAAACTGGCCCAAGGTCAGAGAGAGAATCAGTGGCAAGGCCAGGAACAGAGTCAGATCTCTACAATCCTGTTCTTTAGCCACAACATTTCCTCTCTTTCCCAAGCAGAATAAGGGCGCAGGAACTCCCAGCCACTGCTGGGGAGGTTATTCCACTATTGATTTATTTATTCACCCTGACCCTCCCCCTGACATGGCACCCATGCTTTTTTGTGCACGAGTCTGCGCTCCTGGAAACAAATCTGTGAAATCTGCAAAACCTCCCATTAAAGGCACATGGTCCTGCCTGGAGAACGGGCAACAAAACCGGCACAGAAGTTGTGTGGTACGAGTGAAAAAGTCTAAAAATCAGAGCAAAGGGGACACATACATATACACACACAAAGCAATACAGCTTCACGCACAGGGTGCTACCTGGTGAGGCAGGTTCCCACCTTCTGCTCCTGCCTCTATTCCTTCTTTGCTTCAGGCTGTTGGACACATCACGTCCTACTGATCAATAGGACGTGCTGGTATTTCCTCTAGGGAGGAAAGGATGTTCTAGGCTACAAACACCCTTTGAGAGCTAGGTGCCAATCACCACAGCCAACAGTAACTGATCAATTACCATCAACGCCGGTGTGGTGTTTGTATCATAGGAATCAGGATTTCAAGATTGCCTTTTCAGACATTTTTGATGACCTCTCCACAAATGGGGTGACCCAGAAACCCCATGAGGCTGGAGGACAAGACCCACTTTGCATTTACCACATGTTGCAGCTCTACATGCTGCCCAGTAGCCACTGAGAAGGAAATGAGTGCCCTTCTCCTGCAGGGAAAACGGGATTTCACCTTTTCACAAAACTCATCCAGAGAAATGAACTTGCTGCCTGCTGCTCGTTCAAAGCACTACCCTTCCCCTTCAGGTCCTCTCTCCAACCCCCAGCGTGTACATATGTCACACCACTCGTCAGGCTGGTGCAAAGCACAAAAGCCCCATGCCAGCAGCCCCAGGCCTGACCCTGATGCTTCCTCTCTTTCGGAGTTAATGCCACCATTGTGCCCACCAGCCCGCGTGCTCATTCCAGCTTGGTGTTGGGCCAACACGAGCCAGTTTGCTGAAGCGCAGCTGGCACGGGAGCCAGCGCTGGCTCGGCAGGGAGACAAATTCTCAGACTATTCTGCCTGGGTAGCTCCTTGCCAGGGAGGATGGGAACAGGCGTTCTGGGGGCGAGTTCTCCACACCCCTAGGAACTTGTCAGAGCAACAGGCATGCTGGAAAGACACCGCTGATACCAGCAGCCACAGAAAGTGCAGCCCAAGGAGAATGCCATGCTCCCAGCCAGCCAGCAGACTCCTGCCTGAGAGGGGAACGTGCCAGACACCCGGGTGTCATCTCCCCAGCGAGCAGCCCTGGAAACTTTCACACTGGAAACAGAAGCATCCTCCTCCTCCTCCTCAGCCTCCTGGCTTCCTTCACAGAGGCACCCGCACCAGAGGTGTGCAGCAGACAGCACATGTTGGACAAGCCGATAGTGACAGAAGGGTGGTGGTACAGGGCTGCTAAACCGCGTTTAGGATGGTTCTACCAAAACACTCGCAGGGATCTCATCCACCAGGGAAGGGACCGGTATAAATTCTTGCTGCACTTTGTATAAATCCGATTGTCACCAACACCCTCCCTCACCAGATCTCCAACTTCTTCTGTCCCCTCCCCTAATACTTTGTGCCCAAACAGTCCCCAAACCTTCCCCCTGCCCTTCCAAAGGGGGCAACAGCCCCTGCCAAAAGGCTGCTGCAGGCAGCGGGGAGCAGCCCGGGAGGGGTGGGCTGCTCGGGCCCCTCTCCCTGCTGCACCTTTGCTCTGTTTACACCAGGCGCTTACCGGGCCGCAGGGGCAGCTCAGTCTCCTTCCTCCTTCCTGCCGCGGCGGCGCCGCTGTACCCAGCCGGGTCCCGGAGAGAAACGGGGACAGCTCTTCCCGCACAGGCGTGGGGTCAGCGCCGGAGCCCGTTTGGAGTGGTACCTGCGTCGGAGCAGTGCCGGAGCCCGTTCGGAGCGGTGCCGAGGCTGGAGAGGTCCCAGTGCTAGAAGCGGAGCAGTGCCGGAGCGCGTTTGGAGCAGTGCCGGTGCCGGAGCGGTGTTGGAGTGGTGCCGGCGCGGTGCCGGGAGCTCACTCCGTGCCGTGCTGGCTCCTCCCCAGTGCAGCCGCGGGGAAATGAGCTCTGCTCGTCCCCGCTGCTCTCACAGCTGGCCCGGGGATGTGCCGGGATGGGCCGGGAGCTGCTGCGGGCTGCAGCCGGCCCTGCTCACGCTGCGCGGCCGGGCGCCGAGCTCCTCTGCAGGCTGGGGAGCTGCACGCGCGCACACACGCGCGCACACCTTCAACAGAGAGGTCAGGGGAGTTCCCTCCCGCAGCTCTTCCTACTCGTCCTTGAGGCGCTTGGCAGACACACGCGAACGTGGGCAGCCCTCGGTTTCGTGTCTGCCTGCAGCAGGGCGCGCACGGGACCCGGCAGCCTCCGCGGAAAGTCGCTGCCTGATCGCAGGCTGCGGGAGGGCGAGACCGGCTCGCAGCCTGCGGTGGGGATGGCTCCGTCTTCCCCAGCCCGCGGGAAGTGCTAAGGCGTGGGCTGCCGCTGGGCAGCCTCGGAAATTTTGGCCGCCGTCTCTCCAGCGGGGTTATGTGTTTAGCAGCAGCTTCGCCTTCCGTTGCAACTATTTATTGCCTTATATTTAACTAAACATTCTCAGTTTGCCAAAAATAGACCAACCATGGAAATAAGTCAGGCTGACTGGAGGTGCCAACATCATCTGTTGAACTAATTAATTTCTTATATCCACAGCTATATTAATCCTCACCCTCCCTCTGCAGACCATCCTGTCAGCAGAGTTTTTGTAATTAATGGGATGCTATGCTCAAATCTGAGGGATGTGCAAAAGGTTTAATGTGCCTGGGGAAGGCAGAGGGATGGGAGCAGGACACTTGCGCAGGGAAGGGACAAAATCTATGTACACAGGGAACGAGGAGCAGGGACCCAGAGGACACAGCAGAGCTGATGAGGACAATGACACAGGGCAGCAGCTCTCTAGGGGGAAATCCTATCGCAGGAAAGCATGTAGGATGAACTCCCTGCCAGACACCTGAGAATCCACAAGGAAGCTATCCAGAAGACACAAATCCGGGCTTCCTTAGTTCTGCTGCTCACAGAACTCCTCTTTCCCTTTTCCTTTTGGACGTGGGAGTCTTGGGAAACTTGCTGACTCTCATTTCTTATATTAGAATCATCAAGCTTGCTGGAAGGCACTTTGAAGAACAGGGACCTGGTTCACAGATGGCATTGCAAAAGCATAAAAACTGAGCACCCATGGAGGAAAGGGATGTTCTGCCAGGCTGCTCAAAACTCCACTTCGTTTGTTCACTCTAACCCTGCCTAGAGCAACACCCAGCCAAGACCTGAAGCCTCCAGCAACACTCACCCACACTGTGTGTTGGGTAAAACATTTGACACCAGCTCTCCAGTCAACTCATTCAGTGAGCACGTGAAGGTAAGACAAGTCTGAGCACACAGGGCTGAACAGGCTTTGAACTGCAACTCCCCCTCCAGAAGCAGACGTGGGAGCTGGGGCACAGTAGCCAGCTGGGACTAATGCAGACCTTGCAGCAGGGGTACGATCCAGTCCTCTGCGATGCTGGGCAAGCCACCTGCGTCCCACCGCCCCACTGCAAAATGAGGATCTGCATCCTTTGCTCTGCAGGGCTCAGGGAAGAGCAGCAAAGACCACAGATCCAGAGGCAAAGTGTGAAGGCCGGCTCTCAGCTTCTGCGAAAGGCTGCCCTCCTTTAACCCCTGGTCAATGAGTACCTGGTCACGTGGGCCGGAAAATCAGAGGCAGCTCTGTGTGACATTAGCCATCACGTTCCCTTTATGCCACCGGCTGCAGAAACTGGCACGTTTTCCTTAGCCCAGCAGTCCAGCCAGGCTCTGGCATACCTCTGACTTCCACCCTCATCTGTCTCATCTATTTAGAGCGGAGATGGCTTCGGGGGCAGAGATGTCTCAAACATTTATGTGCAGTTCCCAGAACAGTGCAGCCCTCAGCATAACAACTGCTGCCTCTCGCTCCATACCACAGCTCTGACATCTTCCTCTGGTGCTGCTCACCTGGCACTATAAGCCCATTTTAGTACAGAAAGCAGACGATAACCCCAGCAAAAGCTATGTCTAATGAGGGGGAGCAAGCTGCAGAACTGGAGATTGACAAAGAAGCCAGCTCTGTAAGAGAAACAGGTGATGTGCAAGGGGAAAGAAGCAAGTGTTACGAGCAATTAGTGGACAGAGACACAAGCTTAGCGGCTGTGTTGCACAAGCTGCTTATTGGTGCGTAACATTCCTCATAAACATAAATTACAATAATCACCATGCCAGGAAGGGATCGCTATAATCCTGACAGGGATGACTTTGCGAGGAGGACGTGGAGAGGCAAAGCACCCAGCTGGTGCAGCCAGGAAAGAGGAGAGACTCCTATGCACTCTCAGACACAATGGAAAGGAGCCACATTACACGGCGTGATAGGTGTTCACCAGCGCGTGGGTCAAGAACACAGTACCTCTCCCAGGCAGACTCTAACACAGTATTAACTAGACTCTACATGGTGTAATGGGGCTGCATCCATTCCACCAATAATAGCCCAAAGCAAACTGTCCCTTAATGTGTGCTCTGTGAAGGGCAACATGGTCTGAGGTTGCTAGTGTTGAACTTGGCACCCACCAGCGGATGCCTCTGCAATACTGAGCAGCACATTTGCAAGGCAATGCCTGCAGGGCATTTTTCAAACGTGCCAACCTCACGGCTGAGCAGAGGACAGACATGCTTGGTTTTTTGCAAGATCTTCTGAAATGATTCTGTTTTGTGGGGTTGTTCTTTCCTTTTTTTATTATCATAGTGAAATTGCACAGCCTCATGGAGTTTCAGGGGAAATCTGGGGTGAAAATGGGCTCATTACAGTCAGGAGTATTTTGCAGAAGATGGATCTAGCTGGGAAACTATTAGACTTTGTAGAAGTCTTTGGTTGTGATCACCTCAGCTCATGCTGGG
Organism: Dromaius novaehollandiae; assembly: GCF_036370855.1. Lineage (NCBI taxonomy): Eukaryota > Metazoa > Chordata > Aves > Casuariiformes > Dromaiidae > Dromaius > Dromaius novaehollandiae. Next base: position 5,194,583 of record NC_088124.1, on the reverse strand, counting down.
GGATACTTTGCTCAGCAGATCCCTGCCCTCCTTCTCCAGTTATACGGTTCCTAGCATGTCACTCGCCCAGTGCGGTCAGAGGAGCACTGGAACGCAGCCCACAACTGCTCTCCCTTTTGATATCAACTGCATCTCTTAAAGATACAGGCCTGGCTTCCTCCTCCCCAGGCCTGTCCGCAGCCACCTTCCTCAAACAGAATCTCACCCCAGCTGCACGTTTGTTTTGGAGAGGAAAGAAGAGGGAGATGTGAGGGAGAGAAGGCTACAGCAAGCAGAGACGGAGAGTTGCATGTTAGTGTCTGTCTCTATCCAAACTGTCATGGCAGGCTCGATCCTATACCAAAGCGGGGCTGCGATGCATATAAGCAAGAACAACGGCTCTGATCCGGTCATGCCATTGGCACAGTCCTAGGACTCCCCATGCGTTACAAACATAGTCGACCCCTACAGTTGCCTACGCAGCTTCCACAAGACGGACATCCTTTTCCACAGAGGGGAACACATCCGCCTTCTCTATAGAAGGAATCCTCTTTCTGCCAAAACTTCGCTCACCCTCCTCGCCCCTACGGAAGGGCCACCCGAGACATCAGCGAGTGCTGCTGAGACGGGCCCCTTTGCTAGGCCAGGGGGAAACGTTACCCGTTTTGCAGGCTGCAAGCAGCATGCAAGCTGGAGTGTTTTCCAAGAGCAGCAGGAAAGGCTGCAGCATCCTGAGTAGCATTTTAATCAAAGACCCAAGGGGATTGCTAGGGCCGCTCCTCTCCAGAACCCTCCCTGTCAGCAAACACCTCTGCAGAGATGTGAGAGAAAGCACCGGGTACGGAAGGGTCAGCACAGCCTTGGGCAGTGGGGACAGTCCCACGCTGAGGGAGCTGGTCCCAGAGGTACGGCCAGCACGAGGGCAAGTGCAGCATGTGAACACCTTATCCTTGTGCAAACCTGTCTGAGGATGGGGCTATGGGAGCACTGCATGGAGCCAGAGCCAGTGCAGTGCCTGTGCTGTAAAACTATCCTCTGCCCCATGCATGTTCCCCACATGGCTTCTAGCCAGACACATTAAATCTTCCTCTGCTCTCCCCTGCAGTGCTGAGGCCCCATCGGGGACACTGTCCAGCCCCAGGCACCCAGCGTCAGCAGAGAGGAAGGAGTGCCGAGAGTAGCTGTGCAAGCAGCCAGCAGGCTGGGAGACCTGCCTAAGGAGGAGACTGAGGGAGTCCAGGCTGTTTAGCCTAAAGGGCAAAAAGCTGAGTAGAGGCGATAGCAGTCTTCAGATGGATTCAAGGGGAAAGGAGCAACCTGTCCTCGGTGACTTTGGTGGGGAGCATCCCCATTGCGGAACATGCAGTTTTTGTTAGAAGCTGTTTAGTCCCCATTTAATACCTCCCCCCAGACTGGAGGCAGCCCTGCCCACCTGCTGCAAGTTACACATTCCCTGTGCAGTGACCTGCAGAGGCAGGAGCTCACCTACGCTGCTGCCAAGCCAAGAGGCATTGAGTCAGAGCCAAAGCTGAAGTTGTTTGGATGTGCTTAGCAGGGAGCCGAATGGAGCAAAGGTGCCAAAACCGACCACGCAATGAAGCGCCAGACCCAACAAGACCCAGTTAAGAAAGATACAGCTGCCGAACAGTGCTTTACCCAGTAGGCATCACCGTTTGCCTAGAGAAAGGTTCAGAGCTCCAATTTGCAACCTAGCCCTCTCACCACTCATTAAAGTCCAGGCAATCCTAATAAATATAGAAAGTACAACCTAGACTGGAGCATTAGAGAAACAGCAACATGAATGTGCTTGCCTCGTCTACGAAACACAGGTCAGCTCCAGGGGGATTTCACCCGTTTTCTTCCTGGAGCTCTTCTGGCCTCATTCCCCTGCCACACAGAGCAGTGTCTGAGTTGCAGATCCCTCCAGATCCCCAGTGTTCATAGGCATGTTTTCTCCACTACTAAACTCACGTGGGCATGCATGTGTCCTGCTCCAAGGCAAGTGGCTGTGTGTAGGTCCGTGGGGAATATTTTACAGTCACTGCATCCAGGCAGCAATTCCCTTCCCATTGCCCTCACATTCAATAGTAGTGCAGGCACCGAGTCATGGAAAGAAAACGTGTTCAATCTCTCCCCTGCCCGTGGACAGTTCTCCCTCGTGCACACGCAGGCATGTGGAAATCATTGCCCAGAGACCAGTGCTGCATTTCAGCAACCAGAGCGCTTTACTTTAAAGGCTGCTAAATCAAGGAAAACTAGCAAATGGCCCCCAAGCAAAAGGGCCCAGTCTGACATGTCAGGATCTGCTTTTACCAAGTACTGGAGAGGCCAAATGAAAACACTGTCACTTGGAGGATGGCTGCTACTGCAGCACAAGGCTCAGCACACGCATGCCACTCCGCATGGTGTTAACAAGCGGTGTAACTGCTCTAAGTCACCCCGTCTAAGAGCCACCCCCGTAAGTCACACTTCTGTTGAGCATCTGCAACTCCACTGACTCCAGGAATGTAAATGGGCAAGGCAAAAGCAATATTCTTATTCCCATTTTACAGACAGGTGAACTGAGGTGTAGGAGAAACAGACACAAGTTCAGATATCCTTGTTAACGCAGACTAGTGCTTATTCCCAGTGCTAAGAGAGTTACCTCAAGGTCACACTGCAAACCTCTGACAACATCCGTAATTGAGCCCAGATGAACTGCAGTCTACTCCTGTCCCACACAAGAGCTGAACCCATTAACTCCCTTCAAAGATCAATCACCCTGAAACTAAAGAAAGTAAAAAATCACTGCAAAAGTCGATGTGCTCCACGCTTCACACAAAATAAAGTCACCATCCACAAAGTACAGTTGGTCAAAATACAGCTGATCATAGCAACCAGCAAGCCAATTGCAAATCGGTGAATCCAGCAGCAGCTTTTCTTAATTTTGTCCATGGAGCATCACCATAACAACGGATGCACCAATCCAAGCCAGAGACTCATGCACGTAGCAACCAGAAGCTGCCAAATTATGAAAAAGTAAAAATCACACACGAAGTATTTCCCCCAGGATCCTACTGTGGATGTATTCCATTACAAAACTACATGCAGCATGACGGACATAGCCAGAAAAATGCACAAGGAGAGTATGACGAACACTTCTCTCTCAGTGAGCAGCTTTGGATCAAAAGCATCCACAGCCCTGCCAGTAGCATTACTACAAAGTAAGTTTGGCCCTTGGTTTTCGCATTTCGCTCAGGGCTGCGTGTGCCCACCTGCCCATTGCACAGCAGAGAGGGGAAGCCTCAGCGCAGGGACGAGGCTGGCGTGCAGGACTCGGGCTGACGGCCACGTAACACACAGGCCTTGCACTGGCCTCCTGAACTTCACCCGGCGGTCATGGCCAAGGCAACCAAGCAAGACTGCTTTGCTTGAACGTCTCCAGGTGGGTTTAGGAAATGCTCCTTAGTGGTAAAAGCATCTCAGCTCCACAGAGACGCTCTGCAGGGAGAGACTGCTGTTTTTCTAAAGTAACACAATGCCAGCACCAAAGGAGTTTGCTCCCATGAGTGGACCTTGTCCCTCATGACATGGTGTGAAGCAAGCGCAGAAAAGGAGATAAGTTATTTTTTCAGGGAACAATTCATCTCTCTCCCCACTGACAAGCTTCTCTTTTTCCAAGGTGGTTCAGAGGGCGAGCGGTATGCTGAACAATCCTCTCTACTGGAAAGAGATGAGTAAGTACCACAAGCAGCTTAAATCTCTGCTTCCTTCTTGGGAGCGAGGAATGCTGGGGTTAAAGTACTGTAGGGGAATGTGCCTGGGCAAACACAACAGACCAAATGCTTGTCTTGTGCAGTGTACACCAGAAATACCAGTGTTTGGTGCTTCCTGCCAACAGAAAGTGGGAGTCTCTACTCAGACTGAGACCAGCCATACAAGAAACACCTAATGGTCAAGAAAAGAGCATCAGAAGTGGCTTTCCAGCCCATACCAACAAGAGCCCTATTAGCGGTGTGCAATCATCCGGCCTAGGCAGTGCAGGAGGTCTGGCTGGAGAATAACGACTCTTCCCAGCCCTATGGCTAGGAATGGATGGAAAGGGAAAAGCCATGCCAGCAGGCTGTTACTATGCAGCGAGAACAGCTTGGGTGGCACCGGAAAGGGACTCCCTCACTGCTGACCGACAGCCTCAGCATGCTAAGCCAGGATTTGTGGCTTGCCGCTCAGTCTGCTAGCTATTTTCAGCCCAAACAAGGGATCCAACCCAGCTCTGGCCTCCCAAAACATTGATGCAGGCAGAAACTTTAGCATGCATGAGATAGATGATGTATGTTAGGAAAACACTTCCAAAAAAGAAAGCCAAGAGATGGTGTGAACTGCAGGACAGCAGGACTGCACGTGCATGATGGACACGGAGCCAAGCATCCCTGAGAGAACAGGGGTGGTAGGGATATGACCAAGAAACATACTTGGCTTAGCTGGAAGTGAAATGGGCATGGTCCCATGTTCGCACACGTGCAAGCGTTCACACATGCCAGCCTAGCTCAGTGTCTCAGGGCCCCTCTGGCCCTCACCCATCTGTCCAGGCCACTGGAGCTGATGTTTGCCTCACACTGCCTGCTTACCAGCCTGATATCCCCCACCTCTGCTGTTACAATTAGGAAATCGGAGCAGATGGCAGAAGAGTTAGCTGAAAAGAGGAAAATCTCATATACAGCTGCCACTTCCTGCGAGCAAGTTCTTCGCTCTTAGACGGACTAGGAGAAAGACAGCTCCTGTGATCAGAGGGGGAGCTGCTGGAGCAGCAATAGCACCCCAGCAAGACTCCAAGCTGGGCCGGTCGCTGCTGCCTCCCTCTTGCACAGCAAATAAATGCACATCTGCAACAAAAGTTATGATGGGCAGAGAGAAATTCCTGGTGGTAAGTCTCAGTGGCAAAGCCTTGCAGGACAGCCTTTGCCACAGGGAAAACCCATTCCTAGGCATCCCAGGGGTAATATTCAGCACTGTGCAGGCACAACAGAAGTCCTGCTCCAGGCTGTGGAGGCAAAGGGAGATGGGCTACCTTCCCTCACCAGGCAAGGGATTTCAGGGTGCAGCCCAGAACTTGTTTTAACTAGTGCTGAGGCATCTGCCCAGGAGAAAACCACCAGCAGGCTGGTGGCACGCAGCTCCCTCTAAGGCAGTCTCTGGAGAGAATACACCACATCAGCCTCTTCCTAGCTGAATGCACCTATTATTTCATTAGCACTATAATTCCCCAGCCAATAAGTGCTCTAATGGTATGCTGAGTCTCCTCTCCTGCTCACAAGCTGCACACCTGCTACAAACACAGCCTGAAATCATCTTCCCTGACAGGCTGCAGAGAAACTTTCCTGCTGATTTCTTCTAGCTGGAAAAGGCTCAAGATTCATTCTGGCACCTGCTGACTGCTCTGTGGATGCAGTGGCCATGGCCCAGCGCACTCCACAGGTTTCAGCCTGATCCTGCCCTCGGTTGGTCCAGTTTTCCGAAGCACTGAGCCTCCACAGGAGTAGTGAAATCCTTGGGAGCCAGGGCTTCTCACCTCAGCATCCCCATCCACAGCAACATCAAGGGGCTGTCAGGACTGTTAACACCCTGCCTGTAGCTGTACAGAAAATGCAGTCTTTGCAGCCATTTCTAGCTCTGGGGTAAAGCATGATGCCGCTCAATTGCATACTGCCTCTGTGTACCAAGTAACTTGACCAGGAGCCTTTCAAAATCCCGACGCTGAGAAAAAGGACTCCACACTCCTAGGACGCAAACACTCTGAACCAGTGCAGGGTGCCCTGGGACTGGAAGCTGCGCTTGCTCATTGAAAACCCTGAGATATGGGCAGAGACCACCTCTCTGGAACACAGCCTTTCTCCCCCTGGCCTCCGGGGGCATCCAAGGGACTTCAAAGGGCCCTGCACTGCCGCTCTTGCAAGCTCTGCCAGACAGAGCGTCCTGGCAGTGGTGAATGGGATGGTAACACGACCTAAGGGCACGCTGCCAGCGCAGTCCTCAGGAGGCTGCAGAAATCGGAGCAACCCTGGTGCTGTGCTTTGCTCTCCCCTTCCCTGTGCCATGCCTTGGAGAGATCCCGCACCGACCGGCCATCTGCCATCACAGGCATTCCTGTAGGCCAGTCAGTGACGCCACTACTTTTGACTAAGAAAGGCACTCCCAAAACTACCAAAATACAGGTTTAAGGCAGGCCCGTTCTAGATAAATCTGGTATCTTGCTGTTGTCTTGCAGATTAAATCAATTAGCACCACAGAAGAGGTCTGCATCTCCTTGTGCTCATGCTGATTCGAGCCAAAAATAAAGTCCATAAAGCTACTTTGATGTAGAACTGAGAATGAGAGGAAAATACCAGTTCTGTTACCCAGCATACGGCCTTAACTCTCTTGGTTTAATGCTATTCTCAAGCTGCTTGGGTATAACCAACTTATTTTTAGCTGTTTACTTCTTAAACAAACACAAGGGAGGGCTAAATGTCAAGGCATTTTTACATATTGAGCTGGACTTTACACATTAAATCTGTCACATACGGGGATGCTAGACCAAACTATTTCTCTGCTCTGGACCTGGGGGAGGAACAGAGCTAGCAAAGGAATGCAGATCCCATTTAAAAGCTGCTGCTGCTTGTAAAACACCCCCTGAACATCTGGAAGCCATGCACCTTCTGACTGTAGGGTCTTCCATCAGAGGAGCACAGTACCAAATTAGCTGATTGCATAACCGATCTCCTCCCAGCTTTTACCCTATTTAACCCCTCCACACCCACAGCTAATAAGGAAGTGCTCAACTGCTGTGTCACAAGTGCAGAAGAGGTGAAGTGACTTGCCCAAGGTCATGGGAATTCTGTGGCAGAGCAGAGCGCTGAACATGAGCCCTCCATATCCGAGGCTAATCTCAGGGCTGCTTCACTGCCAGCCAGTCCCTTATCCTCCCTGTGCCTCGGCCTCCTCTCTTATAAAATATTCCAGGAAAGGGTGTGCTTTCAGCACACGCACTAAGGGTCTGCAGGAGAGACAAGTGTTACGCAGTGTGATGCCCATAATCAATGCATATCATACTAAACAATGACATTTACGTGGCCACTGCCCCGACATGCTTTGTGCTGGGCCCTGACTGATAGGGGATGAGCTCTCCTAGCTTGGAAAGCACCAGCCCTTCTCCTGCGTACTGAGACAGCTGACTGGTGCAGCACGGTGCCAGCGATTCCTGCCCAGCCCGGAGGAGCCGAGCAGGAACGGAGCAGCCTCCGGTCACCAGGCGAGATAAGGCACAGCTGATCAGCTGTGACTCAGCAGCTGGAGCCAACGCAGAGCATGACGAACGTGGCTGAGCACGAGGCCATGCCAAGTGGCAATCCCCACTCCGGGCTGCATTACCTGGCCGCTGCTGGGACCACATCAAAGCGCTGGGCCTCCCAGGCATGCCGAGGCAGATCCTGTCCATGCTGCCTCCCCAGGGATGGGAAGCAGAGAGGAAGCAAGGCTTGTGGCCTGGGGGCTACTGGTTGGACTTGCTTGCTCTGAGCAGCAGGACGAGGTGCATGGAGACAGGAAGGATGGACACGTATCTGGATACCTATGTTGGCCCTTCTCTGAAAGGGGGCAGGGAGCAGGCTACACCAAGCTACCACAAATCCACATCTGCAGAAGCTCTTTTTGGAGGAGAATAAAGAGGAACCTGGTCATCTCTTCAGGATATCTGGGCTCTAACTAGGCTCAGCTTTTGGGGTCCAGAAGTCAGAGACCCTAATCCACTTGTCACAGGCCATCTGCATGGAGCCAGCATAGGGGTGCAAGGCATCATGCTTTGCCTCCCGTGCAGTGTGCCCATCTGCATTTCCACCTCTGCGGCACAGAATCCAGGATGTTTTCCCCTGGGCTGAGACAGCCATGCGCTAGGGGAGATCCCTGCCGTGGGGATGGGCAAGCCAGATCCCCAGCTCCCAGGAGCCAAGGGTAACTCCATTAGTTTGGTGATGGCAGTGGGTAGTGGGCAGCTAAAGTCATGGAGAGCTGCATGAGCCTTCCCCTGGAGAAGAGGCCTTTGCCCCTGTGACCTGTGTCCCTACTTGCTCCCTGCTCTCAGCTCTTCTCACGACATGGGCCCCCCCAGCTCCTGGGCTGTTGTGTCTCCCCTGCTCAAAACAGAAGCAGGTCCCCCCACCCTTCCTAGGGCACTGAAGTCTTTGGAAAATGCTTCCACCTCGTGGCCCTCTGGAAAAATGACTGGCTGGGAAGCACCAAGCTGCACCCATGCAACCCAGCTGAGGCAGAAAGGGCTGTGCCACCCCCCTCTCTGCTCCCTCCATCGCCTTCCCCCAGGCTGAACTGAGGGACCCTCGTACCCCTGCTCCGCCCTGGCGCTGCCTGTGAGTGCCCGGGCACTGCCAGGATCACAAACCAGCCTGCAGGCTGGTGCACACAGCAGCCAGAGGAGCAGGCAGCACACCGCAGACTTCCCAGCACACAAGAACCGACACCAGTTCCTCTGATCAGACAGGCACAAACCTCTCCGGGGCTATCCCGCTGCTGCAGGGCTGAGAAGGAGTTAAAGCAGCAGTCGGTCTGTACCTCCCCCAGGTCCATGTGCACACACATGCAGAGACATACAAGCACTTTCACAAGCTAAACCTGGGGTGTGCAGGAGCTGCAGAACCTGTTCTGCCGGGGGACAGCACTGCCACTCCTGGTTCTCATCCAAAATCGGCCTGCACAAGCCAGGGCAGCAGGCAAGTGGGTGGGGAAGGAGTGGAAAAGCCTCAAGTGCGAGGCAGTAAGTGCTGTGCACCTTGCAAAGTCCAGGGCTCCCCCTTGCAATCTGCCCTGGCCCACAGGAAAGAGCTGTCTAATGCCGCAGGGAGGAGAAATAACACCCCTGCGTGGGTCCCCGTCCAGCTTTTGCCATCAACTGTCTGAAACACTGGGCAAGTCATTTCTTTTTATCTGGAGGAGCTGCCTGGGCTTCAAGGAACACTCAAGGAAAAACCTTCAGCTTCCACACAGACTTCCCCTAGGACACAGAAGCTTTGGCTACCTATTGCACAGGATCAGGATGACACATCTGTGGGTTTGTTCCAGGCCACAACTGTTAAGCTTCACATTAAATATTTTTAAGGCAATGATCCCTCTCTTATAACTCCCTCATGATGTCTCAGTTCTCCCATAAACAACTGCTTGTTCTGCTGCCCGCTAGCGGGTAGATTTTGGAAAGACATTTAAAAGCCTGGCAGCGCTTTCTGCCAAACACTACTACAGGAACCAGATGGCTCTTGTAATAACACTGTTTTAAGGCAGCTGTATCTTGCTCAAATAACCCCAAGGATGGACAACTAGCTATTATCTCTGTCCTTTGTAGAGCTCAGCAAATGTTATGGAAATCTAAATCAATGCGTGTATTTTACAGGATGTAGTCACTAAGAACTGTTTTCTCAAAATTAACTACAGCTGACCTGCAGCTCTCCTGTAACTTGCAAAGCTGTAAAACTTGTGCAGCTAGGCACACATTCTGTGACTGTCTGTCCAGCAGCAAACGCAGTCTAACCGTACTACCGATTGCGTGAGAACCAGATTTCGTGCACCACACTGCAATTTTGCAGGAACTCACCATAACATTCAGAGCGCCGTGCCGATGCGACTGTCTCTCCAGAGCAGCATCAGAACAGCCTGTTTGTCAGCAGCTTCACCTGCTCTTGGAGATTTGCCCCTAGCCAGGGCATCAAGGTCTCTGACCCTGGGAAGCAGGGTCCCAGGTCCAGAGGTGCTGCCAAGATCTACATCCTCTGCATCAAACAAACAGCAAAGCCCTTAGTTCCCACACAGCTAACAGGATGCTCTTGCAGCCTCAGGCTTTACTGAAGAATAAAACAAAGATTTCCCCGATGGCATCTGCTGTCCTAATGATCCCCTCTTTGGCTAAACAAGACAATAGGTGAATAACTCTCACTGCTTGCTAGTCATGAGTGAGACTCGGTATTGTTTTGTAATAGCAGCAGCTTAAAGTGATTACATTTTTAATACTTTTTGCTTTTGTTAAAAAAACAAAGTCCATGAAGATGGCAAATCCATTTGCCATGCTCCCTACATACAAAACACAACACGATCATTCTTCCTAACGCTAGCAAGAGGACAATGGCGATGCTGCAGTGATTGGCACCTGGAAATGGCAGAACTGGAGTAGAAATGGGAAGTGTGCACACATCCTCACCGAGGTAGCAGCTGCTTCTCTACACTCATTGCACCAGACATGAGGCTCCCTGCTACCCATGCTGCTTCTGCACTGAGGACCTGCCTACATGCAGAAGCTACATGGCCTTGCTGATACGAGATGGAGTTAGAGCAGTGACACTCCTCCTGTCACAGCCAATACTGCATAAATTAGGAACTTCTCAGAAGAGACAACCAGAAAGTCACTCAGTCTCTATTTGTGCTCAAACCCAACCAAATCTCAGTTTGAACAGTCTGCAGACTGAAAGCTACTCCCATGAGAAATTAGTAACTAATGCAGAAGAGTGAACAAACCTGAGGATGATCTGCAAATACACTATGTGGTGTTGTAAATTTTAACTGTTACCCAAGGGACATAGCAGAGTTCTTTGTAATCACACAGGGATTTGTCAAAGGGGTGGGCTAATCTCATGTTATTGAGGGCCTGAATTTTTGTAAGAAAAGCAGCTAGACTTGCAAAGGAAAGCTTCCCAGCAGGACACGAGTGAAATTCAGCAACTCCACCTGTGTTTGCAGAGAGCCTGAGAGCGCAGCTCTGAAGACCACCCAGATTCCCACATGGCAACTAATTTAAACATTCAGCTATTTCACTTGGCAAGACCCATCTTACACCAGGATGACATGTAACAGGTAGGCAGAGCTTGAAAAAGGATTATGGCTGGGCTCCTCCTCCCAGCGACAGGTCTCACCTGCCAGAACGTGGGGCGATGCAGCGTTACAGGTATGATGCTGGCACACCAATTTTGCTGTCCTAGCTGGGATTCAAACAAAAGGCTCTTTTTTAATGAGTAGGAAGTGGTAGACTGGGAAGTACTTTGTTCAGCCCATACGGCCAGTTGGCATGTAAGGACCTACCGGGGGTTAATCAAAGGCCTCACAAAGCGCGATGAGAAACCTGCCAGTCACCATAAGAAATCTCATCCTGAGGAAATTAAAAATCATCCACCATATGCCGCACGGCATGGGAAGGGAGCTGGGTGTCTCTGGCAGAATTTGCATCTGCCCGAGCGCACCCACGAGGGGGCAGGTTCGATACGTGCTGGCTTGGTGGGCTGTCACAACCAGGCAATAACTTGCCTCCATCCCCCCCACCTTCCCTTGCACGGAGCAGGGAAGGACACTGATGGGGAAACAAGGGGAACGGAGGGGAAGGATGACACATGTTCAGCCTAACCCACTGTCATAGCAGCCGGGGAGGCAGAGCCAATGGCTGCTTTTCATGCTCAGCGAGTCCGTCCACCTCCACCCCCCTCGAGTCCTTAAGTTGCAGCTTTTAGCTACCTCGGTGTTCAAAGAAAATATGATGCTCAGCGTGAACAGAAGGAAGAGCCTGCTGACAGGTAGACAGCATGGACACTGATCCTGGCAGGGCTGGCTGCTGAGAGAGGTACGTACCTTCCAAGGCAGGGATCAGAAAACAATCGCATTTGGGATGCAAACTAAGAGCAGACTTTAATTTTCCAGCAGGGGGAATGTGGAAATCTGGCTCTGTCAAAATGATTCATCCCGCTTCCCACCACCGCCATCTCCCCTCCCCCCTACGTCCTCTCCCCATCCCTCCCAGCACAAAACACTTTGCTGCAGTCTCTCCATCTGGGTGACTTAATGTCGGGTGTCTTAATGTTCCTGCATGTGCTGAAGTCGAGAGCGGAGGCTAAGCAAGACGTGGGGAGACCGGCAGAACAGAGCGGGTTGTACCTGTTGGGTTGATGGGCTCTGGACTCGGGGCACTGGGAAGCTAGCTTGTGCCAGACGCTGAGCAGGGATCCAGGCTGGTAAGAACCGCCCTTGGGGTCAGGCACCGCCCTGCTCAGCACACAAGTGCCCGGGATGCAACACGGGGCAAGGGGCTCGCTTGAAAGCGTGCCATTCCCTCCACAAGCGTCAGGCTTCCCGGCGCTCCCAGTGGGGCGGGGGGGGGGGGGGGGGGTGGCAGAGAAGCAGACACTTCTGCAGTTAGCTTCCCCCCTGGGATTTTAGGATCCTGAGACAGCTGCGTGCTCATCTCCCCTAAGACCTCTGTCCTAAGTGGGCAGTGGTTTGGGGATGGGGTGGGAAAGAGGCCTGACTAAAGGATTGCCTCTTTGATGTATTAATATCAGTCATACAAGCCAAAACTGTTGTTTGCTAACTTCAAGTCGGGGAGGGGGGAATGGGACATGCCTATCCCTTTCTGGCTGGGAGGATGCATGACCTGCTTCTTGGCAACTGCAGCAAGACAGCAGGCTGAAGGGCTCCCTGACAAGTGTCTGGATGGCACCTCTCTGGTGAGGCAGAGGGAGGTGGAGATGACATCTGTGTGGCAAAATCCCTTGTTTGGTGGCAGAAAAAAGTGACTTATTTCCCATCGCCATGTGGGAGGTAATCAGGGCTCGCTGGCCCCAGGATTTTTGCATTATTTAGTGTCTATTTTTAAAAAAAGAAAACGAAAAAACAGTGCTGTTTTCTCAGACAAATCAAGCAGAACTAAAAGGTGAGGGGAGTTGTGGACATCCCCTGTCCGGAGTTAGCAGGACCTGCCTGGTTTATGGGTAGCTTGGAATAACTTTTGTGGTCTTGAGAAAGAACAGCCAGCATGCACATATGCCAAATTCATAGCTTTCGTCTGCCCCATCCTTGGGACCGGCAGGGGGAGGGTGCTGAGACCCAGGGTACTCTCGGCCAGCAATCCTATTTCCCAGTGGCCATTTCCACCCTCTGTGGTGCAAGAGCAGGGCTTGTTACTGTGTCTGTGCTGATATAAATATTGTCTAATAAACTGTTCCTAGAGGTGATGCCATGAGGTGGCGCTTGGGAATAGGCAGCATCGTCTGTGGGATTCTGGAGAGCAAACACTTGTTGCTGTGAGCTGCACATTGCGAGGGGAAAACATGGCACTGAGAGCTGGCGCTCTCAGACCAGGAGGGCAAAGCCCACACCTCGAGTCCCTGCCAGCTGCTGCAAGGTGACACACAAAGGGAGAAAAGACTTTGTGCAAGAGCTGGGCACGAATGTGCAGAAGTAGTATGGGCTGGGGAGATGGGAAAACAAGTGTGAAAAGGTTTTTCTCTTTACTCCAGCACTGAAAAAGCATGGACTTTAATTACAAACTATTTCTTCAGATTTAGCCTTGTCTGGCATGCTATTTCAGCCCTGTAACCTCTTTGGCAGGCTTTGCTTGTGCAAGTTGTTCTATGGACATGGTTCTGAGGGAGGCTGCCCAAGGTAAAAGTTCCTACGCAGTCTAGGGAGCAGAGCACCTCTGTTCACTTCTGTGCACCTGAATGGCCTTGACCCTATGCGACTCACTACTATACTTTTCCATTGCAATGTTTCAGCTAGCTGTCAGTGCACCTGCTGCAACAAGAGTTGATTTTGGCATGGGAAGCAGAGCATTTAGTTTTACTTTCCCCATTAGGAGCCATGGGGTCTCTGAGCATCTTCCCAAATGGCTTAGGGCAGAGCCCAGTAGTGCTCGAGTAGCTTCAAACAATAATTGTGCTGAGATCCTGTATCCACGGATATCCAGGCCCAAAGGGACCAGCCCTGATCACACCTCACTGGCCAGCACAGCTCTCCCCAGTCCCTGCAGCTGTCTAGGCACAGTGCTGCTAGACTTGCTTGCTCCATCCCACCATCCGACTGTATCGGCTCTGGGCCGCACAGGCAGGAATCAGCCCCAGCTTTTGGGGACAGCATCAGCCAAGACAGAAGTGGCTGGCAACCTTCCAGTTTGGCTATCTCTATACAGTGCTGCTCTCCGCTTACTTCCAGGGTCAGTGAGGGTTTGTCCACACTCCCCCAGAGCAGACACAGCCTAGCCAGCCCAGAGCACAACCCAGCCCCCCTAACCTCAAGGATAACACTCCCACTGAGACTTCAAAGGCACAGCACACATGAGAGGATGAAAGAGAAGCATTGTAGCTGCTGAGACTTGGGTACATTATTCTTAGGTGCAGGTGGTGTTTTTGGAAATCCCAAATGCAATGGCATGTTTGCAGCCTAGCTTAAGTGTAAAAAGAACGACAGAAGCTGAGGAAGAAAAGAGCCACTCGAACTGAAGTAAGAGCATTCACATCAAGGCTTGCATGAGTTTCACTAAACTGGATTCAACACAGCTTCCACATGGAGACAAAAATGACAGGTGCAATCCCAGCCCCATGCAGCTCACAGGCTAGACAAGGCAGTAGGGACCAGACTGCAAGAGGTTTGCTGCAGTCATCACACAGCAGTGGCTGAACCAGCACCCTTGCAGTGCCCTAAGTGCCACGCAAACCACTGGGCTAGACTGCTTCCCTCCACCACAGACAGCTCTTGCGGCTCGCCTGCCTCTCCGGCAGTCCCACTCCCCCTCTCCGAGGGAGGCAGTTCATCCCACAGGGGAGAGGCAGCAGGAAGCACCACCCCGGCTCTCTGTGGAGTACGATGTTACCAGCAGCAGCCCTGGTTCCAGCACAAGGGAGCACGTCCCCTGTTAATCAGCATTTAATTAAAGGACATGCTGACATTTGGATATCAGAAACAACTCTCCTGTGTGGGCTGCCTCTCTCTGCCGCTCGCCTCTTCTCTGAATCACTCCCTGACATTTTGCCAGATTAGGATGCGACTCTCCCTCCCTCCTTATAAAAATAAATTAAAAAGGAGATGCAAAGCCACTACTGCTCCTGAGGAAGAGGACGTAGGGGACAGGGTTTCGCTGGGGAAAAATGCCATTATTATTGGTACTACTATGGTGTCACACAAAGATCCTGAGGGGCAGGTCTTGTTGTGCTGAGCACTGCAGGGATGCAGACGCAGGAGGTACTCACTGTATCGACACCGGGCGACCAGTTCTCGTTCACAGCTGCTCTCCAAAACTGTGCACCTCTGCAGAGCTGTGCAGGAATCTCAGGTCCCCACAGCAGCCTCGAATGCTGTGCCTAAAGGAATCAAAAGCAGATGCTGTGAACACCCTGCAGGGGAACAAGCAGTCCTTCTATCAACCAGACACTCAGAGGTTTGACCTGGAAAGTGAGGGGGCAGGAGCCACACAGAGAGGGGGAAATTGCCCCAGACCACACAACACTGGGCAGAGCTCAGCCCTGTGCTGCACCAGCACAAATCCCCCAACACAAACACCACAGGATGGGTGAGAAACCTGCCCTTTGCAGGTATGGCAAGATGAAAAGACAGGGCAAAGCAGAGGTCTTTAGCATCTCCCTTTGAGATGACCAGGCAGCTGCAGACAGGCTGGCCTCTCTGAGGGGATTACTCCTCAGACCTGGAGTGAATGAATCCAGTAACACTGCTATTGAAGCAAGAGGCTTTGGGGAACATTCACCTGCCCTAGCACATCCGAGCACAGAGAAGTAGGGCAGCCCACACAAGGCCTCCCCAGGCAGCCCCCCACACATGAGCCAAAGGCTGTGGTGGCCCCGCCACCTCAGCAAGTGCCAGCTCCCCACAAGCCCGCCCGCGTGGCGCAGCCTGCCAGCCAGCGCGTCTGGCACTCACATCCCAGCCCCCACAGCCTGTCTGGCTCAGTCACCGCCACCACGGTGGGTGGCACGGGCCCCCCCACAGCAGGCAAGTGACTGGGGATGGACCAGAGCATGCCAGGGGAGCCAGAGCCCGTGGGCAGACCCCCCCACCCCCACATACCTACAGTGACACATATGGGACCTCCTTCTGCATGGGAACCCACCTGAGCCCCTCCCTGCTCACACCCTGCATGCAACCCTCCCCCTTCCCTTCTGCACCTACCTGTGCCCCACACACAGGCCCTCCTTCCCCTCAGAGATCTGCACCCACCTTCCCCTCACAGTTGCACCAACTGCCTCTATATGTAGGCACCCTCTGCTCTCACATTTCCACCCACCCGCCCCTCACAGCCACACCCCTCCCCTCAGGCCTGCACCCAATTTCCCCTCACACTTCCACCCACCTGCCCCTCATGGCAACACCCCCTCTCCCCTCACCTCTGTACTCACCTGCCCAATCCGTGGATCCCACCTCCTCTCACGTTCACCTCCGATTTCCCCTCACATTCACACCCCCCAACACCCCCTCACGTTTCTACCCACCCACCCCTCACATTTGTGCCCCCTTTCTCCTCATATTTCTACCCCCTGCCCCTCACGTTCACACCCAATTTCCCCTCATGCTTGCGCCCACCTGCCCCTCACGGGCACACCCCCTCTCCCCTCACGTCCTCACCCACCTGCCCCCTCCCCCCCGCCGCGTGCAGCCCCACGTGCCCCCCACGTGCTCACCCACCTGTTCCCCCACCCACGCGCACGTGACCTTTCACGTGCCCCCACGTGCTCACACACCTGTTCCCCCTGCCCACGCGCAGACTCACGTGACCCCTCACGTGCCCCCACGTGCTCACCAGGTGAAGGTGCATGTGACCATCACGTGCTCACTGCGTGACCGCTCATGTGACCACCCCCCCCCCGCAGCCCTGTGCGCCCCCTCAGGCGCAGCAGGAGGAGTCCTCTCCCCTCTCCCCTCTCCCCTCTCCCCTCTCCCCTCTCCCCTCTCCCCTCTCCCCTCTCCCCTCTCCCCTCTCCCCTCTCCCCTCTCCCCTCTCCCCTCTCCCCTCTCCCCTCATTTCACCCATTTCCCACAGAAATCGCTCCCAGCGCAACCGGTCCCGGGGTGGGGGCACTGCCCGGCTCCCGGTGGCATGAAATGGGGCTGGGGGAGAGCCGTCCCCGGTGCCCGCGGGGCCACGGTGTCCCGAGCGCGCAGGCCGGCTGTCAGCCCCGCGCTGCATTTAGGGGCCGAGCGATCTTCATGACGCGGCCCTGGGCTTTCGTCTGCTCTGCGCTCGTGCTGCGCGTGGATGTACAAGTGGAGCTGGGTTGGACGATTGCGGCTGGTCGGGCGGGTCGCTGGCGGTGGTCTGTGCTCCCGGCTTTGCTGCAGGTTCGCTCAGGTGGTTGTGGGAAGCAACCACCAAGGTGTCGGGATGTTACGGCAAGGGGAAATTAAAACACCCGGGTAGCTCGATAAAGAAGGACGGATGCAAGCCCATTAAAAGACCCAGCAGCCACGCGTGGGCAGTGCTTGGCGGTAATTCGGTGTCTCTGCCCACCCGTGTGCCCCGGGGATCCCTGCTGCCAGGGGTGGCCGTGTCCGCCCTGGTGCCTGCACGCGGCTCGGCCCCGCGGTGCCGGTGTGCGCCCCGCCGGCGCTGCTGCCTGCCAGAGCGTGTCGGGAGGCTGCGGCCGGCGGCGGGTATTGATTAGTTTTGCAGCGCAAACTGGCAGAGCCTGTTCGGGCGGTGTAATGAAGACGGATGATCCCATCCCCTCTCTGCTGCGCTTTGGGGAGGGGGGTCTTATCAGGCGGGTGCTGGAGAGTTGCTCCATGGCTGCTGCTGCCTCGCGCCTGAACCTCATCTAATTCCCGCCTCGCTCCCCGGTGCTTTCTGATCTCCCTCCTTACGGCTGTTCCCCTTCCCGGGGCCCTGCCCCGCTCCTGCCCGGGCGTGCGGTAAAACACACGTCTGGCCCGTGATGTGGGGCACCGGGGGCCTCCTCGGGGCGGCCAGATCTGGGAACCCTGCGCGTGGGCAGAAAGCCCTGTCCCAGGACCCGTTAAATGACAGTTAAGCGCAGCTCCATGAGGCCGATGGGTTCTTTTCACAGGCTGCTCTGGGCATTTCGGAAAATGGCAGGCAGCGCTTTCTCCGCTGTTGACCAGCATTTGTGAATCCATCTTCACGGTCGCACCAGTCCCAAGCATTCGCATGCCAGAAGGCAGTTCTGTACAGTCATAAAAATGATTTAGAATTGGTCAGGGTTTTAAAAGAAAAAAAAAGGAAGCTCATATATTATTAGGTCTCTATTTCTCTTCTAGCTTTTACCCTTTAGGATTCATGTTTTCAAGCCTTTATCAACCTACATAGTTGGAAATGCTAAAGCATTTTTATAAAAGCACTGAGAATCCTCCAGAATCGAGGGCTGTGTGAAGAAAAAAACATCTACTGCCTGTAGTGCACGAGATATGATCTCGGGCACGGCCAGCGCCCTTTGCAAAGTAACCGTCTTCTACTAAATCTTCAGGAACCTGAGGAGCCTTGTTGCTATCTTCACTCCAAATCCTATTGCTTCACAGATCTGAAGTTCAGGAGGGATCATCCAGTCTGATCCAACGGGGGAGCGTCGCCTGGCAGCTCCCTCATCAAGGGCAGACACTTCTAGTTGAGCTGCAGCAGGTCTCTCAGAAAAATACCCCATCACGGTGTAAAGACTTCCAGGGATGCAGGATTCCCGTGATTAATCGCTGCCTGTCTTTGAAAACTTTGAGCCTGTCCAACGTGTCATGGGGCAGGATGTATGGCGTTCTCATCGATCCCTGCTCACTGTCCAGTCAGGTTCTTCGAGGTGATAAATAAACTCTTGTAAAAATTAAGGAGGAAATTGTCCTTTAGCAAACACATGGCACAATTCCAGCTTCCATGAGTCCACTTGAATACTCATGGCAGAGCGATTATTCTTTTTCTTGGCTCCAGGAGCTAGTTTCGTAAATGGAGCGATCTCCACCGTGGGTGAGCGCGGAGGGCTGACCAGGCTGTTGGGGAGCCAGGCTGGGGGGAGGAAAACCCTGGGGCCCTGTCATTTTGAAGAAGATACATCTAGAAGCAGGGCACCCCAAGTACCCTGCGTGGCTAATATTGGGTGCGAGCATGGTAGTTGCAATGATAAATCTTTTCAAGGTCTGTGGAAAGGCCCTTCTGCTTTTGGGGTGGCATCTGGGGAATGGCCTTTGGGGCCGGTGCGGGGAAGCCCCGAATCGCCCTGTGAAGGTGCAGGGCAACAGCGAGGCAGATGTGGAGGATTTGACCCTCCCCGAGCTACCAGGGAGCCTGTGCTGGGCCGAGAGGAGCGCATCCTCGTGTTCTGCAGACACATTTTCCTCCTGCTCCCAGCCCGGGCACCTCGGTTTAGCATCTGGCAAACTCGCTGCCGCGGGCAGAGCGCGCATCGACGCCGCGGCGGGCCAGGCTGGCAGCTCCTGGGAGCTCGGCCCCGCCAGCAGCCTCTCTTGGTGAGAGCTCGCTCGCAAAGAAAAAATACGGAAGCAAATCTTACATGACACATTTATTTTTGTCGTCTGTTTATTAGCTCAGAGCAAAAGTCCTGCTGCGCTGCATTGTGGGGATTATGCAAATGTGGGACATCAAGACAATTAAAAAAAAAAGCCCAAGTGAGCACAATGTCACAGGCGAGCAGAGGCTCAGAGGCAGCACAGCTCTCCCTCGCTCCTGCACCCTCGCCCGGCGCGGGACACCCAGCGCCAGCCCAGCGCATCGCCTGGTCCAGCACGTCCTCCTCCGGCTCAGAGCTCTCATTGCTCTTGTCCAGACCGCCGGAGGGGCCGGCAGGGTCTCGCCATGGCCCTTCTCCAGCTAAAACCGCTGGTGGACTGGACGGTCGCTGGCACCGGAGCAGGCTCTGGCTCTTTTTATGGGTCTGAAGCCTGGCTAAATCCCCACTGAATCATCCGCTGTCGCGCTGACAGTTCAGGATTTACGAGAGCTAAAGTGAAGGGATAGCAATGAGCCAAAAAAAAAAAAAAAAAAAGTCCCAAATTCGACTTATCTCTGCTTTTGCAAGCCCCAGAGGATGTGTGTCTGCAGAGATAATCCTGGCTGAACCCCTCTGTTCTGAGATAGGATCAAGGGAGAGCTCTGGTTGGGCGCTAAGGAAGCTGGAGTGTGTGTCAGCAGCTGCATCCAGGGGCAGCTGGAGCCCCGGCAGCTCCTGGGAGCAGAAAAATGCTGTTTCCCGAAAGCGTGTGGCAGCGACCGCGCAGAGCGGCATTCGGGGAGACAACGAGAGACACTGAGAACAGCAGGGACACTCGCTCGCGTCCTCACCCTGCTGACCGCGCTCATTAGAGCAGGAATGCTGCCTCCGAATTTCAGCTATTCCAGCTATTTTTAATTTCCCTGCCTGCTGAAAGCACACATTGGTGCACCCGGGTATTTTTTTTTTTTTGCCCTGGTGATTGATACTTCCCCTCCTAGGTCAGGATCTCTTTTGTGTCTGTCTCGAGAAGGAGGGACGAGGACAAAGCGAAAGAGGGAGAAAGGGCGAGCGCGGAGGGCGGGCGGCCTCGTCGCCCGGCGCCGGGCTCTGCCGCGCACGGATGCAGAAGCAGCGCGGATGCGGGAGCGAGCGCTGCCGGCGGGGAGGGCGCGGGAGGCGGCGGATGATTTATGCGCTAACCTCGCGTCGGGGTTGCGGGCTGCCTTCCCCAGCTGGCGCGGGAGGGAGCCGTCCTGGCGTCGCCCCTTCCACCCGCCTCCCGCCCGCCCCGCCGCCGCACACGTCCGTGCGATCCCCGCGCAATTAGGAAGACACCTCTTCGGCTCCGCTCTCGGCGCTGGGCTTTTGTTCCTCCCCGGCTCGGCTGGCAAAGCTCGGCCCCTCTGCGCGGCGGCGTTCGGCGCTCGCTGGGTTGTTAAGTTGCTTTTCATAATCTCTTCCAAAGAATTCCAGTCCCGCTGGAGTCCCGAAATTGAGGCGGCAGGGAGGAGAGAGGAAAAAAAAAAAAGGAGGAAAAAGTAAGACGGCGTTTTTCTCTTTCTTTCTTTGTCTGGAGTCTTGCCTGGCGGAGCTGTGTGTGCGTGCGAGCGAGCCGGGGAAGAGCAGTGCATGCACACATGCACACGCGGTAGGCGATGGGCGTTCGTGAGGAACACAGGCAAAACGCACCCGCACCTGCATTCATCCTCGCGTGTGCGTGTGTGTTAGCTGTGCAGCTCACCCCGTGTCCTTAAACTGCGGATAATGTCCGTGTAGGAGCACATCCAAAGAAATTCAAGCTCCTTATCTGCTTTTTTATTGTACAATTGAAAATGTGTTATGTATCTGTATACGAATATATAGACCTGTATGTATTCACACTGTTGTAGCCATTGTGTGACATTTGCTTGCAATAATTATATTCTTGCTGATATATATGTGATTAGCTGAAAAAAATTAAGTACTCTTTGTTTTAGGCAAGAAAAATCATTGATTGGTCACCAATCATCAATGAACGTTTGTGAAGGTGTATATATATATATTCCTGTGTATTCACATGATTTATCTCGACACACAGTTTATATGCAACACATGCTAATGCACTTAGGTCAGCTGAATTACATATAAGCTCTTTAACTGTTGTATTTCAGTAGGAAGTATGCACTTGTATGAGTAATCCTGCATATGAAATATGTTCATGTGCATATATGGCAATATAAGTTTTTCCTCTAGTTTACTCATGCACCCTGTAAGTAGTGTGGGGATGTTTGTGTATCTGTGTGTGTGCACAAACACTTTTGCATTGTATTTTGTGTGTATAAAATCCGTGCATCAGCCCCTGATTACAGGCACAGAGAAAGATCAAGTCTGCTTCGTTCAGCAGCCTATTTTTCTTTCTCATGAGTGTGAACTGGAGCATTAAGAGCAGAAGATTTGCTAATGATCGTGTCTTGCTGAGTGTGATTAAATCCTGTAAGAAAAAAATGTGTCGGTGTGATAGGAAGAGATCAGCGTTGCGATGAAAAGGCATTTGCGAAATCCTTCCTCCGGCTGGAAACTTGCAGTTCAGACACTAGTGCTGGTATGTGGAAAGCAGAGCGAGGTCCCTGGTCTTGTACAATGAGGTAATCCCGAGCAGAGATAAGGAGTGGTGCATGCACTAACCTGAGCGGAGCAGTGATGGCAGCACAAGGGAAGGAGATGAAGATAGGAATTACCTTGCTTTCAGTGTTGTTTGACTCCTGCCGTTCCTTCATACGTGCTTGGGCACCGAAACGCAGGTGACGGTGGCGGTGGGGTCCTGGGGGCTGACACGGGCTGAGGAAGCCAAGTGGTTCCCAGTGGTTTGTGCGTGGGTTTGGGCACCAAAGGTGAGGCGTGTGCGTGTGTGCGCTCGCCTCCCTGGTCGGCACTAGCCCGTTAAGGAGAAAAGTCATTTTCTCTGCTGGAGGCGTCAGCCCGGGCGCGGAGAGGGGAGGGCGGCCAGGTGGCAGCAGCCTTTGGGCAGGAGGCTGCAGAGCTCTTCCCCGATCTACGGCTGGGACAGCTCTAGGGTGGGAAAGCTCCCCGGCGCGTGGTACCCACCAGCCTGGCGAGAAGCCTGGGCTTCCCCCCCGAGCCCTGTCCCGGTACGGGCGTGGGGCACCTTCACCCCACGCTTTCTGGTCTCCTCGTGGTCACGTCTTCCTCCCAGGTGTGGCCGTGGCTCGTCGATGGAGATGGGGGGGGGGGGGGGACCACCGACGCGCTGCTCGGCAGCGCGTGCCAGGGAAGAAGGATCGCCAAAGCGACACTTTTCTTCTCGTGCTAATAGGTGTCACATTATGTCACGGGTCCCCAGTGGCTTTTCTACAGAACATGACAAATCGTTGGTAGCAGTGAATAACGTGGCCAACAGCAGACGAAACAGAAATATCTCACATCTGCATTGCCTTAGACCTGACGTAGAGGATGCTGAATATTTCATTTGGTGGGAAGACTGGGAAATCCAGTATTAAAACGCAAGATGCTGGTCCCCTTCAGTTAGCGACAAGCTTGGCATCTCCAGAGAGGGAAAACATCTCCCAAGTGGCATCCACCAGTGCCACCCCTGCGTGGAGCTGGGGCGAAGTTGCCACCACCGTCCACCACGGAGCACCTCTGTCTCCGTGGGCTCCTCCGAGCCACCCCTTGGGCCGAGCAGACCTGCCGCTTCCTGCTGCTGTTGTGGGCTTGAAAAGCCAAGGAGAGGCTGTGATTCCCTGTGCAGAGATTTAATTTCAGGCGTGTGCCGCCCTGAGGGTTTCACGAGGAGGCTCTGATGCTTTCCAAACCCTCTTTCACTCAAGTAGCGCAAGACCTGCCTCTGGGAATCGTTGCCACTGGTCGCAGCACGGAGGCTAGTCTGGGTTTGCCCCGGTGCACATTTTGCAGCTCTTCCCCGGTTCCTGCTCACACGGTGCACTGCCCTTAAACCCTGCCCGTTACACAGAGCTGCAGGTGAAGGCAGAGGACAACCCATGAGCCAGGTCCGTCCTAACCTCTGCTCTCAGGGAGCCCGGCAGAGCTTCCCTTTCCGCTCTGGACCGCTGATCTCCAGGCAGTCTGCGGCCTCGCACAACCCAGCTCTGAGAGCCGCCACGATGCAGATGTCCAGGAGTCGGTAACCGGGGTGCTATAGCCCCGCGTTTCACAGGTGGGGGTTAGCAACCGGGAGAGACATCAGATCTTTGGAGGCCAGCTGCTTTGGCGGGCTCTGTCCTCTTCCTTCGGCAGGAAAACGGCAAGGTCCAGGCCCACGCGAAGGCACGGACGGAAATGCTGAACCTTCCCCTCTCCGCAGCAGCGAATGCCGTGCAGCACTGCAGTTCTGCTTACTAGAGAAATAGTCGCTGTGGGCCAAGTCAAACCCGCAAATGCAGTCGCTCCCAGGCCTCAGGGGCATTGCTCTTCTTTGGTGGGACCTGGCAGTGACAGCCGGGCTGCTCTCCGGGCTCCGTGAGGGCACTGCGCGGCAAAGCGATGGGAGATGGGGACGCGAGTGCCTGGCAGCAAGGGCATCTGCCTGGATGAAATCCGTCCTGTCCCATTTTGATCCGAATCACCCCAGCTCCAGCTCCGGGGAGGCAGGGAGCAAACCGCCGGGCAGCTGGAGCCTCGCGCAGGTTGCAGCGTGTCTCGCTCACGCCGGGGCGAAGCCGGCTGTGCCAGCGAGGAAGCGGAGCGGCGGTGCAAACCGCAGCCCAGCAGCAGCCGGCCCTGGGGCGGCTTTGCAGGGGCTGCTGGAGCCTGCGGGCGCGACAGCGAAGCCGCATGGAAAAGGGCTCTGGGCTCTGGTTTGAGCTGGGCAGGGGAGGGACTGGGTTTGCATCTGGGTTCAGGTGTCGAGCAGGGAAGGAAACACAGGATTTTCCCCTTTCCCCCAAAGGCAGCGCGGGCTCCCCGGACGACGCCATCCGTCAGCCTTGCCCAGGCAGCAGAAGGCTCGTCTGGGCGGGGGCCAAGGTCCCGGTGGCACGCGGAGATGGCTCCTTGCCTTCCTTCTCCTCCCAGCGCCCTGGAGGGATGGAGACGCTGGCAGCGGAGGCCGGAAAGTGTTCATCTTCGTCTTCCTCCCTCGGGGCGCTGCCTCTCGTCGGCAGCACCGTGGTCCCGGCCTTGGAAGGACCGTTTCCCACCAGCGCCGCGTGCTGCTCCTGCAGATCCAGGCGGATTCCCCCCGGGCGCTGCGGCATCTCCTGCCTCGCAGGCCAGCCTTAATTACAGCTGGGGCTGCGGGAGCTGAGATATCCGTGGCCGGGAACGTGCTAAAAGGCCCGGGAGGATCTCGTTAGCGAGCGACTTACCTGGGTTCCCCAGCCGCGCTTGCCCTCTCTTAAAGGGCTGTGCAGCAAATCGGTGGCTGGTTTGTGGGAACGGATTTGGGTCGTTCTGCGGGCGTACCTGCAAAATTAGGGCTGTTTTGGCTGGTGCCGGGCCCGTGGGTCTCCTGCGGTTGCCGGAGCCTCCTCCGAAGGCGCCGGTGCTGCCTGGTGCCTCGCGCTCGCGCTCGCGGCCGCTGCGTTGCACGGGCGGTGCTGCTGGGGCCGTTGGACGCGGCTCTCGAGCGTGGCTCGGGGAGGGAGCTGAAGGCAGCTTGCTCCGTCGCTGGGCTCCCGCTTCGGAGGGCGACCGGGAGCCGCGTCTGCGCTTGCGTCCCCGAACGCGCCTGCACGGATGCCCGGTGTGATTCGGGTGTCGCCAGACTTACCTGGCCTTCCTCCCTATCGCCGCGGGAGTCAGGAGGTTGGGGGGTTTGTAGAGTATTCGGAGAAGTTTGGGGTTTTATCGGTTTTCTTAAAGCAGCCCTGCATACGAGGTCGGGGATGACGGAGCCGGGTGCACGCCGTGGGTAGCCCCAGTATCGCCCCAGCCGTGGCGGCTTAGCTGGGCAGGCGCTGAGACAACAAGTGCGTCCGAGCTCCTCCGTCCCCGGGCGGGCGTTTCTGCAAACCCGAAACGTCCAAGCGCGACGGCTCGGAGGAGGACGCAGCAACGCACGCTGCAAGCTGGGAAATGACATTGTTGCAATGACAAATATTCTCCAAATACCCAATTTGCCTTATAAACGTGATTAGTAGATCTAATCTTGCCGTGCTGGAGCCAGTTGTCGAGATAGCTCGAAAATGGATCGTTGCCCAACTCGCTGACTTCAGCTGCTCCCCCGGGTTAGGAGAGTTAATGTTTAAAAACCAAGCAAGGGTTTGGAGCAGCGCCCTGCCCGGGGGCCCGGGCCAGCCTCCGGCTGGGGAGGCCGGTTGCACCGTGGTGGGTCCAGGGGGTTCGGACCACGGTGGGAAATGAAGTCCTCCTCTCGGTGAACGCGGCTCGGCTGATGTCTCTTCCCGAGCACCTCCCCGTCCATCCCTCCGTCCCCTCCCAGCGCGCTGCCCCGCAGGGGAGCTCCGGGACGCGGCGAGGAGGGGAAGCAGCACCGAAGGCCCCCGGCTGCCGGGAAGGCTGCTTTTGTGCCGTTTCCTCCCGGTTTGGGTACTTCATGCAGGCACCCGGGGCCGGATTCCTCCAAGGTGATGCACGCACGTGGCTCTCCGGGCGCCAGCGGGAGCAGCCGGCACAGGCGTTTCGGGAAAGCAGCTGGCAGGGCGGGAGAATAGGATTTCACTCAAGTGCCTCGCAGCCCCGGGCTGTCGCAGCATCCCTGCGTCTCCCGGGACAGGACGGGATGGGAGAGGATGGTACAGGGGAGGCCCAGGCCCCCTCGGCTCCTCGGGAGCGAGGCAGCGAGCTTGCTCAAGGCAGCAAAGCACTTTTTAAGACACCCCTCTAAGTAAGCGGAGCTGCTGAGGTGCATTTGGTGCCTTTTCCCAGGATTTTTGGGGGGTCCCACGGGGCCGTGATTTCAGACCCGATGGTAGCACTCCCGCCGGGATCGGTTTGCAGGAGCAGCCGTGGGATTTGCAGGAGCGGCTGTGGGGTTTGCAGGAGCAGCCGTGGGGTTTGCAGGAGCGGCCGTGGGGCCGCAGGGAGCTGGGGTGCTGCCCACCTGCGCCGAGGGACTTAGCCCAGCTCCCAGCCAGCTGCGCCCGGGACCTCGTCGGCGAGAGCCACCAAAGCGCTGGCTCCTGCCCGTGTCCCCCACCCTGCCGACCCCCCCGCCTCCGAAAAGCAGCGCCGGGGACGAGCTGCACGGGGCAGCGCTCGGCCCCGGCGTGGGGAGCGGAGGCAGCAGACGGGGCTCGGGGACGGACGGGGCCCGGCGGCCCCCGGTACCCGGCCCGGGGTGCGGGGAGGGGGGCAGCTCTCCCCCCGTCCCGCGCTGGCAGCGACACCGGAGCAGCAGGACATGAGTAATACACATCCCAC
Source organism: Dromaius novaehollandiae (assembly GCF_036370855.1). NCBI lineage: Eukaryota > Metazoa > Chordata > Aves > Casuariiformes > Dromaiidae > Dromaius > Dromaius novaehollandiae. Next base: position 5,168,031 of record NC_088124.1, on the reverse strand, counting down.
TGGGGGAGTGAGATCAAAGGCAGTGAAGTAGATACAAGAGGTTTCTGCTTCACAGACCAGAGAGGCTGCCGTTCAATAGCGCCTTTGTTACCGGCTCCGCGGAGCCGGCGACGGAGAAATACCTGACCCCCCGCGCCCGCCCCTCCGCCGCGGCCCCTCGGCGCACAACCAGCCCAAGCACGCGCCCGGCCGCGGGGCTCGCCGGGGGCCGCGGGGCGGGGAGCAGCGGGCCACGCCGCGGGGCTGGTCCGGCGCGGAAGATGCCGCCGCGCCGCAGGTGAGGAGCCGGGGCCGGGGGCTGCCTCGCCCGGGGGGCTGCCGGCTGGGCGCCCGCGGCTGCAGCCTCCTTGGACGGGTGTCGGGCGCCAGAGCAGAGCCGCGGGGCCCTTTCCCGGGAGCCCTTCGGCGGGGTTGCCCTCCGGCCTCCGACGCGGGAGGCTCCCGGGAAATGGGGGCTCCCCCCCTCGCGCATCCCTCTGCCCGGCTCCAGGCTCCGGCAGCTCCCGGGCGCGGACCATGTGTGGAAGGTGCAGCACACGGAGCCCTTTTCCTCCTGCCGTTGCGGTACGGTGGTTAAAGGGAAGAGGAGCGGGGAACTGCCATTTCAGGCTCCCCGTGCGCTTCGGAAGTTCGCTTTACGGGTCAAAGCCATGTGCTGCTATTGCAAACCGCAGGGTGCAAAACCCCCCCTGCTCCGGAGCCGGGCTGCCGTGCGGCTGCAGAGACATTGCAATCCCTGAGGATCCTCGCCAGGGCAACGGGAAAGGGAATTTCCTCGCCTCGGTAGCGGAGCCGACCTCAGCAGCTCCCCGCGCTTAGCGGCCGAAGGAGCAGGAGCCCCGGCGGGGGGGGGATAGAGGCAGAGGGCGGCCGGTTCCCGGCACAACCTGGGCAGCTTTTTATTATTTTTTTTCCTCCTTTCCCTTTTCTTTCCCCCGAGACCGCCGGCTTTTCCTCGGCAAGCCCTCCGCTGCGGCCTATGGCTTTTTATTCCTATGTGATTGCTTTTCCGAACTCATGTAGGGCGAAAAGCCATGGGCTGCCCGGAGGAGGGACTCCGCCAGCCGGGCACCTCCGCGCGTCCCAGCACCTCCCATCCCACGCGAATCACCCGCGTTCGTGTGTTAGCGAGCGGCGAGGGAAGGGGGCACCGAAGCCGGGCCGGGGGGGTCAGCAAGGCGGCGGGGCCCGGGGCGCCCTCCTCCCCTCCCAGCACCGGTGCCGCCGGCCTTTCCCCGGAGCCGGCTCTCCTCCCGCCGCTCGGAGCATCCCCACGCGCAGCCCTCGCCCCCGGCGCCGTTTCCCCGCGGGCGGCAGCGGCTCCCGGCAGCCCCCTCCGCCGCGGCGCTCCCGCTCCCGCGGGGCCCATCCAGCGTCCCGGATTCGCGCTTTTTTGCACCGACGTCCCCCAGCCTGGAAACCGGCGCGAGACGCTGCCGGCGAGTTGCAGGCTTCGGGGCCGAGCAGAGGAAGCAAGTGGAAGCAAGTGGAAGCAAGTGATTTTGCTGTTGTTCTTCTTTTCCCTCCTCGTTTCCGGAGCATTGAGTCGTCAGGTGTCAGGCTCTGGGGTTTATCTCACCGGCCTGGAATGCACCTCCGAAAATCAGGGTCATTCAGAGGAGCGAGAGCCGAGACTCGGCTGCGATCCCACGACTCGAGGGGGTGCGGAAGGAGGAAAATTGTGAAATCCCACGAGTTTCCACAACGAACGCGTGAGCTGGCGCAGAAACCCCCCAAACTAAACTCCACCAGTCGAAATGAAAGGAGCTCAGCCAACCTCACCGAGCTGTTTTAATTATTTTTTAATGAGGATTCGCTCATTCAGAAAATCCCCCGCCGCTGAGGCACCCCGCACCGCCTGGGCCCCGCGGCACCCTCGGCCGCCGAGCGCCCTCGCCGCCGGGAAAACGCTGCTCCCAGCGCGACCAGGACGCCAAGCGACTCAAATCCCAGTGCTCCCAAGGGGGTGGGAAAATCCCCGCCCGGAGCCTCCCTCTCTGCCGGTACCGCCGGGCCGAGCCCTGCGGGGGAGCAGCGGGATTCCCTGTCCCAACCCGCGGGATGAGGATGGGGATGGGGATGAGGATGGGGATGGGGATGGGGATGGGGATGGGGATGGGGATGAGGATGAGGATGGGGATGAGGATGGGGATGAGGATGGGGATGGGGATGAGGATGGGGATGGGGATGGGGATGGGGATGGGGATGGGGATGAGGATGAGGATGAGGATGAGGATGAGGATGGGGATGGGGATGGGGATGGGGATGGGGATGAGGATGAGGATGGGGATGGGGATGAGGGTGGGGATGGGGATGAGGATGGGGATGAGGATGAGGATGGGGATGGGGATGGGGATGGGGATGGGGATGAGGATGAGGATGGGGATGGGGATGAGGGTGGGGATGGGGATGGGGATGGGGATGAGGATGAGGATGGGGATGAGGACGAGGATGGGGATGGGGATGGGGATGGGGATGGGGATGAGGGTGGGGATGGGAGGATGGAGGCGCCGGGTGCAGACAGAGCTGGGATGGAGCAGCCTGGATTTTGGGGGCTTTGGCTGCTTGTTTGGGTCCCCCGAAACCTGAGCGCTGCCTCAGCGGCCTCCCTGGGGATCGACCCCCGCCTGCCGACGCGGTGCTATCGTTAGCGTTTACCCAGCGTTTGCACCCCTGTCATGCCAAACGCTCCGAAATGCGGCTTTTTTTGTCTGAAACATGGATGGAGAAACAAGTGCCGATGCACCTGCCTGCGGCCTGGCCTCCTCTCGCAGCGACCAGTAAAACCCAGCTAGGAGAAAGCATTTCTGGCCTCAGGCAGGACCCGGGCAGGTTTTTAGGGAGTCCAGCTGCTGCTGATCCCCCCGAAGGCCAGGTCACCCCCTTGGCCGGGCCAACGCGGCGCCGAGCTCTGGGCAGACCTGGGTCCGGCAAGGGGCTCCGGCTCGGACGACGGGCGAGGAGGGACCGTGGGGACTGGCTGCGTGTCACCGACTCAGCTGCGATCCCGGGGGAGGATTATGGACATGCCGGCGGTGCCACCAAGCACCTTCCTCCTCCCACCCGCTCGGAAACGGGTTATTTAGTGACCGGCCGGGCCACCGGGGCTGAGTCAGCCCCCGGCTACCGAACACCCGTCTGAAATTTATTGCTCCTATTAATTACAGCCATTAGCTGCAGCCAGTGCGGTGTTTGTAATGAGGGCCCTGGCGGCGCGGCCCCCCCGCAGCAAATGGGCTGGGGGGATCGGTGGGGTCAGCGAGCTTCGCAGAGCGGTGGTTTAATTAGCGGCTCTCTGCAAACGCGCATCCCGCAGCAGCCGCCCTCCCGCCGGCACGGCTCCCTTCCCGGGGGCTTCGTCCCGCTGGGAGCTGCTTTGGGGCTGTTCCTGCCTCCGGTCCGGGCGCGAGGGGCGCGGGAGCCCCGCGAGAAGCCGGGTTTGGTTTGGCGGCTGCCGGATCCCCTGTCGTTTCCGAGGAATTGTGGCTGTAGAGGCAGAGCAGCTACCGCGGAAGGCAAAGGCAATGAAATTTCTGGGAACTTTTCTACATTTCATTACAAATGATTTAATTCTATTCAGTTCCCTGCAAAAAAAAGGGACCGATTTCCATTGCAAATGACCCCGTTTCCCAGGGAGAATCGACGCGCTGGCGGCGGAAGGCAGCCTGGAAATCCAGACTTTAAAACACAAAACTTGATGGCAATTTTTTCCTCCAATGACGTAGTTAAAAGTTAAATCAATTGTCTTTCTGGGAACAAGGAAAGTTGGTACAGAATAAAGTGAGAAGAGCTGGGGCCGGCAGGGTGGGGGGCCCTCGGCCGGGCACATGGCTGCGGGGCAGGTCCCCCTCGCCGGCGGGACTCGCCGGGATGCTGGAAAGGGCTCTGGAAAGGCCCCGGCCGGCTGCCTCGGAGACGCTGCCGGGCTCGGGAAGCAGCGCGGTGCGAGCGGGGCGCTGGCTGCAGAAGCTCCCGATTCATCACCGCGACAGCGATGAATGCAGCCCTGGGGGATGCGGTTGACTCGAACGAATCCTCCGGCTTTGCATTTTTAATGCTCCTCGCGTTTGCTCTGCTGCAGCGGACTTTCATCCGAGGGATCCTCTCCCTCGGCGTGGGGCCGCGGAGCGTGCCCAGCCCCTGCAACCCGCCAGCACCGCCCCCGCCAGCTCCTTTAATTAATTCTGAATTATTCCTTGCTCCTTTTTGCACCTTTCCGGGGGAGCGGGTGGCACAGGGGGGCCATTGAGGGGAGCGGAGCCGGAGGGGACGGGAGCAGCCCCAGCGCCCGCTGTGCAGCCCCGTCCCGGGCCCGGCCGCAGAGGGACTCGCGCTGCCTCCGCTCCCCGCGGCAGGACGGCAGCGTGGCCCCGGCGCGGAGGCCGGCCCGGCTGCGAAGCAAAGCGCGACGCCCGGGCGCTGCTGCCGCTCGCTCGCAGCGCAGCGCTGCCTTTCCCGGCGCGAGGTTGGAGCTGCTCGTCCGCAAGCTGTAGAAACGCTGAAAGTTAAAGCAGGGAGAAGAGTGAAAGTTTCCTGTTTCTGTGAATATTTGTTGTTTTTTCGGAAAAGAAAACAAACAGGCTTTAATCTGCGGAATTGCCTCTTGCAGCCTCCGGCGGCGCCTCGCCTGCTCCGGGCGATGCCCCAGTTCACCTTCGCCTGCTTCTGCGGCCTCCACGGCTTCTGCAACATGCGGAGGAAGAAGGAGGAGCGCGGCGCCGAGCAGGAGACGGCCGTGTGAGCCGTGACGGCCGGATCCGGCCCCTTCCCTCGCCCCGGCGCGATGACTTTCGCCGCGGCGGCGCCGGGGGATGCTGCAGATGGCCCGGGGGGGCTCTGCCGGCTCAGCCAGCTCCCAAGGACTGGGCGGAAAAGCCCCGGGGGCGGCGTGGCTGGGGGGGCCCCGCTGCTGGGGGGCGCGGGCTGGGCGCCCACTCGCCGTGCCCTCGGTGGGGACCGCGCTGGGCGCAGGTGTGTGCGGCGGGGGGAGCGGGGCAGCGGCGCGGGGGACCGTCACGGCAGCCCCACTCGGCCAGGCGTCACCGGGGCTGAAATACTGAATACGCACACCTGGACCTGCTGTGCGCACACCCCGTGCACAACCAGCGCGCACACCCCCTGCACCAGTGCACCACCGGTGCACAACCAGCACACACACCCTATGCACAACCACTGCACAACCAGTGCACCACCGGTGCACAAGCAGGGCGCACACCCCATGCACAACCAGCACACAATCAGTGCGCACACCCCGTGCACCATGCACACCCCGTGCACAACCAGTGTGCACACCCCATGCACCATGCACAACCAGTTCAGAACCAGCACACGCACCCCGTGCACCATGCACACCCCGTGCACAACCAGCACGCACACCCCGCGCACACGCTGTGCGCACGCAGGGCACGCACGGTACACGCATCGCGGACACCCCGCGCCGTGGATGTGTCCGGCGGCTCCGTGCCTGCGGGGTTGCCCCGTGCCTGCACTACCCCGTCTCCAGCGAGGAGTCCCCGAGTCCGGCATTCAGTGGCTGTAGCATGTAAAATTGCGACAGGCAGACCGGCACCCCCACCCTTTCCCTCCACGTCGGAAAACGCAGTAAATTCACCGCGTGCAGGATGAACGTCCAAGCGTCCAGGCTACCGCTGCTTTCAGAGAGCTCCACGGCCCTGCGGACGGGGCCTCCCGAGCAGAGCGGCCTGCTCCCGCGCTGCCCTCGGCTCCTGGTGCTTTTCCGTCCCCCCGTCGCTGAGAGCGGGCGCCTGGGAAGCCGCCGGCGCTTGCGGAGCGCAGACTCTCCCCCCGCTCGCACGGTCCCGGCGTCTTTACGGACGAGGATTTTGCCCACAGACCGCAATTCCCGTGCCCTGGCGGGGAGCGCGGGCCCCTCGGCTGCCCCGGGTGTCCCTCCAAGGCGCCGTCGCGTTGTTCTGCACAGCCGCCCCGCGACGCGGGGGCCACGCAGGGGCCACGCCACGGACGGGGACTCGTCGCCGCTCGCACGCCCGTCGCACGCGCGAAGAGGCGGCTTCGGGGACCTCTGTGCCCGACGGCTCCGCAGAAGCAGCGACTGCGGGAGGCGAGCGCGGGTGGGACCCGGCGCCCCAGCAACACCGCTCGACACGGGACCTGCCGCCCGGCCTCTCCCGGCCCAGCAGCCACAGACACCAGCGGTTTTTATCCCGTTTTCCCGACGCCGGCACGCGGCTCGGCTCCGTGCACCGGCAGAGCGCGGCCCCCGCCTCCCGCGGCGTTTCTGAGGGTTTTAGGCCGCACGCTTTCGAGTACGGCTTTTGCGGCCGCCGGGGGATCGGGGCGTTTTCGGTACCCGACGAGCCTCGTCCTGCTCGGCGCTGGCTCCCGCGCTGCAAGCCGGCCGCGGTTCCAGATCGGAGCAGTGGGAGTAAGGACGTAAAATAAAAAATAAAATACGCCACCCCCCAGCGACTCCTTTCATGTCCGGGGTACCAGCGATGCTCGCGGCCGAAGGCTTCTGAAGAGGGATGGAAAAAAACACATTCATCTGAGCAGTTCCTGGGCCTGGGACTGCACTGCCACCGAGCACTGGTTAGACACACCCCAACGGCCCAGGGGCGCGGGAGGAGGCGGGTTGGGGTGTGATGGGATTTGGGTGAAGGGTTTTTGCCCTGAGCCGGCCTGGCCCCGGCAGCCTCTGCTCTTCAGCGAGCTCCCCCGTGGTCTTTGCTGCTCCTTCAGAGCAAGCCAGCGCCTGACTTCAAAGCTGGACTGTAATCCTGAGGTAACCGCAGGTATAAACAAAGGCCACAATTGTAAGAGCAATCACGATTATGCATGCTAACAGATACAAATTGAAATTAGGGCCATAGGAGAATGACGAATTGTAAAACATATTACAGTGTAACGGCGAAATACGTCCTGCTTTTTCCCTGCCTTCTGCCGGCTCCACTCGAGCTGAGAACGGCAAGGTGGCCCAACTCAGTGCATGTAACAGAGCTCTCTCTTTGGGGGCTGGGCCCCTTTAAATCCGGGAGTGACGAGGCTGGGCCAGTCCAGCGAGCTGGGGGGGGGTCGGTCCCGCGGGGGGGAGGTGGCAGGTGGTCCCTGCCCGGCGGCGCGGGGCAAGCGGCGCGCACCCCCCTCCCGGACGTGGTACGGCCCACGGGGGGCGGGGCCAGTTGAGGCGGGCGGGCGGCTTGAAAGCCGTTGGGGCCGTTCGGCGGGCGGGTGTGAGGGGGCCGGGGCCGGGGCCGGGGCCGGGGCCGGGGCCGGGGCCGGGGCCGGGGCCGGGGCCGGGGCCGGGGCCGGGGCCGGGGCCGGGGCCGGGGCCGGGGCCGGGGCCGGGGCCGGGGCCGGGGCCGGGGCCGGGGCCGGGGCCGGGGCCGGGGCCGTTGGCGGCGAGCGGGCGATCCGCTGGGCGGGCGCGCGCATGCGCGGGGCGGCGCGCAGGCTCTTGGCGGCTGGCTGGGGCTGCGGTTGCGGAGACCTCGTGGCGCAACGGTAGCGCGTCTGACTCCAGATCAGAAGGCTGCGTGTTCGAATCACGTCGGGGTCACGGCTTCCCCCTGTGGGGGTTCATTTTACGCCCTGCGGCGTCCGGGCAGAGCTGGGGGTCCCCGGGGGGTTTTGGGGTGAAGGGGGGCTGCCTTACACCCTGGGGAAAGGGGTGCTGCTGAGCAGTGGTGAGGGAAGAGCTGCCCCGCCTTGTCCCTTCTCCTGCCTTTTGCTTTTGCCTTAGGTGTCCTGGGGTGCTCGCAGTGTCTCTGGAAGTCACAGCCCCCAGCCCCATCTCTGCAGATGCTCAGCCACAGCTTGAGAGCGCTCCTAAGACTGAAGCATCCTGCTAACATGGCCTAACGCTGCGGTTGTTCACAGCTGCAGGGAAACATGAGCTGCTTAGAGCAAGTAAGTGCGTGCAACCAGATTAAAAATCGCATGGAGGAGGGTGGAGGTGAAAGGAAATTGCTTCCTGCAGCTGCACCAAGGGTTGCACTGAGAAACTCCCCGAGGCTGAGTCCTGGTGAGGTTTTTTCCTCCTGTGCCTGGCGCTCGCTGTGCTAGCGGAGCTTGTGGGTCTGATGGAGCATCCCGGGGTTAACAGCACGGACGTGGGTTGCTGGTGGAGGAGGGCACGCTTGCAGATTGGCAGCTTCTCAAAGTCTCGGTGACTTTATCTGGGTTGGGACTGGTATAGCATCCTTCTACGGAAGTCTAAACTTGAGGACAGATAGGAACTGGGAATTGAGCCGGTTAAAAGCTCGAGGTGGATTCAAGAGGGCGTCCCTGCCCCGGAGGTCCTTTGCCAGGTTGTGGAGCTGTTAAAGTGTGTCCTGTTGTGTGGAGAGGAGATTAGCTATAGAAAATAACTCTGCAGTTACTGGGGACAAACAGTAAAAATGACTAGGTTCTGCTGTTGGGGGCACAAGTAAAAAAAAAAAAAACTATGGAAGAGGAAACTATTTCACTATGAAGTTTTTTTAACTGTAGGTGCTACCCTCAAGGACAGAGGAAAACAACATTGGAGTAAACTCTTCCAAGCTGCTAGAGTTCAGCTGCTTCCGATGCCATTGGAGAGTATCCAGTCTTCTCAAAATACGGATCATAGACACATAGGACCTCCAAGTGCCGGGGCACGGGGACAGGGAGGTAGTTGTGGGGATCCTGGAGGACCGAGCCCCCAGTAGCTGGAGCACAGCGAGGCAGTCCTGTGCGCTGATGCATGTTTCCTGTGACGTTATGTGCAACAAGCTGTGTGTGGTGGGGTTTTTTGTTTGTTTTTAATCAAAGAACTGAAGGCAGTAGTTGAGCTAGACTAGTTTTTAGATTAAAGATAACATGATGTCCCTTAGGTAACTTTTTTCTTGACTTTGCTATGGTGGGATTATGCCAGCTGTAGCTTTGAAGAACTTTATTTTAAACTATTTTAGATTTGGAGCAAACAGTAAAAGCAAAGTCTAATTTATAGGATAAATAAAGCTTCTAAGTAGTCATTAACGCTAACTGCTTTAACCTGTTGAGAATATGATGGGGTTTTTTACACCTGAGTTGCTTTAGTCTTGATCTCTTTTTCACTGAATGGCTGCTTCTGTCTTGACTAGATTTTCCACAGGATTTCATTGCTTTATAATAGCATGTACAATGATGCTTTGGGCTTCTCTTTTCACAAACATCATCCTTATTTTAAAAAAATAGTACCAGACTAAAATAAACAGAAACTGAGTTTTTTATTTATTGCCCTGCACTATCTTCACTGATAGGATTTTAACTGAGAGAATGTTTGGGTGAAAAAGTCTTATATCTGAAAGCATTTGTCCACAGCAATGTGCTCTCTGAAATAAGCTGTATTAAAGCTATTCAGATGATGACTGCAAGGTATGTTTAACACTCCATAGGTTTGAATAAACACAAATCATGTGTTTGCTGTATGCTACTGATTAAAATGTGTGTGTAATTGGTTTGGGATTTAACTGTGGTATGGGAAGTGCTTAAAGCAAGCTAATGTATCCCCTTAAAAGGATAAATTAATAGAACTTGAATATTCATCTTATGTCTCTTTAAAGTTCTGTTGCTATTCAATAGTTGGGGCTTTTAGCAAAATGAGTTTCGGATCACTGTTAAATGTGTCTTCACCTTTGCTGGGACAGCTATTTTGTTTAAAGATCTTCATAGATGAAGTGCGTATATAGTCTTAGTTTTCTTTGCATTTAATTAGATAGAATTTCCTGAGGAAGATGTGATTTTAGGATTTCATGATTAACACTTTTATTCTAAATAAATAGCAAATGTGATACCAAGATACCTGTGTCCTGTTCACTTATTTCTCATACTTCCTTTTGAAACGGGGAACATCTAAGGGAGCTATGCTTTTGCTTGATATCTGTACTGAAATGTTCGATGCTGATTAAACAGGATGACTTAATGCAAAGGAGAATGAAGGTTATTGAATATCTACTCATTGCTTTGGAAAAAAGTACTTCTTAACTAAAAGGCCTCTTATATGCATGTGGATTTTAATGCCAGCTGCTTAGTAAATGCTTTTTTTTAATCTTTAGAAATATACATCTGGCTGTTTTGAGATGAAAGGACCTCTAATGCATTCTGCAGAAGGTATTTCTTATGTTTTACTCACCAAAAACTGTTCTAATATCAGCTAGCTTCAGTGAGCTTGGTTAGTACAATAGCTGAGGGAATATCAGCACTTGAAAAAAGCTTTCTACTTCCTGCTGCCCTGTCTTTTAGTGTTTAAAATCGAATAGGTACACCATGATTTTCTTCCCAAACCTTCAATCAGTAACGGTATCTGAGAGAATCACAGTACTGACATCTTCCCTCTATAGTGTGTTCTCCAGGGATTGGTCTTATTTCTTAAAGGCTTCAAGCCTTGGGTCTCTTGATCTTTATTTGGGAAAATTTTTCTTATAGTGTAATCAGTCTGAAGGAATTTCTTATTTATAGTCATTCTGTTCCTACTTTACATTCTTATTTCTCTTAACTTTGCCACCTTAATAAATCCTTCTGGTCTCAACTTTTTGATGTTCTTCTGAATGCCCTTGTCTCTTAACCACTGTACAGTGTCCCTCACCTCTTCTTTTTCCACGGTATGTTTCTTTTTTGTCCTTCTGGGGGGAACAAAAAGTATTCTGTTGCTTTTACTTCTTGATATAAACCTTGGACTTTTTCCAGACATTATGGATGTCTTTCAAATTCTGCTTCTATAGAAGCTTACGGATTAGCTTTTCTTTCATACAATGTAAGCAAATGTATCTAAGATGTTACTTTTAACCACAGAGGACACTTAAGACTTTTTTTTTTCAACTTTACTTCCAGCAGAAGGATTTTCTCCAAAGTGACGTTTCTTTTTGATTAGTCAGTAGTGAAGTCACAGTCTGACTTGGCCTCCCGCGGTTACCCTGGAAGCTCGTGATGTCACAGGCTGAGCACTGGAGTTTTATGCTGGGGTAAGGGCTTTTAGGACATCCTCAAAACATCTATTGCTGCTTTCATTAGCAACCAGAGTTTCAGCTGATCATGTGAGGAGGTAAGTGGATTCCTCTGAAATACCAGAATGTGTCATTTTGGGCAATGTCCCCTTCCTCTGAATTTGTGCCAGCACAGCTGAGAGCCATCGTAGCAGAGCTGTGGCAGTGGAGAGTGACTTTCCTTTCTGATTGGGGCAAATTCATCATTGCTTCAAACTGAAATGATCTTTCTAGGGAGTCAACTTTAAGTGATTATGCTTGTAAGGTGAAAGTATGTTGTGGAAGAGTGGCACTAATGGGAGAAAAATCTTATAGAAAATCAAATTTACTGTTATGTAGTTATTTTTTTTAATATCAGAAAAAAGTTTAAATATAGACATTAGGCCTGCGCTGACAGATCTTTAAAAAGAAGTTGAATGGCTTTGCTTGTCTTGTAGTGTCCAGCTATGTTGTAGTGATAGGCCATGTGTTGAAGTTGTTTCATTTTTCTCTTGTCCCAGTTGCTTTGCTCGCTAGTAGAGTGGGGAAAGAATATGGATCCAGAAAAGAGTCTGGAAAGGCATAAAGATCAAATCTGAAGCCTTTTGCCTTAACGGGGAAGCAAATGAAGTGTGGCTTTGGGGAAGGCTTTTGCTCCTTAAAACAGTCTCTGATCTCTGGAGATTTTTTTCTAATTGGGATGGCACATGTTATAATCAAAATCAGGTCACAAGGGACCACTGCATGAAGGAGCAGCTGTTGCATGCAGTCATGCACAATATTTCTGTGGCAGAAATGATTCATTTACTCTGTGTAATATATATGGAAATGTGCTGCAGGAGCATTGATGAAAATATCACATTGTATTCAAACAGCCCAAACAAAGATGATCTTTGATTTGCACATCTCACACGCCTTTTTATTCTTGTGATATGTCAAATGAACGTAGACAATCTAACTTTTATTTCTGGCAGCAGTACTTGACTGTATTTGATCCGTTTGTATACACTTCTCTCAGACTGGCGTGTCTGAATGGGATACCTTTACCACTGAAAGCATAAACTGAATGAAGGCTACTGCCGAGAGGCGTGGGAAAGAAAGCAAAATCCTGCTGCAGAGGCGTTCTAGGTGAACAAATAAAAGAGACGGAATCGAGAGAACAAAGAAAGGGGCAAACCATTTCAGAGGTCTTAAATGCCTCTCAAAATCTGAGCTGAAAGGGACACTCGGTACTTCCCCACATGTGCATATGTATCACTGGCTGGGTAATTTGTGCTAGCCACGTATTTGTACGTGATTCATCCCAGCAGAAACGGTAGGGCAGACCAGCATATTTAAATCCTTTATTTCTGCTTTGGAAAATTTCTCTCGTTTTGTGTAGTTGGTCTTTTATTTAGGCTTAACCATTTGTCCGTTATCCCTATTCATCAATTAAATGCAATTTGTTTCCTGTAATCTGCTCTCTAGCTTTGTATGATAGGACTGAATAGGTAGGTGTTGAAATCTTCCTTGGATGGAATTTTTAGGCATTTAGAAACCATTTCAAGAGTGGCAGGAATCCCAAAGTTTTGTTAATCACTTGTATATTTGATAGACAAATGTGACTTATGAAGCTGACATGCCTTTCACACTGTAATAAATATTTGTGCTGAACTCTTGCTTCAGAGGCTGCACGGGGCGAAGCGATGGCCCAGGTTACGGTTGGCATGCTGATAGAACAACCAGAAGAAAACGTAGATGAACACAACCTCGAGGAACTCGATGCTCAGCGTTTGAGTGACAGCGAACTGCGGGACCAGCTCATCCTGTATGGGCTCGAACCTGGACCAATACTGCGTACGCATCATGTGAACTATGGTTGGATGGGGTTCGTGCAGAAATAAAACTTAACCTAAGGAGTATTAATTTGGTGTGGTTGGGGGGGGGGGGGGGCTGAATGAGAAGGTAAAGGATATTGACCTAATACTGAAAGACTAAAGTGACTCTAAAAATCATCTCCATTAAGGGAAATAGTCAAGTTTTCAGCCATTCTCTTAAATGAGGACTGCTAAATTCTGACCTGGGGTGCCACCACAGCTTTACTAGCACATAAGCATAAATTTGTGTTCTGAATTATCTGTTTTAGCTTCCACAAGGACACTTTATGAAAATAAGCTTCTGCAGTTGATAGATGAAAGCACCCTAGCCTGCTGTGGTAAGCCAGATGAAAGTGGACACCTCGATGAGGGCTCAGAAAATGAAGATCATGAAGAACAAGGTACAATATTAAAATCTCAGAATCTAAAAATAAAAAAAAAGGTACTAGTCTTTACAAAACAACATCTTTGCTTAGTGTTGAGTATTTTTGAGATATATTTTGAAAATCCTCCAGGGACATACTGCACGAGGTCTTTAGGTACCTAAAGATGCAGAATATAAATTGAAATTATTTCTCTTCTTTTTTTTTGGGAGGGGGGGGAGCAGGTACCAGTTTAGTAAAAGTAAGATGTTTTTTCCTTGGGAAATCAAGAATGCCCATGTTATATAATTAATATTAATAGTATCTTTTAATTGAATTGGAATCCTCAACATTTGAAGAGTAACGGTATCTTATTTCTCTCCTATGATCGATCTGTGTTGGAACTGCAAAGCAACTCCCTCTGCAGCGTGTTTAGTCTGTGCCTGCCAGGAATTCCTGAAGCCGCGTGGTTCATGTTGTTCCATCTCTCCCACTCAATAATGTTTATTACAGCAAATCCATGCACTGGCTTTGTTACTTTCCTGTGTCTTCAACTCAAGATACATACTAGAGAAATTCTTAAGAATAATTCTGGTGACCACTGTCCCTCTGGCTAAAACTAATGGGTTTATGATCTGCCTGGGAATTCCTATGGGACTGTCAAGGTGCTTGAAGTAATCTTAGAAGAAAACAGAACTCTCTTTGCTGAAGTAAACAGTATTTTAAACTCAAAAATCCTTTCGGGGAGTTGTGCTGAACGGTTTTCCCCCTCTTTCTCTTTCGTGATGTCCTTTGAAGTTCTCTTGAAAGATGAAGCCGAACTTCCCATTTACTTTACAGACTGTAATGAATATCTAGCTTTGTTTAAGCAATTAGCTTGGTAGGGTGACTTCTGTTGCTGCTTTGAAGGAAAAGAGTTCCAAAATCCTGAGCAGTTTAGACATGTTTTGAAAAAACACTGAGCCAACAGCTGTGCATCGGACTAATCTGACAGTATAGCAGCTGTCATAACAAAAGCAGAGCTGGTTCAAACACAGCTTCTTTGTGTAGTGATTGAAAATGATTTAAAGGAAAAGATTATTTACTGGTTTTACTGTATTAAGCTTTGGGGATGGATAAGTGACTGTTCACTTGTTTTTGGTATGTGATCCCACCAGATGAACAAGGCTCTTAACCACTTCTTTAGCTTAAAGACTTGAATGTGTTTCGACATACAGCTCTGCTTCTTGCTGCTGGCTTTGCTGTTTGTTTCTGGAACCATGTTTTGTAGGTGCCTGCCCGAGTTCTGCTCGGTCGATGGCAATGTGCACACAAACCACATCCGTAACCAAACAGTACTCCAATGAATGCACAAGAGGATAGTTAAGCAATGCAATATGTAAAGATGCCCTGAACTATAGCTCTTTTAAAGTATCAAGTTATGCAACCTGGTACAGATATTTTGAGGGAATTCACTCACTGTAGGGCCCTTGCTTATTTTTTTCCCTTCTCTTATTCAGAGACAAATTCTCAAGTAATCCTTGAAACAAAAGACTTCAAAGTGACAGCATCCTGTGCCTCTGGCTATTGTAAAGTAAGTAATCTGCTAATGCATGAATATTTTATGTATCTGCAGCTAAATGAAGGAAATTGTGAGTTGATATTAACTGATGTTATTTGTATTAGCTGCATGACAAATGCAGCAATTACGTCCAATCAGTTAATTATAGCATGCTTCTGTGGTCTGCCTTCTGCCTTCTTGAGCTTTGTATACTATCAGTTAGCCAGCTAAGGTGTTTAAGAGTATGTCAAGTTTATTTTCTGGGACACCCAAGTAGATGTGGACTTAGCAGTGTATTTAAAATACAACATGGACTCTGCAGTCCTTAGTGTTGCATATATTAAGTAATGACTTGGTATAAAAGGGCTACCACTGCAAAAAATCAGAACCAATAAAACTTAGGATCTATAGCTTCTCATAGTTTCAGTTCTTATATAAAAGTGGACACTGGGTAGTTTAATGCAGTAGTCTTCAGAACACCTCTGTGATGGGAAGTGCTTTTCTCCATGGTTTATGATCGGAGACCTGCTGTGAGGGCCTAAGTAGCTTCTGAGCGTGGAGCTGCAAGTGATTTGCCAAAGGCCACCTAGAGAATCTGCTGTGGCTCAGGAAACTGAGCTGAAAGAACAGCCGTGCTCCACTTTACCTCTTTTGTTACCCCTGAAGTTAGAAGGGAAATCCTGGTGGAAGTAGTTTTCTTCAGCATCTTATTACCCTGGGAAACAACTGGAAGGAGGAGTACGTATTTAACTCAGTTATTCTATCACATCCATACTGGAGAAATATTCTCTCGTTATGCTATCAGAAAATACATTGATCTTTAATAACATAGTGAAAGTCACTAGTGTTTTCTGATTATTTCTTGCTGCTTTCTCTTTTGCTTTATAGCCTTCACACCTGGAAGTGCCTGAACGCCACAAGAAACTTCTGTCACCTAACGCAGATCACAATCTTGTTAAGATAATGGCAGAGGAAAGTATCTGTCCTTGCTACATATCTTGTTATGCCTTTGCACCTAGCATTCCACGAATCTTAGAAGAGAACTTTTACTGGATTTCCATTGCTACCTGTTATCTCATACTTCTGACTCTCCAGCAATGATAAATGCAGGAAGCCAGGTCCATTTGTGGCAACAGAACATTCAACTTGACTGACTTGTACTTTGTCTATTTGGACGACCATACAGCTTTCAATGCATATTTGATATATTCATAAGAATAATTCCTGAAACTGCTAGCTAATGGCAATTAAGTGGCTTCATTGGTGCCACTCTGTAATAGTCCATATTTTATACAAGTGTGCATGCATACACACTGACACACATTTTTTTTAAATATAAAACAAGTAGATAAAGGATAATTAATTAAGGATAAAGTACATAGCTATCAGATGACTACTTAATGATAAAGTAGGAGCTAGAGGATTGCTTTACTCCACACTTATGGAATGCAAATGATTTCAGGCTCTTAGTTACATTTTGTTAAATCAATTTTGTATTGTAACTGTAGGTGTAGACTTGTGACAAGTGGAAGAGTTGCAAGAAAATTCTTATTTTAAATCCATATGAGTAACTGCAATGAATGTGGTTTTTATTGTAAGGCATTCAGTACTTTGTGGCAACTCTCACCATGAGAGGCTTTAATTGTGTACCTCCAACCTGCATTAATGAGTGTCTGTCTTGAAAATGTTAACAGCTAGAACAAATCCTGCCAGAGGATAAGTTGCCAGTACATTGGACGCAGGGACAAAAGAGATCAGGTGGCAGCAGTCCCCATAGCAGTCCTAAGGCTGTTCGCAGGACAAAGGTATTATGGCATTGTTGACTTACAACATTACCTCCCCTGCCCTTCCTGTCACTGCAATCCTCAACCAAGGGTCCCAGCCCAAATGGTGTGATGAGTCACGGAATCTCATTCTGATCTACTAATACAGCATTACAAAAGTGCGTCCTTTGCTCTTTTACTTGATCTTAATTTCAGAAATCTTCTATCTTACCTGAATTTATCTAAGATGTACTTCACAGTGCAGTGAGCCAACGATGAGCAAGGGAACTTGCATACCAGACTTCTGTGACCGTGGCAGGATGTTCCCCGTGGGGCATTTCACTTCCTTCTCACCACAGTCTGGACTAGAAGACAGCCATCTTAAAGAAGATGGCATGCCCTTTTGAAGAAAATACGTAGGAGAAACTTTTTGATATAGTTATAGAATAAATTCCACTTGGCACTTAGAAGTCAGCAAGGGATCATCTTGAAGCAGAAGATTCTGAAAAAGCAATATTAATTTTTTTAGGTAATCTTTTGCCCAGACACTTTTATAAAATTGTGAACCATAAGTAATTTGTTGGAGCGCAGTTTTGGTTTGGGCTTCAACCCTGGAAACGGACCCTGTTGAATAATGTTAAGTGTGATGGCTAAGTCTTTGCATGGCGTGGCCATCGGTCTCTTTAGCACAAGACTTTTTGTCTCTGTGGCACCCAGCATAACGGGACTCCAGTCCTGAGGGAGGCCCTTGAGCATTAATGTAACAGGAATGTTGATTATAGCACTATTTTTCTTGCATACAAATGAGCTTGTTGAGCTGCCGTGATTAGATGATGTGTTTGGAGATGAAGTACTGTATATCATGCATTACTTGCTAAAATAAATCTATTTAAAGTAGTATTTTTTTTTTTCCACTAGGGTAAGAAAGCGGTAGTCAAGAGTGCAGTGAGATACTGAACATCAATTACTATTTCAAGGGCGTCCATGTTAGACAAAGCAGGCTATAGGCAGCCAACCTTTATTTTAATCTAATTTCTTGGTGGTTTTAAGTGCTTCACAAAGGTGTGGGGTTTTCTGTTGTTGTTGTTTTGTTCTATCTGCAGAACAATCCACTTTAAATGAGATTATTTCAAGGCAGCTTCCATTCACTGACTTGTTTCTCATCAAGAAACAATGTGGTGTTTCTTTCTTCTGGAGCACCATTCCTATTAGGCTCCTGCAATCGCTGACGTGCATTTAGTTTCTCGTTAGTCTTGTTCTGATAATTTCAGGATTGCAAACAGAAGCATCTTCCCCTTGAAATTAAGGTGACCTTGTTCTTTTAGTCGTCTGCAGCTTGTTTGGTAGCTTTGCTTGCTAGAAATGAAAAAGTTTTGCCTTAAGCCTGTTAAATCTCTCGCTGTGAACTTTATTCCCTGTTCAGACAGGTGAAGCATCTAGTGATGGAACTGACAAAGATGACACAGATGAGACATGGTTTCCTGATCCTTGGTCTCCCATAGGAATCAGGTAATGTGTATTTAGCTTGTCTCTTCCTCATGTTGTTGGCCCCTTCTGCTTTGGTTTGTTTTGGCATTTTGGAGAAATTCCCTCATGGTTACCTGCAGAATAACATTTCTGAAAGAACAGAATTTATGGAAGCTCTTGCTTAGAAAAGAGAGCTTTAGCTGAGAAATTTCTGGAGCTAGACAGACAAGGCAGTCTCTGAAGTTGAAGAGTGCCTTAAGTGCAGTGTTTAAGTTTCACCGGAGGTTTTTGTGAGCCCACTACAATACGATCAGAAACAGCAAAGAAACTGTGTTGCATAACTGAATCTGCCCCCCATTCTGCAGCTTCTGCCCTTCTCTGAATCTCAGTGCAAAGGCGACACTTGTGCCGATGTGCCAAGTCATAAGAGCGCTTTTAAGTGCTCAGAAAAACCCTTCGCACAGTGGTGGTGTCTGGCTGAGGGGCACCATTTCAGTACAACCTGTTTGAAGAGCGTGTTAAAGCGAGACACTGACAGCTGGCAAGGAGGCAGGGAGGAAGGACGTCCGCTTCCTTTAACGGACGAACCCCAGGTAGACTGTAAATGCGAGTGGCCTTTTAACAATTTACCACTTAAATACTGAAATCAGAGCTGTCTCCACAGACTCCTTAGGCTTTCAGGTTTCAACTCCCTTTTATGGCTTTGTAAAAAATACATTCCCGTTATCAAGAATTTTGCATAGACAGAAGACTGAACACTGGGAGATCATCTCCTGCTGCTGTTAGAAAAGCATGAAAGTCTCTTTTTAAACTTCTTGCTCGGGAGTACATGAAACAAAAGGGGTCTGACCTGTAGGTTTTGCTTCAGCTAGAGGCCATCCAGAACAGTGTGCCTACTTTGCTAGCAATTCTACAGCAAGAAATAGCAAGCACGTGCCAAATGCCATCTTGCTGATTATTATGAAAGCTCACTGTATCCTAGATGCCCTTCCGTAGGTATAATGTACAGTACAGGAGTTGAGCAACACTACATTATTGCTCTACATGTCATGCACAAAAGGCTACTCCTTGCATTAATTTCAGAAACTTTTGTTTTATAACCAGAGGACTTGCTTTGGCTTTTTTATTCTGTCCTAACTGTGAGATTCCTGTTCCTCACCCAGTGGTAGGTTTCTGTTAGGGCCTGTGTGGTATGTCTTAAAGATAGCAGATGTTGGTTCTGTAGGGTTAACGGTGAAAGTCCCAGGTTATCTGAAACAACATCTTTCTTCTCGTAACCCCATCAGGAAAAGACCAGAGAAGGAGGATGAGCAGTCACCAGCTCAGAAGACTGTGGAAACATTTAAAGTAGAAAAAGAGAAGTTTGTACTGGGAAAAGAGAATTGCAGAGCAAGAGTAGCACAGGAAGAGACCTCTCGAAGTCTGATACCAATGCCTGTAAGGATTGCGATATTTGCCATCTTTGTGTTTGTGCTCTTTGTGTATGTAACTATGGAGACTGACCCAAACAATCCGCTCATAAACTTCATCCTGGGAAGAGGATAAGAGCACTGTCCTGGTGACATGCACAGTGTTTAGTGATGACTACAGAACTGAAGAATGCACTTTTCTTTCCCTGCTACTTATGAACAAGCTCTTCAGGTAGTGAATTAAAAGGCCAGTAGGAGGGGGAAAATACTCTGCAACTTGTCTTTGCTTAGTGTTCATTGTATACAGTAGCTCATAATTCTTGGAAATGTGACTTGTTATACTGTTTTTTTCTTTGCTGAAACCAAGTTCACATGTGGATGCACACTTTGTGTCCCAGCTAGAGAGTTAAGTTCCTCGGAAGGGTTTAGGGTTCTGCATGGTTTGGGGTTTTTCCTCAACTGCCTGTGGCTGGGATCGTTCCATCTTTGAGAACTCCAACTTCTGAGCTTTGGCTATCACATATTTGAGAAACACCAGCTATAAACTGGGGGAAACAAATTGCTTGCCAACCTGGCAAGACAGGCAATGACTCTAGCATAATACAAGCCATGAGGGATCAAGGGAGGATTTACTGCATCACAACTACTGGGAAAAATGTTCTTGCCTCTCCAAGTCTAAAAATCTTACCGAAAAGAGTACAGTGGAAGTGACAACCTCTCAGTAGTGGTCTGCCACCTTTCATCTAAAGGTGACCTGAATTTTCAATGTAATGTTCTCATAAATCAGACACTTAAAAGATTTAAAGGAGTAGTATATTTCATAGGTTGAGATCAAGCTGAGGCCTTTTGGTGTCTTTTCCTTTCATAGCAGAAATGCAGTACTTTGAGCTTGGCATGTAATCTGAAGAAACATACTGAAGCACCCTAAAATTACTGTAGCCATTTGACTTAAAAAAAATTCTTGATGTACTTTGCTGGGAAAGAAAATTTAGTATCCTTAGGTTTGATGCTTTGGTTTAAGAGGAAAATCCTTCCTGTATAAGTCATAACACAGTAAGCTAGTGGTATGATATACTGAGTGGCTTCCTTAATTCTTCTAAGTCATTTTGCTTTATCTTTAAGATGTGTGCACTTTGTAATCTTTACCTCAGATCTTGGATATGGCTTTAACGTGAGATAAGAGGTTACCTCTTTTCTAGGTAGGATAAATGGTAATAAATGGAGAGGGGTTTTGATTCCTATAGCACTCTTGAGGCTGTGGGATTACAAAGAAACTGGCTTACTGCTAAGGTGTGGTGTTAGCCCTGTACTCTCAGACGTTTCCTTCACGAAGCTCATTTTCCAGTTTAGCAAGTGCAATGAAAGCTGGAATGTGCTGTGTTTTTGCATGGTGCTGTGTTCATAGGAAAATAATCTTTTATCTGTCTCAAATTGCTATATGAATATGAGACACTGGGTGCAATTGCTTCAGTGCTAAGTAATTGATATACCATGTTGGTTTTATCTCACAATCTAGGACTTTGCTTATATGCTCCAACTCTATCTGCCCATTCTAGTTTCCTCTGCAGAACCTTGTCTTAAATGATCCAGTAGCTTGGATCGGTAGCTTGGATTTGGTTTTTTAGGGTGGCGGAGGAAGGCTATACAGTCATGCCATTCCTCCTGGCCTGCTGCTGCCTAACAGCCCATCCTAGTGTGAAGTTTAACATCATCTGTGGGAGCCGAGGCTGACTGTCAAGTACGCCTACAGCTGCAGAACACGCTGCCACTGATGAGTGCTCTTACTGCTGCCAGCGGCCCTGGCTGTGGCCTCTCCCTGGTACGTATGTGTTGCCTTCTCTCTCTCCCATTCCCAAAGGTCCCAGGAAATGCTTGTTTGCTTCTAAAAATACTTAATCTTTGTGTTTAGGTAAGGGATAGCTTTGCAAACAGACTGAGTATGGCTAGTGTGGTACAAGAGTTGTTAAGCAACCTAGTTGCTCTCTCTGTATTGAAATGATCCTTGTAGGTCACAGGCTCAGCTTAAAACCTTCTTGTGTACTGGAGTTTAGATGATAGCCTTCCTGGGAAAGCAAGGACAGTACACTGCAGAGAGCTGCTGTGGACAGGTAATTAACATTGACTTCAGAGGCTTGTTCTTATCTGGAAACAAAGTTAATATTGGCTCCTCTCATTTGAACATATTACAGGCTAGTAAGAAATGAAGTGGAATGCCTTCTCCTCGGCATTGACTACTTTATCTGGGGGCCACCATAGGGTACCTGTGTGTATTTGACATTTTGTTTTACTGTCCAGAACTTAGTGAGATATTTTGCTTCATCCTTTCGATTGAGAATGGCAGAGCAGTGGCTCCAGGGATGATGATTTTTGAAAATTTTCTGGCAGTGGACATCGCAAACACTAATCTCCTGCTTTTCAGCATGCTGGGGGTGTGGGCCCTCACGTTGAAGGGCCTGTGCAGTTCTGATCTATTAATGAAATAAACATATTGGTGTTTAACACTGCCTTATTGGCTCTTTTCTTTGATATAAATAGTTAGAGAGCAAAAGGTCCTAATCAGTTCTCTTTAAAAAAGGGGGAGGGGAGAGGGGGAGAACTAGACCAGGCTTACAGACACATTAGCTGTGCAACTCAAGGCACGCTTGGAGAAGAAACTCTTGGTCTAGCTCTGCTTTAGTGCAGGAGGTAGGGGCTTGCTGAGCTCAGGGATGACAGCTCTCCACGGTTTCCTCCTCGTCTGTGGCAAACAGTGTTGATTCCCTGTCACCAAATGACCTTCTTCAAGAAAGCCTGTGCTAAGCTGCAAATGTTGTCAGTACCAGATTTGGGTTAAAGTCTGTCTTTCTCAGCTCAAAATGGGGAGACAGTTTTCTCCACCCACAGACAAGTTCAGTTTGTGCCAAGTCTTTCCTAGCGCAATGGAACGAATACGGCAGCGTAGTGATCTTGCCAGAACAGAATAGGAACGGATCCTTCTTCCCCGGGGAGTGAGCTTAGCACATGTTGTGCTTGTTCATTTTATTGAACGGATCAGCAAAACAAACGTGTAGGTATTGTCAGGCACCAAGAAGGTAAGCTGTGCCCCATTCCTCTACCCTGCCAGTTTGCTATAATCTCGGCCACTAAAAATGATAGCTGCAGAGGGTATTTACTGTGGGGGGAATACCTTTAATGTATGCAGTAACTAAATTTTTTGCTTTCCTGTCTAACATCGGTAGCTAAGATGCAAGATAAGAAAATAAGGATGCAGTGCTGCTCTGTTCTTGCATGCTGCGTACTAAATGGGATCTTGGGAGCTGCACTGGGAACATTTCATCAGTTGGCTCTTTATTAAAGAAAGCTGCCTATGGAAGTAATTAAATGTCTGAGATTAAACTATTTAAAGTATGTGACAAGTCTTCCCCCCTCTGAACTCCTCTGGTAGTGACTCAATCACCGAGTAGCCAGCGATGCCCGTGCGTGTTGCTGGGGTCTGGTTTGTCAAAGCTGCTGCTGCTGCCTGTTGTTCCCGCTGGTTTCGGGGGAAGCCCCGGCTGTCCGGGAGTCCTGCAGGCAGGACGCCTGGGCACGTGCTTGTGCCCCTCCGGGCTGAACGGCCTGCTGCGTGGGCACGCGGGGTTCCAGGCAGTCAGGGCATCCACCTCTCCTCCCCTACAGCGCATACCTGTCACTCGTCTGTTCACTTCATCTCGCCTTCAGTCTGCTCAGTCCGCGTTTGAGATACTTCTCCCATTGGGCTGTAAAAAGGGTGATAGGTTTTGTTTTTCCTCCCAAGGTCAGTGGGTGGTTTTAATGACTAATTGTTAAGAGACAACTGCTAGTGACTGTGCCTCACTTGCTACAGTCCTTGCAAGAGCGTGTACAAACCCCTCACTTGTTCAGGCAAGAGCAAAACTTGGGCTGTCTGTGTGTTTTTTAGAAGCCAGAGTAATAGTTCAGCACTGAGTGAAATGATGGGGCCAACCTTATTCTTGGAGCAGCTTTGAAGAAAACATTGTTATTGAGGCCTCATTTGTTCTGTTTCTGTGAAATACTTGAAAATTCACCTGGATGTGGTGGTCTGCCTTGTGGTGTGTCCCACCAGACAGCTTGATTACAGTAAGGTTACAGCACCTTTGCTCATCAGATGAGAAACTCGAGGCAAGGTGATGCAAAATCTTGTTTTCACCTGCTATAAATGGAAGGAGCATTTTTAACTCATCACCTTGAACCAAAGCCTTTAACACTGTTATGGGCGAAACCCTGGGGAGAGGGGAAGAGAGTGCAGCGCGGTGGCAGTGAGGATGTCTGAGCATCCTCTATCGGAGCGCTGGATGCTTGCTGAAGAATGAGGTGTAAGAGGTTTCACGAGATATGAGACTCAGTGCTGTATCATGATAAACCTCTCAGCTATCCTGTATGCTACTGTCACAAAAAATCTCCTTTTGGGGACTAGCCAATTTCCTCCTCTGATCACATGCTCCAGTAGGTTTAGACTGGGAAGAATTGTTTCACAAAGTCATTACTATGGAGTTTTGATCTGTTAGTCTTAATCAAACTGTAGAGTAGTTCAGGGCTGGAGGAGCAAAGTAAAGCTGGAAAGAAGGCACAGGAGACGACATCTGTCTGGGCATTCCCTCTTGTGAAACTCAAGCGACAACCCAGATGCTCCAACAGCTTGGTCCAGCTAATCCATCAGAGCATCTGTTTCGCTGCATGTGATGTCTACCAGCCCCTTCATCTTGGGTGCAAACACTTGCTGACTTTTGAGGGTAAGTGTCTGCTGCGGGGCTGGCTCAGCGTTCCAGCCCCATCCTGTGACTGCTGCTGGCAGGCTGCCGTTTGGGGCACAGAGGTGCTGCGGCTTGCCTTCTGCGGGAGCTGGGCCTGAATGGCCTGAGAGACAACACGCGGGTTTTGCTTTGATCTGGATTTTTTTTTTCCTTCTCGATTCAAGAGGTAGAAGCTGAAAATCCAAGTGTATTTCCATCCTTCCCCCTAAGCGAAACTCCAGCAGGGTGTGATCCAAAAAGCAGGTCGCGTATGGGGTTTGACCTTCACATGTGGCACCTCTAGATATGAAGGAATGGGACTTGGTACCTCGCCGGGATGGCAGCAGAGAAAGTATTTGCTTGGATTACTGTTCTGCAGTCTTTTCTTGAATTGCCTGAACTGTTTCACTTCAGTGTTTACCCCCAGCCCCCTTTTGTGTCGAGTTCCCTCGGGGGGGTGGATAGGATTACTGATGGACTGACAGCCTATTGCCACCCCCCACTTCCCCCGAACAGCTACCCCGTGCCCTGCATCTAGGGCAGCCCTTCCCTGCCCCTCGGAGCCCCCGCTGATGGCTGGCAGGCTGCTCTCCGAAACTGTCTCCCCATGTCTCCAGATTTATTCACTGCAGCCTTCTCCACTAGAGACCTGTCAGCAAGGATCTCTGCTTGGCAGAAATAGCTCTGGGAGAGTAATGACAGCAAAATGGTTGCTAAATAGGGAATAGCTGGAGTGCTGTAGCAATGAGGTCAATTATAATCAACTTTCCTGTAATGCCTCTCTGTGTTCGCAGGCACCCCCGGGACCGGCGGCAGCTGGGGCTGTGGGGTGTCTGGAGAGTAGGAACTGCAGAAGACGAGAATTGGTTAGATGGGTGAGACGGTCTCTTCTTCCTTCTGCATTTGCCTTGTTCTTCCTGGGGATTTTCTTTCTCTTGCTGCTGAAGTGATCTTAGTTGAGAATCCCCTAACCCTGGGCTTTAGCTCTGTGCAAATGTGCTTGAGATCTTGCAGGCGGAGAATCAGTTTTGGAGCTACTGTAAGCAGTGGGAGCATGTAAGGGCAGACTTATCAGAGATGCTTGCCAAGCAGTCAAGGTCCAGCCAACTGGCATGGGAACAAATTACTGTGCCATTCCCAGATGGACACATGGAGGGTTTCAGTGACTGTCACAAGTGTCATGTGATTGAGCCAAGAACAGAACTTCCAAATCCCAATGGAGAATGGACAAAAATAAGTTACTAGAGATTAATACATTTGCCCATAAATTTAGCTTTGGGATCAGCAAAACAGAAGGGAGAAGACAGATTCTGAGAAACTGAAGTGTTTCATTATGACAGCTTTGAAACGAAGCATCTTGACTTCCTAAAGCATTTTGATTTTCAAAACTTGTCCTTCTAAAGCACTAAATGCTTAACTCCCAAAGGAGAGGAAACGGTGTTCTCTGAAGTTTAAATATAGTAGTTTAGGGGATTTGGAATGAGGAAATTCTAGGGAAGAGTAGAAATTCACCAAAATCTATCAATTTTTTTCTATAGCAAATCAGAATTGTATACTTCCTTTATCTGCAAATCCATTTTTTTTACACAGGCTACTCTGCTCTGTAACTGCTGCCTGGGCCCTGAATGATTAACTCCTGCTTCTTTTGAAGACTAGAGAACAAAACGCAGCTGTCCCAAGTCCCTTTTCTCTCTTAGGCATTCAGCTCTTTCTCAGGGCTAGGTATGGTTCACAGAAAACCCAAGGCATTCCTGTGTTCTGCCCCTGGAATATGCTGACTCTCGTTGGACTATTCAGGAAGCAAATATCTTCCGTTTCAACAAACATTCTCAGTGAACGCAAAGCGATACCAGAAAGCCGTTGCTTTACTGTTCTGGTAGCCGTGCATGGGGATCGGCTGCTCCTGCTCCTGCTGCCTTGCGCAAGCCCTCTCCCCAGGAACAGACAGCTCCTTCCAGTTGTAAATAAACACGGACTTGTTTTGCCTTTTCATGAAAGGCATGCAAAGCATATGTAGCCTAACTCATTAGACAGCTTAAAGCTCTTCTGTGCTGCTGGTGAAGTGCTGCGAACTGTAGCTAATTTTGAATGTTGCTGTGTGCGTTACTTCCCAGCAACTGTCTCTTCGAAGCGCCTGTCTCTGCTGAAATGATGTCTCCCTGCGTTTGTCAAATGGGCAGACACAGCTGGTGGACTTCTCCCTGGGGGTTAACTATTCTGATTGAGAGATCCTGAAGCTCTTGGCTCCTGTCTCCACACATTAAGGTGACTATCTGCAGCATAACCAGCTTGGGGCCCTGCAGGAGGAAGAATTAATTAATTTACTAGTTAATTAACTGTCAGGCTGCCAAATCTCTGGAAGAAATGGCAGGGAAGGACTGAATGTTGTCTCTAGTCCCCCTGCCTTGCCCTCCATTGCTCGTGCTAAAGCGTGGCCTGCCTTGGTCCTCAGCAGCTCTGGGTGGTGATGGGCTTCAGCGCAGCCGGCTGCGGAGATACGCACGGGCATGGCTTGGCCATCTTGCACCTTATTCCCCCTTATCTACAGACTCTGATCTTTTCTTAAAGAAAAGCCTTTTCTGGGTTTCTGGAGGTGATACTTGCTGCTTGTTTCTTTTTCTTTTTCTTTTTTTAACCTCCTGGCCTCCCTGCTGCAGTTCAACACACCTTGCCCAAACATGTAAGAGCGGGGACCCAGTCGAGAGTGGAAGGGAGCTGGTAGAACTGCTCCAGCGTGATGCTGGGGCTGAACCTGCCCCTTCACAGCCAACACGTGCTGGGAAATTCACCCCTTACCAGTTGGCCTAAGAGCTGTGCCTTGGCCAAGTGTACGTCCAAGCCCAGCCTTTGGCCTGCGTGCCCAGGGAGAGCTGGTAAGTCACTTCCCTTCAGATCACTGTTGGGTCTAGAAAAAACATCTGAGAGAAGAATTGCCCATGCTGCTGCGCTCATTTTGGCTGAACTGGCTGAACCTGAAGTGATGCAGGTATGAAAGGGAAAATGAACGTTGGTTTGGCTTATTTGTGTAATTTGCAGGAATTCCAGCAACTCCTCTCCTGCTGTTCCCATGGAAACTGATGTTGAACTGCTGAAAGCTGCTACAGGTTTTCAGGATTATTACTGTTTCTTTTAACCTTTAACAGCAGCATCTCCTGTATCACTTCCAAGCAGCCTGGAAAGTTACCTTCCCCTTTTTGAAGCACAAATCTGCAGTCTGCCCGGGCCATCCCCATCCTCCGAGTTCCTCACAGCGTCCGGAGAAGTCTCCGTCACGCTCTGCGCAGGACGAGGCCAAGGAAGGACCCCGTCCGGAGGAGGGCTCCAGCCAAGCCGATCCCAGGGCAGCGGACCTCCGCTCCCTTGTCGGTGCCTTCGCGTTGCCTCCCTAATTCAGGTGACGCTCAGCAGCACGTGCTCGTGGACTAAACACTGCCTTTCTCGTGGCTTTAGCAGCACAGCTGAACTCTCTAATCTTTCTGGTGGGTAAAAAGCATCTGCTAAGCGAAGCCAGCGCGTGCCTTTGTGTCTGGAGGCTCCGGCGTCTGTAGCGTGTTACGTAAGCCCGGTTCTTCCGAGCCGGTTATTTTTCAGCTTGTCGGGTCTGACTCATCCGCCAGGCAAGCCAGCGGTCGGGGGCCGAGCACCTGCCGTTTTATGGCCAAGCTGCTGTGCCTGTCTCAGTGCTTTCATCCAGCTCAAACCCACCTTCGTCCCCTGCCGTCACTTCTTTCCTTTTGCAGACGCTTACGTGGTGCAGCCTTTTCTTCGTGGGAAGGTAAGCCTGCTCGCCTTAATCTAAGAAATGACTGTGTGGCAAGTGAGAAGTCGTCAAGGAGGTCTTCTGGGTTTACTTCATTTTATCTGAGTGAATGAAATGCTTACGAAGGCGAAAGGGTATTTTCTTTAAGTTATTGGCATTAGATGCATAGGCCTGTGGGGATGGATCATCACAGCTTCCTCCGCCAGCGCCCGGTGTGTGTCGCACCATCGCCGCTCCCCGGGTTGATACAGCCAGTCGCACCGGTGCAGGGGGGAAAGCAAAAACAAAACGGGTGAAAGAGACAAAAAGCAGAAGAAAAGGAGACGAAGGGCTCAAGATCAAACAGCAATGTTTAAAAGCTGGCACAGAACTCAGTGTCCTGAGCCAAAGTCCTGTTTGGACCCCAGCCCGCAGAGCAGGAGCTCCCAAACGGTTTGAGACACCAGCTTGCTCTCAGGTTTTGATGGGTTTTGTAAACCACAGTTGACCATCAGTTTAAAATGAAAAGCTCTGCTCGATATGGCTGCAAGAACCAGCCGCAGACCTCTCTGCAGGGCTTCCCGGCTCGGCAGCGCGCTCAGCTGCGGCTCGGGCATGGCTGCCCACCGCTCCCTTAGCCACGGTGTGAGCTCAGGACCCTCCGGGTTAAGAATTGCAGTAATCATTATTTTTACTTGAATTAATTTCTGGTTAATTTTGTGTCACTGAAAACGTCTTTTCAGTGCTGGGAGGTTTTCTGCCTCGTGGCAAGTTTGAGACTGGTGTGGTCAATGTGCTGGAGATCCATTTGTACTGGAAAACAATTTCTTAGAAATGTTTCTGAACAGCTCTTAAACGCACTGGGTTCAACCTCATTCCTAGCAACTTATTCAAAAGCGCGTTAGCACAGGCTGTAATAAGCTGTATAATATTTTGAGGGATACTTTGATCACAGGGAGAGGCTGACAAAGATCCAGGAGCCTCACTGCTGGAACTCGCTGAGAAACAGGTCAAACGTTGTGCAAATCATGTGCCTTTTACCTTGAGTGTTCTGGTTTTTAAAGCAAGGTATTTGGATCAGCTCTGTTCGCAATCGCTTCAAGCTGGAAACTAGCCTTGCCATGTTGTAGAGAGTAGTCCCCGTGCAGGCATACACAAAACATGGAAACATAGGCATAAAAACCTGCCTCCTTCCTTTCGTCCTTAGTTGCACTTTCCTCTGTGCACGTGACCTTTGCAGCACACCAGATCTCCACGACAGAGGATTCAAGAAGCAAAGACTACAAGCAGGCCCTTACAAAGAGCATCTTGCCAGCTTTTACCGCATACTTGAAGAAAACAAAACAAAGCAGTCTATTTGCTATGGAAACACTGGTGGAAATGCCAGTATTAACTGAACTGCAACTAGGGCAGGGCATTGGAGTAAAACATTAGCATCTCCGTGCTTGGACTGACAGCCCTGGATCGGGACCTCATTTGCTCAACGGGGCATAAACAGAGGAGACATGTTAGTCTTTGCTCCTGAAATTGTGCAGTCTGTCTGGATGAGAGGGATGTTTCTCTTTTCCTCCCCCAAAAAAGTCTGGGCTTTTATTTATTTATTTTTTAATACCAAAATGAGAGCTTTAGTTTCCATTTACCCATTCCATTTATTTGATTTCAATGCAAAGGTCACTTTGGGAACGGAGGGGGAAGGTGGGCAGTGGGCTCTGTCGTAGCCGCTCACAGGGTCGCCCGCTGCGGGGTTCGGGGTCGGGGCAGCTCCGAGCTGGTGCCCGGTCTGTGGTGGGGAAGGAGCGGAGCCGCCGTCCCTGCGGCGGGTCAGCAGCTCCTCTAGCTGCCCTGCCCTCGGCTGCTTGGCTCTGCTCTGGGACACCCTTTCCTTCCCCGGGGCTCTGTTTTCCCCCCCATAAATTTGATCTCTCTGCAGTCAGGTCTTTGGTGGTTTGAGAAGACCTTTTGCAATGTGTGTTTTTTTTTCCTCTGTGCTCGTAAGCAAGGATCTTGCAGACTTGCTGGAGCCCTGGGTTTAGAGCTACCTGGACTGATCTGTGAGCAGTCTGGTAAATAATAACTTACAAATACTAAATGTCTAATAATGCTAGACTGCTAATAGCCCCCCTGTTAAAATCCACTTTGGGGTCTTTTTAAGTTCCTGAAGAGGTAAATGCCTCTAATGAGCATTTTAGTGTTACATTGGCCCTGTGCTTGAGGCTTTTATTTAAATGCAAATTGAATCCTCCCACTGGAAAGCTAACAGAAGATTAAAATAGCTGCTAGGGGATGGGAATTTGCTTTTATGTAGAGTCATTTGACTCAGCTTCTTGTTGATTTCCTTGTTTTTCTTACTTTATGGCTAGAGCTGCTTGAAAATTGTCCCCTATCTAGATGAGCATCAGCAAGAGTAAACCGCGTCTGGATCACTGCGGGGCTGAACCTGGTCAATACCCAGGGGCCTCCCACAAGCCAGAGCTGAACTTGGTCCCTCCTCAGGCCAGCGCTGGAGGCTGTCACCCTCCCCTGCCCGGTCCGTGCTGGCCGCAGGAGCGAGTCCCTCCGCGGTGGAAGAGCCTCGCGCTTTCCGCCCTGGAAGCGGCAGGTTCAGACGCTGCTGGTGCTCAGCACCACGCGCGGGCGCAGCGCTGTGTCCGTGGGGAAGGCGGTATGAACGCGGCACAGCAGCAAAGTCCCCCGGTGTCGTGGGTTTTTGGAGCTAGGGGAGTATCCCGAAGGCTTAGCTCAACCCTGCTGGGCTGAGCTGCGGGTTCAGCTCTGGGAAGGAGCTTTGAAGCCTGATGGAAGATGCGTTACAAGTATCTTCCTCTTTCGCTCTTTGGCCCAGAATGACTTTTCCGGGTTCTGAGTTATTCTGCATCACCTTTAAGAGACGAATTGAGAAGCGGCTCAGGGAAGCATAAGCCCGGCAAGGCAGGGAGGCAGGGAAACATCTGCTCCTCCAAAGACCGTGACAGCTGTCATGCGACTGCGGCCCAAGGGGCTGCACCTCCCAGCGCCGTGCCGGGACTTCAGAAGGCTACGTTTTCTCTGAACCATTCCCTCCGTGCCCTCCGTGCCGTGCGTGGACGTTTGGGGGGTGCAGGCTGACCCACGGGCGCTGCCGGGTCAAGCAGGACCGCAGTGGGCGAGCTGGGCAGCCCGCGCGGTGGGACCGGGGCGGGCTCCCGAGGTGCCCCCCACCCCGAGTTGGGCGCTGCCAGACCCCAGGGCACTCGGCAGCGTTGCATTAGGGTCTCTGCATCCCATGGGAAGCTGCTCCTGCCTTTCAGCTCCTGCTCCTCTGCTGCTGCCCGTCTCTCTCCCTTTCCTGATAGTTCTGGTTTGGCAGCGGCGGGCGGGCGGGAGGGAGAGCCGCCGTCGCAGAACATCCTCTGCGAGCGTGGGGAGCCATAAAAGGCTCCAGCGTGGGGCTCGTAATCCGGCGCACGCCGGCACGCACGCCCCTCCGGCTGGGGCTCCGCGGAGGGTGCCGGCCGCCGCAGCAGATGGGAGCGCTCGCCCTAATCGTCCTGCGGCTCTTGTAGGAGAGCGAAGATTAGAGCTGCTGGATTTACGCTGGTTTTATTGCTCCGAGCCCTGAGCCCCGCTCCCCTCCCACCCGGGCTGCTCCCGCCCGCCGTGCGCGTCCCTCCCGGCAAGGGCTGCAGCCTGCAGGGAGCCGGCGCGAGGGGGATGGATGTGCGCGAGGGGGATGGATGTGCGCGAGGGGGATGGATGTGCGCGAGGCGTGCGCGGGGAGGAGGGGGAGCCGCTCGGCGGGAGCGCAGCGCTTGGGCTTCCCCGCGCTGAAGTTGAGGAGCGTCTGCGATAAAGAGCCGGGCTCGCCGCTGCTGCCGGGGTAAGCACGGGGCTCGCGGGGGCTTGGGCAGAGGCGGGCGAGCTGCTTGCCGGCAGATCACTGGCTGGGGGCATGCTGCACTCGGAGACAAAGCTGAGTTTGTGTTCAAAAAGAAAAGCGGGTCGAGGAGGCTTTTGCATTCTTTTTGCTGCTGTTTTCCTTTGCAGCAGCCCCAAATGGGATGTTTTGAGCCTCTTTTGCAGCTTGGGCCTCGGGCCGGGCGCGGGCACCCCAGCCAAAAGCCTGGCCCGAGCGCTTTGCATTCCCGACGGAGGCATGTGGCCTAAATACCGAGTAACAAGAGCTTTATGGACGTAATCAGTGAGGCTAAAGGGCTCGGAGGAGATGCTGTGTATTTGACCCATGCGAAAGAGGGAGCAGCAGTGGTGCTCGGGGACCGGAGCGGGCGATGCCGGCGCGGCCGGGAGCCGCCTGGGCAGCAGCTGTGTCCGTGCCGGCAGGTGGGTTATTTTTCCTCTTGATGGAATTGTAACTCTTGTCTCTCCCAAGACAAATTGCAGCATGAATAAATCCTCCCGTGTTCTGCTGTCTCTTCAGCACGCCCAGGGAAAAGCACAGTCTGCTCTTCATCCCTGTGCCAGCGACTGCCAGAATTGAAGCATCCTTTCCTCCCATCCCGCAGCACTCTGAAGCTCGCTCCCGGCAGCCTGCTGAGTTAGGCGCTTTGCTGCGAGCCGTGGGCTGTTTCCTTCCACGGCCTCTCTGCCTTCCCGCTAGCAGCGTCAGGAAATTGCGTTTGGCACGAGGAGGCTGGAAACGGTCCCGAGGGACCGGGAATGGGGGAGGGCGGAGGCGGGAGGAGGTCACTGTTCGCAGCCCGCTGCCCTCGCGTGCGGACCGTGCGTGCGTGCGTGCTGCTGGGAACAGAGATCCTCGGAAACCGAGGCCACGCGAAACGGGCTGCTCGCGAGCGCTGCGGCTTGGGCTTGGCGTGGAGGCAGGATTCCTCCTCCTCTGTGGCTGCAGTCCTCTCGCTTCTTCCTTGCAACCGAGCCATCGCTTTTGCCGGCTGGGTCATTTGTGGAGAAAGGCAAGGAACTGCTGGATTTTCTGTTGATATTTTTCTGGGTAGCTGTTACTATGGAAAGGAAATATGATTCAGTGTGATGAGAAGTCAGAAATACCGGACGTGCAATTCAATGTACGCTCTGTTTGAAAGCTCAGCAGCCAGGGCTCGAGCGGGGGAGAAGCAAAGGCGGCCCCGGAGCCCCCGTTCTCGGAGGCGTCATCGGGTTCGTTGGTTGTGTGCGTGTTGTGTTTTGCTTTTTGTCTTTTCTGCCTAAATGGTTTAAGTTGGAGTCATTGGAAAACCCAGGCTGGTGGTACCTGAGCTCTTGTGGAGGACTATGAAAAGATAGTCTAAGCTTAGAGAGAGACTGACTATATGTAACTGTAAATGTCACCAGGAAACAGCGCTAGGCTGGGCCACGTGGCTCCTTTTTGGGTGGGAGGTTCAGGTGTCCCCTCACGCTGCAGACTTCGGAAAAGGCGTCAAGACCTTTCCAAAGACCCTGGTCCTATTCGAGTACCCGAATTCCTGGTGAGGGTCCGAGGAGGGTCGTGCCGGAGGGGGGCCGAGCTCTCGGAGGTTGTGCACAGAGGGTCTCGCGGGGGCTTCGGGGCGCTGGGCTCCCGTGACGGTCTGCTCTTCGTCGGGTGGCGGAGAAGCGAGCCCTCTCCCTGGAGCAGGAGGAATTTATGGCCCCCCTCTGAGCGCTGAGCAGCGGCTGAAGCGGACTTTGAGCCTCCTGGCAAACCTGCCCCGTGAATGTCGTGTGTTTCTTGTCGGCTGTGCCTTTGCCGAGGTGAGAGCGCGTGTTTTGCAGCAGAGGCTCTCGCACGATGCTCGTGTCCCTCGGGCAGCGTGAAGGGTGGTCGCGCTACGACGTTCGCGTGCTTCCAGGAGTGGAAGCAGCTCACCTTGATCAGTGACTAGTGCTGAGGTTTGCATGCTGCACCCGCATCTGAAACTTTTTAGGATGTGACAAGTGCTCGAGATACTGTATAATAACTAACTTTCAGGGCAGGTGAGAACAGCATAAAAATAGTTGTCACCGTGTTTTCCCTCACTTTCTCTTCCTTTCCTGTTTTTCATCTCTCCACAAAATCCCTGACTCTAGCCAATGTGTGATGCTCCTGTGATTTCAAGGCAGCTCTAGCTGCGGGTAGTTACCCTCCGTTTTTGAGGAGGGGAGATGTCCCTGCACCGACAGCTCTTCCAGGCAGGCCTGGAGTCCTGACGTCTGCTGATTTAGGGCTGACCTTAGCGCAAGGGGCTGCCCAGCACAGCTGAACTGAGCATCCACCTCCCGGCAGGGAGCTTTAACTCAGCCCCAGGAAGCCCCGAGGAAAGCGGGGCCCGAGGGGACTTGGAGAGCTTGTCCCTAGGAGCGCGCTTGGGCTCGGGCACAGCATCTGGCACCCCTTCCCTGGCACCTCTCGCAGTCGCTGTCCCTCGGAGCGGGTGAGAGGTGGTCTGTGCTCCCAGGAAACACCGGGAACAGAAGACCTGATCCAAGAGGGACTGACATTAACCTTTCTATGGGCTTGTTTCTGCCCCAGGCTGGGTTTTTGGGTCCCTGTGCCTGGGGCAGCGCTAGGAGAGCACCTGAGCATTGCTGGTGCACCTGGAAGCTTGCCAGCAAAAAGCGCATAGGGGAGACCTGGGCTGCGTCTGACACCGCCGTCCCGGCACTAGGTGAAATTTCTGGGATTTCCACCAGCCTCCCGTTCTGCTCCATGTTCTTCCTCCTGTTCTATTCCCGGCCTCACACCACAACCATTCCTTGGGTCGGAAGCAGGTTCCCGGCACTGAATCATCCCCTCGCTGTCGTCTTTGCAGCCTGTGCTGTGTCATCTCTCCCTGCTCTTTATTTAATAGAGTGCACGCAGCCAAAAGAGAGCTAAAATACAGCTGCTCGCTCCTGCGCGGTGCTCGCGAGCAGGAGCTGTTATCTCTCCAGTGCTTGTGTGCTATTCCCAGGCTATTGCTGCCCCTGCTTCTCCCTCTTCCGTGACGCCAGTCCTCGGTACGCTGAGAATAACTATTGCTCTGGTACAGATAGTGGCTGGATGTGGTGGTATTTTCCGCGAGCTCTGCAGCCCCTCTGGCACAGCGGCTGCACGCGGCAGGACTGCCCCGTGCTCGCCTGGCACGCCGTGGAGGTGAGTACCAGGGCTTTCTCGCAAAAGGGGGAGTTCCTTTGACAGGTTTCCCCGTCAGGCTGGCGGCTGTCCGCGCTTCTGTTTTAACCCGCTCCTGGCGACAGCGAGGAACATGCTGGAATTTGGCAGCCTGGAGACAGCACGGGGAGCGGTGACGTGCCAGCGCCCGGTGGGGCTGTGACGGGTCCTGGGTGGGACCTGGCTCCAGGGGCAGGGAAGTACGTGTGGGGTCACTCTGGAGTCAGCGAAACGCACGGTCGGCTGTGAGCAGCTTGTGTTAAGTTATAGCGGGATGTGGAGGAGAAACACGGGGGTCACCTGGATTTTCGTGGTGTCCCCGAAATGAGCCGTGTCCACGCAAGGGCTGGTGAGCACTGGAGGATGTGCGCTGGGAGGCTCAGGAGTGATCTGCTTCGGGGACTGTGGAAGTGCTGGAGATTTTTCAGAGCCAGTAGGACAAACGTCTTTTAGGATGAATGTATAGAGTTGCATTTGCCTCGGGGCTGGGGTAAGGCTTTTAGGGGTCTCTCGCCACTTGTATGTGCTCTGTGTGGTTTGTTGGATCCCTCTGAGGAGGGAGAGTGTGTGCGCATGGGTGTCAGCAGCAGGGCATGTACAATGATCTCTTTGGCTGGATTTCCTCAGCATGGACGTTAAACTTGAAGATTTGGGTGCATCTCAGTGGCTTTTCACTGTCTGGGGCCTTTTTGCAATTCCTTCGGTTTGGAGGGCTGTAAACAGGACCACTCGCGCTCCGGTCATGCGATAGCGTCACGGTGCAGTGCCTAGACAGCAGCTCACACAAGCTAGCATGCAAGCCTAAAGAAAAACCTTCGGCCCTGCCTAGGCCTTGTAGCTGAGGGAATCTCAGGAGCCTGGATGGAGCCAAAAGCTTCTAAATCCCGGAGGAAGGTAATGTGGGAAAGAGGAAAAGCAGCTGCCCATCCTCGCAGCACCTGGTGGT
Source organism: Dromaius novaehollandiae (assembly GCF_036370855.1). NCBI lineage: Eukaryota > Metazoa > Chordata > Aves > Casuariiformes > Dromaiidae > Dromaius > Dromaius novaehollandiae. The sequence goes on along the minus strand of NC_088124.1, from coordinate 5,132,198 downwards.
CCATGGCTTTAATGTGTGCCGGGAGACCCTCTCTTTTATAGATCACAAATCGCTGTGGTTAAGTGTCACCAAACCGCGGGCTCTTTGAAATCTGAGCCTGCTGCAACCTGAGGGGTGAGGAAAGACCTCTCCCTCGGTGAGCGCATGGAAATGCCGGAGCGCAGGGAGGCGGCAAGCAGGGAGCTCGGCCCCGAGCGCGGAGGGGTTCCCCTCCTCCCTCCGCTCCTTGTCCCCCATCGGTGCGGTGCCGCGGGGCTCTCGCTGCCCGGCCACGCTCCTCTCCACGCAGTCACTCGTCAAACCCCGCGGAGGCCCTGGGCCGCGGGCGCCTGCCCTGCTGGCGATGCTTCTAGAGCAGCGCTTTCCGGGCTGCAAGGGCTGGGCAGCTCCGGCGTGGGCTCAGCACAGCGCCTGCCATCCCCCCCCGTAGGAAAGCAATTACCGCTGGGTTTGATTTTTAATGCAGCCACATAAGAAAAATGTTAATGCTTCCAATTTGTTTGGTGTAATTAGGTGATAATTCCGTTTGCCCGGGAGGTGAACGTGGCTGCGGCGCGCTGGGGGTTTGGTCAGCACATTTTGACAACTCCCAGCTCCTCAGGCACAGCATCGGTGGTGTTTTCTAGCGAAAAAGCAAGTGATCCTGGAGAGACAAAGAGAAAGGGTGTTGGTACAGTGTTTCAGACTGACCTTGATTTTCTTTCGAGTGCATGGCAGGGAAAAACAGCAAATTCTTCCAATGCCAAAGCAGCTGAGTTCAGATAGGGTTTTGTTGCTGCTGCTGAACACTGGCTCTCTGGATCCTTTGGTTCCAGCTCTCCGGGACCACAGTTGTAATGATTTTGCAGGTCTTTGCTCTGCCTGTCCTTGTGAAGGAGCTGCCCAGCACTTAAGAGAAATATTCTCACCCGTCTTGAAATGTTCACCTGGAGAGAAAATTATTCATGAAAGCACTAGTCCAAAGCTTCCAAACTGCCAAGGCAAAGATCCCTGAGCTGATCCCGTTGTGGGTGGTGATGCCCATCAGATAGCGAGGGACCGAAGAGAGCGGAGAACAGCAGCTACTGATCTCATCTGCTGTTTGTCCTTTCTCCTGAGCTGCTGGGAAGATGCAAAGCGTGGCTTGACTTGCCGCTGCTTTATGCTGTTGCTTTGGGTGGGTTTGTGCTGCGGCCTCCCCTGCGCCGGGTGATGCGCGTGTGCATGTGTTGTGTCCTGCTGCTGCAGGTTTACAGTCTAAGGAGTATTTATGGCTTTATCACATTCTTTATGCAATAAGTAACATTTAGCTGGCTGGCTGAAATTTATTTGGGAGAATAAGTTAAAATAAACAGAATTTCCTCAATCAGTGCTGTTTAGCTTGAATGGGTCTTAATGCCAACTCGGACTCACGTAAAGTGATTTTGAGGGATCTCAGTCCAGTTGTCTGAGGCCTGTTTTGCTGATGCCCTGCCCTTTCCAGCGGGGTCCCCTGGTCTGCACTTTCGGAGAAGAAACTAGGGACTAACATGACCATGGAAACTGGTCTCACCTTCACATGCTCCTTGCTATGCCCCAAGGCAGAGTAGGAGATGAGCTTGTGGTGACAGCTGCGTTGTGCTTACCTGAGATGAAGGACAGTAAATGCCCTGGCCCTCCCTTTCTCCCTGCTTACCTGACGGACACAACAGGCAGGAACGCGCAGGAGATGCGCGGCGTCCCCGGCGTGGGGTGGGTCAGGAGTGCCGCGCACCCACCCTGACCATCAGGAGCGGGCGATTAAAGGCGGCTGTCGGTGGTTGTTGCTAGGCTACAGACTTCTGCTCTTGCTGCTAGAGGGTTCGGTGATGGGGAGGTCTGGAGGGACGGGGTCCAGCCTGGAGAAGTGAGTGCTCCCTGCCTGCTTGGTTGGGGAGGGCTGGTCCGTGCCCTGCCCCTGAAACCGGCCTGGCAGAAGGTGCTGTGGCCAGGGCAGTGGGTTGCTGCGGCCGTGCGGGGCTGCGATGCCCAGCCAGCAGCGCAGGGAGGGAGCCTGGGGTGCAAGGTGTCGGGGAAAGGCTGCTTGGCTGGGCGGGACGGGCTCACAGCTAAGGCATCGCCTCTTCTCCCTGTCATTCCCAGATCTCTGCGTGACCCTGGGCCCGTTCCTTCCCCTCCCAGCCTTGCTTTCTGCAGCGGCAGTTGTGGTACCTGCTGGAAGGTGGCCTGAGACCGGCTCAGGAAAGCACGGTGAATAACAAGCATTAAAGTGTCAGGTGAAGGGAAGGGGACAGTGTCCTGCCCGGGTAGATGCTCAGCCAGGAGTGTCCCCTCTTTGTTTTGGCAAAAGCTCACTCTGCCCTGCAGTCCTGTCTCCAGATGTGTGTGCAGGTGGCACGTGCTGGGAGGGGCTGCTGCGGTCTGCGAGGGCAGAGATGAGCCTCACCTTGCTGTAGGGGCCACCGCTGAACACCCCAGCTGCACAGCGAAGGTGCGTTGTGCTGAGGACATCTCCACCTTGCTCCACCGCGCTGGGCGAGGGAGCAGGCTGCTGCCTTTGTTCCTCTCCGGTTTTCCCTCGCTCTGTCTGCCTGCACTGATTAATCTCATCTGCATGCTTAGCAGCCGTTCTGAGGGAGAAGGAAAAATGATCCTGGCTTTCCAGCGGGAGCGTGTGTCTCTCTCCCCTAACGGGCTGCTCTCTGGATCCCTCGCAGATCTGCTGTGAAGCAGCGTGCGGCACAGCCGGGGAGCCGTGGCTGCAGGGCTGAGGGGTGAGTGGTCGCTTTCCCCTTTCTCAGCTGGGTTTATGGGATCAGGGCATGCGGGAAGGTGTAAACGAAGGTCAGGAGGAATAACTGGATCAGGAGGAGGAAGCAAGGAAAAGTTCCTAAGCAGGCAGGAAAGCAGAGCCAGAGAAGTGAGCAGACGGCTTGCAGCCTCCTCGGTTTGAATGTCGCTTGGGGGTGGGGATGCTCAGGAAACAGGATGACAAACTGACTCCAACCTCTCTTGCCTCTTTTCCCCTTTTGTTTTGTTTTATTTTTAGGATCGGTCTCTGCGTGAGCTGCTACGGCAGAGCTGGAGCTGCAGGATTAATGGCGATGCAATGAAAGGTACCAATTCCTGCTGCTCCACGCTGGGGGGTGGTAGACGGGGCTTGCGACGGCTCGAGGCTGCCGGGATGTGGATGCGCTGGTTGCTGGAGGCTTGCTGTGCTCCTGGCTGCCTGCAGCCCTGGCAGGGGAGAAGGGGGTTTGTACTTCATGCGTTTCTCTGCCTTCCCCTGGTGACTGGTACTGCTCTGCTTTGCAGCTTAGCCAGCCCGCTCCCTGCGGACAGGGCGCCGATGCTGCCCTGCCCCACGAGCTGCGATGGAGTTAGCTAACACCAAAGACTTCCAGTGGAAAACCCTCGCTCCCCTCCCAAGCCGCAGGGTCTACTCGACCCTGGTGGAAGCCGGCGGGCAGGTGTTCGCCATCGGGGGCTGCGATGACAACGGCATCCCCATGGACTGCTTCGAGGTCTACTCGCCCGAGGCCAACCAGTGGAACTCGCTCCCTGCCATGCCCACGGCCCGGGCCGGGGTGGCCGTGGCCACCTTGGGCAAGCGGATCATGGTGATAGGAGGGGTCGGGGCGAATCAGATGCCGCTGAAGATAGTGGAGATGTACAACATAGACGAGGGCAAGTGGAAGAAGAGGAACTCGCTGAGAGAAGCAGCCATGGGCATCTCAGTGACAGCCAAAGGCAAGGAAAATTCAGTTCCTACTATGCTCTTCTAGGCCCGTGAGGGTCACCCTGGGGGCGATGGGGTCGGGGAGGGTTAGGTTCTGCCTGCTGCACAAGCAGAACGGCTTTCTGAGCAATGCCACTAACCTAAGGCGGGGTCAAAGTCTTCTCCAAAACTCTTTTGGTGCTTGTAGAGGTTGAGCCCTATGTCTCCTCTTTAGCGGCAGGCTGTGACAGAGAGACTCTTCTCTGAGGCTGCTGAAAGTAAACAAGCTCGGTGGCTTGCTCTGAATCTTCAGCCTTTGAACCACGTGGACCATGGCTGTGCTGATCCCTGGGTGTATTTCACAGGCCGGAGCTCCAGGGTCTGTGGTCAGACTTCTCTGAGGTTTTGTAGCCAGTTCAGGTCTAGTTCTGCCAGAGTCCCATGCTGAGGGGAGAAGGAAGGATGAATAGAGGTTTGGGGCAATTCTTGATCTCACTCTGGAATGACCAAGAGTTTTATTTAGTGGAGGACAGAACTAACTCCTCATGATGGTTTTGCCCAGACTGATTTCCAGATAGCTCTTCCTGGCTCCTACTGATCACTCGGATATCCTCTTGCTGCCAGCGAGTGTAACAAGTGCCAGGCACCTCTGGAAACCAGGCTACTTCACTCCAAACGAGTGAGCAAGGAGGTAGCTTAGAGTCAGCAGGTAGAGATGATTGAAGCAACTTTCCTCAGAGGTCTGTGAACAGGGGCAGGAAGGGCTGAGGGAGGAAATGTCTTCCAAAGGAAGCTGTGCTAGAAGTGTCAGGCCAGTCTTTGTCTGCTTGGGACCCACCAGTGGGGTGATCCTTCTACACTGGAACTGCTGGAAAAACAGGAATGCCGATGCTGGCTGGTGTAGCTCAGCTGAGGGTACCGCTGGCTGAGCTGTGGTGCCAAAGAGAGGTGACGGTCTTGGAGCCACAGAACAGTTTTGGTTGGGAGGGACCTCTGGAGGTCTCCGGTCCAAACCCAAGACCAGCCAGAAGAGATCCAGCTTAATAGTTGTGGGCTCAAATCCTTATACAAGAAAGGGAAGTGCCTGGCCTTGTGGAGGACTCCTGCATAGCTCCCCTGCATAAACCACTGCCTTAAGTGGGTATTATTAAATGCCTGCAAAGCTCTGCCTTATCTCCCCATCTTAATTTTTAAGCAGAGATGTGGAGCATTGATTTCCGTTAGCACACTCCGCCCTGCGTCGAAGCGCCTTGGGCTGGGAGCTGTTCTGCGCAGCAAGCCTGAGGTCAGCCAGCTTCCCGCGGTGCCTGGGATCATGAGTCTAAGCTCCAGGCAGCTTCTTTGAAAGCTGCTTGGTTTGTTTGCTTAAGTGGGTTTAAAAGCTACTGTCAAGGAATGTTTAAAAATAATGTTTACTGTCTTGGAGATGATTTTCTCTCCGAGTATAATCTTGCCTATTGACGGATATGGTGGGGGTCAGTGTGGTGCAAGAGGGCAGGAACAGAAATAGCTTCCCAAATCCCTGAAGTATGCAGACGTGGCCTCTGCTCTTCCAGCTGCCTTGTTGTAGGGCTGTGGGCAAGGATGCTGTCACCGGGCTCCTGAATTTTGTCTCTGGAGGGAAGCGCTTGTTGAAGGAGATAATGCTGGGTGATGTGATTAAAAAGGATTTATTTTGGAGAGCCAGGTTTATTGCTAGCTAGAGATGGATATAGCTGATACGGAGCTGGTGAGGAACAAATAGCTTCAGTGCCTTCGTGCATCTTGGCCCTGACCCCCGCAGCATGGGCCACCAAGCTGCTGTCCCGTGCCAGCTCCGAGTGGGGCCGAACCCCCTCTCTCCATGGGAAGAGCTCCGTCATCCTCCTGCGACTGGCGTGCACCGGCGGTCTCATGTGCCCAGCTCCCTGCGAGGACGGTCGCGAGGGCCACTGCTGCTGCTGCCCCCCTCGTTGCCCCCGCCTGCCGCGGTGCCGCTGGGGGGGCCAGGTCCCGCTGCGCGGTGGGGGCACGCGGAGGAGCGTTGGGTCTCCTTGGCGGAGCCCCAGCCTGCGACGGTGGCGGGGCAGGTGAGGCCGAGGAGGGCAGCTCCAGGACGGGGAGAGCAAGGCCAGGTGGAAGAGCATCAGCAGAGCTGCAAGAGGGCTGGGAGACCGGTGCTTTCCGCTCCTGGTGCACAGATGCTCCTGGCGCCTTTTCCCTGTCAGACGCTAAGAGCTGGGCTCGAAGGTCCTGTGGAGCTGGTGGATCATCAGGAGCAGCTCTGAGAGACATGGGGGCCTGATTTGCAGTGACCTTATTTTGGTGGCCTGGGATGAATCCTGATGCTCCAGATGGGGTGGCAGAGGCAGGCAGGCTCAGCGCTACACAGACCACCCCCTCGCTGCGAAGCTGCTTTTCCAGCTGAGAACACAAAGGTGCTTTTATTTGCTGCAGTGCTGTAAATATCTCTCTATCTGGGTGTGCTGAGCAAACAAAGAAAGGCAGAAATTACTTCTGTTATCAAAGGGAGGGGAAGGTGACTGGCACATTAACCTCTTCCTTGTCCTGCTCGAAGGCCTGGGAGCGAATATCCCTGTGCTCCCGCAAGGGGCATCGCCAAGGCTGGAGAGAGGCTCCTGGCTTCCCTGCGCATCAAAGCGGTTGCACGAAACCCAAAGGTGCCGCTGCTGTTCGGGTCTGACGGCTCCCTCCCTTGTGAAGGTGTGGCTGGTTCATACCAAGCCGTGCTCTGGAGCAGTGTGCCCTGCGCTAAGGAAGGGGACCCGGAGCCTGGCGGGTGGGTCCTGGCAGGGACCAGGAATCTCCAGGACATGTTAATACACAGTGACTCAAATGGAGGTGGATGGTTCTGGCCCACTGCACGTGGTAGCATGTTTTTGGGTTATTTTCCTTTGCATGTGGCTGTGTTTCTGATGCTCTCCGCTAAGTCGGTTCTTCTTGCTTCTTGGCCCTATCCAGACTACAGAGTCTATGCGGCTGGTGGGATGGGAGCCGACCTGCGGCCGCACAATTACCTGCAGCATTACGACATGCTCAAGGACATCTGGGTGTCGCTGGCGGCCATGCCCACACCCAGGTATGCTGCCACGTCCTTCCTGCGAGGCGCCAAGATCTATGTGCTGGGTAAGAAGCGGTCCTGCCCGCCACCTCCTTCCTCCGCTTTTGGGCGGTCGCTCCTTTGATCTCAGACCCCTGCGAGTGCCGAAAGCCTTCCTAAAAGGGGTTTGGGGAAATGCTCCCCTCTAGCCCCTGTCCTGCTTTCTCGTGCAGTCTGAAATACTGAGCTTGCACCTGCAGCCGCAGGTTTTGGGTGGGACTGGCCTGGGCGTCGGGTTTCCGTTCACAGCTCCCTAGGAAGCACCTGCAAGAGCCTGTGCACCCTTAAACACCCAGGAGCTCAGAGACCGTGTGGTTGTTCACGCTGGGGGAAACGGCCTCCCTCGTCCCAGAGCCGTCCGCAGCTGCTGGCGGCATCAGGACGCAGCTAGGCTTTGTCAGGCTGCCTGCTCAGTTCGCAGCCCTGAGACTGCGATAGAAGCCCTTGGCCTCAACTGACAAGTTAAAATACTTCTATCTACCTTGTGTCATCAAAGTACTGCACACTGCACGACAGGTCTGCTTCTTAACAGGGGAAAGACTTGCAGTTGTTGGGGAATGCTGGACAGGCGTTTTGCTGGGAGCAGTTTTCATTAGCCACATCTTATATGTAGAGAAACTGAGGCATGGAAACGTTGCTGTTAGCTCATGGCCAAATGGCACATCAGGAGCAGAGCTGTGCTCAGGACCCAGGAGTCCGGATTACCCAGAGCACCAGACAGCGCTGGCTGTCTTTAGGGGGCTTCCACAAAGGGCCCTTTGATCTATTTTGCATTCGTCTGCTGCTAGTGAACAGTTTGTGGGCCCAGTAGCAAGCAGACTTTCACTCTTCAAAGAGACACTGAGCATCTGAGCTGAGGGTAGCTGTATTCATTTGCATCTGGTCGGTACAAGAATAATACAGTGTATTTGGTGGTTGTAACAGCAGCTGTTTTGGCTCTTCTGCTCCGTCCCGAACTCCACAGTGAGGCCTGGGCTACCGCTGCTGCGTTGCACCGGTGCTGAACTTGCCTGGGTTGCAAAGGCTCCCGAGTGCTGGTACCTGCCCTGCTGTGAATTTGTCTTGATTAAACTGGTGCATATTAAACACCTTCCTGCACCAGCTACCCCCTGCCACTGGGATGGAGGGAGGTGGAGGGTGTGGTGCGTTAAAAAGGACATGTTTTAAGTGCATGAAATAGAAATTAGAGGAGGAGGAGGAGGGTGACAAGCCACCTGGCTCTGCAGGGCCTGATCCCAGATAACTTGAGACCCAAGCGCATCTTATCAGCTGGCAGCTCTCCTGCTCTCAGCTTACCCCAGGAGGCTGCTTTGGCTTTCGTTGCCATTGACTTGTTTGAGGTCTGAGCCAAACCAACCCTGTTCTTCCCACCACCTCTGTCCCAGGCGGAAGGCAGTCCAAGTACGCTATCAACGCCTTCGAGGTCTTCGACACAGAGACCAGATCATGGACCAAGTTTCCCAACATCCCCAACAAAAGGGCCTTCTCCAGCTTTGTGCCCACCGAAGACAAACTCTTCAGTCTCGGGGGCCTGCGGCAGGGCCGGCTCTACCGGCAGCCCAAGTTCATGAGGACTGTGGATGTGTTTGACGTCGAGCAAGGTGGGGGCTGTCGCGGGTCTGCCCTTTCCAGACGAGATGGGTGGGGGGTGTCCAAGGAGCCGAGAGTCTTCGCTGCACTTGCAGAGCAGCTACCTCTAACTTACTGAGTCCTTTGGCTGCTGATGCCTTGAGCCCAGCCTGGCAGTCAGGGTAAGCGAGGCAAAGCAGCAGGGTCCAGAGGCAGCAGGGTTCAGGTTCCTGGACATGTTGGCAAGAAACCTGACCACTGTCGCAGGTTTTTAGTATCCCAAGGTTCAGCGGAAAAACTACACCTCCACAGACAAGTAGCAGGCCAGGGGGCAGATGGTTTCCCAAGAGTGTGGATACCCCTCTAATGCCCAGTCTCCACTGTGTTTCATACTGGTGCAGTGCTTGCTGCCGGTAGACCTGCTTGTGCTGAACGCAGGGCACTTGCTTGCAAGGGAGGAGCTTGCTGGGATTTTGGAGACCAGCCCAGCCCCTCTGGGAAAGCTGGGTTCCTGAGCTTGCAGTTGTTTCTCTTTTTCGTTTCAGGAGTTAGGCCCAAGGTTAGGTTCAGGGGACTTAAACAGCCTAGAAAACTCAATGGGGACCTGCCCTGAACCCAGCAGATCCCTATGGCCCAGTGACCACCCAGCAGTCTCACTTCCCTCCCCAGGTGGCTGGATGAAGACGGAGCGCTCCTCCTACTTGAAGAAAAGGCGAGCAGACTTTGTGGCTGGCTACCTGAAAGGGAGAGTCATTGTGGCTGGGGGACTAGGTGAGGCACTGGAGACGGTGGTAAGACTTTAAAAGCAGGCGTGGGTTGGGTGCTGTCATTGCACAGTGGAGCAGAGCAGAGAGATCTCAGCCCTGGCCGTCCCAAGGGAGCAGGGAGAAGGGACCCTGTAGGAGGATGGGGCTAAGAGTGCAAGCGTTAGCTCAGAACAGCAAGCAGCGGGTGCTTGCGGGGGCTGCCTGGGTGACCTGGTGCCTCACTTTGTGCTTCCAGGGAACCAGCCAACTGTCCTGGAGTCCGTGGAGGCCTTCCACCCCGAGAAGAACAAGTGGGAGAGCCTGCCCGCCATGCCCACCCCGCGCTGCGCCTGCTCCAGCATCGTGGTCAGGAACTGCCTGCTGGCTGTCGGGGGGGTGAACCAGGGCCTCAGCAGTGCCGTGGAGGCCCTGTGCGTCTCCGACTCGTAGCTGGCTCCTGCGCAGGACCCCGCTGCCCCGCTGCGTCACGCCGCGGTGGTGGCGGTGCTGCCGGGCTGGCTCCCGGCAGTGCAGGGGCTGTGCGAGCACCACCCGAGCTGCCCGCGAGCCTGGCAGCTCTGCTCTGCCTCCCGGCAGCTCAAAGGCAGCCTTGCTCCGGAGCTGGGGCCAGCGGGAGCCTGTAGCCAGGGCTGCTGTTCCTCTCCCTCCGCCTGGATGCTGCAAGTCCAGCCCTACGGAGGGACGATGGAAGGGGACAGCCCGTGTGGAGCACTTAAGCCAGGGTCTCCTCCGATAGCCTTCAGAGCTCTACGGGGCAACCCAGATGAAGGAACTGCTCGTTGAGCTGGTGCGTCATGTCTCACGTCAACAGGAAGGACCCTGGCGCTCAGGGCATGGGCAAGCATCTCCATCTGTCCTGACCCACCATCAAAGGACAAGGGTTCAGAGGTGCCAGGAGTATCCAGACAGGTCAGTGGTGGCTCAGGAGAGCTGAGGTGAGGTTGCCCTGTCCGAGCACCCTGTGACCTATGCGTACGTCCCTGCACGGACCCTCTTGGCTTGCAACAAGGGAAACTCCGAATCTGCAGGCACGTTTGGGGGGGGGGGGGGGTCATTCTTTTGCCTTCATAGCAAGGCTTTTTCCTGCAGACCTGTAGCATTTGACTGTTGCTTTGCCAGAAGCTGGAGCAAGGGGCTGCCAACATGACTGGGGGGGGGGGGAAGGGGATGAATGCCGTGGACTGTTTCAGTCAGAGGGAAGACCTTGCTCTTGGTACAGGACTAGCTCAGAAGTTACCTTTGAGTTTCATGCATGGATGGCCTCAACCTGTGATGCTCCAACCCAGTTCTTAGCCCCTTCAGTGGTTTGGGATTCTCTGTTCAGTCTTGGGAGAAAGGAGCAAATATGAGCCCTGCCTCTCATCCCCCGAGTCTGGGCGGTGGCTTTGGGCAAAGCTTTGCTTTGGCAGCGGAGGCAGAAGACCCTGGCCATGGCTGCCTCTTTATTTGTGTAGCCGTTGCACCATTAACAGCCGCCTTCGGAAGAGCTCTCGGACAAGCCCTGTCCGAGGTAAGGGCTGCCGCAGGGCCGTCTCTGCTGTGGCTGTATGGAAAGGGGGGACCTGGGCTAAGAAGAGGGAGGGAGTCAATGTAGGCAGCTGCGGCTGGGGTCAGCGCCGTATCCCGGGGTCAGCGCCGTATCCCGGGGTCAGCGAGCCCGGACCCTGCTGCACCACTCTCTTCTTTCCAGCTTGTCACGTGCCTCTTTTCTCTCAAGCCAGGGACTGCTTTAAGAGTGGGATTTTTCCAAAGAAATTTCCTTTGCCCTGGGCAGAGGGGTGGCTGGAGGGAAGAGGCTGCCTGGGGCTTAGCAAGCGCTGATAAAACCAGCTCGGTGGCTTCCCGGGGCTCGCCGGGCCCGTCGCGCCGCCGCAGAGCGCGGAGGACACCGTGCGGCCGCCGCGGCAATGGCAGAGGCTCCCCGGGGAAGCGGCCCCGGTGCCGGGACTTGCTTTGCGCCGCTTCCCGGGCGCGGGCTCCGGTGATGCTCGGCCCCAGATCAGCTCGGGAGGGACGCGTTAGGCCAGGCAGGGCGGCCGAGGCGAGCCGGGGGCGAGCCCACGCTGGAGGACACGGGCAGGACTTGTCTCCTGCATCCCGCGGGATCCTCGCTGCTCCAGCGGGACCCTGGCCCCCAGCTGTCCTCCCCCGGGCCAGCTGCCGTCCCTCTCGTGGGTGGCCGGAGCTGGTCCTCTCTGCTGGTATTTGCTGGGAAGCAACGAAGCGAGGGGCTCCGTTTGAAGTGCAGCCCTGTCAGCTGCAAGTCCCGTCTCCTCGGATCTCCAAGCGCTGTGTAGAGCAGATGAAAGGGGAAAGACACCGACTCCAGAGCTAACAACCTGCTCACTAATTATTTACATCCCACCTGCTTGTGTCTGGCTATGCACAATAGACGTGACGGTGTCTGTCCCCATCCCCTTTCATGTTCCCGTCTGGGGTGCTGATGCTTGAGCTGTTCAGGCACCATGTTTCGAAGGTTGTATAAATGCAAAAATTGAACTGCAGCAGGGGAGCTTTACGCCCGAAGCAGAGGCGCAGCTCTGTCTGGGGTGGAAGAGCATAGAGGCCAGCTCAAATGATCTTCTGACAAGCAGTTTGTCTTCCCGATCTGTGCCTCAGCTTCCTTTTTTTGGGCGAGAATGGTGCCGCCTGCCCCCCCGGGTGCGGAGGCCTGCTGGAGGGGTGAGCGGGGCGCTGGGGCCAGGCACTCCTGGCCAGTGCCACCTCTGCTAGCGCAGGCGATTAAAGGTCTGCTGGCCCTTTCGGAGCTGGAGGTAGAGGCTAGGAGCACCTCTCCCCATGCATGCAGCCCTGAGGGTGACGGTCCTGCCTCCTGACCCAGGAATGCTACTAAAACATCCCTTTGAACGGTAAAAATTGGAGGAGGCGGCAGCTCGGAGGGAGAGAGGGAGCCTTCTCTTTTTCTAGAACAAACCCCATGTCTCCCGGCACAGCAGATCTCCATTTCAGCCGCCTCTGCACAGCTGCGAGTCTCTAGCTATTAATGAAGTGTTTTCCTTTGTCCTCAAGGAACCTTTCCCCCGCGCAGCACAGCCTGACGCTCCTCGGCTCCCGCTTTCCCGTCAGCCCTGAGCCGTGCTTGTTGCAGCGAGGCGGGCTGGGCAGGCTGGGCGCGGGTCTCATCCTGCCGCTCGGCCGACTCTGCGGCTGTGCTGGCGGAAGGGGAGGAGGCGTCTGGTCCCTTCGCCGTGCTCTGGCACAGCTGGGGTCGGGTCCTTTCTTTTCTGCACGCAGAAAGGCTGCAGAGAGCGGCAGACAAAGCAGTGTCGTGGGAATAAACCAGGCTCTAGGACTTAATGAAGAGACGTCAGGGCCTGGGGATGAGGATGGGGGGAGGCAGCCGTCACAACCGGAGATGTGCAGAGCATTTAGAGCAGGAGTGGAGGAGGAGCTTTGAGCATCAGCCTAGCGAGACCTGGGTCTAGGTCAGCTGCCTTTGTCGGTGAAATCCCAGCTCTCATCGCCAAATGGAGGATGAGGTGCACATCCACAGGGCCGCTGTCTCTGCAGCCGGGGCAGGTCGCTTTGCAGTGTGCTGTCGTCCCAGAGCCACTTTTTTTTTTTTTATTTTATTTTATTTTTTTTACAAGAGCTCAACATTTCAACCTGTTTTGGACTTCTCTAGGCTTAGTTACCACCCTGACCAGATTTCCTAGGAGTTTCCTGCCTTGCCTGCTGGACTCTCCCCAAAACCTGCTGGGAAAGGGAGCTGCTGCACTTCATACACTTCCAGCACACGCTGCTGTACCATATTTTCAGATAACGCCCACTCGGAGACCTTTCTAGCTGATGAATTGGAGTGTTTTCCCTAGTACTAATGTCATGCTTTTTACCAGCAGATTACAAATGGCTTTGCAAATACAGAGAGGTAACCGGGCAGCAGGGAGGTGAGAAAAGACACATCCACAGTCAGTGGCAAAGCTGGGATTAGAAGTTAGGTCTGATCTATCCCTGTGCTGGGCTCTGCTCACTAGAGCACATTGCCTGCGGCAGAGCCGCTCTGGTACGTGGAAATCCGCTGTCTGAAATTCAGCCTGTTCTGTGACGCGGTGAAGGGGCCTCCTGGACTCGGCCTGTGCTTGACCCCTGCCGAAGGAACCTGGCTGTGTTTTCAAGTTAATCTTCTTTAATTATTTCAAGAAAAGGTTTAAAACTTCTCTTGGGTGTTCTTTTGAGCTGTTCTGCTGGCGTGGCAGAGCAGCCCAAGGTAAGACTGGAGGAGCTCCGTTAATTAATCACAGAATAAGAGATTTAATGAGACTGCTGCAGAGGCCAGGGAAAGCTAACACAATTCAGAACACGGTGAGAGCGTATTGCAGGCTGATGCCCTTTAGGGGCTTGCCAAACCCGGGTGTCCACCTGCACTGTGTGAACGCCCCCAAGGCTGTCCAGCACTGCTGAACTCAAACACTCCTAAAACTGGCTTAAAACAACCAACTCCACGCAACCAACTCTCTCCTTCGAGTGCTCTCTGGACGGCAGATGGCATCAATGGGCTGAGTCCGGGCAGGAGCAGCATCTCCGAGAAGGCATCGCCGCTGCAGCTGGGGGCCCCTGTCCTGCCCGGGTGACGCTGGACCGTGCTGCCGTGGCGGGAGGCCAGCTCTGATGTGTCGTTCTGGGTTGTGCAGGGATCCTGGCTAATGGCATGAGGAGATCCAGCAAATAGCCTGATGGGAAAGGATGTTATGCATTTCCTCCAGTGCCTTGTTTCCATGAACAGGCGTTGTCTTTGGTCCAAATGCCTCGTCACAGCCATGAAACAGAGCTGAATCCTGCTCTCGGCTCCCCTGAGTAGCTCATTTCTAGCACTGCTGCAGAGAGTCTGTCAAGGAAACGTCTGTGTGGCTGAACCCTGCTCTTGCTAACAGCGCGGCAGCTCCCTGGAAGTCGGCAGTGCTGAGGATGTAACTGAGCTCTGCAGGGAATCGCTAGGGATTCGAGAGCTGTGGTTTCTTTCTCCAGATGTTTGCTGCATATGTTTTTCAGCAGCTGGTGCTGAGAGTGCTTCCATCTTTGAAACTGATACTTGATGGATTCTCTTGTGCCTGGAGGGCCAGGGTGAAGCATCAGCCAGGAGGTCGAGCCCTGCGATCAAACCAGCTCCTTGCAACGGGGCCTTTGATCCTAATCGCCAGCTGTGGAGGGGCTGGTTACCGCGGCTGTGTGGGGCGGAAGGCTGCTTCTCGGAGCGAGACGCGATAAACTGCTCCGTTTTCCGAAAGAGTTTGACTGTTCTGGCAAGAGCAGCACGGGCAGCCTAGGACACGGTGCAAAGATAACCCCGTGCTGTGAGGGGGGTGTGGGCATGCACTTATGCAGGAGGAAAAGTAATGGGTGTTTGTGTAGATGGAGGTACAACCGCGTGTGCGGATACCCTGCGCTGTCATGTAGACGTGTACGTGTGGGGATATGTGGGACCAGGCTCGCGTATGCTAACGTGGGCGGGGGGTGGACGTCCCCAGTAGAAAAGGTGTAGCTGTGCTGAGTGTTTCTGGTGGACGTGAGACCCCAGGATGCGAAGCTCCCCTGGGCCCCTCAGTGCTGGGGAGGGCTCTGTGCCACGGAGCTGCACCCAGGCTGCCACCACCTTGCTTCCCGAAACGCTGGGGGTTTGTTCTTTACCCTTTGCTCTGAAACGTGGTTAGAGATGCGGGTAGATCGTGGCTGTGGCTGCATGACAGTGTTCAGTTGTCCTAGGAGTTGTTTCGCGCTCTGGGTTTGTTCCTGCAGCTTTTGTCGCGGGCCCGTGAGCGGACGGGAGCACCTTGCATCCTGGGCTGCCAGCGCGGCTCTCCTTGACGGGGTCCAGGCGCAACTCTGGGGGTTTGTGCTGTATAGCGGCACGACTCTCATCTCGTGCCCTTCCACGCGTTGTCGCGGCAGTGCATGGTTGCCCCAGGGACGGGAATGATGCTGGAGATGTTGATCGTGTAGAGCCTGCCTGTGGCAGGGACCTGCTGGCTCTGCAAAGCCAGGCTACCGAGGGCAGAGGCATGGGACATCCTTCCAAGCACACCAAAACTGCCATCACACAGAACAGGTCCGTGGGGACAGAGCAGCTTGCAGACTCGCCCGGCGTGTGCTGCACCCACGTCTGGATTTGTCCCGGGCTACGGAAGCGCTGCGCATACCTGTCATCCGGCGTTGCCTCCTCCGCCGGGCGCTGCCCTCCGAGTTGCAGGTATGACAGCGCTGCTCAAAGGGACCTCGGGCAGGTACTTGCTGGAATTCACACATTTCCCCAGCTCGGTGAGTCACAGCCGTGCACCTGGTTGTAAAGCACCTTTTTTGGGTTGCGTTGTTCCTCCCTGCTTCATTCCAGAGGAGCTGCTGGGGCTGAGGTCATTCCTGCTTGCAAAGATGATCGTTTCTGGCCTCAGTAGGCTGGTGCAGCCCTGGTATTTTGGGCAGTTTCCTAACGCCAATTGAAGATAAGATTTAGTGACTGTGGTTCAGGGTCAGGGAATTTGAACTGTCCACCCAGTCTCACATCACGGGGATTATTGGCGTCTGTCTTCTATGGAAATCCAGTTTAGATGCCAGTTCAGCAGTGCAACTAAGAGACATGCTTAGACTTCAGCATAGGAGAAAGCCGGTTGATGTCAAAGTGTGTTTGCTGAACCTGGGCCTTAAACTGCTGTAACCATTTTAGATGGATCTTTTAAAAATAAAGCAAACAAACATAACTAGGTTTCAAAAGCTTTCTTTCCAAAAGAAATAGTAAAATTGGTTTGGCTTGGAGAATTGTCAGCAATCTCAAAGGACTGGTAATTGTCTGCAGTACTTTATAAAATACATGTATTAGCTGTCACCAAGAGACTTGCATTGAAATGGGATCGCATTTCCGTAGACCAAGAGCTTTTAAGAGTGCACTGCAGCATCCCTCATTACCGTTCTTCACCAGATCTGTCAGCCAGCTCCTCCTGTCTTTGGGGAGCTGCAACGAGCTACGAGATAGCCCTGCTGACCTGTCCAGCTGCCCAGATATCAGAGCATTATTATGCCTAGCAACCTCCCAAGCAGCCACAAGCTGCGACAGGCACAATTCTGCATGCCTTTAGCTGAAACCCAGCTGAGCTCATGTCGTTTTCCAGCTACCTAATGGGGCTCAGCAAACCATGTAGCAGCCACTGCCGCGTCCTTGTTTGAACTCCTGCTACTAGGAGCCGTGTTTGCTGGGAGCCGGGCTGCTCGGTCCCGGCGCTGATGCTGCTCCAGGACAGCAGCGCGGCGCAGCTCTGTTGCCGGCTGCTCTGCCGGCCTTCCTGCCTTCAGGAATCATTCCTTGTTGTCCCTGAGCAAATTTGTCTGCATAAATGGGAAACTTCCTTAGAGCATCCTCTCCGATGTCTGGCTGGCTGCGGAGCAGACTCCTGTACCTTGCACCAGGCCTGTGATGGGCATGGCAATGCCCCGCTCGGCTCGGCTCTTCCTGGGGTAAAGGCTACCCTTTGGGCATCAATTAGCCAACTGCCCCAAAAGGGAGGGGAGCCAGCAAAAAGTGTGGTGGGAATGCTGCCCTACGGCTCCGGCGAGGAGGTTCTGGTCACCTAGAAAGAGGGAGAAAACCGGGACAGAGCTCCTCCGTGCTGTTAGACTGCAGCAGCACTGAGAAAACGCTGGGGCCCATCCGTCACTGTCATCCCGGTACCACGCTGTGTGTGTGCTGCCCTGGCCGCGCCAGCTCCCCGAGCCGCGGCTGACCGAGCCCAGCTGCGAGCAGGCAGAACTGCTCCATCGACACCCGGCCATGCTGTGACGGAGATCAAGTCGCTACCGTGAAATACAAATGCTTCCTGCCCTGGAAATGAAGGTTCCAGCTTGTGAGTTTGCACTTTTTTTTTGGGGGGGGGGGGGGTACAAATGCCTCAGCGTTTATGCAGCACCGTGTGCGGTCACAGGCTCTGAAACTCCCTGCCGTACCCTTCCGTGCTGCTCTTCGATGCGCTGGCAGGACATCCTGCGCCGCGTGTGATGCTTCGTGCAGTCCGTTTGATCCGTTGCAGGGGGACCCTGGATGAGCTGGACACACGCTGGGTATGTAAGAGAAGAGCCTGTGACAGAAAACTACCCTCGAGGATTATACTGGCTTGCTTTGGTGCGGGTACCTCACCTTGGCACCAAACTCCCAGTAACTGCGTTAGAGCAAACAACTTGCGTGTATGTGAGAGGAGGGCAAAGCCCAAAGAATTGCTCCAAGCTCCCAAGCACATGAGAAAGATGTGTAATAGCTACTACTCAGTCCTTGCCCCCCCCTGCGTGGGATTCACCAGCTGTGAGTGGGGGCTTCAGCTATAGGGGGCTATAGGGGGTTAACACAGCCCGTAATGGTTGAAGTGCAGCAGTTGCGTTGGATGGGGATTGCTGTTCCTGCTTTTACTCTCTAAACTTCCAAGTTAAAGTGTAATTCAGACCACTGTACTTGTCTCTTATCTCTCTGTAACGATTTCTAAGGTAAATATCACATAATAGCAAAGATAAAGTTATCACATGATAAAAACAAAAAAGATAACTTCATATTTTGAAGTGGTTGGTTCCTGGTCTCTTTACAATTCAGACTAAAGAACTCGTTCCCCAATGCTAATGATTAAATCAGCTGTTTCACTGATCTCAGATGACTTTCTCTCCAGCAGAGACAGGGAAACTGAGGTACTGGGAGTCCTGTGACTTGTGGCTTGTCCTAGACGCAGAGGGAGCAGGAAACCGAATCCGGGAACCTCCAGTTCCCAAGAGGGCTGTAACCGCGGCAGGGACCGCCTGCACACTGTGCAGAAACCAGGTCACTCGTAATTACAATGTTTCTTTGCTCTTTTTCTCCTCTTAGTGTGCTTCATTGGTCAAATTTCTGCATGCTGAGCTGCTCGGAGTAATGCATTTTTCCACTCTGCATTGTCCAGCTGAAAAAGACGGTATTTGTGCTTTCTCCAGTCCTAATTCAGCTTTGACTGGAGCACGTTTGCTTATCTCTGTGGCTACATTTAGCAAGGAGCTCGCTTCTGCTCTCCTTCCCGTGCCCTTGTCTTCACCAGCAGCGATACGGGAGGCTGGAAGGACCCGGCTTCACAAGCAGAGCTGGGCCAAGCCTATCGGGCTGATGTAGTCCTGCAAAGTGATTCGGAAAAGTGACCAGCCGGGGCACAAAAGATGGATTGTGGGGAAAAAATGACCCGGGTGTTACACAGAGTAGACATCCCTCCCGAGCGGCTGGTTTAATCCCACCCAGCTACAGCAGGCGCGGGTTGCAGAGGTGGCCTGCGTTGTAATCATTAGATTTGATAGGTCATAAATTACTTTTTGGAAAAGCTCCTCTTGGTGCTAATGTGTTTCCCCTCTTCTGTTGACGGATGGGGCACCCAGTGGGGAGGATCAGAGCAAAACCCGTTTCCTTGGTGTTTTCCAAGGCGGAATGGGTTTCACACCTGTCTGAGCACCAGCCAGCAGCAGGCGAGGAATGCTGCCAGCTTGGGAGGCCACTAACGGCAGGCGATCATTTAACTTCTTGTCGTCTTTGGTATTTTAATGCCTAGCAGAACTCTTTCTTTCCCTTTTGGAAGGCTCACCTCTATAAACACACCTTCTGGTGACAGTTTATTCCTTTATCAGTGCACAAACAGAGGTGAATAAAGGCTACTGCCACTGACTCCAGTGGCAAAGCTGTAGGTTTTGACCATAGCATGGATGTCCTTATAAATGCTCCAGGATGGACTCGGTGCTAAAGGACAAGGGGGAAGAAGAAAAGAAAAAAAAAAAAGAGGAGGGGAAAAAAAAAGAAACAGCAGGACCCTGACGTAACTAAGGCTTCCATCATTACAAAACATCTGGTTGATTAGACTAGCTTTGAGCAGGTTTACCTGACGCACAGCCAAATTCCTCATCGACTTTCATGTTGATTTTTAGCGGACATGCATTCACGAAGCGTTCAGCCCCGTGCTACAAGGGGCTGCTGCTGTAGAAACCTTTTTTTAGGATTTCCAAAGCTGCAGCTGGGGGAGGCAGGGGGATTTTTAGTGGATTTCCCCACTGCCGAGAAAGCAACAGTGATACCAACTGTTACAATAGCGGATCCTTATCAGTGGATTCCAGCGGACTTAGATCTGTGTCCCTCGACATTTCCATCAAAAAAGGCTTCCTGAGCTCGTCTAGAACAAAAGCATACCTAAGCCTACGTATCAGTGACAGCACAAAAAATTGCAGGAAAGAATTCGTCTGGTAGAAACAGAAAGAGAAGCTGCGGAAGACTTCACTTCCTTTCAGGCCAGCGCAAGCCTCGGGAAAGCATCCTTATAAATCAGTGGGAGTATTAAGCACGTGCTTAAAGTTAGATGCATGCTCCGGTGCTTTCTTGCCCGGTGGACTGAGCCCTGAGTGATTCCCCAAGCGTCAGTGGAGCCGTGCAGGAGGCAGATGCGGACGGGCTGGCGGTGTCCGCGCGAGCGTTGCTTCCCTCCTCGCCGGGCGGACTGGCCTTGCTTGCTGCGATCAGGAGGCTTGGCTCTTCCCCTCTGCCTAGTCTGCAATCTCTGGGCTGAGCCTGAACAGGATCCTAGCTGTTTACTTTGACATTGAAATTACAGCAGTTTAGTTAATCTCATCTACACCTTGTTTATCTTCCCCATGGGCCCTGCTGGCCGGTTTCTGATGGAAACGCGGCTCCTGTTACTGCACAGTAAATAATTCATTGTTGCAATGCTGCTTCAGCACGGCATCTTCGTAGGACAAGGTTAAACCCCTCGTAGGGGCGGGAGGTGACCCATTCCAAAATAAAATGGGGAGAGATATTTGCTTATGGGTTATCTCCATGCGTAGTGATTTTACTGTACATCCAACATGGGGGTGGAGGATAGAAGGGCTGCAGGACCAGTCCCAATCTGTAAAAAAGCTGTTCCTTTCCCCTTTCTTCTGCGGACCAGAGGTTCCACGCAGCCGCTGGCAACAGAAAGCAGGGACTCTGCCTGTGTAAGATACCTCCGTGTCCTGGCTGTACCTAAATGGTGTCGGGCATGCGGTCCCTCAAGTACGCAGCACCTCACAGCCAGTGATGAGCAGAGTTTGGTGCCCTGTTGTCTCCCCCAGTCTGGACTGAAATGCCTGTCACTGCATACTGCAGGGTGAACGTACTCAACAGCTCATTTTATAGTCGCGGTCCTCCAGCACCCGGTCTGCAAGAGCAGCCGGAGGGCACGGTGACCGCGCTGCCTGCCCGGGTCTCATCCTGACACAGAGACAGGACTGTAGTTCAGCTGTAGCCTAGACCACCGCGGTGCTCAGCCAGTTTTGCAGACTTCTTTTGAAGTCCCTCCGCGCGGGCTGTGGTCACGGCCGCAGGGGCAGCCCCCCACGCTCGGGACCTGCAGGCCGGACCCAAAGCCCGCGGAGGGGCCGGGGCAGGCTGAGATCATCCCCTGAGCAGGCCGACGAGCCCCCGCTCTGCCTCATCCTGCCGGCTGCCCGAGCCCTCGGAAGTGCTGGGAAAATCCAGGTCTGACTAATGCTGGAGTTATCTCTTTCTTCAATCACGGCGGTGTGTCCTCACACCGGCCCGGAGCTGGGCAGGAGCTTTTGTTTGGGCTGCTTTGGGAAATGATTGCATTCTTCTAATATCTCACAACAAAGCGTTACCGGGGGCGCAGGACCACAGGGGAAGGTGCTGCGGCCTGAGCAGAAACGTCCGTAAGGAGCGTTCACGCAGTGGTGGCTGAACCGTCCCCACGTGTTTCCCCCTCCGCAGCTCCGCCGTGGACCCCACTGCTCCTCCCGACCCCCGGTGCCCGGCGGGGCAGAGCATCACCCCGGGGCTGGCGGGGACAGGCGGTGCTTGCCCAGGCCTCTTCCCTCGCCGAGTTTAGCCCTCTATATGCTTTTTTCTTTCTTTTCTCTCCGAGAGAAGCTGGGTGCATCGTGGCTCCTTGCAGCAAACCCGTCCCCGTGTGCGCCTGTGGCTGCCTGTGTCCCCGTGTCCCCGCATCGCTCCTGGCACGAGACACCCAGCTGCTCTGCTCCGCGTCCCTGCGCTCCCTCCCAGCGCTGGGAGTTTGGGTGCAAGTGTCCCCTCGCCCCCCCCCCCCCCGTGCAGGGCCCCCCAGCACCATCCTGCTGCAAGTCTCCCCCCCGCACCCCCTCTCCCCCCCGCCTCCTCCCCGCCTCGTCCGTGCCCCCCCCGCACCCCCTCGGCCCGCAGCTCCTCCCGGGGCTCCCCCCGCGCCTCGGGGCCGTCCCCCCCCCCCCCCCCGGCCGGGTCCCCGCCGCCTCCCGCAGCGCGGCCGCGGGCGGGGCGGCGGCGCGGCCAATGGGCGCGGGGGGGCGCGGCCGGCGGGGCCGCCGCATTTAGCGGCCGCCGGGGCCGGTGCGGAGCCGGTGCCGGGGCCGGTGCGGGATGGAGCGGGCGCCGGGGGCGGCGCTGGCCCCGGGGCTCATCAAGTCGCCGCGGCCGCTGATGAAGAAGCAGGCGGCGAAGCGGCACCACCACAAGCACAACCTCAAGCACCGCTACGAGTTCCTGGAGACGCTGGGCAAGGGCACCTACGGCAAGGTGAAGAGAGCCCGCGAGCGCTCCGGCAAGCTGGTAAGGGTGCCGCCCCCCCCGCGCCCCCCCCCCCCCCGAGCATCCCCCCGGCGCAGCCCCCGTGCGGGGCGCCCGCCCCGGGCACCGGCCCCGCTCCTGAGCCCGGCCGCGGGCTCCGCGCCCCCCCTTGCCGCGAGGGGGGCAGCCGGGGCCGCGGGGGGGGGGGGGGGCAGCTAGGGCTGGGGGCAGCCGGGACCGCCCGCGCCCCCCCCGGGAGGCTGCGGCTCCGGCCGCGCCGGGCTTCCTGGTGAGCGGAGTTCGCACGTATCCGGCAGCGCCGAGCAAACACCGCACTCGAGTCTCGAGGGTTTTTCCCTTCCTCTTGCCCTGGATTTCGGTTGGTTTCGCGTGTTGACTCTGGGCCGCGGCGCGCAAGCAAAGCCGAGCCCCTCGGAGTGCCCCGAGCGCCTGGCCGAGACTGTGACTCTGAATCAAACATCTCCGTCTCCCTGAAAAGCGTCTCTGTGCGTAAGGTGCAGCTCAGCCCGGAGCACAGGCACCCAACGCGCTGGAAGTGTGAGGGGCAGGTGGGGGAGCGTAGCCCCCCGGAAAGGGGGTCGCTGCTGGTCCTGAGCCGCGCTGCCCTTTAGAAATCGGCAGACATTCAAATGACAAACTATGTGACTTCCCTGCCCCTGTTCGGTCCCAAGCTCCCTGTGGTGCCAGATGGGACCGGTGGTTTCCCTGTCCCTGTTCGGTCCCAAGCTCCCCGGGGCGCAGGATGGGACCGGTGAAGGCACCCGCACCCCCGGCCTCGTGAGACCGTGGGGTGAGCGACGGGGTCCGCCTGCGAGTAGCGTAACCGGCCCGGCGAGGCGCAGCGGCAGCAGAGGTGGGTGCGGGACCGAATCGCTAACAGGCTGCGAGGGCACGTCAGGGAGAGCAACCGTGAATCGGGAAGGTTTTCTTGTGTAACGCACCAGCTCTTGATTACCTCGGAGCTGCCACTTCCATTAGCCTCTCTGATCCTGAAGATGCTGCTATTTTCCTGCATAATGAGGGCCTTGAAATACAGCTCCCACCCGCCGTCCTAGAGCCATCCCTCCCCTTGGGGTGGGTGAGAAGACTTGGCTCTGCTCTTCTGCCGCTAACAGAGCTCGTAGGGAGATCCTCCGAGCTGCCAGACGACGCGCCTGTCTGTGCGAGCCCCTCGGGACAGGGACTTGTTTGCCCTGCAGGATTAGGCTGTGATAATGCGAGTGAAGTACCTAGGCCGACGACTCCTCAGTAAATGCCAGAGATAGTCCAAGGCTCAACTGGCTGGTACCACGCAGGACTGGCCGTGTAGAAACAGGAGGCTTAACCACAAATCTCTCCTCTTCCCACAAATTCTTTCTTGCACCACTCAGCATTTCCGGACCTGTTTAATCTTCAGGCTTATCCTGAGCTGGGTTATTTGCTCGTTCTCTAAGTGGCTTTCACTTCCTAAATACCGAGGTGTGAGAGCAGGTACTACAGCCTCCTCCGGTTACCCCGCTCGCCGGCCGCGCGCGGATCCCACG
Organism: Dromaius novaehollandiae; assembly: GCF_036370855.1. NCBI lineage: Eukaryota > Metazoa > Chordata > Aves > Casuariiformes > Dromaiidae > Dromaius > Dromaius novaehollandiae. Next base: position 5,108,998 of record NC_088124.1, on the reverse strand, counting down.
CTGCCGGCTGGAGCTGCTCCATGCGTGGTTTTTGCCTCTGGCTAATCAGAAACTGCCTCTGCCAGATGCACTACGCATTGAACTGTCTGGTTTTGCTGCCTGGTTTTCTTCTTCCTTGAATATTAACCATCCCACCTGGACTTAGCTCAAAGCAAAGTCACTTAGTTGGTGCCTGGGAGACCAGACCCTGTTAGGTGCTGGGTTTTGGGGGGCTTCCGTGAATGTTCATGGTCAGAAAATCGCCACTTGTTTTCCGGCTAGAAACCCTCTAGGTGACGCGACGCTCGCACCTTCCGGTGGGGGCTTCCCCGGGTGCCCTTCCCGGCCGGTGGAAACGGCTGTGCCTTTGAAACCGCAGGCAGGTGCGGGGAGTTGCTGGCTTCTCTTGCTGTCCCCTGCTCTGAAGATGCAGTAACATGTGCCATGGTGGTGCAAGCTGGCTCCCGCACCTGTTTGCACTGCAGCATCTGGCCTGTTTTCTTCCAGCCTAGGGTTTCTTCCAGCCTGGTTCCCAAGCCTTGGACTGTAGCCAAGTGAAACAGAAACCGGGACCTCCCGTGGGACTTGCTTGCCATGTCAGAAACGTATTCCTGGGCTTGCGTGATGTCAAGGGGAAGACGGCACCTGGAATACATACTCCAAAGCAGCAAAGCTTCTTTTGATCTCCAGTAAGGGGAGAACCCCAGTCTCTTCCGCTGTGGGTTGTAATCCATATTTCATGGAACATGAAATGCGGCACTTGCGATCTGGAGCAACTTTTAAAGTGCTGCCTGGGGTTATAACTTAATGTGTCTTTCAGCAGCTGCTTAAAATACCTGTTCTGCCCCCAAAACTCTTAATTAAAGCTTTCTGACTTGGAAAGTAGTCTCGAGGTCTCCAGGATCCGGCAGTGGGATTTCTTGGGCCTGTCTCCTGCGGGAGCCTCCTCTCGTGGGCATCAGTGAGGGCGAGGAAGGGCGCAGGGTCCTGACAGACCCCTGCAGCGGAGGTGTCTGACCCTGACGCTGCCGTCCCCATCCCTGGGTACTGCCTTTGCTGTCTCGGAGCAGGGATCCTCTGCAATCCGCCTCGTTAGGTGGGAGATGTTCTGGAACCAAGCTGCTTGTGTGTGTCTCGTCCCTTCCCCAGGGACAACCTGGGGACTGGTTTCGCTGGCAGGGCTTGGTGGGTGGCTAGACCACCCTGCCCCGAGTGGCCTGCTCGGAGGCCGCTAACGCGAGCTGCCAGGTCCACGGGCAAAGGCCTCTGCTCATTGCAGCCAGTGGCATCTCTCAAGGCTTCCTGCGCTGGCAGCCCGGGGCCGTCGCGAGTGTTCAGACAGCGAGTCTCGCGCTGAGACCGGGCTCCGTAGCGTGTGCGCAGGAGCAGCTCGGTCAGCAAGCAAAAACGCTACGTGCAGCTGGTGACCCCCGAACATGGGGGCCGTTGGGCTGGGCTGGATGTCAGGCTTTGGTGGCGGGCCGTGAATGGAGCGAGTCAACAGGGAGTTCGGGAGGGCAGGACCGCGCTGAGCCGCTGCACAAAGGCTTTGCGGCATCGCAGGCAGCCCAGAAGGGGTCGGGCAGGCAGGGGCCGGAGCAGAAATGGTTAAACTTTAACCTGTTAACCTAGCACGAAGGTCAGGGAAGAAATTACCTGGCTCTCAAGAAGCTGTTTTGTGCCCGTGGTGTTGCTTCGTGCAGCACCCTGGACCTGGGTTATCGAACCTCCCTGGCCAGAGTCCGTTCTGCTCGGGTGCCCTCGGTTTGAGCCCCGGGGCCGCCGCGGGCGAGAGCCTTCTCGGATATGCGGAAGGCGGGCGCTTTTCCCGCAGGCACTGGCCCAAAGTGGGTCAGTGGAGCAGAGACGTGGTCTTGGTGCTCCCCAAAAGGAGCCGGGCTGGCGACAGGGCCGTGACTGCTGCCGGCAGGCCGGGTCCCGAGGGCGCAAGGCTTCCGCCCGCCCCAAACCGGGGGGAGCTGCGGCCGGGCGGAGAAGGGTCTCCGTGAGCGTCGGCGCTGGGCTGGCGCTGGCAGCGGGGGGCCGGCGGGTGTCTGTGGCCCCTCTCCCTGTTGCTGGGAGACCCGGAGCTCCGTCTCCTCGCGGATCCCTTTACGGGATTAATGCTGTTCCGCATTCTTGTCTGGTACAAAAAAATAGGTTCTGCTGGATTCAGTTGTAAATTCAGCCCTGGGAGTATATTGTCTCTCCCTAGCCCCTTTGAAAGGGGATTAGAAGGCGTCTATTCTCCAGCGCTAACTCTTCTTTCTCCTCCCCTTTCAATTTCCTTGTAGAGGATAACGTGAAAACCCAAGCAGAGCCTGGAAGGCGGCTTGGATCCCCGGTGCTGGGTCCGCAGCTGGCCGGAGCGAGGGCCCGTGCTTGCTGCCTAGGCAGGATCTGCTCCTTACCGCCCGACTTTCTCTTACCTCGACATAATCAGCTCCCTGAAATAAATATTTGCAGGGAAAATAAAACCTGCTTTTTCGTTTTCACCACCCCAAGAAGATGTTGTCGTTATCTCCCAAGTCATGTGTGCAGGTCACATTCCTTCGCTGGCCGTGCTCCAGCCGGCGGCTCTGCCGAGGACACGGTTCCCGTAAGCCACCGCAAACAAACAAGGCGCAGGGCTGCGCTGCCCGTGCGGGGAGGCTTGGCGACCGCTCTCGGGAGCTGGCAGCAGGTTTCCCTCTGTGGGGGCAGCAGAAAGACTTGGGAACTGCAAAAACCTGATTGATAAAATTCATTTTTACTGGAGTTATTGCAACGGAGTCTTGACGAGCAGGTGGACAGGGGGGAGATGCTGGGCCCCGACGTGCCGCTCGTGAGCCCCTTCCCCGGGAGCGGGTTGCGTTTCTCGCTCTGCGACGAGCTTCTGGGGAGCTGGGCTGGTGCCGGGCTCCGGCGCTGACGGCCCCTCTGTGTGTCCCCATCCGCAGGTGGCTATCAAGTCGATCCGGAAAGACAAAATCAAGGATGAGCAGGACCTCGTCCATATCCGGAGAGAAATTGAGATCATGTCATCCCTCAATCACCCCCATATCATCGCCGTCCACGAAGGTGAGCCCTCCCTCCCCTTCCCCTCCGGCAGCTTCCCGGGGACCTGCTGGTGCCCTCGGGCCTGCGGGGAGTTGACGGGCTCCGGGAAAGCTGCCGCTCTGGGCGGGCGGGAGCTACGGGCACTGAGTCGCGCTGTGCAGAGATGCTCAGCTTGTCGGCTCTGGCCTGGGCTTAAACCCCTTGCGAAGGCTGGCGTGGGTCGGGGCAGCGGCATCCGCCGCAGGGGCTCCCACAAGCAGCACTGGATTGCCGCGTTCTCCCTCGACGCCAAGCCGAGCTCTGCTCGGGTTTTACGGGCACGCTCAGGGCTCAGCTCTCAGGTTTCCCCTCTAAAAAATGAGAAAAGCTCCTCCGAAGCAGAAGCGGGTTGCCGTTGCCGGGGCCGCGCTGGTGATGCTGCGGGGCTGCAGCCTTGCTGGCTGGGCCCGCGTGCAGCACCGCGGCCGTGGGAAATACCCGCGCCAGAAAGAGCCGCTGCCCGTCTCATCCCCTGCCCTCCGCAGAGGGGAGCGAGCATTTACGTGGCCTCCAAAGCCCGGCTCCGGGCGTCGTGACGCCGGAAGCCTGAACGCTGCTCCCGACCCAGCCCGCGGGAAACGCGCGTTGGGGAAACGGGCAGATGCCGGCACGGTGGTGCAGTCTCTGCGGCTCCACTTCCAGCCCGGGGCAGGAGCAAGTCTCCGTGCTGGAGTCCTGCTCTCTCCCTCCCCTGGGGCACAGGCAAACCAAACCACGGGGTGTTTGGAGGGCTGGTGATGCTGCTGTGCCTCACGGCTCTGCCTTGCTCCCAGGGCAGCAGTGCCCATGGGGGCTGAGGGGAACTGCCTAAGCTCTCGCTACAATCAGATTTGGAGCAAATATCCAGCTGGATCAGCCTTTGTTTAAGCGCCGAGTCCCTTGGCCGCAAACCCCGCGCTCCCGTGGAGCGGCCGGCTGTGCTGGCGCTGGCTGTGCCGCGCTGGGCACTCGCAGGTGGCCAGGGCCGGGTTACGGCCGTGTTAGTGGCGTACGTGAGGTATCCAGAGTCCTTTTGTCCTCTAAACAAAAGCGAGCGGCTTGGCGGCTTGCGCTCGGTGTTTGCCGGGACTGAGTCACGCTGATTGCTGCCTCTGCTGGAATTCAGGAATATCGAGGTGGCTTTCCGCAAGCAGGAAGAAAGCGCTCCGTCTCTTGGCTTGAGTCTTGATCCTTGCTAGGAGTATGGAGAAGGTCCACCCTGGCCATGCCCTCTGGTCGTCCTGTCCCCTGCCCCTTCTAGCAGGGATCCATCTAGCGAAGAACCACGTGTCCCCGTCACCTGGGGAGGACGGGAGCCCTTTCCCGCGTGGGCCACGGCTGCAGAGCAGCGGAAAGCTCGCTGCTGCTTTGCTGGTGGCACTGGGTGAGACACGGGTGGCAGATCTGTCTGCCCGGGTCCCCCTCAGACCGCAGAGCAGGGGCCTGCAGACAGCCAGCACCTCCTGCTCCCCCAAGCAGGCCGAGGGCACGGGCAGCGAGCTGGAGTCGGTCACGGCTTCACCTCCCAATTAAGAAGCACGCGCTAACGGGAGCTTCCTCTGGAGAGGTCCCGTGGCTGCTCACGCCCCGTGGTGTCCCCTTGCAGTGTTCGAGAACAGCAGCAAGATCGTCATCGTGATGGAGTACGCCAGCAAGGGGGACCTGTACGACTACATCAGCGAGCGGCAGAGGCTGTCGGAGCAGGAGGCGCGCCACTTCTTCCGCCAGGTCGTCTCCGCCGTCTACTACTGCCACAAGGTCGGTCGGTGCCGCGCGGCAGAGCCGCCTTCCCATTGCGGACGGGTCGGGGTGTAAAGCCGGCAGATCGGGTCTCCGTGCGCCTGCCGATGGAAGGAGGCTCCCTGCACCGCGGCGGAGGGGCAGGACCCGGGGCCGGTGGGGCTGGATCCCGCGGGGAAGGCGTTGCACGCCCCGCGGTCGGGAGCGGGGCTGATCCTCCGCCTGGTGCGAGGGTGCAGCCGGCCTCCGCGGAGGAAGCGATGGGGCGGCTTTGGAGAGCCTCGCCTGGGCTCCCCGGCTGCCGCGGTGCCGGTCTGGCTAAACCGGTCGGGGAATCACCAATTCCCGTCGCACCCGCGGCGGAGGGCAACGCCCAGCGCTGCCGGCTCGCTCGGGGAGCCGGGCCCCGGGCCGCCCGTCTCATCCCCCAGCGCGGTGGGAGGCTCTGGAGCTCGTCCGGGGCTGCGGGACGAGGAGCACGTGCTGCCCCTGCCCCGTGCGGGGGTCCCGGGGCCTGGAGGTGTCCCCGCAGGGTGGGAGATGCTCCAAGGCTTGGGCCATCCTCGGCAGGGAGGGGAGGTTGCAGAGCACCTCTTAAGCTGTGCACCGTGCTCAGCCCGAGGAGCGTGCCCGGTCCAGGATGCTGCACGCAGGTAAGGATGGGCCGGAAAACAAGTTATTTATTGCTCATCTCACTGCTGCAACCACGTCCTGGTTGAACTCTCGTCTGCCGGCGGGGAGCCTCCGCGGCGCTGCGCTGGCGGGATGAACGGCAGTAACCTCCCGCCGTGACTAACTTTCTCTTCCCCAAACATGCTGCAGACTAAACCTGCCTTTCCCTTCCCTCGCGCAGAACGGCATCGTTCACAGGGACCTGAAGCTGGAGAACATCCTGCTCGACGCGAACGGGAACATCAAGGTGAGGGGCTGGCGGAGCCCCGCTGCGCCCTGCCCGGCGAGGGGTCCCGGGGCTGCTCGTGGCCCGGGGGCTCCCGCTCGGCCGTGAGCTGCTGCTCCTGCCCCGGGGCCTCGGGACCGAGGGGCAGCTGGGGTCGGGCATCCCCCGAGGGCACTGCCACGGCTGCGGGGAGCAGCTGGCGGCTCCGAGGCCGCTGGCATGGCCAGCACCGCTGTCTGCCCTGCGGCCGGGGAGCGGGGCCGGGAGCTCCCGCACCTGCCCGGCGCGAGCGGTGCCCCGCGGCGGGGGGGAGGCTGCGGCGGCAGAGCCTCGCTTCTGGCGTTAAAGCCGTCATCGCTTATCTGGATGCTGATAAGAGGGCAAAGTCTGAACGCAGCGTCCGAAACATGACAGGTTGGCGAGAAACGTAGAAATCCTCCCCTGCGGGAAGTCCTGCTTCCCGTAAGCGCGGGCCGGGCTCGCGCGGGTGGAGCCGGCGGGGAATAAACAGCCTGGTGCGGCCGAGGGAGCTGGGGCAGCCCGGGGCTGGGGCGGCCGAGCCACGCGCTCGCCGGAGGCTGGAGGCAGGCCCCGGGACTGGCCACGGTCAGAGGTGGCTGCCGTCGGCCGCGGTGGCCGGCGTGAGGCTTCGGGGAAGGGGGGAGCCCGGCTCCGGCCAAGCCGCGGCTCGGCAGCATCACATGGCGGTGCCGCTCCACCTGCAGCCGGGAACTTTGACTCTGCTGCCTGATTACAGCTGTAAACGTCTCTCTAGATTGCAGACTTTGGCCTCTCCAATGTTTACCAGCAGGACAAGCTCCTGCAGACGTACTGCGGCAGCCCGCTCTACGCCTCTCCTGAGATCATCAACGGGAGGCCCTATAAGGGCCCGGAGGTGGGTTGCGTCTTGCCCCCCTGCTCATCTGGCCTGGTGGAAACGTCCCGCGACAGGACGGCTCTGGGGCCTTTCCCAGCAGAGAGCAACGTTCCTGGAGCCTGGGGGCTAAGATTTCCCGATGTGAATGGGGGTGAGGGGCCCTCTACCAAAGCGCTGCACAACCGGTGCACGGTAACTGCAAGCCGCAGCCGGGGTGCCGGGCAGATGTGGCAGGATGCAGGCAGCTGCCCACAGCACCTTCTCGAGCTGCCCCTGCTGCACTCCCCTGGCCTCCAGAAGAGGACTGCTGTCCCAGGAGCTGCTGGTCAGCCTCTCGTAGGAGGTTTGGCCATGTGCAGGCCCTGAGCTTGCTGCTTTAGTGCTGGCAGCTGGTGCACGTGGCAGGTGGACGGAGCAGCCCTGTCTTGCTGGCCCACCCTCATCCCCCTCTCCATCTTGCAGGTAGACAGCTGGTCTCTCGGCGTTCTCCTCTACATCCTGGTCCATGGTACGATGCCGTTTGATGGCCAAGACTACAAGACTCTGGTCAAGCAGATCACAAGCGGGGACTACCGGGAGCCCACGAAGCTATCGGGTAGGTGGACCCCCGCAGCACCACGCAGCTCTCCCCTCCCGTCCCGCTGCGCGCGTTGCCTTCGGTGGCTGACCTGGCTTTTCCCCAGACGCCTGTGGGCTGATCCGGTGGATGCTGATGGTGAACCCGGAGCGCCGAGCCACCATCGAAGACATCGCCTCTCACTGGTGGGTGAACTGGGGCTACAAAGTGCCCGTCGGGGAGCAAGAGATGCTGCGGGAGAGCGAGTCCCCCCTGGCCACGGTGGCGGAGTGGCTGCGCCGATCCTCCCGGCCCCTCTTCGAGAACGGCTCCAAGATGCGCTGCTTCTTCAAGCAGCACATCCCCGGCGCCGCCCTGGAGAGGCAGCGCTCCCTCAAGAAGTCCAAGAAGGAGAACGACATCTCCCAGGTGCTGCAGGAGGTGGCCGTGGCCCCGGAGAGCCCCGCCAAGTCCATCCTGAAGAGGCCCAAGGGCATCCTGAAGAAGAGAAGCTCCAGCGACCAGAAGGCGCCCGGCCCCAGCCCTCCGCAGGCGGCTGCCGCTGCAGAGGCGAGGGACGAGGAGGGCGAAGCAGCCGCCGCGGGTCTGACCCGTATCCTGTCCGCTCGGGCCCTGGCCTGCGGCGAGGCCAGCAGAGCGGTCCCCGTGGCCCTGCCCAGGAAGGGGATCCTGAAAAAGCCCCCGACGAGGGAGTCGGGCTACTCCTCCTCCCTGGAGCGCTGCGAGTCGCCGGAGGTGCCGGACTGCGAGGGCCTGGACCTCGACGCCAGCGTGTTTGCTGACGTTCCCCCCCCGGAGCCGGGCCCCGAGGGCCTCCCCGCCCGCCGCAAAGGCATCCTGAAGCACAACGGCAAGTTCTCCTCCAGCAGCGCCGAGTCGGACGGCCTGCCGGGGCCGGGCTTCGGCGAGGTGCCCCTGCCCGCGGTGGCCTCCCGCGCGCGGCCCTCCAGCGCCGTGAGCGAGGACAGCATCCTCTCCACCGAGTCCTTCGACCAGCTCGACCTGCCCGCCCGCGTCCCCGACGGCGGCGGGGGCATGCGGGGCTGCGTCTCCGTCGACAGCTTCCTCGGGCTGGGGGAGATGGAGGAGGAGGAGGAGGCAGGGCGCCGGCTCCGCTGCTGGACCGTGACCCACTGCCAGACCCCCCTGGCCGAGAGCCTCTTCTCCCTGGCGGACTGCGACAACGTCACCGAGGTCTACAGGCGCGCCGTGGCCCTCAGCATGAAGCTGAGCTGAGCGGGGCCGGAGCCCGGCCGGGCCGTGGGACCCGGAGGGACCGAACCCCGGGCTGGTCCGGCCGCTGCCCCAGGCCCCGCGGTGGCGGTCCGGTGGCCTCCTCGCTCCGCCGTCCTCCCTTCACAAACAGGTTCATCATCTCAAGGTGGGGGGAGAAAGGGGGGTTGTTGCTTGTTTTTTTTTCCTTTGCACTGTTCTGGCTGCACAAGCTGATGGAGGGGGCGGGTGATATACCTCAAAGGGGCTCGCGGTGCGGCAGGGTGCTGGGAGGAGGCCGAAAGGTGCTGCCCGGGCTGGTGACAGGTCCGGGCTCAGGATCCCCTGGCGATGGGTACGATCCGTCCAGGCCCGAACCCTTCCCCTCCTGCTCTGCAGAACCCGACTGGAACAGCGGCTCGGCCGGTGCCGCAGCCCCGCTCGCTGCCCAGGGCAGCCTGAAAACACGCTCTGGTGCCAACGTCGATTTTTAATGTTGAAAGGAGGAAGAAAAAAAAAAAGTGCCTTTCCTAAGGCACCGCTTCTTTATTTATTGCCTTGTGTTGAGTTAATGTAAAACTCTGCCAGCACTGGATTTCCCTGCCTCAGTGGAAGCTTCCCGGCCCTGCTGTCTCGCGCCGGGGAGGAGCTGGTGCCCGTCGCTGTGCGAGCGGCGGCTCGACGCTCCTTTGCACTACGTTGCCTCGTGTTCTCCGGCCCCTTCCCAGGCCCGGCATCTCTGTATTTTCTCCTCGTTGCTCCGGCGTGGTCCAGAGAAAATTAAATTAAAAGCAGAATGAAGAGCTGAGTTGTCCTGGGGCTGTTCTCCCGCGGATGCTGCGCGCTGGATGCTGTGCGCGGGAGCTGCTGGGTGCCCTTTCCCGCAGCGCTGGGGGTTCGGGGGGTGGTGGGGGCCCTGCCTGCTGCCTGAGCCCCAAACCTGGCTTTCCCAGCGCTGGTGCTGCGTGGGTTTGGATTTGTGGTTTTGTGGATTTTTGCCTCTTCTGCCGCTGCTTTCCTGGGGGGCCCCCGGCAGCCGTGCGGCATGCGGTGCTAGGCAATTCCCTTCGTCCGCTGCTCCCGCTGTGCCATTCGGATGGGTTTTATTGGCCTGTAAAGCGCTGTAGCCGTTTCCCCTTTCCACCTGGGTTAGTAGAAGACATTTCAGGCCTCCTCCCCCCGCCCTTTGCCCGGCTGCCGGTGCACGGAGCTGCGTGCCGGGCCAGGAATGCCCCCCCGGCCGCGGTGGCGTGGGGCAGCCGCCCCCCGCCGCGCATTCCCCGCGTGCCTCCCGCGCCGTTAACCGCGCCGCAGCACTCCAGAGCCGCGCGGGGCATCCGGATTAGCGAGGGCAAAGTCCCGGGGGCTGCGGGGGGGCAGCTGCAAGCTCCTTGCCCCCGCGGCGGCTCCCACAGCGGATGCCTGGGTTGCCCGGGGGTTTGAGCAGTCGCAGAGAGGTGTAGTCTCGGTTTTGGAGAGCTGCTCCCAGCCTGGCCGCACTGGGAGCACTGGTTTTCCTCCGGCTGCAGGGAGGAGGCGGAAGTGGCACCGGCTCCATCATCCCTCTGGGAGGCCGGCAGCTTTCCAAGGGATGGGGAAACGAGTCCGGGCACCGGGACCGGGAAAACCAGCACGGCTGGGGGCAGCGAGCGCCCGGGGACTCGCTGCAGGGGTCCGGGCCAGCGTCACCCACCCATCACGGTGGCGGTTTCACCATCTGCGGCCCCGTCCCCTCCCGTGGCGGCGGCTCCCGGGGCCCTGCCCGGCACGGGGCAGCGACGCTGTGCTCCGAGCCGGGGCATTCCCAGGGGCAGCCCTTGGAAACGGCCCTTTCTCTCCCAAACGCAGCTTCCGCCGCCTCTCCTCCCCCTCGGAGCCGGGGCTGCCTCTTCTTTCAGGCCCTGACTGTTATTAATGGCTCCCTTTTATTTCCCGCAGATCCACCGCTGCTTTGCAACCCCCCGTGCATCTTTGCAACCCCCCCACCCAGCTTTGCAACCTGCCTGCATCTTTGCAACCCCCCTGCAGCTTTGCAAACCCACTGCTGCCCCCCGGCAGCGCTGGGGCGCGGGGAGCCGGTGCCGAAAGAGGGGAGAAGGGTGTTCGGGGGTGGGAGGCTGCTCTGCGGCTGCAGACGGCTCCTGCCCCGCCGGGCCGGGATTTCCCGGCAGAGAGGAGCTGTCGGCGCGGCCCTGGCCCCCGGGCGCCGCGGGGCCATGCGTCACCCCGGCACACCTGCCCGGGCTCGCGCCGAGGCGCCCGGATGCGCCGAGCCCATATTTGGGCTCTTTCGCGTGGAAGCATCTCGTTTTTGCCCAGGTCGCCTGCTTCCGCTGCGGGAAGGACTCGGGGGCCGGAACGAGCAGCGCTGCAAAGCCCAGGTGGTCCTTGCGCGTAGGAGACTTCCCACGTGGTGGGCTTTGAAGCACGACCCGTTTGCTTGCGGGATTGCTTTGAAGGGGAGAAATTCCCACATGAAAGTCCTGCCGTTTCTGATGACGCTTTGCTACAGCCTGGAGCAGCCGAAAAAGGGACACACACGCGCTCTGGTTGTACCGGGTCCATAGCGGCGACCTGCCGAGATAACCGCGGGGCGAAACGCGGGAGCAACGGACGGCTCCGTCCCGCCAGCCCGTGGCTCTGCGGGGCTGGAGACAGCCAGGAGGGGACGGACGGATGGACAGATGGACGGACGGATGGATGGACGGACGGATGGATGGACAGACGGATGGATGGACAGGTGGTTGGATAGATGGATGGATGGACAGATGAATGGATGCACAAATGGACAGATGGATGGACGGATGGATGGACAGATGGATGGATGGACAGACAGGGACGCAACGTGGTCCCTGCTCCCACCTCCAAGTGAGCAGCTCTGGCAGGTTACAAACAGCCCGCGAGTGCGGGCAGCGCGGCCGGAGTGCTGCCATCAATTATTTCTGCACTCTTACCTGGCCGTCTCCCCCCTGCTTTCCCCCGCGCTGTCCCCCGCCTCTCCCGGCCTCCGCTGTACGTTGCACCCTCCCAGCGGCGCGGGTTTCCCCTGCCAGCCCTTCGCTTTGATCCAAGGAAGGAGCAATTGATCCTCCTTATCTTTATTGTGGTGGAGACATTCCCGGCATTGCCCTTAATTAAATTCTTCTTCATTTTGCTCCGTAAGCCTTCCTCCCCTCCAGCTCCAGACGTGTATTTATTTTTTTAATGTACAATTAAATTATCAGGTTTGCCATGCGAAATCGCAGGCGCCGCGTGGCCGGGTGCTGCTGCCCGGGCGGTGCTGGCCGGGGGAGCCGTGGTGGGGCCCCGCTCGCGCTGCCGTCCCGCGCGGGAGGGCGATGCTGCCGCTGCCATCGCCCTTCCCGGCTGTGGGAAAGCGGCGGCAGGCGCGGGATGAGGCGGATTTGCCCCGGCGGGGGCCAAGGAGGCGGCACGGCGCTGGCCGAGGCCCCGGTGCCAGGCGAGCCCCACGCCGGCAGCCGGCTCTGCCTCCGCCCCGCGCCCCTCTGAGCCCTTCCGCCGGGAAATTTTTCCTCCAGACGCGGTGACCTCGGGGGTAGCAAGCATTTTTCATGTAGATCAGTCGAAATTCCCCCGGCGACGGCGCAGGAATGCAAAGCATGTTATCCTTGGGACCGGCTCTTTCTTCTTCAGGCTGCAGCTTGGCTGAGCCGGCGGGCGGGGGGGGCGTTGGCGTCTGGGGTCCCTGAGCTGGTCTTCATCCCAGTCGCCTGCCCTCCTCCTCCTCCTCCTCGGGAGGCAGGCTGCCGAGCAGGGGGAGGAAGGAAAACTCCCCGTCTCAGCTCCAAATCTGCAGGGCTCCTGCTTTCGCCAGGGGCCTGGGAATGGGCTGTGGTATACATATATATGTATATATATATAAAAATATATATATATGTCTGTGGCATAAACTGCAATTAGCGGCCAGCAGCATTAGGGAGCTCCTGGCGCGGGGACTGGGGGCCGGGATGAGCCGCCCGCCGTGCCAGCCCTGGGCACCGGGGAGCCCAGGGCTGCCTGGGCCGGTGCAGGAGTCACTGCTGCCACGGGCACGGACAGCCCGGCCGGCCCCGGCTCACCACAGAGGCTTTCCCAGCTGCCCCTCGCCGGGCGCGGGAAGGATGCCGTCCGTCCCGTCCGCCAGCTGCCTGCACCGAGCGTGCCGGGTCTCAGCCGGGCGCCCTCGGCCCCAGGCTCCCAGCTGGCCCCAGCAAATCCCTAGAGCGGGTTCCCAGCAGATCGGTGGCTTTGCGAGGCAGCGTGGCCCAGGCTCTGCTGCCCCAGCCAGCAGCACAGCCCCTCGGCCCGGCGCAGCGGCAGCCGGGGGCCCTCCTGTGGCTGCAGGCGCGAAGAGCCTGGCGCCCACAGCCTCCCTCCGCCGGGCTGCGACAGAGCAGGGTTGCAACGGAGCAGGGTTGCAACAGAGCGGGGTTGCAACGGACCAGGGCTGCGATGGAGCAGGGCCGCCCTGGTGCATCCCTCCGCCCCGAGCATCCTGCACATCCTGGCAGTGCTGCAAGCAGGAGCATCCCGGGATGTTTCGCCCGCCGGAGCCCCCTCCCCTCCGCCCGGGCGCTGGGGCCAGGCCCCCCCGTCCCGCAGGGCGCAGGCCAAGGCTGCTGGGGGAGAGGGAGCTGCTTCCGCGCCCTCCCCTCCCCGTTTTCTGCTGGTGCGGAGCTAAATCTCGGGGGCAGGCCCCATGCATGGTGCACCGAGTGCTCTGCGGGGCTCTGGCTGGGGCAGTGCAGAGGAGATAAGAATACAGGGAACAAGAAATGCAGGCGTGAGACCCTCGCAGCAGAGTGCAATGAGTGTCCCGTGCTCTGCAGTGGGCCCGATCGCAGTTGGAGGCTCGGCAGCCGGGCTCTGCGGGATGCCAAAGCCCAACAGCAGAGCGAGCTGGCTTTCGAGAGCTCAAACTTCCAAAGTTTATTTACTTCTGAGTTTTTACAGCTATTTAACGGCATAACCTGGTAGTGACGCAGCCCTGCCAGCACACGCCTCGGCGGCCGCAGGGCCAAATCCGCCGCTGCGACGAGCCGGCCGAGGCCGGCGGCGCTGCACCCGAGGAGGACCTGACTGTGCATATATTTTTATATATATATATTTATATATATATGTGTGTGTAGATATATTACATAAATATATATGTATGAAATAATTTAAGAAACAGTCGAGACAGCATGCCGTGCTCTTGCGTGGGGCCGGGGAGGCAGCCGCTCGCCTCCCCCCGCTCTCCCAGCTTTGCTTCACAAATGGAAACGAGTCTCGAATTAACTTAAAAACCGCACGCGCACACACACACACGCACACGCACACGACACTTTGCGGAGGCTGCGAAGCCCGGAGGCGTGCTGCCGGGAAGGCCAGGCGTCCCTGAAGAGCTCCGACCCGCTAAAGCCAGGGGAGGGGAAAATGGATAACGGCAGGGAAGCCGGTGGAGGACGTGGCACCCGTGGCGGTGCCGATGCTGGCGCTGGCATCGGGCTCCCGGCGGCTGTGGGACAGACGGCCACACGCTGCCCACTGGGAGCGGGGATGTCCCCTGCCCTCTGCTCGCTCCTCCCGCACGCGCCGCTTCGCTGCACCCCGGGACGGAGCCGTTCGCCACCTCGGGCCAGCTCAGCCCTTCCTGCGACACGACCTCCTTCCCGCAGACTTCCAGGACAACAGAACGACGTTAAAAACAACCCAAACCTCCCAGCGCAACCCAACGACGCCTGAATTACCGTCTCCTTCCACCCGCCTCCTCCGTGCCCAGCCTGCCCTCCCCGAACATCCCGGAGGACTGACAGATCCCGGCTCCATCTCCGCCGTGCGGGTGCTGGACGCGGTCGCAGACGGGTGCAGGGAGGGCGGAGGGGCGGGAAAGCGACTCGACCAAGGGCGTGAAGAAGTCAGACGAAGGCTGCAGGGCGCCGGCCCCCTCCCACCCTCTGCTCCGCAGGAAACAGCAAGCCCCCCGGGCCCGGCAGGGCATCAGCTGGGCAGCAGCACGTGCTCCAGAAAGTAGGTGATGGAGTCCCAGTGCTTCCAGAGGAAGAGGAGGAAGAGGACGAGCAGGGCGGTGCTGAGGATGCGCATGCGGGTCTTCATGAGCGGGGTGATGAAGTTGGCGATGGTGGAGACGAAGACGAGCAGCACGGCCATGAGGGCCAGGATGACGTTGATGAACTTGCCCAGGAGGGCCCGGGCGTTGGCGTTCTCCACCCCTTCCAGCTGCACCACTTGCTGCTGCTGCTGCTGGAGCTCCAGCTTGGTGACCCGCGTCAGGCAGGACTCCACCGCCTCCTGCACGGCACGGGCTGCGTCAGGGCCCCCGCGCTGCCGCCGCTCGGGGCTCCCTGGGGCACAGCCTGGCTCACCGCGCGTGTCCCACCGGGTCCCCCAGAGAGGGATCCCCCCATCCATCCCCTTCCCGGCACCGCCCGCCCCTCGCTCCAGCCCCAGCTCCCTCCGCTGCCCCGTGCGGGCCCACCTGGATGTCCCGCGCCCTCTCGTAGGACTGGTAGGCCACCTTCTCCTCCATGCTGGCCAGCTCCTGCTTCAGGTTGGTCATTTCGTTCTGGTGCAGCTCCGTGAGGTCGTTCAGCTGCTCCTCCAGGCGCTCGTACCTGCGCGGGGAGCCCGGGAGGGGAGAGGGCTGCTGGGGCGGGCTGGCCGTCCGCGGTGCCCCCGCAGGCACGACCCCCCCGGTCCCCTCCCGCGTTGCAGCCCGCGGGGTTACAGCCGATTCCCGGGGTCGCCGGCGCTCCCCCAGCCTCCTCCCCAGCTCGCCCCACGCGCAGCGCCGAGCACCCGCTGCCCGGCACCGTGGGTGCTGCTGGGGGGGGGGTCTGGCAGGGAGGACCATTGCAAAGGGTGAGCAGCACGGGGAGGGCGAGCGTGTGCCCCCCTGCCGCCGCCCGCGCCCGCCAGGCCCTACCTGTACCGCTCCTCCTGCAAGCACTGCGTCATGTAGGTGTAATCCCTCTGCAGCTGGGCCTTGAGGTCCTCCATGGAGTCCTCCAGGTGCGACTGGCTGTCCTTGATCTCCCGGAGCTCCTCCAGGATGGTGTCAAAGTTGTTGTGGTGACTGTCCAGGGTGTTGGACTTGGGGCTCCCCAAGCCACCCGGCCCTGCCCCTGAGTTGCTGCCGCCGGCCGACCCCGAGGTGGCACTGGAGCATTCGTCGTCGCTGCCGTACTTGGGGCTGGAGACCAAGGTGGCACTGCCGCTGAGGGCCCGCGACGCCTCCTCGGGGTGCCCGTCGTCCAGCGTGTCCTTCAGGTGGGCGATGTTGTCCGCGCTGCCAAACTTGTTGCGGATGAGGCTGGCAAACTCCCGGGGCTTGGAGACCACGGCGGTGTGGGTGGCCTGCGACAAGCCCGAGAGCCCGCCTTTGACGCCCTCCACAACGCCGCCTCCGAAGCCGCTGATGCTGGAGCGGACGTTGGCACCCACGTCCTTGAGGCCTTGGTGCATGTCCCGGAAGACATCCTTGGGCTGCCGGGACGGCCCGTTCTGCTCGATCTCCTTCAGCTTCTTGTGGTAGTGCTCGAGCTTTTTGTGCAGCTGCGCAATCGTCTGCGCCGACTTCTGGTTCTTCTTCTCGAAGACCTGCTTGATGCGGGAGGCCTGCTGCTTGTCCGCGTTGTTGGCCAGCTTCAGGTATTCGGCCACGTTGTCATCCCGAGCCTCCTGCTCGATTTTGATCTGCTCGGTGATCTTGAGGATCTTCTGGTGCAGATGCTCGATGGCGGCTTTGGTCCGGTGGGGATCCGGGGTGCCCTCCGGGACGTCCAGGCAGATGTTGCCGTCGGCGTCGCCGTGGCCGGCGTTGGGAGGCAGGCTCAGCGCGGTCACGTCCCCCTTGTCCAGCTGGGGCAAAGAGAGAGCGGGGCAAAGCTCAGCGGAGGGAGGCGAAACCAGAGCAGCCGCTCATCTACCGGTATCGGAAAGCAGAGAGAGGAAAAGAGACCCGAGGGGCAGGAGAGGGAGAGAGGAGGGAGGAGTGGGGTAGGAGAGCGGTACCTAGAAGCAGGATCTCTCCTGCCCCGTTAAGCGTTTCCCAGCCGTAACACTTATTGGTGACCCAGTTAGAAGATGCAGCCACACAATAATTACTCTTTAGGGGCCTTTTTTGGCCAATTGCTTTCAGTGAGAAACGTCCACAGCCGGGAGCTGAGCTCCGCCCTCGCCCAGCGCAGAGACCGGGAAGCCGTTTGTGTCTCCAGGCCGTTAGCAGCTACGCACATCCAACGCCATCCAGGGGAGAAGACGTGGAAAAGGTTACGCGTCTGGAAACCGTCCAATTTCCGCGCTGCTCTTTGGCATCAGCCTCCTTTCCCGCAAGCAGTTTGGGGAGCCGCGTCTCTCCGTGTCCCCGAGCGGGACCGGCAGGCGGGGAGGGGCCGGGCTCGGCTCTGACCCCACGAGCTCCCGCTGCAGCCCCCGTCCCGCGCCGCTCGGGCAGCGAGGCGGTGACACTCAACCCCGCACCAAACCTCCCACCAAAACAGCCGCGAGAGCCGGGACTGAGCAGCCGGGAGGTATTTCAGTTGTGAGGCTTAGTTTTAGATGCACACAGGAGTTTTTTCACAAAGAGAGGAGACGCTGCCCTGTAAGCCTGAGCTGGGGGCGAATCCAGAGGGGCCGTTTCCAACACGGGGCCAGCGAGGCCGGACCGTGCAGCGGCTCCGTCCCCCCCCGGTGCGAAGCTTTCTGCTTCTGTCTGCGGCTTTTCACCCGGCACCTCGAGAGCCCTCGGCAAACAGTCGGCACCTACAGTGCGGGCGCATGCTGATTTCCATTTTATAGGTGGAAAAATTAAAGCATTGGGAGAGAAAAACCACGGGCCTGCAGCCACACTGAATGCACGGCGGAGCTGGACGGTGCCCGGGAGCCGAGCCCCGCGTGTGCCGCCCCGCGCCGCCGCCTCTCCCACCCGAAAATCCCAAACCTTTCCGGTTGCTGCGCTTTATACGCAGATTCTTAGGCAAATCTCAGCGGTTGTATAAACGGCTCCTGGCTGCTAATTAAGAGCTGCTTGAAAGTTAAATACCGCTGGCAGACCTGAATAATTTCTCATTTCCATCACGCTTTCCCCAAATGACCCTTTAATAGGGATAACGCCGAGGGATGGAGGGATCGCTGCTGGGGAGGGCCGGGCTCTCGGCGGGTGCTTTGCCACCCGGGATGGCTCGGGGATATTTGCAGGGTTTTAAATAACCAGGCGGTTGTGCTGCCATAGTGTCTTGCGCCGATGGTCCCAGCGGGGCGGGGAGGAAAATCCCGGCGGCCACGAGCCCCCCGCGAGCCCGGGGCCGCCCGGCACCGCTCCGCGGGGCTTTCCTCACCCCTCATTTCTATATGCAGCAAAGGCTAAAACCAGCTTTAGAAAAGCAGAGCACTCGCAGCTAAGCCGAAACAGGAAACCGGCCTCAGCCGATGCAAGGGGAGAAGTTGCTCAAACTTTGCTTCCACGAAACACGGTTACTGCAGCGCTGCCTTGGCCTCCTTCCTCTTTTCCATCGAGTCTGCGCTCGCGGGAAGCCCCCGGGGGAGCAGAAAGCCGCGGTGCTGCCCGCCGAGAGCAGAGCAGCAGCACCCAGCGCCGTACGGGCAACTAGTGCTTCCTTGGGATGGGGAGGAAAAAATAGCGGCTTCCCCCGATGATGCCAGGGAGGAGAACTAAAAGCTGCAGCCTGCGGGGAGGGGATCTGCAGTCCGGCTTCGCTTGCCCTGAAGGCAAACCCTAGTTATTCCCACCGAGCCGAGTGATTTTGGGAATGAAATTTCAGCCCTCTGGACCGCGCTGAGCAGTGAGAAACCGTCCCTGCCTCCGCCGCTGCCGCCGTCGCCGCCCGGCCGCCCCTCCGTCTCGGGCACGGGGCAAAGCGCAGGAAACCCACCAGGTTTCGCTTTGAAAACAACAACCGAAAAAGACAATATGGATCCTGCAGCATCAGCCAGCAACGCCGGCTAAATCCCCACGAGCCGAAAGCTCTGCACAGCGGATTTAGCGGGGGGATTAGTGGGAGCTGCACTTTCCCTCCATGCAGAAACCCTCTGGGAGGGAGATCGCCGCGAAACCGCCGCTCGTTCCCGTGCCGGCTTGCCGAGGCTCGGGGGGGACGGGGGGGGGGGGGCCTCACGGGATGCGGCAGCGACGCAGGACGTGGGAGGGAAAAATGTCCTTATCAGCAGAGCTCAACCCGGGAGAGCCGCGACGTGCAGCGGGCGCAAGCAAAGAAGCAGAGATTTAAGAAATTGCTCAATCAGTTATTCTGGAGTTCGGAGCATCGCTCTCGAGCGCGGCTTATTTGTCTCCAGACACTTGCTCAGGATCCAACCCATCCTGTTTTCCCTACGTTATAACCTACGAGCGAGCGCAGCGGATTTATCAGCATTGTGGCCGCTTTCGTGCCAGCCCTGAGCGCAGGCTTTGGCTGCCGAGCGGGACCGCGCTTCCCCCGAAACTCAGCGAGGGAGGAAGGGGCGACGCGAAGGACCGCGCACACCTTCAAGCGTGCAGAACTCCAGTACCGCCGAGCTGCCCGAAGGCGCTGGTGGCCAGGGCAGGTTGCAGCGTGCATGCACTGAACGCGGCCACAGCCACGGCCCTGCTCCTTTAGGGATCTCAAAGCACTTATTCTTGGACCAGGGCCCATCCTGCAAGCCAGCCCTTGCAATCAGACCCGTGCCACCGCCAGGACCCGGTCCCCATCCCCGGTCCCCGTCCCGCTGCCGGTGGCACCCAGCCTCGGCTGCCTGCTATTGCCGGGGATGGCGGCAGCTCCCGGCGCTCCATCACCAGCCTGAGGATAATTCCTCGTACGTAATCCGGGCTCAGGGCTTCATCTGCCGTCAGAGCTTCCCACCCCGTCCCTGCCGCACCGCCGCACGCCGTGCCGCCGGCTGTTATCGCCCGTCGCGACTCTGCAGGCGCCGGCAGAAAGGCAACCCCCGAAAGCCACGCGGGTCCCATCCCATCCCATCCCATCCCGCCCGGAGCGACGCTGCCGCGGGGTTATTCCGGGATCCGCCGCGGCCAGGACCTACCTCCATGTCACGAGGGGCGCGGGGCCGGGCGCTGCTGCCATGGGCGAGGGGAGCTCGGCGGCGGCCGCGGCGAGGCCCGGAGCGGCCGGGGGGAGGGACTACGGGCCGGATTAGGGGCGAGCGGCCGGGCGCCGGGCTCGGAGCCGACGCGGCTTTGCAGGCGCGCGGGGGCCGTCCGCCCGCGCCGGGATTGCCGACGCGGGAGATTGCTCCGGAGGGAGGGCTGCAGCGGGGCTGCCGCGCACGGGAGCCAGACCACGTCGGAGCGATTAAAGGATGCAGAACTGAAACCCGCAACCTGCGGCTGAGCCAGACAAACCCCTGGACCTTCCTTGTCCGAAACCCCAGAGCAACGGTGGCGGCAGAGCATCTGCTGCCCCAGACGACGGGCCGGATGACCGGGATTAACCTGCACCCCTCCGTCTCTGCTCTTTTTCAGCAAAGGAGGCAGCTTAGAAATATTCCCACCCCACAGCTGATTTTGCGTGTGGTCCCATCACCACGCCGGGGCACCGAGGAGCCGGCGCCAGCTCCAGCTCTGCCCCCTCCCCAGCCGCTCCCGCGAGCAAAGGGGGTTTGCAAGGCAGTGACCGGAGCCGGGGGCGGTGGGCCCCCTTCATCCGTAACACCGGCCCCGCTTTGCAGAGCGAGTCCAGCGGTCAGGGAGCAGCGGCTATGCTTTCCAGGCCTGCCTGTAAGAGGCAAATTTAGAAGTAAATAAATCCCAGCTCCTGTGCAAAAGGAAATCCCTGGGGCGCCACGAAATCGCAGCCCATGCAGCATGTGCCAGCGCCGAGCGGTGCAGAATCCAGCCCCGACCGCCTACAGATCCTGCTCCGAGCGCCTGAAACAAGGGACAAGTCACCTCGTGATGCAACGCAGACAGCAGCAAGTTTCAGGCTCCTGCTCTGCCCCTTTGCAGCTGGCAGCAGCGGCAGCGGGAGCCTGCACAGCGCTGCCTTTGCAGCGGCCGCCGGGCTGGCAGCGGCTTAGCCGAGGCCTGAGCTTAGCTTAGAGAAGCATGTACTAAAAAAGGGGAGAAGATAGCTGGGCTGGGCTACGGCGTGTCCCCGTGCAGGGCGAGGGGGCCGCGTGTGCGTCGGCGGCAGCAGGACGCTGACACGGGCACAGATCTGCCAGCTCAGCTGCTCCTAATCCTCCCAT
Organism: Dromaius novaehollandiae; assembly: GCF_036370855.1. NCBI lineage: Eukaryota > Metazoa > Chordata > Aves > Casuariiformes > Dromaiidae > Dromaius > Dromaius novaehollandiae. The sequence goes on along the minus strand of NC_088124.1, from coordinate 5,088,451 downwards.
CTCCCGCGGTGGCCGGTGTCCAAAGCAAGTTGCTTTTTGGCTCGGCCCTGAAATCTTGCAGCCAGCAGGAACCAGGCAGCCCCCCGCACAGCCCGATCCGGGAGCCACCTCGGTCCTCACGCCTCGGTCCTGGGAATCCTCCGTGCCGAGCCGCGGGGGAGACTTACAGACACTCCCGGCAGGGAATTCAGGAGCAGCATCCTCTTCCCAGGACAGGCGTCGGGAGAATGCATCAGCCACGGCTGCCGCTAACGATGCGCCGGGCGCCTCAGCAGCGGCCCCTCGCCGGGGGGGGTCTCGGGCTGAAGCTGCGCTCGCAGCCCGGCTCAGCCTCCGACAGCCACAACCTGCTCTCGGCTACGGGGATACGGATACGGCCACTGGGCCGAACCGGACCCTGCCCATGGCCCTGCTCCGCTGGGCTCAGCGCCTGGCTCACCGCCGGCGCGTGCCGGGTGCCGGCTGCCTCCCCGCCGAGCGCAGTGGGCTGGGAACAGCGGCGTATGGCTGGGGAACACAGTGTCTTTTGCTGGGGGTGAATCACTGCACGAGTCTGCTACTCTGCTGCTGCCGAGTTAATCACGCAGCGATCTCCAGCAGCTTTGTTGCGCGCTGACCCTCCGCAGCCGGCAGCACCGGGCGAGCTCTGCACGCCGACGCGGTTCGGGTCCGGGCCCGGCCGGCACAGCCAAACCGCCTGCTGCCGCCTACGCGCGGAGCCGGGCTGAGCCCTTGCACTCGTGTCACTTGTGGCGCGGCGCCCGGCGGGGCAGCGTGATGCAGGACTGGTGCCATCTCATGGCCGGGAGCCCGGAGCGGGCGATGGCGGTGCAGGCCGGGCTGGCGGCACCGCACACCGCGGCTCTCCACCCAGGGAGCAAAGAGGGGTCCCCAGGGCCGGCTGCGGCTCCGCAGGGACGAGGAGCATCCGTGCGGCAGAACGGGCATTGCGCGGCTGCAGACACCCGCAGGTGCCCGGGCAACCCGGGGAGCGTGCCAGGAGCGCGGGGACTCCTCTGAGGTTGCTGCAGGAACTTAATTTAAAAAAAAAGAAAAAAAGAAAGACTCAATAACTGCTGGAAAAGCACCGGCTGAGGCTGAGCAATTCCATACGGGATTAATCCAGCTCTCGCATTTAGGCAGTTATGCAATGAGTGAAAAATCCAGCATGAAATTTCTGGGTGAAAAACAACTCTTCTGCAAGGACCTTCTGCTCCCCTTTGGGCACCAGCACAAAACGGGGCCAGGAAGGGCATCGGGGCGCCCCGGGGCAGCCGGCGACCGCGGTGCCTCCCCCGGCCTCGCTCACCCCGCGCTATCAGTGTTCAATTTTGCACTGGGACAAACGGACTTAAGTAGCTTCAGCGGAAGGTTTTCAAGCTAAGGAGGCGCTTGGCCGGAGCAGGGATCACATGAAACGGCCTTAGGGCCGCGCTGGCCCCGCGGTGCTGGCACACACGGGATGTGCAGGCGCCGCCGCGGCTCGTCGCGGCCGAGGGTGCCCTGCGGGACCCCCCATCCCAGCCGCCGGCATCGGCCTCCCGGGCACACGTGGCTCCGGGAGCTGCAGCGGTGCAGGGAGATGCTCGGGGGGGGGGGGGGGGCTTTTTTTTTTTTTTAGATGGGAGAGTTTTCATGTTCACATTATTTTCACTGTGTTTGAGCACCCTGAACTTTCCGTGACCACAAAATGTGCTGCTGGGAACAAGAGCAAAACCCTGCAAAACCAACCAGCAGGAAAAGAAATTCCCTGTGATGCAGCAGCGCCTCCGAACCCCAGCCCCTGCCTACTGCTCCCGCGGGGTGCTGCCCCGCGAGGGGCCGATCCAGCCCTAAATTGCCCGGAGCTGCCCCTCGTGGAGCGCTCAGAGCCGGCCCGGCAGCGGCGGAGGGCGGCGGAGGGCTTTGCTCGGGGTCCCCGTGCGCGAGCGGGGTGAGCAATGCTGCCGTGATGCCCTTCCCCTCTCGGGCTTTCCGCGGTGACGGGGGGATTTTCCTGCTTTTCGGCTTTCTGCAGAAGCTGCTGGGGCTGCCGGCAGCGCGGCGCTCCGGCTTTCCGAGGCCGCGGCACCGCCAGCGCTGTTTCTGCGGCCCCGGGAAGCAGGGTTTCCCTCCGCCCGCAGAGCCCGGCGCCGCATCGATTTTCGATACGCTGCAAGCGCCAAACGCGTTAACGGTGCTGAGAGGCCCCGCGGTCTGCGCGGCCGCGGCCAGGGCTGATTTACAGCCCCCACGGGGGGACGGCGAGCGGCGGGGCGAGCGGCGGCCACATGCCAGCGATGCCGGTTCTGTGCCGCGGTGGGGAGGGAAAAGGGGATTTTGGCGGTGGCCGGTGCCGCTCCTGCTCCGGGCGAGGCTGGTGCGTGGTGCAGCACCGTGGCCTCGCTGTTCAGCGCGGAGCATCGCTGCATCCCGCGTGCGGTCCAGCGTGGGAGTGGTGCCCGTACGGCTTTTCCCACCGCGTTTCAGGCAGGAGGCTGGCTTTCCTTAGGGCTATGGAAAAATAATACGGCATGAGAACATCGTGTAGCTCTTGTTCCTCTGAATAGGTGGTTTTTCCATTGCCCCACACAGCCGTGGTATCAGCTCTCTTCTTATTTCTCTTTGTGCCATATGCAGTGAATTATTCATCCCCTTTTTGTGCTGCTCCATCAGCAACGAGCCCGGCTCCATCCTCGCCCGCTTCCAGGGTGCTCGTGTCCCGCTCCGAGCGGCTTCGGCTTCGGACGCGTGGGAGCAGAGAGGGTGGTGGGGCTGGGCCCCGCGCGGGCGAGAAGCCCCCGGCTCCGCACAGCGTCAGACCAAGCAGTTTTGGCTGCGGATCCTCGAACTCACAACCTGAACGGCCGCTCTGGGGAGGCCGCGGGCTCAGCGTGCAGCGGCCGGGCCGGGCCCCACGGCCGGGGGTCCCCGTCCCCGCGGGGCAGCAGCGCTGGCACCCGCTGAAAGCTGTGAGCGTCGGCTGCAGCTTGATGCTTGGCGGGAGAAAAAGCCACGTGAAAATAGGAAGAAAAAGTATCCTGTTGATCTTCTTTCCATTACCTCAGAGGGCAACAAAAGCGGCTGGGTCAGGTTTCCCCCGGCGGAGCGGGGAGACAAGCGGGTCCGGCTGCTCGGTCAGCTCCCGTCGGGTGCCCGGAGCTGTCCCGTGGCCGCGACAATGGGAAACGGCACGAACGCCGAGCATGGGGGCCGGGGGAATCGGATTTTCCCTCTTTGTGACCGTGCCCAGGAGCACGGGGACCATTGCCGGGCAGGGGGACGCCTGTGACTCTGTCCCTCGGTTATAAACCCGGCCGGTTGCTCCCGGGCGTCCCCTCCGCAGCGCCCGCCCTGCAGCGCCTGGCAGCTCTGCCCAGCCACCTTCACCCTCTTAGGGATATTCCTGGACGTCCAAAGCATCTTAGCCCGGCCGCTCTGCCCCCCGCGGCAGCCCCGCGCCTGGCACAGCCCCCCAAAAGCGGGGCGGGCGCCCTCCCTGCTGCCCCATGCACCGCGCCGGCCCCGGGGTGCCGCGCAGCAGCCCCGCTCTCGGTGCTCCATAATTAACAGCGCTAAACGCTAGACGGAAATATCATCCTCCCTATCAGCGATGCACAGAGCGATGCAAAAATCACTTCGGCCAGCGCTAGTTTGCAGCCGCGCGGCCCAGCTGCGCTCGCCGTGCCGCCGGCGGAGATGAGAGCCGGCAGGCAGCTGCGCGGCCGGGGAGAAGGACGGCAGCACCGGGGCCCGGCGGTCCCGGGACGCAGGCAGGCGCAGTCGGGTCCCTGCACCGAGATGGAGGGACGGGAAGATCAGACGGAGGAACGGGGCTTTCTGGCCCTGCACCTAGGAGAGCTGCGGTGTCTGGTAGCTAAAGCAAAGGGCCAGGATCTGGATATCTTATACCTTAATTGAGCTTGTTTAATGCTTAATGTAGGGCATGAGGTGCCGGGATCGTTTCCCAGCCTTGAAACTTTGTTCTCTAAATGCGTCTGCTGGCCGAGACGCGGGGATGAGCACCAGCCCCCCCGGCTCCGGCCCCAGTGCACGGTTTCCGCGTAGCACCCCCTTCTCCTCTATCCGCGGGTCCAGCATTCGTTTAATAGCGATCTCCTACGCGAGGTGCAGCTGGTCCCCCTGCAAAGCAGCAGATGAGCTGCTCAAATAGGAATATTTTTGTCTACCATATGATGAGAAAAACCAACAGTGTTGGTCCCTGCTTTCTGCCTGCCACAGCTCGTTCGGGACAAAACCTGTCCGAGAAAGCAGGGGCAGGGGACGTGCAGGTGGCTGAGCGGGCTGGCTCGGGTGACGTGGCCAGGCTGCTCGCTGCTGGGGTCTCATTGCCGCTAAGGACCTCGGGTGGGATTCGTGCGGCTCTTTGCCTGAGCCCTTCCCCTCTGCCTCGAATCCCACCCGGGAACAGAGCTGCAGCACGTTCCCGCTTTCACCTCGCCCGGAGGAGCACGAAACCCAGCAGCGACCAAAACGCTCGAGGTTCGGCGTCAACGGTCCCCTCGCAGCCGAGCTGAGCCGGCTGTGCCAGGGGAAGGTCTCCCCGCAGCACGCTTCGGGGTGCTCCTCGCCCGTCCTGCCCCGGGGCGGCCGGCTGGCAGGTCCGAGCGCGGCGCACCAAACCGGAGCGGCTGCCCTCGTCGCCTGCCCCGCGGGAGCCGGCACGGTCCGCGCTGGCAGCCGTTGCGATCAGCGCTGTGCCACCGCCGGGGTCCCGTCCCCATCCCCGGGGGCAGCAGCCCCGCGGCTCGGCCTTACCTTCTCGGCGAGGCCCTCGGTGTCCTCGGTGAGCAGGTACACGGCCCCGCTCTCGGCCAGGAGGATGGCGGTGTCGGTGGTGGAGGAGGAGCGGGGCCGGCCCTGGTGCTGGTGCAGGATGGCGGTGAGGCTGCTGTCCTGGGGGGCCCGGCGGCCCAGGTGGGGGCTGCCCCGCTGCGGCTCCAGCGAGCCGCTCTTGGCCCGCCGGCTGCCGCTGTGCAGGCTGGTGCCCCGCTTGATGGAGGGCCGGGAGCGGATCTGCTGCAGCACCCGGTTGAAGGCGGTGGGGCGCGCGGGGAGGTCGTGCAGCGACACGGCGTAGGAGACGCGGTGCATCTCCGGCGAGCGCTCCTTCTCGTCGGGGGAGTCGTGGTCGGAGGCGCCGGGCTGGGGCGGCAGCGAGTCCTGGGAGTTCTGGTGCTCCCGCTCCCGCGACCGCCGGCGGCTGTGGAAAAGGTGCTTCAGGCCGTGGCCGAACATGGAGCCCTCGGACAGCTGCTGGATTTTCTGCGGGAGAGGAGAGAAAACAGCCCCCTTACCGCGGGGAACGGCGGCATCGCCCTGCACGGCGGCACGGCGCGCGCCCAGCCTCCGCGCAACGTCTGCTTGTCCTCAGCATCGGCACGCCGCGGGCCCGGGAGCCTCGCTGGCGCGCTTCCCGCAGGGCGGGGGGCACCTCCAGCCCCCGCTACCTGCCCCAGGGCACGGTCTCTGGGCTCTGGCTACCCCAGGAAGAAGCAAGAGGGGTAGGAAGGAAGCATGAGTTGCTCAAGCGCGATGCAGGAAACGTACAGGACAGGATGCCTCTCGGAGACGCCACCACATGCGGGTCACGCGTTTGGGCACGCAATGCCATCTGCTCGAAGATACCTCGCCCCTAGGGACGGCGGGGACAGAGCAACATTTGCTGTCGCTGGAAAAACCATGGTTGTTCCCAGCCTTGGAGACTCGGCCACCAACGCACTGCAAAGAGCTACCTGCTCTTGGAAACATGCCCCAGAAACGAAAGGGGAGGGCTTCCCCGTGGGGTTTTTCCATGGCCTCCAAGAGCAGCACCCAACAGACTGGCCTTGCTTTGCTAGGGTGAAACTGCACCTCCTGGTCCAGTGTCACCAGTGCTGGGATTTGACTGGTCTTTAGCAGCACAGCAAAACAAACCTGCCTGCAGGACATCTGAGCATGAAGTTCCTCCAGGGCAGCCCCAGGTCTTCCCCTCTCAAGCAGCATTAAGATTGACTTCCCACAGAGCACAGGGACCTTTAAAATACTCGCTTCCTTGTGACTTGCCCTGGGGAATCAGCGGACAGCAGCAGTGGCCACAGCAAAGTCATGCAATATGGATGCTGGAACAGATTGCGCTCTTGATTACAGGCAGGTGAACCCAGCGCGGTTTCCCGGAGTCATTGCAATGCCCAGATTTGCATCTACGGCAGATCCACGTTTGGCTGGTTGCCTTCTGCAATCTTCTGCTCACGCTTAACCACAAGGCAATAGCACGGACAGTAACTCACAGCATTTGATGGTCACTCTGACCACTGTGAAGGAAACAACCTTGGGACACCGAAAGATCCTCTCACCTCCGCGAGCAGCCTCAGCTATCAGAAACGCAGCAGATAATATGGCACGAGTTTGCTCTGTTGCTCTGTACCATCTCTATTTTGCATTTAAACTAAGCACCTTAACTTCCAGGACTAAAATCCTGACCCTGTTGAACTCGAGGCATCTCACCACCGACGCAGTGTGGCTGTGGTTTCTCCCCAGAGAGGCTGGTTTCCGTATTAGCAGTGCTGTGATTTACTCACGCTTGAAAGCAAACGTGAAGCGGGCTCAGAGCTGGGAGCTACTTTTAGCCGTGGTGTCACTCAGCAAAAGCTGTGACTTCTAGAAAAGCAGCTGTGCTTGAGACACGACCTCCAGGAGCTTCCAGATGGCTGAAGGATTTTGTGTCCGACAGGAAGGCTCCATCTCTTAAAAAGCCCAGACTTTCGTACTAGAGTGTCCAGATTCATTAAGGCCTAATTCTCATCGTGTCTGTAACATTCACAAGGAATCGGGTGCTACTGATAGCACTTAGATCCCATGTTGCTAAACACTATAGGCAAAACCTTTAATCCTTCTGCTATCCATTCATAATGAAGAATTATATCCCTTCGGTTTCTCCTAAGAAAGACATAACAAATCTGTGGTGCTGAACTGCTACTCCAGAAAATTGCGATTTAAATTTTATTCTATTTATACAGTCTCTATGGAAACAGAGACAGTGTTAGATAGGTAATAACTATAAACCCACAGATTTCTACCATCAAGGGTACAACATAGGCTCAGATTCCTGCTTAGCCCTTTAGAAGGTGCAAGTGAAAGGAAAAGACCAACTCCCATCCTTAAGGATAACTAAAACAGAAGAAAAGCAAAGCTTGCAAAAAAGGAAAAGACAGCTTTATAGCAACATCTGCTGTAGGTGAGAGCCAGGCACTTTCAGTGGGTATTTGGCCTAACAACTCAATCTGATAGAGATTTTTCTTTAAAAAAAACCAAACCCTCCTCCTTGGGCCTTTTCCAACTTCTTTCTGAAAGAACCGTTCATGGGCTTTGCAGATAGGGCTCCCGATGGGACCGTAAGAGATCTGCATGCAAGAAAGGAGAAGGGAAGTGGAAAGGGGAGACGCAGGATCACAGCACTGCTGTTCTGGGTTCGGCCGCACTAAATTTATGGCTTCTAAAACTAAAGACTTGTCTGCGCTAAAGAACTGCACGAAGTTGTCGCCATGGAACAAGCTATTCTGCAACAGCGATCGCAGAAAATCTGCTGATGTGGAAACTGTTTTCTTATGTTATTCCAGGATAATTAGCGCACTTCCAAAGCAGAGGTATTTTTCTGGAACGAAACTACCTCTAGCCCATAACAGAGCAGCTATACAGACTATTTTGGAACAGCCTTGGCTTAGTAACTGATACAACAGATACGGAGGTTAATTTCTCTGTGCAGACAGCTGTAAAACACCCAGGAATATCTTTATTTCTTGCATCTTTTTAATTAACGCAGCCAAGATCTCCTGCTCAACAGCAGGGACTTGTTTCCGTGGGCTTCAAATGAGCTACTTCTGGTTCACATCCTCCGTAAGTGGATCAGCCCTTAGTTATTACCGGCTTTGGCAGGGTCAAGTCAAAGGCACACGCTTCGCCCGAGCATCGTTCCGGGCTGGACGTGGCAGCGCTCCGTTTCCTTCTTGCATGTTTATCCACCGATGCTCCTCTGTCCAGCTCTGCCGTGCAAAGCTCGGGCCGTGTCTTCGTCCCGCTGCGAAATGACAGCACGCTCCGAACCTCCCCGTTCCTCGCTAAAGGGGCTTCTAGCTCTCCGGCTGGCCCTGCTCCTGCCCCGAAGCCTTTCTTGGGTTTCAGACGGACGAGGAGGAGATCTTGTTGCTGTGACCCTACAGCACAGCTGCTGAGTCTCGCTCTATTATTATTAATTATTTATGTCCCAGGCCCGCCCAGAGGCTCCAGCCAGGACCAAGGGGCCCTTTGGAGGCACCGCACGGTCGCCGTGAGAGACCGTCCTGTCCCGCGGGGCCGAGCGGGGCCGAAAGCCGGAGGGGAAACCGGTCGCTCCAGCTCGGAGGAGGCCAGGCTGCTGCCCAGCTTGCCCCGGGGCACGGCAGCATCCTCGGAGGTTTGGGGGGCAGAGCTAACGCCCCAAGGCAGCCGGCAGCCCGGTGCCCCCTCGCAGCCCGTCTCAAGCAGGACCCTCCGTCGTGCTGGGCCTGTGTGCGGCCCCGGGCCCCCCCTCCAGCTGCCACAAACGCTGAGCAGAATATACGGCGAGTCTAACGCGGCAAATAAAGCACTCCCCCACGCACGTTTCTCCTCTTGGGGCCAGGATGAGAGAACAAACATGTGACGAACATTAGTCATGTTGTTTAACGCGCTACCAGAATGCTACAGTGACACGGACCTTATTAAACCCTCTCCAGAATAAAATCCGTGGCATCCGCAGCGATTGCCCCGGCGCTGCTCCAGCCGGGAGGGGACGTTCGCACGCGCGCACCTTGCCCGGGAGGGGCCGTGCCCGAGGGGAGCGGGCAGCACCCGCGCCGGGAGCCCCCGAGCTTTTGATAAGCGATGTCCGGGGGAGATGATGGATGAAGCCGCTCCGGTGACCACGCGGCTCCCGCCCGAGCTGCTCGACAGCAGATGCGTTCTGCTAACCACAGGGGACTCGGCTCACCTTGGCAGTGTCCTTTCAAGACCAAAATACGCCTGGAAAATTGTTCGTGTGAGGGATTAAATATAAATGTACTTCGGGGTTTATATCAGGTGCTGGTGACCTTTATGGGCGAGGAGGAGTCCTCCTCGTCCTCCCCGAGGCGAGCCAGCCTGCGCGGCCGCGGCCGTGGCGAGTCCTTGGGGCTGCAGGTAGGTCCTGCTCCCCAGACCCCTCGCAGCACTTCCAGAAATTAGAGAGGCTGAGGAAGGACCACAGGGCTTGACCCGCTACGGGTCAATGCTGCCGTGAGACCGCTGCAGCCCTGTCCCCTCCGGCCACCCTGTCCCAGCCCCGCTGCTCCGGGCAGGTCACGCTGGACCGGCTCCCGGGCTGCGCATCCCGTGGCGGGGCCTCCCCAGTGCCCCCTCCGCGCCCGGGAAAAAGGACGGACTCGGGATAGTGCCTCCAAACTCGTTGCTATCTTGGCTCTCGGGTTCAAAGGGAGGCAAAGGCAGGAGCTGCAAAGACTGAGATCGTGACACCGGAGAGGGACGTCATGCCAGGCTTCAGCTCGCAGCCCTTCGTCACATCAGCCCATTTGGGAGAAAAGAGCATCCCAGGGAAAACAGTCAGACCAGAGATGCGTGGGGAGAGCAGGAATACGGCCTAAGCGATAAATGCCGGTCTGGTGTAACGCCACGGGACACCTGGGCCGTCTCCAGCAGCAAAAGGCCTGGATGTTTCCTTCTGCAGTGTTTTGTATGGATCCAGTCACTCTGCTGCAGAGCACAGGAAATCTCTGCCACCCAACATATTTTTAAGCAGAATTATGTGTCATGCATCTGCTTTGCTCCTTGCCAGAACTTTTTTTTTGCTTTTTTTCCTAATGGAGCAGTTGCTTATAGAAAAAGGAGCTGAAATTGGGGCTGGCAAAAGGAAAGCTGCCATGTGTTTGCCGGGGAGGACCTGCCCGGGTGAGGGGTTTGGAGGCGGCACAATGCAGCCTTTTGTTTCCAGGTTGCCAGCTCAAATCTGTCTTCGGCTGGTAGCAAACAAAAGTTTACATTTAAGACTTGTTCGATAGCCTCTGGGAGATGAACTGGTGGGCCCTGGTCGGTGGCCCCAGGCCAAGCCGGCCGGAGCTGTGGATGGCAGAGCTGCACGGGGGCAAGGGAGCAGCTCGTCTGCTAGCAGCAACAGACCCCACCTCGGTGAGGGCAGCCCGGGAAAAGGAGGGGTTTGGGGCAGGGAAACTTTAAGTTTACTGTCCACTTTCTAATCATGCCACCGAAAGTGGCACCAGCAGGTGAAGTGACTGGACTGGTGCAGTCAGTCTGCGGCAGGGCCAGGAACCGGGGCCCAGAGCTTGCCAAAGCTGCGGGCAGCAGCACCCAGATCGGTTTCCGTGCGGTCTGTCCGGCAAAGCAAGTCTGAGGATTCACTTCACGCAGGCAATTAATTGCTGAGCTGCAAATGTGCTTAAAGACATGCATCGAGAAGCAGTTCTGCACTAGGGTATCCTACCTGCATCGATAAAATCAATGGGAATTTGGCCGCTGACGGCACTGCAAGCTGGAGCAGGTTGCACACAAGGCTGGGCTCCAGCTCGGAGCTGGACGTGCCGCCTAAAGAACGCTTATGGCCGCCTGCTCCTCACCACCACGATACGCTCGTCAGAGCATAGGCCACACTGTGCATCCTGGACCTCCTTTTTCCACCCCTTTTTTGACTCACTGCAGGTGGAAAAGGACCTGGGTTGGAGTTGGTGGGATGGGACCTTGACTCTACTGGTAAGACTGCCCAGACTGGAGGACAGGTTGGGGGGCTCTGCTGGGAAGCTCCACAACGAGCATTTACCATTGTGGATGCCCGGTTGCCTGCGGGTGACGGGGACATTTTCTACTTTTGTCCAGCCCTTTTTGAAATCAAAGGGTGAAGAAACGCTTCCGTACTGCCGCAGCGGGACCGACATGCCGCCTCTGGAAGCGCCGCCGAGAGAGGCACTGACCGCGGCAGCAATGTGCCGCAGCGCCCGGAAACGCCAAAGCTAAAAGCAGGAAATTCGTCCCCGCGCGAAAGCCTGCTGCGTCCCACGCCAGCCGGCCCCCGTTGAACATCCGCGCTCCAAGCTGCTCCGTGCCCAAACCAGCAGGAAATCTCTGCACAAACTTCACCGGGGACCACCCCGCTCCGGCTGCCCGTACCCCGCCGGCACTGCGGCTCCCTTCCCGTGGCTCTGCACTGCCGTGAGACTCGTTTTCCTCGTGGACCGGACGCGGCCCGGAGGCACAGCCGGAGCAGGCGTGGGGCCGTCTCCACGCCGCTGCTTTCGGCTGCAGCAGCAGCAGCAGCAGCACGGATCCTGCCAGACCGGCTCGTGCTCCCGGAGCAGCACCCACGCGCGGCGCTGGGGGCGACTCCGGCGGTGTTCAGCGGGATCTGCGCAGCCCCTCCGCGGAGCCGCGACCCTGTGAGCCCCCCCCGACCCCCGGAAAGCCCACGAGCACCCTTCTGCGCTGCCGCGGGGTGCAGCCACCCTTCCTGCAGCTCACCCAGTGCCACCTGGGTCCCTGCCGCTCCCACCGCCGCCCGTTGTCGCTGCTCTTGGGGGCCCGCGGCCTCGGCGATGCTCAGGCCCGGGCGTCCTGCTGCCAACCTGCCGCGGGAGCATCGTCCTCCTGGGAGCAGCCCAACCGGGAGCATCCCAACCTGGGAGCATCCCCATCCCGGGACCATCAGGTTCCTAGGAGCATCCCCATCCTGGCAGCATCCCATCCCAGCATCATTCCTATCCCGGGACCATCACATTGCTGGGAGCATCCCCATCCCAGCAGCATCCCCATCCCAGTAGCATCCCATCCCAGCAGCATCCCCATCCCAGGACCATTGTGTTCCCGGGAGCATCCCCATCCCGGGGCCACTGCATTTTCGGGAGCATCCCCGCCCCGGCGGCATCCCCCTCCCGGGACCATTGTGTTCCCGGGAGCATCCCCATCCCGGGGCCACTGCATTTTCGGGAGCATCCCCGCCCCGGCGGCATCCCCCTCCCGGGACCATCGCGCTCCCGGGAGCATCCCCGTCCCCCAAGGTCACACCTGTAGCAGAGCAGGGCCCAGGGCGGGGGCACGGCGGTATCCCCGCCGGGCGCTCTCCCCCCGGTACCCCGCCGGCCCCCAGAGCCGTAGCGGCCGCCGTCCCGCCGCCGCCGCCGGGCTCACCTTGAGGTCGGGGGGCTTGGTGCGCGGCGGCGGGCCGGCCCCCGCCTCCGGCGGCGCCGCCGCCTCCCCGGGCTTGGCCTCCATCGCGGCGGGGCCGGGCGCCTCCGCCGCCGCCGCCGCGCCGGGGTCCTCCTCGGGCTGCCGCAGCTCGTCCGAGCGGCACCGCTTCATGCCGCTGCGCCGCGGCTCCCCCGGGCAGGCGGCGGCGGCTACGGCGGCTACGGCGGCGGCGGCGGGCGGCGCCGGGGTGGCCGGTGCGGGGGCCGCGGGCTGCGCGCCGCCGCCCTGCCCGCGCCTGCCCCGCCGCGCCCGGGGCGGGCGGCGGCTCCGCGCCGCGCCGGCTCCGCGCCCGCCGGCATCGCCGCCGCCGCCGCCGCCGCCGCCGCCGCTGCGGCCTGAGCGGCGGCCGCGCCGACCAATAGCGGCGGGCGGCGGGCGGGGCCGGCGGCGCCCATTGGCCGCGGCGCAGCGGAGCTGTCGCGGCGCGCGGTGCTGCCGGGCCGCCCCGGGCCCCGCCGCCGCCGCCGCCGCCGCCGCTGCTGCTGCTGCTGCTGCTGCTGCCCGGGCCGCGCCGCTGCGCCAGGCCGCCCGGGGCGGAGGCGGCTCTTTTTTTTCTTTTCCTTTTCAAAATATACACCTTGACACCATATGCAAAATATCTATCGTAATTATTTTTATTTTTAATTTTTTTTTCTTCTCTTCCCTGCTGAAACCCCATTCCGCGGCCGCCCGCCGGTGCCCGCCCTGCCGCGGCTCTCAGCGGCTCTGCGTGAACGTCGGGGCCCAACCCACCGCCTTGGCCTCTCCCGGCAGCAGCCGGAGCGGGGGAAGGCAGCCTCGGGGCCCCGGGGCCCGCGGAGAGCTGGGGGGGCTGTGTGCGAGTTTGGCCGTCTCAGCGATGCTGCTGGGATGCGGTGGGTTGCGGTGGGATGCGATGGGATGCGGTGGGATACAGTGGGATGCAGTGGCCGGTGGAGTTGCGCCCTGTTCCGTATTCCCATGGCACTAAATCTGCATCGCCCAATTCGCCTCTCACGTCAGCAAAAGCAAAGGTTTTGGGAGAGGAGAGACTTTACTCTAATACTTTGCAATCCCCGAGCGACCTTCCCAGAGCCCCGCTGGGGTTGTCTGCCGAGCGCGAGCGGCCTTTCCCAGCCGCGCCAATGCCGTAAATCTTACACTGGTTTCGCGGATCGGTAAATGACAGCCCAGTGCAATTTTTCCTGCAGGTCCCCCCACAATTCCCAAATCCTCCCAGCACCGCTTTACACCGAGCTGGCCCCCAGTCTGCCAGCCGACGGCTCCTGCTGCCCTCTGCTTCGTGTCTACTGGGATTAAGGTCCGGCCTGCTGCTTCTGGGTTGAATCGTAACAAGAAAGCGTTTGGCACGGCGCAAAGCACCTCCCTGTCCTTCCAGCAGAGCCGAGGTGACCTTAAATGGCACCTTCATCTCCTGCCAACCCCGAGCAAAGGGCAGAGGCGAATTTCGGCCCCTGGGAATCCTCCTCCGGAGGTACGATTTACGTCTTGGAAAAACACCGCTTTGTTTCGATAAGAATCCGAGCAGCTGGGAACGTCTTTTAAAAATAAGCGCATGGGAAAGCGCAGGAATATCTGCTCGCAGGGCGGCCGCAGAAAGGGTGTTTGTCGGGGACATTTTCCGCTTGCCGGAGAACGGTCTCCGCGGGAACTGTGCCAGGCGGTGCGGAGGCACCGGGCAGGCCGCTTGCAGCGCCGCGGGGGCCGGCGGCCCGGGGGATGGATGGTACCGGGGGGGAGGAGGAGGATGAGGATGAGGAGGCGGCGGGCTGAGGCAGGCTGCGGCCCGGGTTCGCCCCCGCGCCCCGGCCCGCCGGACTACAGCTCCCGGCAGCCCCCGCGGCGCGGCGGGACTACAGCTCCCAGCAGCCCCCGCGGCGCGGCGGAACTACACCTCCCGGGATGCCGCGTCCCGCGGGGTCCGCCCCCGGCCGCCTCCCCCTTTGCCCCGCGGCGCCCGGATAAAGGTTCCGCTGCGCACGCAGCGCGGCTTGCTGCGGCGCTGTCCGTGAGGAGGAAGGCGGCGGCGGCGGGGGCAGGGGAGGCGGGAGGGTGGGGGGGGGAACGAGGAGAGGCCCGGCTGCCGGGGCCGCGCCGCTCCCTCCGGGAGGGCGGAGACGGCAGCCTGGCAGGGGCCGAGTGTCCCCCGCGGTGGGGAGGGGATAGCGGAGCGGACCCGGAGGACATGGAGGGCGAAGGAGCGCCTTCATGGCGGGGTCCCGGCGGCGGCGTGGTCCGCGAGCTCTGCCGCTCCTTCGGCCACTACAACCGGCACCTGGCGCGGCTGCAGCACAACCTGCGCGAGACCAGGAAGTTCTTCCGCGACGTCAAGTACTCCCAGGGCCACCCCTTCGCCGCCGTCGGCGAGGGCCTCCCCGCCGGGGATGGGGCCCCCCGCGACGGCCCCGCGCCGAGCGGTGAGAGAGGGGCGGGGGGGGGGGCGCTGGGGAAGCGGGGGGCATCCCCGTGGGGGAGGGCGGGGGCGGCCGGGGCTGGGAGGGGGCTATGGGGGAGGGCTGGACTCTGGGGGTGAGGGGCTGGGGGGGCTGTAGGGATGAGGGGTGCAGGTTGGCTCTGGAGGGGCTGGGGGGGCAGGTGGGGGCCGTGAGGGTGGACTCTGAGGAGTGGGGGTGTAGGTGGGCTGGGCTGCTGGGGGGCAAGGGGGGGCTATAAGGAGTGAGGGGGTGAGGGAGTGGGGCTGGGTCGGGCTGCGGGGAGTGTAGGGGGTGCGCGGTGCAAGTGGGAGGGCTGCTAGGGTGAGGGCTGTGGGGGGTGAGCAGTGATTGAGGGGACTATGGGGGTGTGCTGGGGGGGTGAGGGGTCCCAGCGAGGCAGACTGGGGAGGGGCTGGGCTGGGCTGTGGGGTGGGGGAGCATGGGGAGGCTTGGGGGGTGTGAGAGGGTTTGTGGGTGAAGGAAGTAGGTCAGGGGGTGAGTGAGGGTTCTGGGGTGGGGGTGTCTGGGAGAGGAGCCCCGGGGGGGTGATGGCACCGGGGAGGTGGGTGGCTTGCTGGGCGGCGTGTAGTGTGTGGTGTGTTGTCATGAAGCTTTGTGGAAGTGGTATTTTGCTTCGTTCTTCTGCTTTATCTTCATCTGTCGCTGTTGACAAACATTGCTCCTGCTAGGAGCCTTCCTGCCATGTGCAGAACTTCTTCTTCCGTAAGACTATCTTGTGAGAAGAATTTAACATGACATTATATATATATATATATATATGTATATCTTCTTTATTCATTTCCAAATGGCTCATGAGTCATGTCTGTTGGCGACTTGTGCAGGATACTTGTCCATGCTTGTCTTATGTTCACAGTTATGACTTGAAAATTAAAGTGTTATTGAGCTCTTCTGGTTGTTTTTGTCCAAAAAAAAAAAAAAAAAGTGTTTCATGTAAACTCTCAGAATAGAAGTGGAAAGCTTTGTAAAAATCTGGTCTTTGAGTCTGTTTACATCTTTCCACCATTTGCAGGAAATAGGAACTAGCTGGTTTTGCCCTTTCTGGCAGTTGCCATGCTGATTGAGTGGCGGTGCCACTGCAGTTACTGCTCTTCTGCTTAGTTACTTCTTATAAGATGTTTCTAGTCAACTCTCAGTTACACCTTTGAAAGTCTGCTTACAGGGCTCTGTAGGCTGTGGATACCTCGTTAATTAAATGTTTCTGACAGAGGATACAGATTGCACCAGATGTTCTGCCTGTTGTTTCTGATACAGAGCGGTTGACTCCTACTAGTTTTCAGATGTCTGCCTTGGTCTGGTTTGACCTTACTGCTGACTGTCACAGTTGGCCTTTAAATATCAGGATTTGAAAGAAAGACTGACTGCTTTAGAGCTTGTTCATGCAAACAATAGGTACAGTTTAGGCTCTTGCCTCAGGACTTCAGATTTCAGAGACTGTTGTTCATAACTTGCTGTTATGAAGATAAGAATAAAACGTAAGTCGGCAGCTCTCAAACTGGTGAGGTGGCAGCACAGTCCAGTGGGACACAGACCGAGCTAACAAGTCTCCACATTAGAAAGCAAAAATCAGTGGTGGCAGTCTGGAGGGGAGTATGGAAAGAGGAAGGTATTAGTTGAAGAGCTGGACTTGGTAAAGTATGAACGCAGCTAGTTTTCTTAAATGAATCTTCATGACAGAATAATTGCAAACCAATGATTTTATTTTTTTCTTAATTTATTTTATTTCTAAGAGATGAGAAGATACGAGCCTTTGCCTGAAGGCCAGGGCCTTGGCATTGCTTGTTACCCTTGTGACTGAGTAATCACCTTTGAATGGAGTTTCTTGTTTCTGTAAGATTTTAGTCATATGTTTCTAGGACTATTTGAAATTTAGTTGCTACTTTCTCTGGTAATAAACTCTTTTTTTTTTTCCTGCCTAACATGGGGAGATTATTTCAAAGGTGTCAAAGGGTTTAAGGAGCACCGTTATCACTGACTTCAGAAGCACTTTTTCCTTATCTGCCCTGCGAGTGGTTTCATAGTGAGAAGGATTTTGACTAAACAGTTCTTAAGACTTGCACTGCTCTGCAGTGCGTTGAGGCTTGAATACTAACTATCGTTTTGTGAAATGCATAGGAATCGGGAAGTGAAATGGATAGGTCTCTTGTTGCTTACAGCTAAAGTGGAAAAATAAACTGTGGAAAGTAAATATAGACGTCTCAGAAACAAAAAAATAAGAACTGCTTTGCTTTTGAGGCACCTGTGAGGCCAGTGTGATAGTATAGAAAGGTAACTGCCCTTAGAATCAGCAGAAATCAAGCAGCCTAGAGTATAGGCTGGCTTACTGTGTCCTGAAATGGTCCCAAGTATCAGCGGAGTTGAGTAGTAGCCCCTGGCCTTGGGGTGAGCTAGGTCAAAGTGACGGTTGGGTAGTTAAAGGAGTGAAGGTGTGCTGACTCTGAAATCCCCCTCGCCTCCCAGCACGAGGATGACGAGCAGGATTCGTCAAGAACGGACCCTCACTGACCGACTGTTCCTTAGTGGCCTCTGTGCTGTGACTTATTCTTAGTAGTGAGGAAAGCAAAATAACTTCAAGGGAGAAAATAATTACCTTCCAGCTACAGTTAATGAGGGGGAAAGGTGCTCTTTTTTCCAATGTTTGCTTCTCTGAGGCGTTTGATAAAATATTCTTCTAGGCTTTGTCATGAACAGTGTTTTTAAGATTGGTTTGTTAAAGTATCCTGACAGTCTTCTAGCCTTAGACCTGACAGCTTCTTTTCAAGTCATCTGTTTTTATTCTTCGTGCTGTTAGCTATTGTGTTTCATACTGACTTTTAAATAAAAAAATCTTAATCAGGGATGCAATAACAGATTTCACTGCTATTTGTAAAGATATTAAGAGAAAAAACAACTGTGCTTTGTAATAACTGTAGTTCTGTTTTCTTCATTCCCTGCTTGAAGTAATGCAAACCGTTTGACCTAGGAACCCGAATTTCTTAATATGTCTTTTGTCTTACTTCAGAAATTTCTGTAGGCTGAAGCAACTACCTTTCCTACAGATATCCACAGCCTTGCTAGAGTTTAGGCTAGCAGCTGTGGTGTTATCTTAATGAACGTGTAACGTGTGTGTGTGATAGGGCAGCACCCCTAAGCCTGGTAGCCTAGTGAACCTGCTCATCAGTGTATTTTGGAGCTATTAGTGAGAGGGTTTGGAAGAGTTTTCATCCTGATAGTGTGTTGACCAAGAGTGTATATCCTGGTTAAAATGTCACTGCTCTGTCTATATTGCTGTGATCCTCAAAAGACTAAGGCTTCTGTTGTGCTGGTAGGTGTGTAAACATAAGAGGGTGAGTTTTAAGACTAGATTGTGTGGAGAGGCAGCAGGGAGGATACTCATGAAGTAACTAATCAACTAGATGGGGGAGACACTAGCTAACGTGGTTCAAGTTAAGCAGCAAGGAAGCTTGGCTCTGCAGACCATGTAGACTGTTAACTAAGTTCTTATGGATCTTGTAAGAACTGTTTATATTGGTATATTGATTAGTTACATGTGTTTTCCTGTATGTGGAATTAGAACGCCATGCGGATAGATGGGGTCGTGGAACTGAAACTATCCTTCGTTTATATAACTGAGTATGTTAATTATAAATCTTGTAGTGGTCAAAGTATTCTGCAACTCATCGCCTGTGTGCCAGCAAACACCTTTCTGTAACTATCGAAGCGTTTATTTTAGCATGTGAATTTAAAACAGTGTTGGTCCCTCTGTACAGCATGGAAGTAGGCATCCATATGAATGGACTCCTCTTTAAACTTTTTCCAAGGTCAGGGTCTGGTCACCTGTTTCAAGGGGTTTAATTATTGTTTCTTTTGAGTAGTACAGTCTAACTGACTAGAGTTCTCTACTGCTGCCCTGAAACCAGACTTCACTCATTGCTCTCTAGTTAGTGAACGCAAGCAGAGCCAATGTCTGAAGCTGTTTGTGGCTTCCCATGAAGTGCTTCAGGCTTGGCAGAGCAGCAGTGCATCTAAATACAGATATCTCTAGAACTGAAGTATATCTGTTGCTTCCTAAGAAATCCTGTACCTAATCTTACTGGAGATTTGGAGGTTTAGGTCTTGCATGGTGTTAAACGTTAGCGTTTCTTCTTTTTTCGTAAAAGTGAGGAGCAAGGACACGTTATTACTGTTACCCTTCCCATGCTCCAGGAAAGGGGAGCTGGTGACTCTTCTGCTGATGAGCTGCTTCAGCTGAAGGACACCTTTCAGCCAGCTTTAATGTCAGGTGGCTCGACCTGGCTGAGATACTTAAAGACACATAAGGCTCATGGTTTTACCTCTGGGCTAGATCTTGAAAGCAGACTTCTGTCCTTCCTCCCTCATCCCTTCAAAGATATATTTCATTAATTTGTTTCAATAAATCACTTTTCCCATCTTTCATTTGTGTTTTGGACCAGTGTTTTTCTTGTTCATTCCAGTATTTGGAATAAAGAACAAGGGTTCAGCCCTGTTGGCTTCCTGGGAGCATTTTTTGCCTATGTCTGTTTCTGCTCCTTTGGCCTTTTCATATTGAATGTCTGCTGAAATTAGAACGGCCACAGAAATTTAAGAATTTCCAAGAGACATCGGTTCCTGCGATGGGAAGCAGGAAGGTCTGGCCTTATTCAAGCATTGTTGTCCATGTCTAATACTGAGAAGCAACGGAAGGACAAGAGACTGGAAATGTAGCAAGCTTTCCTTAGAGAAAGGGTTTAGTAAATGCTTAGGGCATTTACAGGTTCCATAAATTCAAGCTAAGCTTGTTCTACCAAGGGTTTGACTGAGTTTTGAGATGACTCTTGGTGAGAGACTTCCTTGTTCTTGGACAGGCCTTCTTTCATCAAAAAGAGCTTAATAGGATGCACGCGCTTAATGATTCCCCTAAAGGCATTTTTGTGAAGTGTTTATCACGTCTCAAAGATACAGTATACGGACACACTATTTAGCATCAGCCAAAATCTTTGTCAAAAGCCCTGTCAAAAGCAGGAGTTGTTGTTTATATAGATGTAGGAATATATCTGCCTCTCTTCAGTAAGCAAATTCTAAATATATTTTTCTGTTAGCACTATAATCTGGGGGTTGTATTTCTCCCCTTTGGAGTTCTTTGTTTACGTTGGTGACCCCACTGCCACTTGGTATTGTATGAATGTATTTATGTGGTATGTCTTATTCTGATAAGAAGAAATAGTAATATGCTTTGTGCAATGTGGAATCATGAATAATAGCTTCATCACTGTGCATCTTGCTTCAATGAGGCCTTGAGATCACAGTTAGGTATCCAGTGACAGATATGAAACCACTGCCCTAACTTGAGGGCCTTGATGGTGGACTGGGTTAGTTATGATAGAGTTGAATCTTGCTTTTGGGGTTGGTTCCATGCTTACACTCTGCATACTTGGAAAACTGCAGTGTGACATAATGTTAAATACAACGGATTCGTTACTGATATGGACTGTACTACACTAACTTCTTGAATCACAGGGAGGCTTGTACAAGAAGACGAAAGGCTTTTGAAAGGTACAGTATTGATACATCCATTCCATGTGTCAGTAATTTCAGCTGGGCTGCTGTATTTCAATTATTTTGTTCTGGTTATAGATATGTGTAAATACAGAGGCTACCCAAAATGAGGAGAGCATGAAATCTGTCTGTCTGTTCCTTTTTAAAAGCCCGTGGAAGGCTTCAAGGCCTGTACAGCTCCTTCCTTAATTGCATTTTTAATGCTCCATATCTGAAGAACAAGCCTGAATTCCAGTTGAAATTTCAATAGATGTCACCAGATCAAAGAAATTCTTTATCTTGTAGATGAAGGCTTAAATGGGCTGTCTGTTGGGTTTTGCTGTTTTTTTCCTTTTATAAGCTGCTAGCTGGATTCTAGCCTTTAGTCACTTGATGTAGCCACTCTGCTGTGGTTATGGATCTTGAAAGACTTATTTAAGAAGCAGTTACTAAGAGTCACACTTCAAGAAGTGATGTGTCTCTTAATCTTTTGCAGTGAAACCTTGCCATATTAGGAGGGCCTCGTATGCGAACTCAGTAACGAGGTCTCCTGGGCTCCCCAGGGTCTTCAGGCTCTGGTTCGTGGGGGTCAGCCTCTGGGGCAGAGCTGCTGTTCCCCCCGTGGGGCTGGGTGCAGGAGAGGGGCTCACTGAGGCACAGAGGAGGGTTGCTCTTGTGAGTGTTGCTTAGGATAGAAGAAGCTGTCTAATGAAAAAAAATTCCTCAGGCAGTGCTATTTCCAGACTTCCAGTCTGAAGTCTGGAAAGCTAAATATTAGGTAAGATCTTAAAGAAGCCTTGAACTGGGTATTGGCTACCTAGACACAACCAGCTATGAGTGGTGTTGCTCTTGGTTTGAATAAGTGTAATTAAAACAAAAGAATGGAAAGCTATTGAAAGGAGATGTAGAATAACTGTTATGTTATCTTTAATCTGGTTAGTAGTGCTGAGGAAATATCTTGGTATATTGTAGAGTGTCTTGTTTTCTTGAGGCTTGAGATGCTGAAATAATTTTGGATGCCAAAGTACGTGACTCATTAAAAGAATTTTAATAGCTCTTGTGAGACAGGACCTTCCTCTACAAAGTCCCTGCTGGTCCTTCCCTACTATAGTGTAGTTGAGTCTATTCTTTATACTGGTGTTCTTGTCAGTTTGCCTCATGTAAGAGTAATCATACTGGTTTGTAGCTTTCCATTTTGGCAGTTCTTAGGACTGGTTTCTTCGTTTGTCATTTCCATTCTTGGGTGCCATCTGCCTTCGGATCTGGAAGAGCGGACTAGATCTTTGGCTGTAGTAGAACACTCGCTGTTTTGTACTCCCTGGAATTGTGCTGAAGTGCAGCAGATGGGGAATTTGTTTGTATCCATTTTTTGTGCTGCCAGAATTATTCTGTTGCTATGCATAAGGTAACTCAAAGCTTCTTAGACTTCAGCTTAGATGACTGAACATGGAAAAAGCTGTATTTAGTATTTCTAAAAGAATTCAGAAGCTAAATTCAATGCTGAAACTGTTTTCTCTGGCATTAATGCAGTAAGACAAATGCCAGGAGTTCCAGCATAATGGTCCAAGAGCTCAAAGCGACTGATTAATGGGATGCTATAATTGATGCTTCAAGTGGAAGTTGGGGAAGGAGAGTGATTACAGGGATTTTTGGCTACTGTGTAGAAGACATAGGTACTCGCTAGTTTCTTTTAGCAGTTTAAATATTTTACTTAAATGGTAAGAATATGTGGTAAACTATGCTGAATTCACCATGTAGATTACTCCTTTCAAGATGGAAAGGAAAGGTATCGGTTTGTGCCATCAGAAGACTGAAGCCGTTCCATATTGCATTTCAGGCTGCACTGAGTACCTGTTGGCTGCTAGCAAAGAGCATCTTACCTTGGAGTCTTTTCCACCTGGGCTGATGAAAGCATGGCAATTCCTTAGACTCCATGATTGTATTTCCATCACAGGGAGCTGCTGGCAGAGGCTGTTAGAGGCTGCTACCTGTTGTCAGTGGCTGGTACCATGTCGCAGCAAGCTTGGCCTTGGAATCTACTGCATGTAGGGAAGCAATTTGTCAAGAATGCCTTGAGGCTGGAGAGGAGTTTTTGCTTCTTTAATGTCAATGATCCTAGAATTTGTTGGTCAAGAAGGTTGTCCTGTGATATTCTTGGGCTTTGGTAGCTGCAAATTATTTGATGCTTGTCAGTGTGTGGGTAGAGCTTTCACCAATTCGTAGTCGATTGGATTTATTTCTGGTATGTGCCTAGAACATTCTGTACAGACAAGCCAGCAAAGCCTGGGAAGAGTTAGCTTTAGTGACCCACTGGGTGCCCTTGAACTCTGGAGCAAGGCAAGACATTGTTCCAACCCACGAGTAAAATTAGCCCTCTGGTTGTTTCAACCTTGATGAATGTTTCCTCTTTACTCTTAAGGCCTACTCTTAATTTTTGATTAGGCTGCTGGAGACCTCCGTGTAAACATTTTCCAGTGAAATAGATGGGGAGAACAGTAACAAACTTGTCTTAGTGGCTTTGTGAGGATCAAGCTACTGTGAGCCTCCGTGTTAATTCAGTAAAAATGTTGAATTGCTGCTGGTAGTTTCAGGATACACGAGCAAATACTTGGTGCTAAGTGGGCTGCTTGGCTTGTTGTGAGGCGATGTTGTCTCTGAACTTTTGCGTACAGCCTATTTAGAGCTGCGAGACTTAATGTTCAGCCAGCCTGTTCTAATGCAGTCTGTTCTCAATTCTAGGGCAGAACTTCATTTCCTTCCCTCGCCATGAGGAAGAGCATCTCCAGCGGACTGTGAGCTGGCACCCTTGCCTTCTGGTTCTTGGCCAGAACTGTAATGCCAAATGCCAGTTACTCAACATGCTCCTGGGTGAGAAGCTGCTCCCTACTACCAAGATCAGCAGCGAGGAGAATTGTAAGAGGCGACGGATCCGTTTTACACATGGGATGCAAACACGGGTTAGTCTAGCGCTGCCTGAGCAGTATGAACTGGTCCATATGATGGCAGCCCACCGAGGGCAGTGGGACACTATACCGGAGGAGGACTTAGAAATTCGTGGGGACAGTGAAGATCCTGCTCACCGGATAGCGGAGCTGGAGGTCATGCTGCCATACTCGCTTCTAAAGGTAACTTGGTGTCCACGTGCCTTTGTCACAGTGACCTTATCAAGAGGTCCCTAATAAAACTACTGGTATAAACTCTGAAGCATACAAGTCTTTCTTTTGTTAAATAGAAGCTTGGTGATGACTTTAATCAGACATGACTGTCTAAAACTGTGTGCGCACTTTTGTTTACATGTTGGCTGTTAGCATATCATTCCTCTGTAATGCTGCCATCTTAGAAGCCAAGCTTACTTCAAGTGCCTCCAAATGCCTCCTGAGATTTGACTCTAGTTTCAAGGTCATCTGAGTTAGCCTCACTGTCCAACAGTAGGTAGAAGCTGTCATGCGAACGTGTGTGTATAATGTGTGTGTATATATATATGTACACATATGTATATTTAATCTCTACCCTAAAGAGCTTATTGTCAGAAAGGAGCAGCCTTTTACATTTTTGTGATGTCAGTGGAAGTTAAAGGTGTTGGAAATCAGAAAGTGGAGTCTGTTCTCAATGCTGTTTCTAGCTTTGCTAGTACCTTGCTTTGCAACCTTTTTGCGCTTACCCAGAAAAGGATGCATTCCTATCCTATGAGTGTAGCAATTTGGTGTTTAACAAATACTGTTAAAGGTGAAAGTTGAATTTCATAGCTTTTTATAGCTTATGTTTACTCTTGTTACATTTTATATTTTATAGTAGAGGATTTGTGTTACTGCGGTGTAATACTTCTGCAGCATTGTGTTTTGTCAGTCAGATATCAGCAATAGATTATTTATTCTTAAGTATAAATTGTTTAAATGCAAAGACTGATTTGTTCTCACAGGATTAAGAGTATGAACTTTATATTTGAACAATAAAATGTCAAGGTAATTTTCTAGACATGACTGAAAATAGGCCAAAAATGGAGACTCGGTTTATCTCCATCAGTTTGAAATACATTTCACAAAGCTGGTCTGTAGCTAAAGTTAAACCTACCCTAATCAGATCAGCCAAGTTAATGCTATGTTGTGCATTTGTGGCCTCTGGTATCCACTGAAAGAGAACAGAAGTGACGTGTTTGTATAAACTGTGTATGAGGCATCCACTACTTTCCCTAAGAGCACCAGGTCAGCTGCTGGTACTGTGAAATAAATGTCCCTGCTGGATCATCTGTATGTAAAGTCCTGCCTTGCTATGTGTGAAAGCCTGTTTAGCTTTACATTTATTTTACTTGGTTATGTTTTTAGATGGGTCAGTTTAGCTACACTGCAGTTTACAACCCGCTTTCAGATTTCTCATATAAGTGACAAAGATCCCTCTGTCTGGCTTTGGTTATATTTAGGACACTTAGATGAAAAAAGCTACTCAGATTGATTTGAAAAGGGCTGGTGAAATAAAAAGCTCTTCCAATGGAAGGAGCGGAAGGGTGAATCACAGTTAGCCTCAGACTGAGTCAAAGGATTCCTCACATGAATTCAAGGGCTAAAAGGAAGAATCAAATTGATAGGCTGGTAGAATTTATGTATTTTAGGAGCTAATTGGGCTGGCAATAGCTTCCTGTTAAAGTACTGGAGTCTGGACTCCTGCTGAGAGATCTGTGATTCTTACTACTGTAGTAAATGTGTGTTTTCCAGCTCTGCTCAGCATACACCAAGACAACAAAGTCAAACATACCTGCTACTCATGGACATTACTGCTGTAAGTAGTGGAATATATATCTGAAGCAGTAATAGATGAGGTTTTTCCAGAGATGAACCAGAGTTACAAGTCTGCAGAACCTCTCTAAAACTTTTTTTTTTACCTTGGGAAACAGTAGTCTAGTAACAGTTCCATGCTTGATGATAACATGATATTTGGTGCATATTCCATTTACTTATTTTGAGATCTTAAGGGTTTAGCTTCCCCAGGAACCAAATAAACTGGAGGAGCTCCAGCACCTTCTGGGGAGGGGAAGGGAAAACAATCTGAATTTTACCCCTGCCTATTAATCTCAGTTCTCATCTGTTTTTTTTTCTTCCCCCTCTCCCAGTAGCAAAATGCTTACAACAGTAGGACATTTCATGATAACTGTACTTTCTAGGTGATGGGGGATAAAGAAACTCAGTCACCTTACTAGTGGCTGAAGAAACACCTGCAGGTCCTTTGTTTATGTACTTGAACAATTTTAGGACACCAGAATTTGGTTTGTGTACTTCTGCATCTGATTTGAATGTTTGAGATCATAGTCATCCTGCGTGATGGGGACACTTATTCACCAGCAGAATACCATCAAAGGACCTGTCAGTGACTTTGGGTTGGGGGGAATGAACCTATTGCCTTTTAATGTTGAACTGCAAGTGGAACACTCTGAGTTTATACTTAACTTTAGTCTGATAAATTATTGAAGTCCAGGATGGGACCATGCTTGCTTTTCTGTGTTACTTAAGGATGTCTTAATCAAAACTTGTTTCACAGAAAAGGGGGTGAGGAGGAGGGAGCCAAAAATTTCAGTTGCATGGGTCGGCTGCTGTGAGAACACAACCTTGTGCTAATAGGTATGTGAACTTAGATTTTATTAATATAAATGGTCAGGGAAGAACAACTCTTTGGCAAAGCTGTTCTATTCCTTGGAGATCACTGTGTGCAGGAATGCATCTAGGTCATGGGGAATAATCCATCTAGCTAGACAGATTATTAGATTTACAGTGGGAGTAAGCAGTTGCCTCTTTCCCTAAATCTTATCAGTTGTACCTAGAAGCCCAAACAGAGTTCTCTGAAGTATTGGTTTTCCTTTGGATGGTAGAGCTAAATGGGAGGAGGTTAAAAGAGCTGAAGTCTTTCTCTTACATGGGGCTGCATTTATTTTGTGCTGTGCTGCACTCTAGTTTGAATCTCGGGCTGAAAAGTTTCAGCCAGGGCTTGTAGGGAAGGAAAGTCTTTTCAGCTGCTCTGACAAAGCTGGAAAAATGAATAATAAAAAATACAAAGTGGTTATATGAGCTATAACAAGAGAATTACACTAGCTGGATTTTATTGCTGCATTCTTTTAAATGTACTGCGGCAGTGATTCAGGTCTTGTTAATTAGTAGCAGTCTGTTACAAGTAGCAAAGAATGTGGTAACATACCTGTTGGATTGTAATTTTAAAGTACATCCTGTTTAAAACTCTGAAGATGTCCTGATCTCTTTTTTGAGTATTTTTAACATATTTGGTTGTGGCATTAATACATAAATATGCATGACTTCTATGATGGCTGAGACGCTCTCACTTCCATGTAGTATCAGCTTACTTTGGGGTATGCTGGGGTGCTTCTGCCACATACTGGCATTAAATAACTGAAGTTGTCTTTCTCTGTCCGTTTACATTGGAATAACTGAGGGTAGGCGGTGTTGAAAATGCCAGCACCATAAAATTCTCTTTGCATCCATGTGAGATCTGTTCTGTTTCTAGTTTTGCTGGCTTAGTGATACATCTTTTACAGCAGAAGATTTCATGGTCAGAAAAATAAAATTGCTTCTCAGACTGTTCCATGTTTGTGTACACTTCACAGGCTTTTTTGGGTTGCCTTCTAGCAAAGGTAAAACAAAACTCCCTGATGAAGTGGGGTTCTGAATCACTGGAAGAAATCAAAGCAAGAGCTTTTTATACTCTGAAGGACAGCTGTGTATGCTGGAGACCAGAGATGTAGTTTAATTTCCTTATCTGGGATTCTCTGCCGCAGTCCTCTTGGAAGAAGAGAGAATAAAGTTAGAAGACCTCAAAAAAATTGAGGAGAGGGAAATAAAGTTCTAAGCAGAATCCAGGAATATATAAGTACCTTAGATTAATAGGGAGGCTATGGAATTTACCTCCCATATATGTTCTTAGAAAAAAGAAAAAAGCAATAACTGTCAGACTTCAGTGATTTACTGACTATTCTTGGAAGGCAGAGTATTCACACTGGCTTGGAATAAGACTGGGTTGGGCCTTCAATCATAATCTGCTTGATAGGATTTTGGACAGAAGTCTGGCTAAACTGGGTTAGCTGCTCAGCACCTCAGTTACCTATACAAACCATGATTAAACTGCCCCAACTCTAACAAAAGGGGATGAGGTACTCTTGGGATGTAGCAAATAAATGCTTTTCAACCAGTTTGGAGATGAGGAATTATCTGTTGATTTAAGCTTAGCAAAATGACACACTTCAGTTGTCTCTAAATGCATTCACTGAGACTCTGACCTGTGCCGTTGTAGGTCAAGACCTACTTGATCCTTGACTTTAAGTTTTGCTCTGGGATATGGGATACAGTGGTCATCCTGGAATT
Organism: Dromaius novaehollandiae; assembly: GCF_036370855.1. Classification (NCBI taxonomy): domain Eukaryota; kingdom Metazoa; phylum Chordata; class Aves; order Casuariiformes; family Dromaiidae; genus Dromaius; species Dromaius novaehollandiae. The sequence continues at coordinate 5,060,904 of NC_088124.1, read as the reverse complement.
GCAAGTCTGAATGCACAGGTGTATATGTAGTGTGACAGCACGTTGCTCGTTTCTAAGGGCCTCGGCTGTGTTACTGTTTATGGTACTTGTGCAACTGTTGAACTGTTAAGCGTATTTTAAATGGAAGAACTGTAACTCTGATTTCTTTGTACCTGATGCTCAGATTGCTAAGTGAGAAGCTTTGATATTTTAAAGGGGCCTTTTAGTTAAGGGAAATAACGCAGTTACTTGATAGTAATTTCATGCTTACAGCTCTGTCATAAATGTTTAAGTGTTGGCAGTGGTGTGACCTTGTGGGAACCAGTACACGAATTCTAGGAATGCAGTGTGAATCATGGGCATCCCCCATGGGAAGACCAGGTCCCTGATAGGATGGAGCTGCATAGGCAGGGTTTAAACTTCTGCAGGGCGTTTTAAAAAAACGAGAAGTGTTGCTAGGGTTCCTGAAAAAGCCTGATAGGCCTCTATGGAAACAGCAGGACCAGTTGCTCGTGCTGCGTTCTGTTCTCTGTATTGGTTTTCTGCCCGTCTCCTAGAGACGGCACTGGCTTCCTCCTTTGTTTACAGGCACTGGCGTGAGTCATCAGCCATGGTGAGCATTGCAGAATGGCACATCCCAGTCACTCAAACCCCTGTGCATCAAGCAGGTTTGAGCTCAGCGCTTGGCAGTCCCGTGACAGTAATGACTTCCTGTTATCTCTGAGTAGTTGGGAGACTTGGTCAAGCCTTTCATTTGAGTAGCTCTGGTAGAAAAATGATTCAAGAATTCTTAATTATGTCCCCCCTGTTATGAGCAGGGAAGATAGTACTTAAATTCTGCTTTCAATTCAAAGCCTTCTTTTGACACTGCTGTCAGCAGTAGTATAAGGCCCAAGCAGTGAAACTCTGGGTAGTAAGAAAATGAGTGTTATAAAATACATATTTGTTAGGTTTTGGCTGGATTTGAAGAATATCACAACTAAGCTTATTGTCACAACCATCTGTTCCTCCTCGTCTGTCCTTTAGCTGTGAACTCTTTGGAATATGTTTTTGTGCTGCCTGTATCTTGGCAGTAGTGATTGGTGTAGTACTTTTTACTGTTGGAAACTATGCTGAAAACTGGCAGCATGAATATCTCCTCAAGGAGCTGAATGTCTGGTAAACAGATATGAGAGGCTGAGAGCATATTTACTAGAAGAGGTTGTTGCAAAATCAGGGTGGGCATAAACTAAAGAATAAGAGCTATTCTGTGATAGCACTTACCTGGGAAACTTGTTCTGAGTTTTGTTCTGAAGTAGGCTAAAACTCAGCGGCCCTTGATGCAGAATAACAGTTCTGGAATCAGTGGACAGTAGTTAAGTCTGGGTTGCATTCCTGCTAGGGGGTCTGCATCAGCCTTGCAGGTAGGCTACGTACTACGGCATGATGCCTTACATGGGACTCCATAAATGTTCTGTAGGCTTTGAATGTTTGTTTTGCATTTTGTGACTGAAATACAGTGCAGTTTTGCATGTATCAGTGTTAAAAAGAACCTGGACAAGACTATCTTTTTACCTCCTTACTTGCTAGGAAGTGGATGTTGTGGTAGCACCATGTCGTGGGTTCCAGTCTGCCGAAGCCACCTTGGGAGAATATGTGAACCATGTCTTGCCTGTTGTCATCTTTGCCATCAGTGAGGCTGAACTTTCTCCATCAGATGAGAATGAACTGCGCGAAATCAAAGAGAAATTCTCTTTGCCCATTTTCTTCTTCAAAGTGCCAGAGTCAGGGGCTGAGCTGATCTCTCCCAAAAAAACTGATAATGAAAAGTCCTCTCTTTACTGCCAGCTGATGGACTTGGAGTACCTGAGTACCAGCCACTGCAGCTGCGGGGCTCCCGGTCCTGATGCCAATGCTCAAAGCATGCTGGTGGAGCAGTTTGAGAAGCTCCGTCTTCTAAGCACTTTTTCCAGGCAGGTGCTTCAGAAGCATCTTGTGGAAGCAGCCACCAGTTTAAATGAGGTGCACTGCCGCTGCTTGAACATCTTCATCAATCAGGCTTTTGACATGCAGCGAGACCTGCAAATCACCCCCAAGCGGCTGGAGTATACCCGCAGGAAGGAGAATGAGCTCTATGAGTCTCTGATGAACATTGCCAACCGTAAACAAGAGGAGATGAAGGACATGATTGTAGACACTCTTAATAATATGAAAGAGGAGCTCCTGGAAGATGCTGCTACTATGGAATTCAAAGGTAATTACTGGAAGGTTAAGGGCTTTAAAGGAAAGTGAACGAATAATATTTGCCACCTGCTAAAGAACAGTTGAATGCCAGTCTAGACAGATGACTCTGAAAGCAAATTCAGAACTAATATATAAAGCATTTATCTTTGTAGTATCTCCTGCACTGTCCTTAAATTTGAGACCTAAATACATGAAGTCTTGACTTCTTGTAAGCAGACACTCCCACCCCCAGCACAGTCTCAGGTAGGATGTTTTGCTTCTCTGCCTTAATTCCCTATGCTGCAGGGTAGGAAAATAAGTCTCAGCTTTACCTCAGCAAGTGTGTTGAGACTTGGGAGTAAATCTGTCCTAAGGAAAAAAACCTGAGTTTTAGCAGTGAAGATTTATTTGCACTTTCTGCTTGATTTCCTCATGTCTGAGGGATGTTTGAGTCTTGAGTATAGAACCTCCTAAAAATGAAATCTTGTTGGGTAGGTAAGACTTTTCTTAAACAGCACAATATATTGCACTCCTAAAAGCCTGTGTTTGGCATTCGGTGTTTGTGCTTTGGGAGAAGTGGGAATTCTCATTGTACCTTCTAGTACCAGAACTTCCAGGAATGCAGAAGCTGGGAGAATACAGAGAAGGATGTGTAAACTGTGTGAAGGGTGAGATGATATCTAAATCTGGTCTGCAGGAATACATGGTCTATCATAAACATCGAAGTGATTATTTGTAGGTTGATACTCTACAGCTCTTTGCTTGCTAGGTGGGGGTTTACCCTATCAATCCTTTCTGCTCAAAGGAGTCTTGAAACTGAAATGCAGTTCCCTGGGCTGACATGGAGAGGTTTTTCTCCTTAAAATAAAACTGGAATTTAGGCTATAGGTTTAGAGGAAGTTATTTCATTGCAAGTGGAGTGCTCTTCTGAGGCATCAAAGGGGCTAAAATTCTAGATAAAAATTAAGTTTGTCCTGACTTATTTCCTCCCAATTTCAAAGTGGAATGTTATTTCCTGGGATGAAGAAGAGAAATGATGAATTAGGCTTACTCTCCTGCAGCAAAGGATCTGCATATTTTTGCTTCTGCAGATGGGCATAGAAAAGATCTTTCCTGTTCCTCGAGATGTTTCCTTTGTAATGGCCACTTGAAATGTAGTCTTCATAAGGAGCTTGTGTTAAGTGCAACATATCTGTACACCGGCTTACATATATACGTGTGTGTGTGTGTATGCACATACACATACATAAAACAACAACAAATCACTTACAAAATGTAGCATCTTATTGGCTCTTAATATGTGAAATAATATCCTAAAGGAAGGAAGAGAATTTTTTTGCTTTTTTTCCCCCTTTGAGGACCTAATGTCATCTGCTGATCACTGGATTTGTTTTAAATAGGTTAGACTGTCTTTGGACAAAATCCGGAGACAAGGTCTTTAACCCCATAGCTGTACTCTAATACTGTTCAGACTGATTATTGAGCATAAGCTGTGACTTGCTCAGTGTTTAAAAATACAAGGTGCTAATCAACCTTTCCAAGGCACCAGAAATAAATTTAAGATAACCTGCTTGGCTGTTACATTACCTTCTCATAACATTCAACAACCAGCAGTACTTACGGATTACAGCTTGGCTTGGAAGAGTTTCCCACCCTATGCTTCTTTACATGCAAAGACAGCTCTGTGCCCCTGTAACTACCCTTTAATTTTCCAGACAATAGTTAACTTCTAATCACTGTAACAGTGTAAACCTGTAGTAGCTACTGAATGCTTGTAGAGAGTTCATCAGGTGTTAGAGCTAGCTACCCCCTAAATCCAAGCACCGATAAGCAAGCATTAGTGTATTTTTCTACGTTGGTCAGATGTGTATTTTAGCTCCCTTAACCAGGCGTGTGCTCCAAAGGACATATGTGGAGCCTGTAGTTACTTTGGTGGTTTAGTACTTTGTTGCAGAATGCTAAACTCACTCAAGCTCTCTAGGATTGCGTTCTGGACTCCCAGTAAAACTGGCACTGTGGAGTTAGACATGTAGACTGGCAGAAATTTAATCCTTTGAAAATGGTCAGAATATGGATTCTTCTGTTGCTCAGAGGTTTCTTTGTGTGGCTTAGGAATGCTGTTGGACTCAGGTTACATCAATTGGGTCCAAAGCAGGCAATGAACTTGTGAATGAACAGGATAGCAAAAGAGCCTTTGGAGCAGAAGCTGTCCTGACTGGTGCTGTGCTGTTGCTGCTTTGCAAACCGTTCAAAGCAGCTCTGTGCTCTGCAACTGTGGTATCAAGTACAAAAGATGATTCTTTCTTTTCCTCTGTGCAGACATCATAATTCCTGAGAATGGGGAACCTGTTAGTTCCAAGGACATAAAGTGTTGTATTAAACAAATCCAGGAACTGATTATTTCCCAATTAAACCAAGCAGTTGCCAACAAGTTAATTAGTTCAGTGGACTATCTGCGAGAGAGCTTTGTAGGGACGCTGGAGAGATGTCTGAAGAGCCTGGAGGAGTCTTGGGATGTTTCGGTACATACTGCAAGGAGTTTGGAGAAGTCAAAGGATGCTTCTGTACACATCACAAGCAATTATCTCAAACAGGTATGGTGGCTCAAATAGCTGTCTAGACTATTATTAATTGTTGCTATCTTGATGCAACAAGGGCAGGAGGAAACTGGGATGCCCAGTGAAATCAGAGGAATGCAACAACTCTGAAGTACCTGTGGGTCTGATGTCGTTAAGGGAGATGCTAATATTTGGAAACATTAGTCTTATTCCTAGCTTGTCACTTGAAGACCTGTTGCTTGTCGTTCCTAAATCTGCATAAAATAATCAAATTACAGCCCAGAAACACCTATGAGTTTAATAAAATAGATAAACTGAATCAGGTGAATCATGGAGTATTTTGTATGGTGTCCTTTGCTCATTAGCAGAGGCAAGATGTGTCTAGCAAATTTTATAGCAACCGATTTGTGGGGTTCCCATACTCATCTTTTCCCTGCTTTCCAGATACTAAATGCAGCCTATCATGTTGAAGTCACTTTTCACTCTGGCTCAACGGTAACCAGGATGCTGTGGGAACAGATCAAACAGGTATGGGCATCTTTATCACTTGCTTTTAGTAGGGGTCATTGTACAGTGTGATATTTTTGGAACAAGGGATAGTGTGAATACTCATTGCTGCCCTCTAAACTCTGGCTCTGGGCATGTGCGTTGGGCAGTTGTAGCTTCCTCACTCAGCACTGTGGCTGTGTAACTTATAGTTGGGAACGCTGAAGTATTTAATTTAAAGCAAATATTTGTTTAGTGTGTGTTTTCCCCCACCCCTTCTCTCCTGAGACAGCAAAAGCATAGAGATCAGTATTTTGAAGCTGTTCTGCCTGTGTTTTGGAGAATTCTGATTTTTCGTAATGTAGTTTGATCCAGATCTCTTCACTGTACTGCCTTCAGAGGAAACCAGGTTTCCTCAGGTCTCTGTCATAACTTTCTGGCTCTTAAAGCATTCAACTTCCTGAAGTTTCTGCTGTAAGAGGTGTTGATGACCTTTACTGCCTTCAACCTCTTGATATTCCTTCCAAACTGTATCAAGAGCTTTGTATGGATGACTGAGGAATGTGTTTTTTTCCCAAATAGATGCACTATGGACTGAGTGGTAACAAACCATCAGATCCCTCCTTCAGCCTGGGGGAAGGATCCAGACTGGGTGTGCAGCAGGGTTTTTGAGGCTTCTAATAAACAGTGGGGAAAGGCATCTTGGTTGTCCAGCGGTTTAAGGGAAATGGTGCATACTGACACCTACATGCAGGATCTCTGCACCTGACAGTGTGTCTGGGAAAAGGTGCTTCACTGTAGCTCTCCTCAGTTTAGGATATTCTCTCTTCCTGAGTCTCTGATTTACTGTTTATGCTGCCTGTTCTTTCAGCCTAAGAGCTGGGAGCAGCCTGTACCATTCTGAGGGTAGCTTTGCTGCAGTTCTAAACTGTCTTCCTTAATCTTAACTTGTGCAGGTGGTGTTTATCCCACTGCAGTGCCAGATGCATCTGCAGCATCGTTAGGTAACAGCCCCTTCCTCGAGACAGAACCAGCCCTCAGTCTGCACTGCAACAGTGAGGTTTTCCAGGTCATGGCTGTGTAACCACTTGTGGTCTTGGTCACAAACACAAAAGGATGTTTAGTATGTAGGAATGAATTGTGTGGATATTCAGGAGAATTGGATGTCTTTAAATATTTTGTGTGTGTACAACAATGTTGTGATCAACAGCTCTAAAACAGTACTTCAAGGTTATTATTTAATCAAATTCTGCAAGGAGATGAATATGTATTATTACAGCAAAGTGTCTAAGGAGTCTGAAGTGATTGACCCTTTGCTTTTTTTGTGCTAGCGCCTTAATTCTCTTCCCTGTTTTGCTAGATAATCCAGCGGATTACGTGGGTCAGCCCACCTGCCATCACCAGTGACTGGAAAAGGAAAGTTGCTCAAGATGCTATTGAGAGCCTCAGTGCTTCCAAGTTAGCCAAGAGCATTTGCAGCCAATTCCGGACCAGGCTAAACAGTTCCCATGAGGCTTTTGCAGCTTCTCTACGACAGGTGAGTGCTGTAAAGAAGAAAATTGTATTTTGTACTTTACCACTCTTAAACTCTGAGTTTTTCTTAATGGCAGAGATAGCTAAAAGAGCAGTCCATGCAGTTAGTGCTGCTCACTGCAGGTAAAAGTGGAAGAGCTGATGTGAGTGCCCTAATACAAAATTCAGTTTTAAAACTGGGGATGATTAAGCAGGATCTCTGCTCAGTTGTGCAAAGACACTGAACTCCCTAGCGCTGTGGACTTAGACCAGGCAGGATGACCATGTATATATGTGGTTTTGTTTTTTTTTTTTTTTTCTTCCCTAGTTAGAAGATGGCCATTCTGGCAGGCTGGAGAGAACGGAAGACCTGTGGCTGAAGGTGCGGAAAGATCACGCTCCTCGGCTAGCACGTCTCTCGCTGGAGAGCAGGTCCCTCCAGGATGTGCTCTTACATGGTGAGCATTGTGCTTGATGTTCTCTGGAGTATCTTCTCTGTCCTCCTTTGGAAGAACTCAGTGTGAAGGGGAAGGAAGGGGTTTGCTTTGCAGTAAACTACTTCAGTGAGTCTCCATTTGACCCATACTGAGTATCTTGAATTGTGCAGCTGCTGGCCCATGAAAAGGAACAGGCTGCCAGCCTGATAGTGTGCCTCTCGTAATAGGAAGGAAGATGTTTCAACTTCTGACTAAATGGATGTTGTGCCTTACAGGCAAGCCAAAGTTGGGCCGTGAGCTGGGCCGAGGACAGTATGGCGTGGTGTATCTGTGTGACAGCTGGGGAGGGCATTTCCCATGTGCACTGAAATCTGTTGTTCCTCCAGATGAGAAACACTGGAATGACCTTGCACTTGAGTTTCACTATATGAGGTGTGTATTGTAAGTGCTTTTCTCACTCCACATGGATTTGCTTAACTTCATTGCTGCCATCAAATGCTATTTGTGTTTGCAGAAGCAAAATTTTGCTCAGCATAGTTCTACTCTGCACTCAGTGAGTTGGCTTAACCAAATGCTGAGCTGCCATTTCTAGGAAAGGCAAGACTGCTTGCCAGTGCCATTGCAAAAATGTAGCAGATGGGTAGGTAGGCAAGGTCTTTCTTGCCTTAATCTGATTCCCCTTTTACATACCATTCAAATACTTGATATTTTGCAGAATAAATTAGAATTAGTAGCAAGCAGCTCGTCATCCCCTGATTTTTGTGTTGATTTGTCTCTCATTTTCCAATCTGACTTTATCCTCTTAGAATTCACAAAAGAAAATGATGGGTCTACAACGCAGAAAATCTAACTTGTCTTGAATAAATGGTTGCAAGTGCTGCAGTACAGATGGCTGAAATACTGCAATATTTCTTTTGCACTGTAACCTTTAATAAGCTCTTTTATTAAACTGAATTTAGTTGGATCCAATTACAATATATTCATATGGTCTCCAGAACTGTGGTGTGGAGTTTTTCTACTATATGGCATGTGGTTAGGACTGGAATAGGTGTGTCTTAGTATTGTTGTACTAATGTGGCAGTTATTGGACAGTTTTTTCTTTTACAAGGTTAGGCCTGGCCTGGGGTGGAGGGAAGGATATAAAAATGACTTTTTTTTTTTTTTTTTCCTGTGCTGAACTTTCTCTAGGTCTCTACAGACACATGAGCGGCTAGTACATCTCCATGGTTCTGTAATAGATTATGGCTATGGAGGAGGTTCCAGCATTGCTGTCCTATTGATAATGGAACGGTTGCACAGAGACCTCTATACAGGACTAAAGGTAACACGAATCTTAATATTAAAAAAAAAAAAAGCCTGTATATCTATGTCCAGATATAAAATGAAGCTAGGCTATGCTGAGGAAGTGTGAGATGTTGTGGTAGTGCTCTCAGCCGTATCCCTGTTCTGAAGGGGAAAAATCCGTACATTGAATGCAGGTATGTTTTTTGCTATAGTGCAGGTTTGTTTTCTGTAGTGCTTCAGTGCTGCGTGTAAACTAGCCTGTATTGGCTCAAGGGTGGGTGTCCCTTGGTTAACTCGTGGGCTGGAACAATTTGGATCACTGCATTGTTGGAAGTCATGTGGCTCTGCTGTTGACTTTCCTGTCCACCTACTCCTTATGGTGTCACCAAACCGTTAGGCCTGTTTACTTCAGTGGAACCTTTTTGAAATGTGCTGTGGCTACAGCAGCATATTTACTACTCTCCAGAGGTAGTGAACAGACTACCAGTTCCTGATCCAGCAAAACTAATGCATTAGGAAAGTAATAAGAGCAGCTCCTGCTGAGTCTCTCTGTTGCCTAGTAACTTTCTGGAAGGATGGTTTTGCAAGAGTTAAAAGAATTGCTTCGTTTTCAGTGTTTGGCAAAGAAGGGTAAGGAAATCCCTTAGATAAAAGTAATTTCCACTTGTAGGATTAAATCTGTGTTTATTTACTCTTCAGGCTGGGCTAGAATTAGAAACACGATTACAGATTGCCTTGGATGTGGTTGAAGGAATCCGTTATCTTCACAGTCAGGGACTTGTGCACCGGGATATCAAACTTAAAAATGTCTTGGTAAGGAAAACTTTTGTATCTGGCTAATTCTGAAGTCTAATCAGGACTTTTTAGTGGGAAGGAGAAACATGATGAAGTGAAGTAATAGCTTTCTTCATATGGAAACTTTCACTTGTGATGTGTTAGCAGCAGTTCTCCTTAGCATTCGGTGGTATTTACAAAAAATAGCCTTGCAGTGAGGCTTCCCTAGCTCAACTTCAGACAGAAATCCTAGGGGGAAGGGAGCAGTTGAGTGACTTCTCTTGAAGGTAGCTTGAGCTACAAGTAGGATTTCCAGTTCCTAGTTCTATTAAACTAAACCACACCCTCTCTGTAGAAGACAAGTAAAGACCTGTCTTGTTACTGAGCCTAACTGGTGAAGTGTCCAAGTAGCAGCGAAGTTATCAGAGAAGCTTTTTTAAGAACAGGTGCTGAGCCCTTCAAACATGAACTATGTTTTAAACCTTAATATTAAAAAGCAATAATGAAACTGAAAAGTATGATTATCAACTGTCTGTGTATGAATGATCCTACAGCTTGACAAAAAGAATCGAGGCAAAATCACTGACTTGGGGTTCTGTAAACCGGAAGCCATGATGTCTGGCAGTATTGTGGGCACACCCATTCACATGGCTCCTGAGCTCTTTACAGGTACGCTTGTTGATTGATCCCTTACCATCTCACTCTGGCTTCAATTTTGAAGGCCGTTACTTTGAACTAATATTTCAATTTGTTTACGAAGGGAAAAATAAATTCAGAAGACTACCTGATTACAGTGCATGTTTATATTGTTCTTCCTATATTTTATGTCTCATATCTTTACTCACTTGTAAGAGAAGTGAACTGTGGGACTTGTAAGCTTTGCTGAAATAACTAATATTCTTGAGTAATTGGAAAGTTTAAATTATTATTAGAAAGCTGAAAGTACAGGGCCTTCATGGGCAAATACTTCAGAAAGAGTTGTCTTTTTTTCTATCAATTCCAAGTGAGGAATTTTGGAGCTGTTACAAACCTGTACACCATGTTTCATGTTTAGAGACATAACCAGCCAGAAGCATTGAACATTTCTCCTATGCAAGCATCTTACAGTAGCGCTCAGAGGTCCATACAGTATTTAACATAGTCCTGTTGGACTATTTGAGATGGTGTCCCTGTTTTGACAAGGTTGTGATCAAATTGCAGCAAACACGTTTGTGTTTAATTTAGAAAATATTATGCAGGTGATTCTCACTACTAAAAGGAAATACTCATTACTAGCATGTTAGACCTTGATCTTACAAAGAGGTAAACAATGGCTTAACCTTTATGCACTTACTGGGCTTACTTATTTCTTGGATTCAGTGGGAGAATTTGCTATAGACCAGTAATTGCCAAACTTTTTTGAAATGTACCTGGCCTCCTGGACCAGCAGGGGTCCATGAATCTCAATTTGGGAACCATTGATACAAAGTGAAGTGTGTAAATCCTCTGAGAATTGAAGTTCTTAACTTTATCCCTCCACCTTTGGCAGTAATTCCTGATATGTTGCTAGGCTCCAGACAAGCCTTACCTTCTGGCAATGAAGTTGAGGTTTTAGTTTGAGGACTTAGTATGCTGAAATTAGCCTTCAGACTGCTCAATTTCTAGTGATGCTGAAAATGTTTGCCATGCTAATCAAATATATTTATTTGCCACAGGAAAGTACGATAACTCAGTGGATGTTTATGCATTTGGTATTCTGTTTTGGTACATTTGTTCGGGACATGTAAAGTTACCAGAAGCGTTTGAGAGATGTGCGAGCAAAGACCACCTTTGGAACAATGTTAGAAGAGGTACATTGAACTCTATTGGGTGATACTATGTGCTTGATTAAAACTTGAGAGCAGATAAGGAAGTGAGTTTTTTATCCTCTTTTAATTGAAAGGTAAAAAATTGTATTTTGCATTTTTCAACTAATTGTCTAAAGATTAATGTTGATCTAGTTAAACTTGGACATACTCTGAAAACCTAACTAAAACTGTCAGGGATGCAAAATAGCTTTCAGTTAACCACCTCCTTCCTGGAGTGTTGTAGGAACTGTGCTAATGCAACACTTAAACCATCTAAAGTTATACAATGCCTATGATGTAAATCGTTGTAGAACCAGTCAGCTATGGCATGATCCTCTAAAGAATGCTTAATCCCTTGCAATTTCTGGAGACCATAGGGATCTTTACGTTCAAGTGCTTAATATGCAGCATGCTGGGGAAGCTGTCTTTGATGGGCTGGATGTGGAGTAGAAAAGAGTGATAGTTACTTCCTGTTTTCTGAAAAATAAAGCTATTTTATGCCTAAGTAGTTTTAGTGCAGTCCTGTGTTTTGTGATAACTTAATCCTTCATGCTGCATCGTGGTATCAGAATGCTTTACTACTTTGACCTAAGTTCCTGTCCATATAATCTCTCCCCTTCTCATGTGAAAAAGATTAACCCAGATGAGTGAGTCTTGTATTTGGTCAGAAGGCCTACACTCATTACTTGTTCTCATGTTGAACTTGCTCCCAAATGCACCCTCCTGAAGGGTGAGGGTGGGAGGGGATAGGGTTTTCAGGGTGCTTGTTTTGCCTTTTAAATAGGGGAGGGAGGGTATACTCATTTTTGGTAGTTGCAAAGAGGAGGCGCCAGTCAAACTGTTAGCTATCCTCTGGAAGTTTGCATGATTGACTTCAGCAATGCAGATTTCTAATAGCCTTCAAAGACACTTTACAGTGTTGCTGTAATATGAGCTTTTATTGATGGCATGAGACCCCAGACAGTCGTTGGTCACTTCAGTCTGCACCAAAGTAACAAACATAAGACTAAGTTTCTATCCTATTCGAGGTGTGTTGATGTTAACAAGGTCCCTCTCCATTTCCCAGGAGTTCGCCCAGAGCGTCTTCCAGTGTTTGATGAGGAATGCTGGCAGCTGATGGAAGCTTGCTGGGATGGAGACTCCTCCCAGCGCCCTCTCTTGGGGATTGTTCAACCTATGCTGCAGGGGATCATGGACAGGCTCTGCAAGTCAAGCTCTGAGCACCCAAATAAAGGGTTGGATGACTCTACTTGAAAAGGAAGCACAGAAGAATTTAATTGTGAGAGAATTCTGAACCCCGAACTCTGCAGATGGCTTCTTCAGATGTAGCTCTTTGTGGCTAACATGAGTGGGACAGGTAATAGCAACCCAAAGATTGCTCATAGAGGTGAGACCCCAGGGACGTTCCATCTTGAGTAGCAGGCAGGGAAGTCTCCCCTGGTATACCCCATTGATGCTAGTTACCCTGCTGCAGCTTTTATTAGAGTTGAGCAAATAAGATAGAAAATCCATGCCCTTGGACTGAAAGGGATTTTTGCCAATCCCACAAACTCCAATCAAAGAAAAGCATCTTGTGTTTCAGGTAGCATCTGAGTTGCCAGGAGTTGATCCTGACAGTCTTTACTCAGTGGTTGAAACAAAAGCTCTCTTCCCATTAACTGGCGGTCCTGGGTGGCCTTCAGTCCACACACAGCTATCCCAATCACTTATAGATTGGCACCAGTTATAGTGCAGTGGGAGAGGAAAGAGAAAGCAGAGGCCTTAGGCTAGAAGGGGTTAGAGAATAGGAGTGTCTATTTGTATTAGCTTCTTGCAACACTCAAAATGTTTACATTGACAGGAGCAAAGCTTCCATGTTTTACCTAAGGGGGAATTATCCACTGTTCCATTGCAGTGAAAATACCCTGAGTTATAAGCTATTTAGCTCTTATGTATCCTTCACCTCTCACTTCTGTAAACAAGCTCTTTTCTGGTAATTCTGCTTCATAATAGTTGCTAGAAGTCTGACCAAACTTGACCTTTACTACAGTATTCTGGTAAAACGGTAAGACTGCTCAGAGATTGCACTGTAATACAGAAACATAAAGTCATTACCATGGGGAAAAAGCCAATTAATTTTAATTAAATCTGGTTTTCGAATTAGTTGTAAAGGCAATGACAATTTTAAATTGTGCTAACTATTGACAGACAGTTTTAAAAATAAGGTTTCTTCAGTTTTTTTTTAAAGTCACATGCTTGGTGAGAGCATACTTGAGGGAAAACAGGCCATTCTTCAGTAGCTGTGTATTGTGGCTGTGTCTGTTCATCCAGTTGCTTCACTTTGGGATCTCTATTTTGGTTGCATTGAAAAGAATAAAAATAGGGGTGGGAGGGAGGCAAATCCTTTCCTAAGGAAGGCATAGGTTGGGATGCTCCTGGTGCCCTTATGAAGAGGGCTCCTTCTGAAAACACCCTTGCCCCTTGTCTTTTGCATTTCTGGGGCAAGGTTGATCTTAATGTAACATACCAATGGGGTGGAGGTTGAAATAGAAAATGCACCTTGTTTAATACATGAGGAAATACTGAGTTGGCAAGTTTCTCCCTGGGTTTGCTGCTCCTCCCAGCTGTGGGGGATGGGCAGGAAAGCTAGCATGCTGTGTCCAAAATTGTGCAGGCATGTGGAATTACTGCACCTTGCTGCTGGAATTTATTGGCTGGTGCACAGCAAAATTACAACCAATAGTCTGCCTGTTGAACAGCTTGAACAAAGGAAAGGGATAAATAACCCTGCAGTGTTAGCTTAGCTTAAATCTTCCTTTCTTTGTGCAATAAACTGAATGCTTTTAAAAAAACAAACCCTTTTTTATTTACCTGCACATGTGGGCATTTTTCTGGCCTGTGATGGCATTAACAGTATAGTTGTATACAGATAGTAGCGTCTCCAACTACTCCAGCTGAAAGTGCAGCAACTGCAAACCACATGCACAGAAGAACGAATACTTTTCCAAAGTAGAATTGTTAGGTGTTTCACTGCCTTGGTGTGTACATTCATGCCACCAATGATATTAACAGTATTAACTCTTGTTACTGTGTGTGGTGGCTATGAACCTTATTTAAAACTGGGAGAGTCAAGGTCAGTCTCTTGCAATTAACAGTTTGTGTAAATAATGTGTATGAATAAAATTTAAATCTCTGTATATGCAATTCCAGAAATGTCTTGTATAGCTTTTCCTGTGTAGCTATTTCCAGACACTTATCTGGTGCCTTTTTAATGTTGTATGTAGCTACCTTGATGTCTTTCTGTTTGGTTTGTCTTTTTGCATGTGCAGCATCTTAGACCTCCAGGTTTTCCCCAGCTTAGTACAGCTACTTCTCTGCATTTTTTTTTTTCTGTTGGGTATAAAGTCTTTCTGACTAGACTTGTTTTGAGAGATTTCACGCTCCCTGTTTATCTTTAAAACTAGTGGGGGTTCTTCCTCATTAGAGCAAGGAAAACAAGGTGAATAAATTATAACTTTATTAAAAGATTCCACAAACTGTAACCACAGACATCTGTATGGAGTTATATGGCAAGATTGTAAAGCATAACTCATATGTTAACCTTGTGCAGTTGGACTGAGTAGCTATTCTTTGTTGAAATGAGGCTACTTTTGTAACCTTAATCTACTGAAGATGTTTATTACAGTACACTTTAATATTAGGTTTTTAAGAAGGTACCCATATCTTATGCATTATACAGCTTACCAAGTGTAATCAGGTACTGGACTAGCTTCTGTTGTGTAAGGACACACATCAGCGAGTGCTGTTACAGTAGTGTCATGTATTATCACTTAAACAGCACAAGCTAAATCACTTTTGCTGAGGCTGACTTCTGTGAACACTGACAAATAAATCCTCTCCCCCCTCCCTTCCTGTAGACCCATCCCTTTGGAAGATGCCTGGGTGGAGTTCAGGCCTACAATGATTTGAAAAAAGCTTTGTTTACAAAGGTTCCTGTGAGGTTTACATGCTGCCACTGCTCAAGTGGCTGTAGCTGGTGCTTTGATAGAAGAGTCTCTAGATGATGCATAGGAAGCAGAAGATACAGCTGCAAGGTTAAATTATAGACTTGAAAGGTGCTAGTAAGTTACTGTGCAGTTGGGATTTATCCCCTGTCCAGCTTTAAGCCAGCCACTCCTCTGCTATACCCTTTCCTTGCAAACACTACATTTAGCATTTTACCCAGCTTGTCTCACTCTCTAAATCCAGTGATGATAAATTGTGAGGATGCCAAAGCTCTCCAGACTGTGCCGTACTGTTGTTGCTCACTGTATCTTGCTGCCAAATGAGAAGTGTATCTGGACCTGCAGGACACTTTGAATGGGCGGGCTGGAGGACCAAATGCTTACCTGAATTCAGAGGATTTTATTAATTACACTAAATGGCTTGCTCATCTTCTGCCTGGAAAGCAGACATCAAGGTTACCTGTAAGGGGGGCTGGAGGGTGGTTGGCTCTTCCCTTCTATCCCCCCCCAGGAGCTGGCAAAGACCCTTGTGCCGTTGCAGTGCCAGCACAGGGCGGGCAGCTGCTCCTACAGCCAACCGCATTCTTCGGTCCTGCTAATTTTAGCTTAAAGAAGTTGCACAAAGTAACTTTTTGTAGGTAGTGCTGCCCCTTTTCAGGGGAAAACAGAAGTGTATCTATGTTACCCCCCCCCCCCCCCCCAAGGGTCTTAAAGTAGCACTAGTGTTCAGCCCTGCGTGCTTTTCGCAGGGGTGCCCTTGGCCTGGTGCCCGAGCTGCGGGGAACCTCCAGGGTCTGGGGAAGGGGGCAGGCAGGCGCGGGCCCCGTGCAGCCCCTGTAACGCCGCTGGGGTTCTGTATCGCTGCTTCGTGTGTTATTTTAAAGGACTAATGTGTATTTACGGTGTCATAGGAAAATGTAACGAACTTACCAAGCGCGTAGGAAGAAAAAAAAAAAAAGTGCAATAACGAGAATGACCGAATAAACCGATTTTGTATGTGGACGAGTGGTAGCGCTCACTTCCCGCCGGCGTCCCGTGTAACGTGTGCTTCTCAGAGACGCGCCTGCGAGCTAAGGCTCCCTCCGGGGCCCGGTCCGCCGCGCCGCGCAGTAACGTGGCCGTTAACGGCGGGTGGGCGGCGCCGGCCGGACCGGTCCGGTCCCGCCCCGCCGCCCCCGCCCGTCTCCTGGCAACGGCGCCCGCCCGCGCGCTGCCCGGAACCTCGCTCGCGCCGCCGTAGCTTCCGCCCGGCGCCCTCCCCGCCGCGCACGCGCGGGGGCTGCCCGCCGCGCTGCCTGCTCCGCGCCGCCGCGGCCGCCGCTCGCCGCCCGCCCAGCCGCCGCGCTGAGGGAGCAGCGGCGCCGTGTCGGGCCGCGCCGGGCGCCGCCGGGCCGCGGGGCTGGCGGGAGGGTGGCGGGAGGCTCGTCAGGCAAACGCCGGGGCGGCCTGGCGCGGGGGGGCGGAGGCCCCCGGCGGGGTCCTTAGCCAGCGGGGACGCAGCGAGCGGGACGGCGGCCGCGATGAACCTGGAGCTGCTCGGTGGGTCGCGGCCGGGGGCGGCCTGGGCCGGGGGGGCGCGGCCGGGGCCTGGCGGCAGCCCGCAGCTCCCGGGGCGGGGAAGGGGCGCGGGCGGCGGGCCGGGAGCGGGCGCCGAGCCGGCCGGGCTGGGGGCGGGCCGGGCTGGGGCGGTGCGGTGCGGAGCGGTGCGGTGCGGAGCGGAGCGCGCCTGGCTCAAGCGCTGTCTTTGCGTTTCGTTGCAGAGTCCTTCGGCCAGAACTACCCCGAGGTAAACGCGCCTGCCGCGGGGGCTGCCCCGGCCCCGCCGGCTGGGAGGGAGGGAGGGAGGTGGGTGGTGTCCCCTGACAGCCCCCCCGGCTCTGGTCCCCGCAGGAGGCCGATGGCACCTTGGACTGCATCAGCATGGCCCTGACGTGCACCTTCAACCGCTGGGGCACCCTGCTCGCCGTGGGCTGCAACGATGGGCGCATCGTCATCTGGGACTTCCTGACGAGGGGCATAGCCAAAATCATCAGTGCGCACATCCACCCTGTCTGCTCCTTGTGGTGAGGAATGACCCCCTTCCCCTCACCCCCCCAAAAAGACAACTCAAGGTTTTAGTCATAATGTACAATGCTTCATATGAAAGATTTTCTCTGATTTTGGTTAGAAGCTGCCCGTGTGTGTTTGCTGAGGGTCAGAGGCTGTGATATCCAACAAGCAAGTTAAGGGATACTCAGCTGCATTTTAGGATCGTGCTGTTGCTCAATTATGTTTTAGGCCTCTTTTAAGAGAGTTGGAAAAACAATATGCTTAATAAGTTTTGGGAGGTTGGAGCTCAAAGGAGTTTCTTCTCTGGCTAACAGATTTTTAGCTGAACCTGGTAATTTGGTCTGATAATTTGTTTAAACTCTCTATTGATTGCGTACGTTTTGGCACTTAAGAAAAAATTTTTTACTTCAGTTGCCTCTTGTCTCTGTAGCTGGAGTCGAGATGGTCACAAGTTGGTGAGTGCTTCAACCGATAACATTGTATCGCAGTGGGATGTTCTCTCTGGAGACTGCGACCAGAGGTTTCGATTTCCTTCGCCTATCTTGAAAGTTCAGTACCACCCTCGAGACCAGTAAGTTCTGTGAAAGAACAGTTAAGTGCTCTCTTTTTGGTATAATTAAGGATTATACGATATTTTTATTGCAGTTTTTGCAAAATGATTTTTTTTAACGCAATAGATGCTTTCAGTTTACCAGCTTTCTGTGATTAGAGCCCTAGCTAGTTTTGTTGTGACTCTTTTTATTATGAAAGCAGGAAAAGATGAGAGTAAACAAAAGGATGGTTCTTAAAAACACGTATTTAAATGTCTTGTTGAGTTTACAAGTTATTGTATAAACACGGAAAAGCTTCCAGAAAAAGAAAGAAAATGAAAGTAGACACCAGCTTAATGTCATTTTGTAATAAAAACATGGAAGACCTGAGAATGTAAGAATACAGGGGTATTCTTATATTTCTCAAGAGTAGTAGAGAAAGAAAAAGAAACTGTTGGAATCTTGTTCAGCTGCAATACCACCTGCTTAAATAAACTTTCAATAGATCAAAATCATAAGGCAACAAATAAAGCTTGTGTAAAGCTCAGTTTTCAGAAGTCTTCAGCATTGTAATCCCTAGTCTTTTCAGAATTTTTCTGCTTTGAAATGTGAAACAAAGGAGAAACTAGTAACTTTTGGTGGGGTTTTTTTGCCTTCAGAAACAGGGTTTTGGTTTGTCCCATGAAGTCTGCGCCAGTGATGCTAACGCTGTCTGACTCCAAACATGTTGTTCTACCTGTGGATGATGATTCTGATCTCAATGTTGTGGCCTCCTTTGACAGACGAGGGGAATACATTTATACAGGCAACGCCAAGGGGAAGGTGAGACTTAGACTGAGCAGGTGATGCTGGATGGAATAGCTGGGGTTACTTTTTGTTAGTAGTGGATTTTTTCTTTTCCTCAAGATGATTGACATTTTTAGGTTACATGCTTTGTTTTAATATAAAAATAAGACTTCCTGAATGCTTCTTGAATAATTGATATTGTGTAGATAGGATCTTTCTGAATAAAGTATCTCATTTTATCTTTCAAGATCTGTAGCTTATAATTCTTGGTGTGAGTTAGGTCTTTGTGTTGCTGCTATGTTTGATCGCACTTGTTGGGTCCTTTTCCAGTGCACATAAGTGTACATGTGGTAAAGTACTTTGAAAGGACAGTTTTGTCAGAGGGGTTCGGAACAATATGTATCTGCTAATTTAAGCCATGATCTGTCAAAAAGCAGTCCTGTGTATTTCACTGGCGGTCATAAGATGACAGAACTGCTCGTATGAGTTTCTAGAAGCAGAAACTATAGTTGCAGAATCCCAACTATTCTGGTTTAGGTCGCTCAGGCTGCTGTTGGCACAGTTAGTAGCTGATGTGCAAGGTACTAAAAGGGGAATGAATCATAACAAAGATACTGATTGCCTTCTCTTTCCTTAATCTGCAGATCTTGGTCTTAAAAACAGATACTCAGGATCTTGTTGCTTCCTTCAGAGTGACAACTGGAACCAGCAACACCACAGCTATTAAATCAATAGAATTTGCTCGGAAAGGAAGGTGAGTTTCCTCATCTGTCAAGTGGTCTCCAAAGACAAATTGAAAACTACAGAGTGGATTGATAAAGTATAGAAAGCTTAAAAAAATCCCTCAATTCTTTAACAGAATGTATTTTGATTTTTTTCTAATTTCATAGACTTTTAATGCAATGAATGTTCTCTGCCCTTCTTCCTACAGCTGCTTTTTAATAAACACAGCTGACCGTATAATCAGAGTGTATGATGGGCGTGAAATTCTAACCTGTGGACGAGATGGAGAGCCTGAACCAATGCAGAAGCTGCAGGATTTAGTTAATAGGTAAGAGGTGCCAAAACGATTGGTCAGCCTGACTTGAAAAGGTGAGATATATGCACTCTGCCCTATTGGGAGCTTTTGGACGAAGACTGGTTCAGTATCTCCTTCAGTGTAGTGGAGGAATGTTTTCATTTGAAACCTGTGTCACAACTTAATTTGAAGCTCAAATATTATTTGTGGATGGAGGCCAGAAAATATCGATCTGAGGAACAATCCTGTTCTGTAGTCCTCCATTCTCCGTGTTGTGAAGTTATTTAACTAGCTGCTTTGAACTATGAATTTCTTTGCATGCAGGACACCGTGGAAGAAGTGCTGTTTCTCTGGGGATGGTGAATATATAGTGGCAGGTTCAGCACGACAGCATGCCCTATACATTTGGGAAAAAAGTATTGGAAACCTAGTGAAAATCCTCCATGGGACCAGAGGAGAGCTCCTTTTGGATGTAGCAGTAAGAACATTGACCACTATTATTATGTTTCTTGTTATTTATAAACTAAGTTTTCCTAATTCCATTTACAAATTAAGCTCTTCCTCTTTTTCTCTTTCAAATAAACCCAGTGGCATCCTGTCCGACCGATCATAGCATCTATTTCCAGTGGTGTTGTGTCAATATGGGCTCAGAATCAAGTGGTAAGTGTTATAGATCTCTTCCTTAAGAGGCTTACCCAGTGGTCTCCATCCAAGTAGACTGAATTATGGCGTATTGAAATCCTTTAGGATTATTCTTATTAAATACCAATTCATCAAGTTCTTTAGGTTCACCTGCCTGACTTTGAAATATGTTTGTCATCCTGTTGAATGTGAGGAGGGTACTCATGCTTCAGCTGCTGAAGCTAGTCAGGCTTTGCAGATAGCTTTTAATATCATCATAGAAATATTTTGTGTGTGAGTGGTGTCCTTCTGAATGTGCTGTTTAAATACAGGAAATCTGAGTGAATGAGCCAAAGATGAATTAGTTTAACACAGAGCTTTGATTTTAGGGGTAATGAGGACATAACACTGTAGTGTTTGAGTATTACAATGTTCTGTTTGTGGTAGGAACTAACTTGTGCACTTCCTAATTTGCAATGTGACTGTGGACCTGAAAGAGACTTGACGTTTTTGTGAGCTTGCATGTGACTTGGAAGATTTAGATGCGGAATGAGACACTGATTGCATAAGGTCCTCACTGTGGCTCTGTTCCTTTGCATAAGGTAAAATTACTCTTGAATTTGTGGTTTAGGAAAACTGGAGTGCCTTTGCACCTGACTTCAAAGAGCTGGATGAAAATGTAGAGTATGAAGAGAGGGAGTCAGAGTTTGACATTGAAGATGAAGATAAGAGTGAACCAGAACAGACAGGTAAAGCATAAACTGTGTTACAAAGGTGTGGCTGGCTAGAAATTCCGTTTTTATCAAGTAATTATAGTCCAAATATGTGGCTATAATAAAAACTAAAACTAACGATTGTGGTAATATTTAAGGCTGGTAGATTGCAAAACAGCAGTGGATGACTGAGGATGTATGAAATACTGCAATTCATATGATTTTTACCAATTGACATCCAACAATTGTTTAAAAATGACTCCCCTTTCTAGTATGTATTTAAGCAGTAGACTTAACATTGCCATATGGGCTTGCTCTCAAGGGAAATAATGCTGAATTTGAATCAGTAGCAGCACAATTTGGCCACTTGGTGGTGCCAAAAAATTATGCACTGTGAAAGGCTATAGCTAAGCCAAAGAAAGGAGAATTGTTCCCAGCATACCATAGACCGCTCTCTCTTTTCCCTACTGTCTTTAATTTTCTGTTTCCCTGATTCTCAGGTGCTGATGCTGCAGAAGATGAAGAAGTGGATGTAACTAGTGTAGATCCCATTGCTGCCTTCTGTAGCAGGTGAAAGAATGTCTTTTGTTTAAGAAAAGAATATGAAATGTATCATTAAGATTGTGTTTCTAATATATTGTAACAACCTTGTACCTGGTTTTTGTGTGTTCTTCAGGTAGTGAAGGGAAGGAATTACTTGTATAAAAAGCCATTTTTGGAGGCTAAGGTGTGTCTCTATGTCCAAAGATCACTGTTTCACTACCTTAGTTGCTGCATAAACATAGTGTAGGTTTCAGTTTCTAGTCTGGGGGAAGAGGATAAGAGAAGAGCCTCTGATAAGAGACCCGTCCTTTTGTTCTTCCTTTCTTATTCTCTGTGTATCTCTGAGAAACTTCCAACAGTGTTTTCATTTTCTTTCTCTGTCCCAGAATCTCGTTAGTCACCATCGGTCTTACACAGGATAACATTTGGCAGCCTGACCATGACACTCCTGTGAGATGTGGCATGCTCTACTGCTAAGCATTACAAATTCTTATCTTCACGTCATTTTTACTTTCCTTCCTAATCCCTTTGGTTATATGGTCAATATTCATACAGGGTTCTCAGGCTGCAGACTGCTTTGGTCAGTTATGTAGCATGGATGTGACAGCAGCCTTCAGAGACAGGTCTTGGTTTATAGATATGAAGGAAGAAGATACTAAAGACCCTAGTTTTAAATGAAGGCATATTTTTTTTCTTTGTAGTGATGAAGAACTGGAGGACTCAAAGGCTTTGCTTTACTTGCCCATTGCTCCTGAAGTGGAAGATCCGGAAGAAAACCCCTATGGTCCTCCACCTGATGCTGTTCAGAGTTCTTTAACTGATGAGGGAATAGGTTCTGAGAAGAAAAGGCAATCCTCTTCTGATGGTCCTCAGGCACCAAAGAAGAAGCCCAAAACCACCAACATTGAACTACAAGGAGTACCTAATGACGGTGAGTAGAAGCTGCCACTGTACTAATGCCTGTTCTGCTCATGGGATGATTTTTAGCTTTGCCTAGTCTGAAGGCCAGGAGTTCAGAAGATCACTCCTTAATTTTCTTCTTTCTGTGAGGGTATTTCTTACAGTAGTCATCAGTGGTCACCAGCACTTTGCTGTGTTTTTTTTGTTTTGTTTTGGGTTTTTTTGACACTTTGCAAGCTCGGAATGAATAAAGGCCTCCTGCAATTGTAATTTGTAATGTTATTTGTCTTTAATTTGGCAGCCTTTTTTTTTTTTTTTTAATTTAAATAGAAAAACCTTGTTCAATACATTACTTTCTGCTGTCCCTGGAATATGAAAATACTAGAACCTAGACTTGTATTAGTGGAAATAATGTATTGTATACATTATTAGCAGTTTAAGACCATTCTGTTAGAGCTTCAGAAGTAGAAGCAAATGTAGCAAAAGAAATCCCTTCTGATCTTTACCACTGGGTTTTGTCTGGAAGTTGGCAAAGACAACAAAATCTGCTGTCTCTCATGTAAGAAGCCCTTTCTGCAGTCTGCATTAATTTTTGTCTTTTGGGGATTCGGATGTTTACTCTGGGCTTGGCTGAGCCATCTCCGACATAGCCTCTTTTGTCTTTGTTCCCATTTCAGGGACTTGGTGCTGGACAAGTGATCGGGGAATTTTTGTCTAATTTCTAGAAACCAAACGGACAGCTGCTGTGCGACAGTATTTATTTTAACAATTACCATCCTGTAACTTGAAGTGATTTAAGTATAAAAGTGGGATGATAACTAAATGAGAAGTAGCCATTCTGTTGGATGCTCCAAGGACCGTAACTGCTGGTATAAGTATCCTAAAGGATATCCTAAAGGATAACTCACTTTGGTAACGTTGTCTCTCCACAGAAGTCCATCCGCTGCTGGGTGTGAAGGGAGATGGTAAATCCAAGAAGAAGCAAGCAGGCAGGCCTAAAGGATCAAAAGGTAAAGACAAAGATTCTCCATTTAAACCGAAACTCTACAAAGGGGACAGAGGTGCTTTACCTCTGGAAGGAGCAGCGAAGGGTAAAGTGCAGGCGGAGCTGGGACAGCCGTTGGCAGGTAAGGACCCAGTGTGAGCGTCGTTGGCTTGCTTGGTGGCCTTGCTTTGTACAGACCCTGACTTAATCTAGTCATAGCGTTTTATCTTCCCAAATGGCACTTGCTCACTAAATGTTTAGCTGCTGTCAAGGATAGGCAAAATTTTACTTTTTTTTAAGTGGAAGTGCTTTTAATATTTTTTCATAAAGGTAATGTTAATGCATGTGTCGTTGCATATAAAGAGATTGAGCATTACTTCAAAAGCAAAAACTTTTTGATAATTTTAATCTTTTTGATAATTTCTGTCAACTCTTAAGTTCTCAATAGTGTGCAGTTTTTCTGGGTAGAGTTCAACAAGAAAAATAAAAATAGCAAAGGATTCTGAAGCTAAAAATGACATTTGATGCCATCATTAATACTGAGTAGTATGATAAGGAGCAGAAAAGTTCTGTAAGCAGAACTAGAAAACGGAGGAGGCCTTTGTGGTTTTGAGGGATAGAAGTACTGCCCATCGACTTAGAGGAGCTTTTATTTTTCCTGTTCTCTGAGTCTCTTTTGAATGAGCCAATCAAAGTTCTCTTTTTCTCTCAACGAATTGGAGTATTGTTTGTTTTAAAGGTCTCCTGCCAAAATACATACCTGCAACTTTCCACTAGGCAAAGCCTGCTGTCTTTTAAAGGACTGTAAAGAAGATTGAGCGCTTCTAATGGTCTGTTTGATTAAACAGACCCAGAGATAAAATTCAGGATCTGAATTTTCATTTCTAGCTGTGCAGCAGTGTCAGTTAAATTCCAGAGAGTGCAGTTCCTATAAATGAAGTTGGGTTTTGGTGGTCCTTTCTACGTTTTTCTGGTCATGTTTTGTTGGTCGTGCTATTTCAAGATTATTTGAGTCATCTGTTTTGGGGTCCAAAATGAAAATTTCAAAGGAAGATTGGCTCTCAGCTGATAACAAGTGTTTCCCACATCTCTCATTTGCTACCTGAGCTTGTTATTTGGAAAAAGTTTGTTCAAGCGTGGTAAAGGAAATACGTTTGGATAAAACAATGTGGACTCCTCTTTTTCTTTTATGTTGTAGAAAAGAGCTCGGGATTGATATATAAACAATTTCAAAGGCATGATGTAATTAATATATCAAATTTTGCATTTCCTTGAACTCAGCAGCTGCTGCTGTGGATTTTAGGCTGTACAGAATTCATTTCCCCTCTGCCCCCACCTTCCTTCCCTCACTGCTGGTCCTCTGTTACCCACCTTGCTCATTGTCCTTCCTGCTCTGCTCCTGTTATGTTGCTTGTACTGCAATTGATAATTTGCATAAAGAGGGGATGTGATAAAAGAAACTTGTCTACACAGGGCAAAAAGTGGTGATTATTTTTTTGGGGCTTCCATTTAATCCTTTGACATATTACATCCTGCAGAATTCAGAAATTAAGCAGATACTAGTTAAAAACATCTTCAAACCTTGTTCCAAGCCCAGGGGGTGTTGATTATTTCTGATGTCAGATTTGTCAGACAGGGTAATTCTCTTTGATTTCTCAAATATAATTATGGAGCATCCAGTATGTTTTAAAGTAACAACATAATAGTAACAAATGTCTGGATCCTAAAGATGCTCAGATGTCTTTGCTGGCTTCTGTTATGCATCCTGACTGCCCTATTGTGTCCTGTTGGATGAACAGGACTGGTTTGAAGACCACATGAGCGTAACTGTTAGTTTTGTCAGCAGGCCTGTTAATTGCTTTCTTTTATCACTTACAGTGTGGCTTCCAAAAACAAATTTCAGTGATTATTTGCTTTTATGAAAAACTGGACATTTCAACTTCTGTTTAGGCAGCAGTGTAAGCAGTCTATTTTCACATCAGTGGTTTTAATAGCAAGTATTTTTGTTCATTTTTTTCACTGTGTAATTTTATTATCAACTTGTTTCACTAATTTGCTTGATCTGATTTGCTTTGTAGATAGATCTCTGTAACTTCTTCTTGAAGCTTGTAATCACTATTGCATCCGTCTCTTCTGTAGAGCTGTAGGAAAAATATTAATCCCATTTCCTCTGGCATACTTCAAATGAAGCAATATTCAAGACAGACTCTTTTCTTGTCTTTTTTGCACATCCTTGTAAAGTCCTATTTGGGAGGCTTTTGTGGGTGTTTTTGTTTGTAATGATCCCATGCATTTATAGTGATGTTGTCCAACTTGCTGTTGGACTATGGAATTTGGTGACTATGGAATTTAACTTGTTAACTGCTGCTGAGCTTGGGATGTGCATATCTGTGCCAGTGGAATTAGTTTCATTTTTTGGACAGTGTGAAATGGAAATTCATTTTTTTATGTGAACAAATGGATTGGGTTTAAACCCAAGTTCCCGGTTTGCTTTACTGATCTATTGGAGAGGGCAGAGCTCTCTTAATTTTTTTTTTTAATCTTTGATGCCTGTAAGAACTTAAGATTATTTTTCCATAACAATGTTCTGTAGCTTGATTGAGCTATAGACAGATAATAAATATTGTTATGCTGCACTTCTGTCTCTCAGTAGGATCCATTACTGTGCTCCCTTCTACAGTACTGTTGACTTCAGAGGACCTAATAAGTCCTAATAGCTCAGAGTTTCTCAGCTACCTTGTCTGCGCCTGTACTGGAGATCTTAATTTGTCTTAGTATCTTGTTGATTATATCTTGCTCTGAAAAGAATGGCTTTATCTGGAAAATCTCGTTCTCTTTCATTTTTTTTCCTGGAAATTCTACCATATTTGGTAGTCTCTGGTTGCTGGTGACATCTGTTCATGAGTTTGATTTATTTTTCACCTGTCTTTGATCTCTTTAGCAGGTGGTGCAATCTCAGAATTGTTATGAAGACACTCTTCTTTATCTTCCTGTATTCTTTCCTATATTGGCACCATAATGTGGAAAATAGATGGAAGTGCTCAGTCAGAATGGACTGACTTTAATACAGCAGCCTGATTGTTCATGGATTCAGGGAGTGACTGTTATAAGAAATGAATTATAGAAGAGGAAACGGCCTTCATTCCTTAACTGCCTCTTCATCGAACAGTGTAAGATGCTGGCTCTCAGGTCATGTGATTTGCAAAGAGACTAATTGGACTGCCTTCACGTTGACATGTATAACTCTTTCTAAAGTGAGCTGGTACCCAACACTGCCACTCCAGAGCTTCTCAACCATTGTCTTTTAAGTACTTTTTGTTCCTGGATGGAAGAATACGCAAAGTGTGTGTTTTTATTCCTGATGCTGTATGATTGTGTATCCTCCAAACTTCCCTTTCTTTGCTGTTAATTTTCATTTCAGTGACTTGTAATTCTGCTCCTATACCAGCTGCATTACCTTATCAGCCTTTCTGTTAGCTCAGCGTGATGTCTTCTGTGCTGACATGCCTAGTGAAACGCTGCTGCTGACTGTGCCAGGTTTGGTTTCATCTCAAGTGGATAAAGATCTAATATGAAGAATCAGGACACCCTCTGAAGTCTAAAAAGAATGAATCTTCATATTGTGAATATTCTAGACATGAAGGATGACTCTGCTTGTGGGAAAATGAACAAGAGAAAGTAGCTCTAGATAAAAGACTCAAAGTTTATATAGACTGTCTTCTAGACAATAATATGAAAGGCTGTGCTGGCACTTTCTTTCTGTCCTTGCAGGTGTTTTTATTCTGTCTCTTTCCTATTATGTGCCCTATTAGGGAGAACTGGTTTCCTCCTTAGCTGATGTATGCTGGCAGTTAGAGAAGAAACAGAGCCAATATTTCTCCCAATCCAAACGGTAGTTTTCCAGTTTCCCGTCCAAGACTTAAAAAAGATGATGAGAATAACAACCTGAGTGTAAAGCAACATACACATCTTGAATTTTTAAAATGCTCATTTTTCTTTTTACGCTTGTGGATCAAGAATAGAAGAAAGATGACTGCTAACGGCTTATTCCCAACAATGCTTTGACCTTTTGTTCCTCAATTACCTGTGTAATGTTTTCCTTCTAGAAATGGAAAGAGACAATTTCTCTATCCCGTACCTACAGACCCACACTTCTGTACTAGACCAACAGGCTATTAAAAGAAGGTTTCTTTTCTTAATGCCCCTTGATTTGTAGAGGTTTTTATAGTTCCTAAGCAATTACTTTCAATTTTTCCCCAGACATAATTATATAGATTATCACTATGTATTTAATTTTTCAAAATATCCTGCAGCAGACATTAAAAGCCAAGGAGAAGAGTCATAAAGATATTTATTAATTTGCAGTTGTACATATGCAGTAGTTGCATGAGATTTAAACATGGAAAGAGAGGAGACATTTTAAATCAGAACTTTTTTTTTTTTTAAAAAAAGGTATTTTCATTTATGGCTTTGATACAGTGGCCTGCTTCATTTGATGAAATTAATTCCTTTGGTGTATGTTATTAGTCTTCCTTGTTCTTTTTGCTTCTAGGACAACTCACATCTTTGTGGAACACTGTTATGTCAAATCCATCCATTTGTGGTGTGTCTGAGCCCAATCCAAGCTTTAAAGATGCACAGGCAATGGTTCTCGAGATTCTTTTACAGCATACAATTTGCCACAGGCTCCAGCTTTCACTTCTGTTAAAACTTCTCTGTACAGTGTATATGTCCTTGGTTTATTTCCTTCCATCTTTTATTTTATTTTTTGACATCTGTAGTTTTGTACAATATTTGTCAGATACTGGCTTGTTGGTAGCATATAGCAGTGATGTTAGTTTTTGTGCTTGTAAATAAAGAGGTATGTTTTATTTCCTAAAGTTGATGGGTAAGTCTTGGCTTTTCCATGCTTCAGTGGTGGTTTATATTGTGACAATGCCTAGGAATCCTGCAGTACAGCCACAGTGCAAACACAACGATAGTGCGCTTTCACTGCAGCTGGGCTGTTTTTGTAGTGCGGCATTTGCTTGATGACATACTTCAATAGACAGGAGTAAATCTCTAGTCTAATAAAAGTCCTGTATACGTGAGTGCAACCCAGAAACTCTGAGACAGGACATGCTGAAAGGGAAGCTGAACACGGAGTGTGCTGGGTGTAGAGTACATTGCTGTTGAATGTGGAGATTGAATGTGGAAAATAAATACACTAGATCTTCAGAAGTCCTCATTTTAATAACTTAGGGAGTGTTAGGAAGAGAAGTGTAGATATCTATTAACAATACTTTTGAAGAAAATGGCAATCCTTTGTGCTGTCTGTAATTCACTTGCTGGTAAGGAGATGCTGTGATTATTGAACTGTTCTGACCATAGTTCAATTAATCCATCAATAGCAAGTCTTTTTGCTTTTCTTATAAAGAACTTTTAGTAGTGCATTATTCTTTTGGGGCACTTGAGTACTTAATAAAGGAGCCTGATAATGTGCCTTTATGCTGATATCCTTATCTCGGAGGACCTAGTTTGGCTGCAGACTTTGGGAGTTTGGGGTGTTCTTTTTTTCTCTGGTGGTCACAGAAGAAGGTTTTGTAGCCGAGTTCTGGTCTGTGACATCAGCGCCGCTTCCCTGGGGAACGTGGGTTCACGGAGACGCGAGGGACTTCTCTGAGCCCTGCGTAGGTATGGAAGTTGTCAGTGATAACATATTCTTCGGTTTGCCTTTGATGTCTAGACAGTCTGATGGCACCGAAGTCAAAATCTTGTTTTTGTGATCTTTGTAATTTGGGGAGTACTTTTGATTCAGGAATATGCATACATAGGGCAGAACTGTACAGGTACTGTGTAAGTAGTTATGATTTCCTTATGTTGACAGTGTTATATTAAAGGTTCCAGTAATGGTTACTCACTTTTAGTTTGGTGGGAAAACTAAACTGGAACATTACTACTTTACAGCAGGAAATCTAAAATAACATGTAAAGTCTTATAGAGAAGAAGGGAGGACTTCATCTTTTTTAAATTGTCAAATAGACAAATCCCAGTTGCTGGAATATAATGGATTAAAACATGCTGTTACCCTACTATAGGAACTGGAATTTATGGTTTGCATGCTGACTGACATAGTAATGTGTTGCATTTTCTTTAGCAGTGTTATACTTCCAGCCTGTTGTGTTGGAGGATTTTTTTCTAATGGAAGCATTAGGTCGTGGAGATGATGCGGGTGCAATTTCAGAAAAATTTCGTTTGAATGTTTACAAAGAACGATCTGTGTTTGACTGCTGAATTTGTATGGCTTTAGAAGGTAGGATATCTAATTGACAACCCTGATATGAAGACCTTAGAAAACAGCCTCATCCTTGGGATATTAGCCTGTGCTTTCTATCTGCCTTTGATAGTTTCCTATAAAAAAGTCACTATCCCAGCAGAGCTGAAGTCAGTTGTAGCTAAAGTCTCAGTCAACACCACATCCTGCAGTGTGACCTGTGGGCTGGGCGTCAAAGTGGAGGAGATGTGTGAGATCACTCCCGCCGGAGAGAGGAGGAATTGCACCTTACGCAGGTCGGACTGCCTCACCAGCTGGATTTGTGGCTTACTCCACTTCACGGTCCCCGCGGACAAACCGTTTGAGATCAGCTGCCTGAGCTCAGATGCGACTGGCATTGATAGCCAAGCCTATACTTACACGTGGAGGCTTGCCCAAGGCCTTATCACTACGAACGATGCACTGTTCAAACCTTTCAAAAACCCTGATTCTGTCATCAAACTTTCTCCTACCAGGGAGTCTGATGCGGGGACTTACCGATGTGATGTGCAGATGACAAAGACGTTCAAAGTCATCAAGAGGATCTACTTTGGGATCAGGGTGATCCGAAATGACTTAGTGGATCTGGACTTTCAAAAATCCTTGACTTTGGAGCAGAAAATAGTGGAAAATGAAGAGGAAGGAAACAAACAAAACATCACCCACATAGAAATGCGACAGCAGCAGAGCTTTTGGCAGAGTAAATTACTGAATGAGCCCTTGATAGGAGTTGGAAGTGGGGTGATAGGAGGTGTCTTGGTGAGCATAGCTCTCTACTTTTTGCGGAAGATTTGGAGAAGCAACGCTGCAGAGAAATGAATTGAGTTTTAATGCAATTTCTTGGCCCTGTCTTGCTTATTGTAATGTATATAACAATATTAGTATTGACGCAATATTTCACAGTGATCTTTTTTTTTTTTTTTTTCTGGCTGACATACTTTATTAAGCTTCACAAGTCTGGTAACAGATGAAATAATTGGTGAGTTAGCACTGGATTGTAGAGCCAGATCTTGAGTTTTAGTGGTGTAGTGCAGAAAATACCTCCAGACAGGGCAAGGCAGTCGACCTCTACATTGTGTAAAAGGATGGTTAATGTGATGTTATTCCTGCAGTGACCCAGATAGGAGCTGGAGGACACTGACAGCCACAGAAAATTGTCCACTGCTTGCCACTGTTTTGCTGTGCTGCTCTAACTGGTCTTTACTCCATCTCTAGGTGTTCCTTTTTCTTTTTCTTCTTCTTTTGGAGCTAATACTTTGGGATCCTCTTTTTTTTTTTTTTCCTCAAAATTTCTTCTGCCTTGTCCAGGCCTCTGTGGTGGTGTGAGTTGACACAGACTGCTCATTTTAGTAGGTGGTGTTTCTTCAGCAGGATGTGCAGAGAAGTGAGGGCATCTTCAAGCCGGGCCTAGAAACCAGGTTTCCTGCTTGCCTGGTGTCCTGTCTGTCAAATCCAAGAGGTCCAGTCTCAGTAGCTGGGAGTGTGGGGACTGTGTGGGGATCACCTATAGATGTTTAAATTTCTCTGCTGGAGCCTGGATAACTGTAAGGTATCATCAAGCGATAGCTTGGAGCTACCTGTTTTCTGTCTAGTTTAGAATAGTGAAGCAGGGTGCATAGCACAAGCACATCTTCAATTAAAGCACCACTGCTTAGGAATATGACTGGATGCTTTTGCAACAACTCAGAACTGAGCTGTTCCCTAAAATCTTAAAGGGAAAGGAAGGGGAAGAGTTCACTTAGTCTGTGGATTTTTCATTTCTTCTAACGATAACAAGTATATAACATGCAGCAGCTCAGTGGGGAGTGCTGCTGTCCTTGGTAGCCGAATTCACAGAGGGACCTATTAGGTGTCTTCTCTAGTTTCTGTCTCCGTTTTACAGTAAACAACTATATTTACTAAGTCTCTTTTGTTTTTTGTTTTTTCTTTTTTTCTTTTTCGATGAAATGAAGTACAAGAATGCATAGCACATCCAGTTCTGGGGAAAATAGTGATATAGCTCTAATATTTATGATTGAAGCATATGCCGCATATTGTTTTTGGTTTTCTTTTTTCTTTTTTCTTTTTTTCTTTTTTACCAGAACAAAAATAACTCTTTAATGTGGAAAGAGATAGATGTACAAGTAAATACCTTATCTGCAGACCACCTTATATAAAGAATAGATTGAAATGTAGCGGGCCAAATCTTCATGTACAGTTAAGTACGTAATAAGCATTTTAGGACAATGGTCTGTGGACCCCAGAGTCCTCAAACTACATTTGAGTGGCGAAGTAAGCCTATTATCAGGGCTGAATTCGCTATTTGCAGTTCTACTGAGTCCCCTATTTCTGCAGGGAAACTTTAATGGGCACAAATAAGTGGCAGAAGTTTGTAAACTTCTGTGCTGAGAGAAGAAGATGCCTCTTCTGTGTATGTTTTCTGAAAGTCCGATTGTGTTTATGTAGAACTGAAGGTGCCCTGAGTAGCCTGGGTGGGAGCTTTTGGAAAGATGCTCTCTTCCTTCCTGAGCCCTCCAGCTCCTCTGGGAGCAGACCGGCGGGTTGCTACACTGTCGTGACGGACAGCGAGGGACTGTATGTTGTTCTTCCATTCAGTGACCTGGTCCCATGGGTCAGAAGCTCCTGGCTGGTGATCCAGTTGTCCAAGATTTTTTTGCTTCTGTTCTTCATCAGCTGCTTCTGGCTCAGCTCAACAATACTGAAGTTTCTTCTACATTCAGTGCTGGCTTTCTCTTCATTCAGCTGTTCCCTCTGGCTCTGCATCTTAAACTCTTTTCTCTGTTTCTGTTCCTTGGCTAGGAGCATATGCTGCTTTCTTTGAGCCTTATTCCAGTATCTCCCAATCTTTAACTCACTAAGGGCATCCTCGTCTGTGGTCATCCCATTGCATTCTTCTGTGATTTGCAAGGCCCTGTCTTTTAGTAGCCGGTTCTTGTGTTGCTTCTTCAAGGACTGCTTGCTCCTTCCACATGGCAGCCTCCATCTGTTCCCATTATCTCCTACTTTGCCCTCTGGGCTTTCATTGCATCGCTTTGGTTTTGCTGATACTCTAGCCTGGTCACTTAGACGCTCTACAGCAGCCTCTTCCTGCAGCAAGCTCATGTAGCTCCTGTAGTGACGGGCGTGATAAGGAATTGTAACCTGTTCTGGGTCAGCAGTGATGTGCGTTGCTGAGCAGGAAGCTGGTTCTGATTCACTGCCCTGTTTTACTGATTTGTTGTTCTCCTTTGCTTTACTCCTGTGCCCACTTGCTGCACTCTCAGACAGCGTTCACTTTTCTGCTGCAGCCCTTTCTCTTCGGCAGTGCTGTTTTCACCAACCGGAAGGCACTTGGGGAGCCGCTGGTCCTTCTGTTCGTGTTGCTTGCAGCCCTCCTGACCTGGGAGGCATTCGTTGTGCCCTGTTAACGTATCTGTACTGGCTGCATCTGCCTTCCAAGAGGTCTTGAAATCTCCTGTGCTCCCCTGCACTTAAGCCACAGAAACTGGAATCACTTACCTCATCATCGGTGAGGAAGTCACCTGTAGGTAGCTGACCTCTTGCAGGTGGTGTGTCAGCACAGAGATCCATGCTGGGACCTTTCTGGCAATAGGCTTCTTCTGCTTCCGCATTGGGCCCTGAATTCTCATCTGGCTGAGTGCTGATATCAGTAAAGCCAAGTCCACTGTCCCACTCAGGATGGAGCAGAAATGCCTGTTTTTCTTTTTTTCCTTTACTGCTTCCACTTTCTGCCTAAAAACAAACATCCACAAGCTGTTAGTTGGGCTCTCCCCCTCTGGCTAAGCATGAATCATCTCTCTAAGCATCCTCCAAGCGTATGCAATGGCAGGATTTCTCTCTTGCCTTCAGCTGTTTCCACACTGCTGTGAACAGACTGAGGCTTGGGCTCACCGAGCTCTCGGACACCCTGGATAGAGCAACAGGGATGGAACAGCAGCTGCTGGAGCTTAGCTCATCTCGATGAATGAGGGCTAATGCCTGCAAGAGAGAAATATAATGAGAGCAGGGAATGCTAAATCCAGGTGTAGCAGACTTAACAATGCAAAGCTGAGGTGACTGAAAAAGATTTTCAGCAGGCATGGAGGCAAAAACAGATGGGATACTTTGTAGTTCAGCTTTTCGTCTTTTACTGTGGTGCAGGGGGCATGAAGCAGGTAATTAGATTTGTTATCGCTGTTGCAATCCTGTGGCAGCAAGTAATCAAAGAAAGACCTGTGGAGAAACCGAACAGAAACAGAGGTTTATTCTGCCACAGCCTTGAGAAGGGGGCTGGATCTGTTCTTTCGCGTACTGAGATTCATATTCTTTTACTGTATGAATGACCAAACCAGACAACCAGTAGCTAGGCAAGAGCTAAATCTGGCTGGTTTAAGGTGCGTGGATGCAGTGGATTAGAAGTTCAGCTTGGAGAGATGTTGGCTGATCCTGTACTTTGCATGCTGTGCTCAAACCTGTCCAGCCTTAGCCCTTCAGTAAGCATGTACCGCGTGTAAAAACCAGCACGGTATCAGGAGGTGTAACAGGATCCATGGAAGATGGTAAACATCTGGAAAATCAACACGGGAGGCATTGCTTTTCCTTCTGTTTGCTGTTTTCTTTAACCACAGGTAGGGATTTCATGGATGCAGCTCGTCTTGTAGCAAAGTTAGTACAGCGGAAAGCTCAGGAGAAGTAGAAGCAGCCTTCCTGAAGCAGTCACACACCTGCCAGAATATAAATTTCTAATACTATACTTCATCTGTATCACAGTGTAGCTCAGGTTAGTTTCAGTATAGCCGCTGTGTTTTAAATGTCATTGCTACTTTTTAGGAGATATTTCTTTATCTCAAGCAATGTGTTGTACATACCCGTCTAGGCAGAGATTAAAATCCGAGGGGGTGCAGCTCTCTGCTGTGTGGTGTTGCTCATCCTCTGCTCTGGAGTCAGTCTGGGTTGCAGCATCGGATGTCTTGGGAGCTTGTGGGCCGACTTCTGTCCGTGCACCGCCAGCGTGATCTGCTCCCCTGTGCATCGGAGAATTTCTAAGACCTCCTGTAAGCTGGCATGGGAGATATCTTTTCCATCGACCTGGTTAAGAGAAGTGCGTTACAAAAGAATCCATTCATGCTTACTAATCTTGCTTCTTTTTTTTCAATGCAGAATTCCCTTTCCCTGCCAAAGAGCTCCCCTGTCCCCAAAGCTGCTGACTCTACTACGGAATAACTGTGAGAATTAACTGCTGGGAGGCTCAGAAACCTCTCCCTAATTTAAGAGATTGATGTAGGTAGGGCTTTTAATAGCTTCCTCATTCTGCTGCAGAGATGAGAGATGAGATCATATCTCTATTGCTAATGTGCTTATAAGATTTCTATTAAAAAATCATTACAGTAAACTACATGTGTTTTGCACTGGTTTACTGTTAAGTTGCCCCTCTGTTACCTGCTTGAGGTTAACTGGCTTTTTTTATTTTAAAACCTATTCCTAATCAACTTAACTAAAAATTTTGCAAGCCTTTTTTAAGTAGGGTGGAACATGCTCATGTAGCCTTTTGCTCAGATTTAACACCACAGTTTGAGTTCACTCTGCGAATAAGTTGAGACCTAGATTTTTTTTGTTCCATCTCATCACCTCCCCCTAGACTCTCTTGTCACCCCCAAGGAAATCTCCTTTCCCGCAGCCTTTCACAAGCAGCCTGGACCTCGGGCTCCCCGGGGAGCCCGCTGCACGCCGGACCGCGTTTACCCAGTCCACGTCTCTTCCATCAAGGAGCTGCTTTGCGGCCGGTGCCTGTAGCATACATCGCAGCATGTGCAGAGGGCATCCACCCTTTCTACTATACGTAGGCAAGAATACAGTATTTAATGACGACTGAAGTAGGCACTGTCCACACACCTGATATACAGGGCTCTTTTTGCCTGACAAATATGAAGAAATGGGCAACTGGACTTTGTAACTTGGAGATACCAGTCACAGGGGAAAGGAAGGGGCTGTCAGCAGCTCTGCTTGCTGCCTACT
Organism: Dromaius novaehollandiae; assembly: GCF_036370855.1. NCBI lineage: Eukaryota > Metazoa > Chordata > Aves > Casuariiformes > Dromaiidae > Dromaius > Dromaius novaehollandiae. The sequence goes on along the minus strand of NC_088124.1, from coordinate 5,025,432 downwards.
CTCCTGTCCCTTCTGGGTGGGATGAGACCTCCTCCTGGCATATCTGGGGCAGGATGCCGGATCCCTCTGTGCTGAGGAGCTCCCCCAGGAGCAGGAGCAGACGTGTGCTTGGTTTGGGAGCTAATGGTGAAAATCAACAAAGAGAAGCTGCCCCATCTGGAAGGGGCTCTTTGCGCTTTGTAATGTAAATGCAGCACTTGCATCCTGTGCACAGCTGTGTTTTAGAAATGCAGAAAGATTACATGAAAGGTCCAGGACAAGCCGTTTTCTCCCTGCTCAGCTGAGGAGGTCAGAGCTGGAGCCAAAAGGGTTTTTCATCTTTTTAGAGAGAGAATTTGCAGTTCCTTTACAAAGCAATTGTATCCTCCCTTTTTTGCTAGGGGAAAGACAGATGCCTGGAGTGGGAAAGGTTAATATATTTTTTCATGTTTATTTTAAGGTGGAGGGCAGTGTTGTGGAGTATGGTTCCTGCTATCAGAAAGGATGAAGCTGGGCCTTTTATTCACCTAGTTCCTGTTTGAAATGGCACTTGCCTTGTCTGCGTTTGTGTTTTTTAACAGCCTAAAACATGCTTTCTAACGTTCATTTCAGCAGGTGTGTGGAAGGGGGAAGGAAGGGAGAAGCAGTCTGAACTGCGGGGAAAGAAAAGTCACAAAAGGGGAACGCGGGAGGTAGGAGCTGCGCGGGGAGGTCAGTGGAAGCAGCTGCAGCAAGGATCCCTTGGAGCAGTGTTCTCTCTCCATCCCTATGTTTCTTTCTGTCTCTTCCTGTAATCTGTGTTTCCTTGGTTGTCATATCTGTTCACCCCAACATAAGCAGCTGATTTGTGGAAAAGCATGTCTCTTTCTGCTCCGAGTTGGTTGTATGGTGCCTAAATTGTTGCCTCCAATCGTTGCTGTTTGTCTCCCTCACTTGCAGGAGAAGATCTCGGGGCGACCGTACGCAAACCCTGCTTGCTCTAGCCTCCCAGCTGGAGATACTTAATGGTACAAACTTCTGCTGCCTGCTGATGGCCTTAAGTGTCAGGAAGCCGTTAGCATTGTACATGCTAAAACCAGACAGATTGCAGGAGGGAGGAAGTCAATTTGCTAATGGCATTATCACTTTGAAAGAAAGAGGTAATAACAGAATGGAGGGGCATAGGCAGCTGTTTAGATTGCTGTTAGCTGCTGAAGCTTATCTAAATTGAATAACTAGATTGCCTTAACTGCTGGAATTTGAACAGCAGCAAAGAGGAAAACAAACCCCATATGCTTCTTTTGCAACAAGATGTGGCTGTCTGACTTTTCCTTCTTCTGCACATTGATCTGTTCATTTACTTGTTCCTGCAGTTTCCTGAAGCAGTTCAGCGATCTACTGAAACATATTGAGCAACGCAGAGCTCTGTTGCGTTCACGTTCCCGGCTTTCCCCAGCACCCTTCCTTCTTCTCACGTGCTGCTGTTCCTCTCCCTTTGGCCCATTTATTTAGTAGCTCGTTTACTGCAGCTATTCCTAAGCCTCACTCAGGATAAAGGAAGTAACTAGAAATGGGATAATTTTCTTCATTGACCTTTGCTTTTATAAAGCACCTTTCCTAGTCACATATTTCAAAGCATTTTACAAAGCAATAGAAAATTGGGTTCTGTGAAAGCAGCAACTGTGCTGGCGAATGCACCTGCATTTTTCCCAGGAAATTGCAGCTTTTTGGCAGTGACTTCTGCTGCAAAATACTGCGTAAATATGTGCATTTGTTGTCTGTCTCTAGCAATGCCAGCTTAGGCCTGCGAACGCGTGTGCAAAGCAACGCTGATGCTAAATATTATTTTAGGTCATGTGTCATCTTAGGTCAAGTACAGAAAAATGAATTTGCTGTTGTAGCACTAATCCTAAGCAGGAATGTTTTAATTAACTCTAAATTAGGATGTGCTGAATCAAATGTAGATTGTTATGAGCTTTTTTGTGCTTAGTTCAGATAATTGTTGATTTGTTTCCATGACTTAATTTGATCAGAGTCTTTAGACCAGAGTAATTTAGCAGTAAGTAGAATAACTCCTTGCTGTGCTTTGACTGGTTTGAGGTTTCTTCTTTAGCGAGGATTTTGTCTTTGGCTTCAGTGAGGGTCAATAAATCAACACTACTGAACAGCAACTGAGTGCCAATAAGGGCCAAATTCTTTACACAATAAAATATGATTGTTCAAGTTTTCAAATATTGCATTCCAACTTCTTTTGAAAGTCTGGCTTTCCTGGTGCACACAACCCCCTCCCCAAAATGATAGGACTGAAATGAACAGTAGACGAGTAAAACAAAAACAACAGGAGCAAAGCTGTGTGCAGAGCATTAAAGGTGCTGTCCCTCCGTTGCTCCTGATGCTGTGAACGTTGCTTTATTTTGCTGTCTTGTCCACAGAGGTAACAAGATCAACTGCTTATTTTTTGAGTAGGAGTTTTATGAAAAGCTGAGGTTGTGCTGCTTGTCTGAACAAACACTTTCATCAGCCAAGTCCATCCTCATCTTTTGATATGAAATAAGAGGAAAACCCAGGGTATGAAACGCTTTCAAAGTGGGAAGAAACATCTCTTACATATGTGGCTTTAAAGATTTACTCACAGAGGTAATTTGCTTGTACCTTGATTTGGTCCCAAAAGGAGAGAAGAAAGATCATTTTCAAGCTGTTCCTCCCTCCTGACGCTTTCGTTGTGGGTTCCCAGGAACAGAGCCGGCTCTGCGGGTGTTTCGAGCCTCCTTTGAATTCCCTCTGCCAGTCTGTCCCGGCTTCTGAGCTCATTCAGACGAGCATCTGCCCCTTTCTCTGTTCCTTACACTTAAAAACCCCTTCCCTTGTTTATCGTTCTGGGGGAGAGGGGTCTGTCTTTAACCCCGGGACCAATCCCCAGGCCAGTTTGTCTAAGCTTGTTTGCTCTTTGTGGAAACCGCCTGTTTCTACTTGATACCTTCTCACTTCCAAGGAAGGTCTGCTTTTATTCTGTCTCTTTACATCTGTTTTGTGAGAGGGGAGCTGGATCGGTGCAAATCCTTTGCTTGCCCATTTGGTATTTGCAAGTGAAGTGACAGTCGTATGGGAGGCACTTAGCGAGATCTGTGTGCTCGGGTCCAGGCTGGGGACGGGAGAGCAGCGGGCGTTGCTGTGTGGGCAGCAAACACTGGGTTGGACAAGAGGACACCTGGAAACAAGAAACGCGCTAAAATATCTCTGGAGACTTAATGAGGAGGATGTTTTTTCAGGTGGGGCACAAAGCATTAGCCATGGGGCAGATTCCTTTTAATTCTTGCAGTGTTTTGTTTTGACACGGATTTTAAGGGATTTGCTTGAACTGTCTTTTTCTGTGACTTTAAACAAAGGAGTAGTAAACCAGTTCAGCCTCCCTCCTCCTCTAAGAAAACCCCCAAACAACTCAAATTAATTTGAACCTTATGCTGAAATGTTTTAGGTGTCACAGAAGGCTAGCTAACCACTTTTTCTTGGTATCTGTGTAGAAAAATACGTTAGGATGCTGAAATACCACAATTAGTGCTCGGTTTCAGCCTTAATACCTGAAATCTGTGTAGGAAGCCTTTGCTTGAAATACCCAGACAATCCTCGATAAACCGTTGTTGGTTCTTAAATGCAGCCGAGCTCTTGTGTGCTTACGAAGTTCAGCTCGTCCTGGCCCCCTCCCTCAGCACGCGGTGCGTCGCGGCCCACCTGCAGCTCCTGCCGCGGCAGCGCCCGAGCCTTCCTGGCACGCTCGCTCCCCGGGGCCACGCTCGCCTTCCCGGTAGGACCCGCCTGTTTGTCAGGAGCGATAAATTCGCCTGCTTAAATTGCATCACGTGCACCGGCATCTAACGATGCTCTGGAGGAAGCAGCCGTGCCCTTGCAGGGGCTGCGCTGGGGAGCGATTCATCTGGGGAGCTGCTTCCCGTAACGATGCTTCTCTCGCCTTTGCAAAGCCCTGAGCTAATTAACGGCCTCGGTGAGCTGTGGCTGAGCCCGAGCCCCGCACCAAGAGGGGCAGAGGGGCCGGAGCCTGCAAGGGGGCCTGAGCACCCCTGGCCTGGTGTCCCGGGGCCAGTTTCCCTCCACCCGCTCTGCTTTGCGGTGGGTGCTGGGGTAGCGCCTGGAAGCCGGCGGCGGGGATTGCTCGTATGGGAGCCAAACACCCTCCCAGGGCCAGAGTGGGTCTCCCTGCTGATTAATCTGACATAATACAGGCCAGGAGATTTCAGGCAGTACTTCTTCCATGAAGGGAGTGATCTTCTACAGCATAAGCAAACCTTTGCAGGCCCGGTAGCTCATGGCTGAGCCAGTGGATAGCTTTTCTGAAAGGCTTCCAGTCTTGGTGTAAAAACCTGTGAGTGATGAAGCTTCTTGGCAAGCCGTTCCAACAAGCAATTACCCTTTCTGCTAATAAGCTGTATGAAATTTCTAATCTGAGTTTTCTAGCATTAGGTTCTAGTAACTGGGATACTAGCCAGACAGATCACACTATGTTAATTTATCTAATTAGACCCTCAAAACCAGCAATTCCTTGCACCAGGTGTAGTCTCACCTCTTTTTGGTAGCTGCCACTGTCATGGGATAGAAAAAGGGCTTACTATATCTTAATTGAATTAACTTTTGCTGAGGGGTTCAGCCCCATGTGGATGGAGTCTCGGTGGGCTCCTTGTCTGTGTTAACGGCGCAATTGGCAGTCAGGAGGAGAAACATAGTCCTGAGCCGGGGGGGCTCTGAGCAGGCAGGTGCTAATTGTGTTCAAAGCTGGACAGAAGTACTGCAGACTCCAATAGTTGTCTAAAGTCTCTGAGGATCTTTATTTATGAACTGCGTGCTACTGTAGGCAATAAAGAACTATAATCACAGTAAATACAGTATGTTTACAATGTTTCCTGTTTGTTTTTCTTAAAAAAGATTTGTACAACAAAATTATTGAGAAGAAAACTGTCCTGCTCCTGTGTGGTGAAGTATGATTAAAATATTCACAGCAGAGGGTTTGTATGGATGGGGGAAGCTTTGCAGGTTCAGTGCAGGTGGGATTTAGGGACCCCTCCTCTCCACCCAAGGCAGTAGCCGAATGTGATGCCTGCGTTATCCAAATGACTTGTTGGGCAAAGCTGTGAGAGCGTCTCCCATTCAGGACACAGCACCTAGTCTGCCCTGCTCTAAACCTGAGATGTTCTTGATTCAAACCCATGCAGTTGAGCACTGAATTTAGCCCAGATTGCCTAAAACCAGAAACGCAATGTTCAGTTTGAAAGTTCAGTAGTGTCAGGCGGAAGATTGTCATGTTAAATATGAGTAGAAGTGTACAGCATCTCTCCTTTGAGAATCTCAAAACACTTCACCCTTGTTGCTTCCTCCCTACAGCATCCCGTTGAGGTCGGTATTACCAGCAAGCAGTTAGATGGACCCTGGATAACTGTCCTTTGCGAGCCCATGCGGTGCTGGGAGCAGCAACCATGAGTCTTAACTCCAGTTCCTGTGACTTAATCCCTAAAGCAAACACTCGGACCAGTTAAGCGTAGGGGATTCTTAGTGGGGCAGGAAACCGATTTGCAGCTTAGTGCAGTAGCCTAAATCCAACAAACTCTCTTAAGATGTTGAAAATCTAAGGTTGCCGTCTGCCCGCCTCTAAACATCTTTCCTTTTAACTCCTCTGCTGCACTTTAGGAAGCTCTGACCAGCTTCACAATCTGCTCCTTCCACATCCTTTCTTCCTGTTGGTAGCTCTGTATGTGTGTATGTATAGAGCCATGAGCTTTATATGTAGTTTTATATAGTCCGGATGAAGTTCAAGTAGCTACAGATGCTGCCTTGGCCGTGCCTTACTAAAGGAGCAGGTGTACGTATAAATCCGTGTGCATCACCTAACCCCCAATAAATAATACGGAAAAATGGGCTGCCTGAGACAAAGCAGGCTTCGTCTTAACATAGCTTGCTGTTTATGTGCTAAAACTGAGCTGTCTGGGCCAGAGTGGGTTATTTAGCCTGTAACCACCTGGCCTGAACTTGGGCTTTCTCATCTACCGATGCTGGAAGATCTTTGCTGCCCCACTCCTTCCCCAACATACTCTGTCCTTCACCCATGCTATTGCCTCATGCTTACCTGTAGTATTTGATAGTGCGTCTTTATCTTTTCTGCTCTGCAGCTCTTCAGTAGCAGTGAATCCCCCCAGAAATTACCAAAAACCTGTGGGGCAGAGACTGCCTGTTTCCCCTGTGCTCATTTCAGGGCCTCTTTATGATGATGCTCAAGAAACGCTTATGTCGGCCGAGCTGTGACGAGCTGACTTAGGCACTTACAACCAGGGGGCCGAGAGAGCGCAGAGGTGAGGGCAGGCTTGGCCCTGTCCAAGGGCTCGTGCGGGGGCTGCGCAGCCTCGCTGCGGTCTGCGCTGCCGTGGGTACGCTCTCTTTGGTGCCTGAGCTAGGTAGTTTAAATTAACTCCGGTATTTGGCATGACCTGCAATTGCACCTTTGACAGCAGTGTGAATGAACAGATGCTTTCAGACTGCACAGTACTTGTAAATGCAGAATGACCAGCTTCTGCCTTTTCAGAAAGGGAAACTGAGGCAGAGAATGGTGAAATAGTTGCTTGGAGCTGTAGATGGAGTCAACATGTACCTTTTTGCGTGCATGCATAATGCTTAAAATGCTGCAAAAACTAAACAGTGTTTTGGTTTAAAATGTATATTGATGATGCTACTGAATATCAAACATACCATTTTATCTTTTCAAAGAAGAGGCATTCCTTGAATTCAAATTGAAGCCATTTAACTTTCAAGGGGATCTACTTGTAAGTCACTTAAAGGTTTTAGAAAATGTTGTCCATGTATTTTACATATTAGAATATTTGCAATACCCCATTTGCAAGAACATTTGCAATGCAGAGCAATGCTAACTGGAACATTTGAAATCCAACTCATGTAATTTCTCACTTCTTATATAAAATGTGCCTGTGATCTAGCTGAACAAAGAAATGTATGGAAAATGCATTAACCTTCCCAGATTACAAGTTGCTGCTATTTAAAACCAAGTGGCGTTGCAGCATTTAGATACTGTGTTCATCATGTTGTTTTAAAGTGTCTTGCTTTCCAACGCTGTAAAGTTGAATGAAATGAGTGTAGCCACTAGTATTGCCAGACACATTTGGAAGCATCTGTTGGGAGCCGTGTTTATGTAAGAGACATCATATAGCCTGCGTTGTTAGACCTAGACGGATGCTGAATCTCAGTCCTTGAATTTCGCAGGAGTGCTTAGCTTAGCTTTGTTCGCTTGTGGGAGCTCCCTGGGAAAGCCGGCGATTCAGCTCCCGGACGGGGCTGATGACGTGCGGTGGGGCCGTCACAGGTGGCCTCATGCAGAGTCTGTGTCCGAAACCGGGACGAATGTGACTGCAGCAAAGCCGGGCACGTGTGCCGCAGGCCGGAGCAGCTCCCTCCTGCAGCGGTGGCCCTTCCCGAGGAGCGCAGCAGGCTTTTCGGTACCGGCGAGTTGTCTTCTGGTCCCACCCTGCGGAGTACTCGGCGGGGTCACACCTGGGCTGACTCCCGCTTCTGCATCTCAGTTCGGTGAAGACTTTTCAGGCACATCATTTTATCCCTCTGCTTTCGTCTGCTCCTCTGCCAAACAGGGTCCGCGCTTCTGTAGGGCTGCTGTGAGAGTCATCCAGCAGTGCTTCGAAGCTCCACAGCTCCCGGACAGATTATGCCTCCTAGATGTTATCGTCGTGGCTAGCACTAGTTCTGCGTATCGATCAGGTAACTGTTGTCCAAGCCCTAATTTGCTCTGTTTTTGAGATAACACTGAATTCCTTATTTTCCTTTTATCTCATCTTTTGTGGGAGAAAGGTTGAAGGCCCGGCAAGATTGAGGTGACAAGATAACAAAAATGCTGAATTATTAACAACATAAAATATTTTGCCAGAAAAGCTTCCAAACATCAATAAAAATATTTTAAAATCTTCAAAAACTTAAATCATACAAAAATATAATTTATATTTAGATGTTATTCATAAAGATGTGTTACAACCTGCTAGAGGGACCGAGGGGGTAATTCATGGTGGAGCTGCAGAGTGACATGGAAGTAGCTATGGACAGGGTCTGGGGGGCTGATAGTTCCCTCCCTTTGCTGCCTGCTTCAGCCTGCCTTGTATCAGTGGGCACTGCTGTCTCTTTTTTTGCTTTATCTCAAGGATTATTTGTAACGGAAACGATGAAGTGCTCTTTCTTTTCCCTGCAGCTGTCCTCTAAATGTTTAGATTTTTTCCTGAAGTTTATTTTTCCTCTCCTGTCTCTTAAAACTCGTTTGCTGAACACGTAGGAGCCCACCTTTGTCCTCACACAGGGGCCTTGCATTACACACTGCGAACCTCCTCGTGCATTTACCTTCTCGCTACCAGTGTAGGCCAGATGCTACAAGATTATAATGGGACACTGTAGATATATACAATAGGGCATAGCTCCTCTGGGAGGCCAGGGATTTATGTATCTAAGCTCTTAATTGCTCACTAAGGTCCAGGACAGTAGTTTTAAAATGATTAGCCAGAGCCAGCTGTCCATGACCCGTGTCTGACATCTAGGGCTAGACCGCTGATGAGATGCATCTCCTAAACAAGTGCTGGTTCAAGCTCATGTACTCCTGTCTGCAGCTTGCTTGCTGTAGTTAACGTGTCTATGTTGCTGTTAACATGTGCAGCGACTGTGCCGGGGAAACCTGAGCACTGGAGTCTGCAGGTGTAGTGGCACGACTCCTTAGAGCTATTGCAGGAGGGTAGGGTATCTGTGACCAGGAAAGAGTTGTAAGAAGTCTCTTGAACTACCCTTTTCGGTGAGGTTGGACAGGGCAAGGAACTGGTATTTAGCATAGAAACTGCATGTCAATCCCTTCCCATTGCACAGTTGTGCAAATGTAGCTTTGTTAGATAATTATGAAATTGAGATTTCTAGGCCAGCAGTATTATCAGCTCTGTAGGAGGAAGGTAGAAGTAAGGCGGCATCCCTGAAAGAGCGTGGGATCTAACTAGCAAGCACTGTAAATCATCTTCTAGTTAACTTTGGTCCTTTGATTGTTTCACCATGAGACATAGAGATTTTAATATGCAACAACTGTTTCCCAACCATTTTAGTTAATGGTGCACCTCAACATCCCCATACATCTTTGGGGTATCAGCCCCCCGGCATTTACATTAGCTGTGTGAGCCTTGCACCTGAAAAACAGACCAACGTATTGGTCGGATCTCAATCTTGCAGTCCCAAGTTAAGGCTGGTATTTTGGCTAGACAGAACCATTTGTAGGAGGGAGATGAGTTTGCCTGTGTCCAGATTTTCCTTGTTGCCTCAGTGGTGGCTTCCTTGAATCTCCAGTTCCTGGTTAAATTATGAAATATTCCTTTTTCTTCCTCCTTGAAGATCCTCTCTCTACTTGCTGAGGTTAAAAATGTTGAAACCTCCTATATCAGCTGGAGCTTTCTCTCCAAATTGGTGTATGCTTGAAGAGTGTCGCCTTTTCACTTACCCCTCCTCCCCAAACAAAAAGGAAAAAAGCAAACAATATAACAAAAACACCCCAAAAGCATATGGGATATGGGTAACATTGAACATTGCACCTCACAGCATCGTAGTTGATATGAACAACAGGCTGGGGTTGCAAGTTAATACCGGTGTCATAAAAAAGATTTTCACGATCTAAACTCTATATTCACCCATCTCCTTCAGGATGGAGCAGAGATCAATTTCTCTTGTGGCTTTATCTCCTTGGGCTGATTGCTGCAAAATTTGGCTCACATTATGGGAAAAAATCCTGTCCCATAATTCCTTAGAGATGGCTGTGATTGGGATTGTTATGAAACATGCTGATCGCTTTGAAATCTTCAGTCCCCGTCCTCCCTCTCCCCCCCCAATACACTGTATGTATTAAAAAAAAGTCAAGTTTAGCAGTCCGATTATTTTAGTACATGGCTTCATAAGGCAGAAAACCTACTGGATACAGCGTATAGGACAGTCGGCTCTCAGTATTCATGTAGAATTCTTCTTTGATTTACTCATTTCTTTAAAAATGTTTTGATCGGTTAAAGACCCATGTCTTGTATGAAATTTTATATTTTTCAAAAAAAAAAAAAAAGAAAGTGTTTCTTTCTTCCTCCCTTAAGACAATGTTGTCAAGTCCTTTCTCTGTAATGCTGCTGTGGTACAAACTTGAAGTTGACATAGCCAAATGCTAAGTAGTTCCCCACTAGCTTAGGAGGAAGCGTGTCCTGGAGTCCTTGTCGCACTGGCAATCATCAGAGCCCCAGGTAGCCCATCAGGGCCAACATTATTAGAGAGTTAGTTGTAATGACGACAGCATGTGGCACTGGCTTGGTTACCGAGTCTTCCACCATCATGCTTGTGCCTGAAAGAAAAGGAGCAAGGAAGGAGCAACTGTGCTGTTGGACAGGCGCAAACTGTTCACTTGCAAAAAGAATTGGGAGAGTTGGTAAAATGTTAGTTCTGGGAGTCCTGCCTGCTCCTCTTGCATTTGTTAATAGTGAACCTGGGTTCAGTGCTGGAGAGGAATACACTAGAAGATCCTTTAAGTGAAGAACAGGAGGGAGCTAAAGGCAAATTCCAGACACCCAATATAAAACACTAGGGTAGGATGTTCTGCCGTGTTCTTGGATGGAAAGTGGAATTTTAAAACATAATAGCATTTATCGTACTATGATGGCCAGGTCTGGAGGTATGACTGAATCACTGCATATCGAAGAACTGTGGTAGGAGATGACAGGTAAGTAAGCGGTCCTTAAAATTAACTTTCTATCTGAGCTCATTTTTCGGTGAAGCACACTGTAAATGAGCACTCGTATATAGGATGTGCATGCAGTCAGAGGAGGAGCACACATACATACCACTGTTTCTGAGGATGTGAACTTCTGCTGGGATCCCATCTCCCCCGGGCCCTGTCACCCTGATCTGTACGAAGGCATGGGTGAAGTCTTCAGGGACTGGGATGTCGATCCGGCTCTTGCTGGCCAGGTATAGTGTGGGAGCAGAGTGGGAATCCTGCCTGTAAAGCATCTGTTGGAAGAGGCAAGTCTGAGTTTATGTTCACTGGGATTTCCTCAGGGACACGTATAAGAGAAGGTCAGCTACATGCTGCCTGTACCTTGTACCCTGTAACCGCAGACTCATCGGCCTGTGCCACCACTGGGTCCCACTTGATGCTGACAGTAGACCCAGAAAAAGTCCAGGAGATGTTGCCAGGTGGCTTCTTTGGTGCTAAATGATACAAAACAAGACAGAGATTCAGGGACTAGTGAGAAGGTTGTTGCAGGTTACAACTACCTCTTGCAGGTTACAACTACCTCCAGGGACGCTTTGACTAGTTGAGAGGGTTGGTGGCACCACCATTGACTGGTTTAAAGGAAAGTATCCCAGTAAACCTCATATAGAAAAGAAGGAAAATCACATATATTCTCCCCCTGGTGTTATTGGTGACAAATGATATTTTCTCCATGTGGGGCTCAAAACATTTCTTTATGACTGTGACTCTGAGCACAGGTGATCTCAGGAAGGTGATGCATAGACTGCAAGGCTGACCTAGGGCAATTCAGGGAGTTCTGTTTTGTTGGCTTTAGAGTACAGAGATGTAGAAGCCGATCAGTTATTAGCTGATCATTGGATCAGCTGACATTGAAGATCACCCTGAGGAAACAGCTGCCCAGGGCAGTACAACGTGCAAACGTAGGGCGGTCAGGGCTCACTCACGTGGCTTTGTTGTAGTGGTGTTGGCAGAGGGACTGGGGGGCCCAGTGCCGGCACGGTTGTAAGCTCTGACTGACACGTGGTATTTTGTGTTGGGGTTTAGGCCTGTTACGTGAGCAGATGTGACCAGTCCTGCTGTTCTCACTCTGTCAGCTGCCTCCTCTTTGTCACCATCCTTCCAGTACCGGATCTAAGTAGAAAAGGGTGTGGAGGGTTTAGAAAGGATAAAGACATCTGCAAACACCCAACCCACTCCATCCAAGGCCAGTGCTGGAGATCCTTTGGTGTTTGTTTCTGTGTGTCTGGCTTAGCATGTGCCTGGGAGCAAAGTTAGAGCCTGTGTGGAAAGGCAGGGAGAAAAGAATGGATATTTCTCTCTGGCTAATCTCTCTCATGAGCTGTCATCCTCCTTCATCTTTGGAAATCCTTTAGCCTAGGGTTTTGACCTGTCTGCGAGATACCAAGGAATTTCCTGCTCTGGGCTCTGCTCTGAGCTTTAGCGTCCCTTGTTCCAGTTGCAGGCTCTTACCTCGTAGCCCAGAAGCACTCCAGTCGTGTCTCCCTGCTCGACAGGCTCCCAGGACACATCCATCTCTGAGGACAGGACAGCCTTGGCGGTAACTCTGGAAGGAGCCACTTTTGGTTCTGAAAAAGACAATGAAAGGGAGTAAAACCCTTTTTCTAGCTGTGGGCAGCACGGTCGCTGTCCTGAAAGCAGAGGTCTGGCAGCACCACCATTGCCCCGTGGCCGGACAGCTGGCATTACGTGCAAGGAGCAAAGTAAGGGAAGGGGATTTAGGGCCACGGTAAGACGAGCAGGCCTGCGGCTGCGTGCTGCAGGGAATTGTTTCCTCTCGGTGTGCACTCACCGGTGTGCTTAGGGAAACGCGTCTCTGTGTGTTGGAAGTAGAGGATAATTTTTGTGCTGAAACCATCAGCTGCTCTTTGACTAAAAGAACCTTCTCCTACCGGTGCGTGCTCAGACAGGCAGGGCTCTGCGGGGGGTGGCTGAAGGCACATCGGTCGATTGGACAAGGCCCTGGGGATACGTGGTCGCTGCTGTCCCCCCCTTACCTTCCTCTGCAGAGTACACGATGGCCGTGAGGCTCTCTGGTCCCTCCCCCTTCCTGTTGTACGCTTTGATTTTCACTTCGAACGGGGTGTAGGGACCGATGCTCTCGTTGCGGTAGACGTAGTGCAGAGATTCGGCATGGGGCACCCTTGCAGTGAGCCACCCCTGGGTGCCTTTCTTGCGAAACGACAAGATGTAGCCGAAGCCATCCCCGTTCTGATAGTCCCGCAGCGTCGGCTGCGAGGGGGTCAGAAGCAAAGAGGAGCCTTGGGTGTGGGTGAACGCTCATGTCCACCGTGAACGAAACCGTTCCCGCGATCCTCTCAGGTGTGGCTGTGCAAATCCCATCGGAACGAGCAAGACTTTGGGACTGCTGCTAAACACGGGTTTGGCTCAGTCACGTGCTGCAGTTGTAACTGCAGCACTGATTTCCCACGAGGAACAACGCGGGGTCCTCCCCCAGCCCTTCCCAGCGCCCGCGGCTGGCACCATGCTGCGGACTTACCGTCCAGTTGATGATAAGCTCGTTGGGAGCCCCTCCGCCTCCGCTGAGCCCGGACGGTGCCACGGTAGGTGCTGTCGGGTTCCCAAAAAAAGGAGGCAGCACAGGTTGGTGATGAAGATAAGCACAGACACTGCCAGCCCCGGGAGTAGCCAGGCTTTGACAGTACATATAAAAGTGCTGGCTACTATGTTTTTGGCTGTATTTCAGACGTTTCTGAAAATCAGGCCTAGAACACTGGCCTATCCCTGGTTGAGTTTATTTGGAGACAGCATTTCTCAGAGGGTATGAGAATCAAGCTTAAAAGCAGGAATATGTGGGAGAGCTTTTATTAGAAAGGAATTAATATGCATTCCATATGTTCAGAGCCTTCCTCCTGCTGTTCTTGCATCCCTTCTACTTGCACATTCAAGCTGCACAGGGTAGTATCTACTTAACATTAACAGCTATTTGCTGGGAAATTTACCTTTTTTACAATGTAGGGCTCTGTCCTGTTTCTGAGCATTACTGCTCGGAAGGTACAGTGCTTGAGGCTAGGATTTGTCTTGGTTTTTGCAACTGGCATGGAACTGACATGTTATAATGGTTTAATATATTACAACTAATGCTAATAAAGTTGGCACTTCTTTATCTTTGACATAAAATAGGGAAAGTGACAAAATTTTGTGATGGCATCACCTATAGAGCCCTCAAGATGACTATCTGCCTGTGCCAAAGGCAGGATGCAAGCCAGCCCACCCCCTGTAGAGTAAAGGTAAAGGTATTTCTGATTCCCCTCTCTATCTCTGAATGTATCTACACATACCTGCTTCTTTGGTACGGATTTTGCTGGAGGGCAGACTTGGTTCCCCAACTCCAAGGATGTTACTTGCTAAGACCCGAAACTCATAGTCCATCCAAGGAATGAGGTTCACCACCTGGGCTGTCTCTGCATTGCCTTCAATATTTGCAGGATCTATATAATCCAATAACATGAGAAGAAAACAAATAGAGCAAGTGGCAGCTAGCCTATGTAGAGCAAGAACTTGCCAGAGAGCTGACACCCCTGAGCCCCTTCAACAGGGGCCGTGCCACAGCTGCTGCCCTAAAGACACTTACTGGTACGTGCTTGTTTCCACTTGCTGGAGAGCAGGGTCCGGGCCTGAATGATGTACCTGGCAATAGGGCTGTGGTTGTCAAAGCCACGGCTCCAGCTCAGCTGGACAGTGGTGTCACTGATGTCTCTCACCACCACACCACCCGGAGGGCCTGGAGGGCCTGAGATGATGACAGACAGACAGACAGACATGCTGCTGTTGTTACAGAGATTTGGAGACTTTTTGCTCTTTAAGTTCTCCAAGTCATAAATTAAAATCAAGTCTCTCTCCTCTGGAGGGTAGGAAGCCTCACCTCAAATTTTGGCCTCTTTCACAGCTTTCAAGACCTATCCCATCCAATGCAAATGTTAGGTTGTGAGGTGGTTGCCAGGGGAGAGTGTGACACCTTGCAAGGACTGTCCTGTTACTTTGGGCTTATGAGGAGCAGAGACTCTCATGGCAGAGAAATTACCTCTCACGGTCAGCATAGCTGACTCCGAAGCACTGTCCACCACGGTCTGGGCTGTGCATGTGTACCGCCCTGAATGCTTTAGCTGGGTGTTAAAGATGCTGAGGTCCCCAATAGTTTCCTTCTGTGTGGAGAAGAGAAAAGGCAGTGAAGACGGTATTAGATCACATCTGGTCACGATCCAGCATTTGACATGGAAACAAAGAAGCTTTAGTTTTGTGTCCTTTTTCGTGGTGCGCAATTGCCCTTTCTACTCACCGCACTTGCTCGCCTGTAGTGCCCCTCAGACTTGTCAAAGTCAATGGGGAAATCATCTAGTGACCAGGTGAAGGTGAGGTCCATAGTTGGATCGTGGGATGCATGACACTGTAGAGTAAGGTTTTCACCTACGTTGATATCAGCACTAGATGGTGCCAGTGTGATTTTGGTGGCATCTGCAGAGAAAAAAACAGTGAGGGGCTGTTAGCTAGTTGCAAATGCTCTCCACACACAACAGATTTGTATTAATGCTGCAGAGCATCCAAATCAGCTGGCACTTTCTAACTTCTTGTCATCCCTCTCTAACAGGAACCATTTGTAGTTTTACAGGAGGAAGATAAGGGATTACACTGGATAGTAAAAGGAAATACTTTTCCCAAGCACCAGATGTTGGTAGGAATGGTGTGGTGAGTCAGGTAGAAGGATTGTTGTCCTATAGGCTGAAATGAGTCAGATTCCCTGAGTACTGAATTACTTTTTGGGAGTATGAGGAGAGGAGAAATATGTTTCTCTTCACATCATGGCATGCTTAGCACCTTTCTTGCTTGGTTGACCCCAAAGCAAGCCAAACATCTGTACCTCGAACAGAGAGGATTCCAGTGCTGTTGGCTTTGCCCATGAAATTCTCAGCAAAGCAGGTATACTTTCCCTCATCAGATTTGCTGATATTCTGGAGGATCAAGGTGCCATCTGTGGTAATAGTCACCCTGGAAAGGAAGAAGAACCACAACAAGAAGGAAGTTTAAAATATCTGTTCACTCTGTATGCCTGACAAGCAGTTGTCAGTTCTTGCTGATCTTAGAGAAATTGGTGATAAAGATAGGATTGCAAGATGTTACATAAGAGTTCTTAAAGAAGAAACTAGAGGAATAGCAAACTGTGTGTGTTTAGGGGTGTAGCAGCACACTTGTGTCATCAAATCCGGTGTTCTGGCAAGAAAAGGTGTGGTTTCAGCTATTGTTTCTAGGTAGAAGCTGACTTTATGCTGCTACCTGCTACTGTTGATCAGCAGTTCAGTCCCTTTGGTCCAGAGCACAGTGGCTTTTGGTGCTGCTCTCGGTTGGCATGGGATGATGACCTTCCCACTTCGAGCTGCAGGTATCAGTCGCTTCACTGGGTTTAGTCTAAAATCGGGTGCTAGGGCTACAGAAGAAAAAGACGATTAAGGGCTGATTAGAAAACCCTGCTATATGAGCATTTTAACTGTGCTGTTATTAGACATTGATTTGTTGTCAGATGACTCGGTAATAGAAGCATGGCAGTATCTGGGTGAGCAAGATGGAGTGAGTCCTCTGCTGCCAAATGCTGGGTGATTTCTAATGCTTGCCAAGGCATATGACACGCGTCATACTTAGCAATGGTGATATGACCCTAACAAGTGCAAGGTCTTTGAGAGACACAAGAACAGCTGCTTTTGAAAATGTAGAGGATATTCCCTTCAGTATCCTGACCAAAGTCACCTGGTGCAAATGCAGATGTGCATCTCACCTAAAACTCCTCCTGGAATTGCAGAGAAGCAATTGGGCTTGTTGGCCTCATGCGTTGCAATGTGCTACTGTTAAACAGTTGCTCCTTGGAGCCTTTCATTCATCTCTAATATCTACTGACCAAACGGAGATAAGCTGTTAGACTAATGTGGAAAGAGTTTGGCATGAGCCCAGTTCCAGTCACCATCCCTCTAAGCAGGCTGAATGGCTACTGAACCCTTCTCTGAACTCTTTCCTCCAAAAAAGGAGAAAGGTTGTGTAGCGGAAGGGAGCTTGGATTGCTGCTGTTGTTTGTCCTGTACACTTTCTGTAGCTAAAACAGGTGTCCTTGTGCTCTCCTGGCATTGTTGAATTTACACAGTATTCAGATTTTAAAGGGTTGTAGAGTGCTTTGCTGAACCAGCAACTATATTTCAATGGTGAGTGAAGCAGTTTTTGTCTGCTTTTATCATACTCTGTTATGACAAGCATAATATATTAGGAAGAGATATAAAATGCTTCAGTGTCCCATTGAAACCCAGAGCACTGGGAAATGAAAAGTTACCTTGCACTGTTAATTCAGCACTTGCATATATTGTGCCATGCTTGTTCTCAGCCACACACTGATACATGCCAGAGTCCTCCAGGACTAGCTTGGAAAATCTCAGCTCTCCACCGCTCACTTCGATGCGGTTCTGTGCAAACAAGAGGATCAACTCATTAGATGAGGACAACAAAAATGGAACTCAAGCCTCGGGCGTTCAGGGTTGAGTTTCATCACTGACTCTTAAGCCAGTTTGAACAGACTTTTACAGACTCTTATGCCTTGTTTTCTGTGGGAGAAAACTTATGCCAGATTTTCTGTGCATCCAGTCCGTCCCCCACATCACTGTGCTCTGTTTGCTGAGACTTCTGAGTGCCTGAGCAGTAACGTGCAGGTCAAAGACAGGCACAAGGTAATGTTTTTCTGCCCTGATAATTGGCTATTAGTTCCCATAGCTGCATGGAAAACAATGACTGGATGGCAGTGGTAGGAGAAGGGATTTGCTTTGCAGCCTCATGGGGGAATGCGGAATAGAAATGTGGGGTTATGAGACAGTTGAGATGAGTTTGCAGTGAGGCAGTAAAGGATCTAGGTTTGGAGCAGGAGATTCACTACTGCGAGTCGTCGTGTGCACTGGCTTAGCTGTTTTCCGTCTGCGAGGTCTGCGCTGCGGTACCTGGGAGGTCAGCGGCTGCCCGTTTCGAAGCCATCTGACTGCCGGCCTCGGCTTGCCGGCTGCCGCGCAGCTCCAGCGCAGGTCGGACCCGATGTCGGCTTCTGTGTCTGTGATCACCTTCAGCCACTCTGGCTGAGCTGCAAAGGAGCAAGGGAGATGGCAGAGCCAAGATCAGATGAGAGGTTTGTTGTGCCAGGCAGGCAGAAGGATGCTTACTGTGTCATCTCTGTGCTGGCAGATTTATTTATCACAGTATGTTTCACCATAGTAACAGCCTTTGCCTTTTGTGCAGTGATGCAAGGCTGAGTCCTTTATGGGTCTGGCTGCAGTTGTGCATGTGGACTGTACAAAATCATGCCAGAATCCAGATTTGAGGAAGAATATTATGATTTCTCTTTTTAAGACTAAATGCAGTCATCCCTGAACTTTGGGAAGGATTGGATGCAGGCTGGAATAACCAAGTTAAGTTTGCAGCTTGACTAGATCTGATTAATAGCTCCAAGCATCAACCTTGAGCAAGTACCCCAGGCTTGGAGAAGATCTTAGTCCAGAGCCAGATGGGATTCTTACCACTGTGTTTCCATCTATGATTACCTCTTTTTTGCTAGAATCGCTTTAGGGCAAGTTAGGAGGACTCTTTATCCTTGCCATAGCCTAGATGACTCCACAGAGGAAAGATATCAGTGATCTGCACAGCTCTGTGCTAGGTCTAATTGGGGCTGATATGGGACAGAATCAGAGCTGGTTGTTTCACTCCCAAAGGCTCAGCCCATTGCCTGGGGCATCTTGCTGTGCTTTGGAAAGGCCTGTGTTTAAATGTGTTACCTTGAATGATAACGCGGCCTTGGTGGGTGACTCTCCCTTTGATGTTTTCAGCCTCACACTCGTAAGTGCCTTCATCCTCAAAGCCAACATCTTGGATCTGTAAGAGGGGCTCACTGGCGATCCACTTGGAGGGCTGCGAGCCATCCACCTTCCTCCACTTTATTCGAGGGACAGGGCTATGTAAAAGTAAATGTGGTGAAGCCCAGCTCTGGGGTCTGATGCAGCAGACACCCCATACTGTGCAATGTAGTTTAGTCCAAGCCCTGTTCAGCCACCCCTCTCCCATCCCAACCGGGCCTTGGCTTGCAAGATGAATTGCTTTTGCCACTTCTTTCCTCCTCCTTTTCCCCCTCTGTCTCTTGTCTACAGTAGGATCAGTTAAGGAGAGGGTCTCTGTGAAGGGGGCAGGCGCTGTGACGCCCTCCCCCTGAGCCTGGATGGCAGACACTAGACTCACTTTCCAAAGGCAAAACACTCCAAAGTCACCATCTGCCCAGCCAGAGCGTAGGTGTCTGCAGGAAACCTGGCTTTTATGGTGGGTCCATACTGCCTGGCATCTGTTAAAAGGAAAGCACTATTAAGGAGTTCTGAATTACTTTAAAATTGCGTATGTGAGGTCTTAAAGCGTAAAGGTACCGCGAGGTTTCACTGCTTTGCAAAACCCTCATGAGTTTGGATAATTTATAGGTAGGCAGAGGCTGTTTCATTTTCCTTTTAAAATAGCTCTTACTAAAGTCTCTAAACCCCTCTTTTTTGCAACATCTTAGAACTGCTACTCCTTAATTTCCTACCTGCTCAACCCCTTTCACCCTGCCCAAGAATTATCTTTTGTTGCACCTCTGCAAGGTCACCAAAGGCAGAAGAGGGTAATTTTGGCCTGCACAGGCTGTACCTGGTGCCCTTTCTCTTTTATATACACACAGAGGCACCCTGCTCATGGCAGCACTGGCAGTGTGGCCTGGAAGAGAGCTGGTTCCCCCACAGTCCAGCCAATTAATATTTTTGTGAGCACTTAAGTTTCTCTGAGAGAGGCTGGGGGGTGATTTGTGCAGGTCCTGGAGCTTTGTGGAGCCTGTGGGCTTTGAGATGTCTTGTTAAATTTGCATTTTACTAAGTCCCCTTATGATAATCCACAAGTACTGACCGTCTGCCGCAAGGCTGAGCCGGGAGAACTTGCTGAAGACGCTCTTTGTGATGAAGTCGATGTGGCTGGTGGCAAAGCACGAGTAGTTTCCTAGGTCAGAAGCCTCTGTCTTGGCAATGTAAAGGTTTCCTGTTGTCTGAGAGACAAAACGCCTTCCATCCGCTGGGATGAAATTGGGAAACTCGTTCAGAAGCCATCGATAGGACAAGCCTATGTGGAAAAGAAAAAGGAATAAACTGCACAGAATACTGAGTTGCCTGTATCCTTTCAAGCTGGATTAAGGCAAACAGGCCACTTTCTAGATCACTCTAAGCCTAAGTTGTTCCTTGAATCATACATGTTTTCTCCATGCGCTAAGTCCTATTTCTGTTCTGTTGCTTTGCAGATTCTGAGTTCAAAGCAAATTTGCTTCCCTAAAATTCCCAAAGAAAATCAAGAAGTGATTCACTAGTCTGAGAATCACTTACTCCATTACGTCTCTCCTTCTGTCACCAGCAACCCTACTAGTCCCTATTTCCTAGTGATCCTGAACTGCAGCCCCTTACCTGGGTAATGGGGAGGAGGGCTGCAGGTGAACATCACTCCCGAGCCTTCCGTGATCTTCACTGGGTCTCGCTCTTCTGCAGAGAATTCCTGCAAAACTAAGCATGCAAGGTGAAACCTGTCTGTGCATGAGAAAACAGCTGGAGGACTTACTGTATTTTATCTGGACCTTGGCATATTTCAAGGGGAAGGCATGTTGTGATTATGGGGTAAGCAAGAAAACAGAGTAGACCTAGAGTATTTTTTTCTCTTTAACAGATTCTTTACTTTAACAAAACATGTATTCCAGGAGACAAAGTAATGGCAGAAACATTCATCTCCCCACCCAGAGGCCTGTCTGTTCAGTGGCCTTGCAGAGGGAGATCCAAAAAAATACTTTCTTGGCAGTGCATCAATTCCTGCTGCACCTCCAAATTAATGGGAGGTGCTGGGGGAATTCTCAAAGCGAGGATTTTGGGTACCATGTGCAGGAGAGCTTCTCTCTGACCCTTATGCATGGCGGGGAGGGGGGTCAGTTTACCCCAGCGTTACTGTGGCTGCGTTTCATTTACCTTGTGGAGACAAACATGGGACTTACAGCCAAAACGGAGGGAGGCTTCCCTGCTGACAACCGTGCCCCTGGGGTTGGATGCCACACACTGGTAGGAGCCAGCATCCTTGGATTTTACTGGGTTGCTTATCACGAGGTCGCCTGCAACCAGCCTGTAACGGGAATCTGGCTCCATCTTTATCTCTGTGCCGTTCATCTTCCACCTGCCAAGAGCACACGCAAACAAGTGAGGGGCAAGCAGTCGCTGCGGCTGTACGCTCACGGGGTGCCTCGGAGGAGGCTGTGCTTGTTCGTCTTTCTAGCTGAGGCTGAGCAGAAGAGGAGGCTGGTTCCCATGTTAGTGATTTTCTTTTTACAAAAGCAGAGAACGGAAATCAAAATCCCTGGTGGTTGGGTCCTGGTCCTGGTACAGAACGGGGAGAGGACTTGGTTGGGAGCTCTGGCGTTCCTCAGCATGGCGGGAACTCACCTCGGAGCTCTCTTTACCGAGACTGCCCGTGTGGTGCCCTTTGCGATAGGAAAAACTCTCAGTGGCTCGTTTCGTGTAAGGGCTCCCAGAGACTCTGAGGGGAGCTATGCCGGGATGTTGCCGCCTTAGGCCTGGATGCCGATCTGGACAGTGCCAAACTGGACACTCCCAGCCAAAGCTTCGGTCCTTCAGGACTCTTTGTGGCACAGTCATTTGGTGTCGACGTGGCCTGTTCCCCTTGTATTTTAGTGCCAACCTGCCAGAACCACGTTCATTTCTCTGGGTTTTTACACTCCCATCCTTGCAGTGTTTAATCGTCGCGGGGATTCAGACTAGGCGGCTGTGAGCAGGTTCCCTTACCTGTAAGTGGCAGGAGGACTTGCTCTCACTCGGCAAGCCAGCGTGATTTTCTCTTCTGCTGAGCCTTCAGGAAAGAGGGTGTTGA
Source organism: Dromaius novaehollandiae (assembly GCF_036370855.1). Classification (NCBI taxonomy): domain Eukaryota; kingdom Metazoa; phylum Chordata; class Aves; order Casuariiformes; family Dromaiidae; genus Dromaius; species Dromaius novaehollandiae. Next base: position 5,003,666 of record NC_088124.1, on the reverse strand, counting down.
CAGGTTGCTCTTCAAACACCGGCCCGTAGCTCCTTGTGCTGCTCTGCGCTTGGCAGCAAGCTGCAAAAGAGGGGAGGGAGAACCTGCTGAGCTCAACTGAGCTTTTTCAAATAATTGTCACTTTTGGTTTTGTTGGGTGTCCCTGGACACATCAGAACTGTCGAGAATAAAAGGAGGAGCAACATGAAAATCACAACACATCTGTCGCTATGGCCCCACCCCAGCCAGTGTTTTGGGGACGAGTTTGAAGCTTTCTTGGTAGTATTCAGACATGGGGTTTGATTCTGGTCTTGTATACACAAGTATGGCTCAGGCACAGGAGAAAAAGGAGTTTTTCTTCTGTAAGGAACAGCTAGGACCGCAAGGACCTGCCGGCTTTCTCGTGCGCTGTGTCTGGGCCACCCTTCGCCTTGGCGGCAGCGTTTCGCTGGAAGGTGCCGGCTGTCAGTGGCGAGTGACTGTCTCAGACAAGCAGCGAATGCTAACAGACCCTCTTCCACTCGACTTTATGAAAATGGCAGTGCATTTAAGTAAGAATAAAGCTGAAGCTGTCTGGAAATCTCTAAGTGCAGAAGCAGCTGGTGAGATAATCGTCGCCAGCGTGTCTTTTCTCCCGCTGTCACCCTGAGAGATGCCCGTTCCTGGGCAGGGATGGAGGCACCTCGAGGCAGGCTGCTCCCCAGCCCAGTCCCCCTCTGCTTCTGCGCGATAGCCTGGGAGATGCTCAGCTGGCCCCAGGATCCTTCCGTGCTTTGTAATTGAATTAATAGCTGTCTTAAAGCTGCCATGCCAACCAGCAATCTGTTTCCTTCCCTACAGTACACAGCATGGTCACTGGTTAAATTAAGTGGCTCCAGTGAGTATGATGTTTTATGCAAGAGTAACTTCCAGCAGGGAACGGCCAGCTCAGCGAGGAAGCAGCCCTGTACCTGCAGCTCCTGGGGAGCGTCTCATGTTCAGGCCGCTCCTGCGCGCGGAGACGAGGGCGAGACAGGCGAGAGGCACCGCTAATTGGCTCCGTCCGTTCTGAGCAGCTGGTTGCAGCCTGCTCCGGCTGCTCCCCGCGCCCAAACCTTGGCAATTAGCTGGGCCCTCCGCTCCGGCCAGCGTTGGACATGCTGCTCCGGGGAGCGGCGTCCAGAAGGACCCTGAGGGTCCCTGGTGTCACACAGAGAGGGACGAGCTACAGCCTGCAGCTAATACGTTGGAAGTGAGTAAGAGGAGCCTTGTTCTGAGGTTTGTAACCTCTCCAAATCGATGAAGGTGCCTTTTCCCCTCTAATATAGTTATATTCTCAAAGGAGGAATTTGTGTAAGCTGGAAATCTCTTCTCTTGGTTGGGTCAGCAACAGCTGTGCTGAGCTAGTCTCAGCTGGGAATAACTCTCTGCTGACCAGCAGTTAAAATAATCGTGAGTCAATGCAGAATTAATAAGAAAATAGCGTATTGTGTTCTGGTAGATAATAGCGAATGGATTAAGGTTTAGCAGCTTTGCATTTTGCGATTAATGGGTAGCATGTGGTAAATAATTTATATTTATTTAACATATAAAATACATATTCTTAATACTCACATGAGTCCTCCTCTCACAGGAAGCCGTTTCCCAACCGAACCAAGTTAGGTTATTCCTCCCTTCTTATTCCACCCATAGCCCGTGCCCCTGTTGCTATCCTCTGCTGTCCCTTTTTCTCTGCCAAGGTTATGGACTACAACTGTGGGCCATTGATTTTCTCATTTGTAATCAATGCCAGAAGTTCAGACCAGTTTTTATCTACAATTCCAAGGTGTCTGATTAGTGTTGGGGGTGAAATGTCTGGATCTACTCATTAAGCAAGCAACTGTTAGATTAAAGTAATAAATAGTTGCAAGTTCAGCATATGGTTAGAACTAAGGACTGAGAGCAAAGCAGAGCAGCAAATCTTGGTCCTCCTGAGCTGGATGATCTGGACTGTTTCTGTCACCCTAGAACTGTCATTTTCAATGTTACCAAAGCAGGTAGCTTCCTCTGGCTCTGTCCTTAGGGTAGGGAATAAGACAAACACAAAATAAAGGTCTTCAAGCCTGCAAGCCAAATTTGCGAGAAGCAGAGTGACCCAGTCAGTTTGGATTTTCTTTTATTGTTCTGAATATGCTGAAAGCCAGATCTGGAAAGCCCAGGTGTTCGGGAGGTTGAACACTTTCGCTTTGTTTTGAGACCCACACAGCAGCTTCAGAGACCAGGAAAACGGCATGACTGCTACAGTGGGGCTCTCTGATTTACTAATGCATTAGCAGCAATCCTTCCTTTAAGCACTGACAGCATATTCATGGCTTTGTAGCTCTGACCACAGCCTGAAGCCTGGCACATGAGAGAGCTGGGAAATCAATTGGCTTTATAAGAAATCTGAACACACACAAGCGCAAAATCAAAGGCGTTATTTTTAAAGAGCAGCTTTCTGAGGAATGGAGGGACAGCGCTTTGGCTAGCCTTAGACTTCCAGATTTTCTATGGCTTTTACTCAGAGCAGAAAGGCCAGAGGGATTTTTAGACTCTCCTGACAGCCTTGTTCATTAGAAGATCTTCTCTATGCATTTTACTAGCTTTAAACCTCTTAGTACCCCGGGGATGGCATCATTTCTGTGATGTGGCGGAGGGAGGGGGGACTTACAAGCCAGCCACCCAGGGCCAGAGGTGACAAACAGTGCCTGGAGGCTTTGAGTCCTGTTTTCACCCACTTGAGAGTGTTTCTTCGAGCCTTGTCTACAGCTGGCATAATTTTGTCCCTGGTTCCTTGCTCGTATTCCCAGTGAGCCTTTCCCTTGGTCTCAGCCTGGCTGCTGAGATCCATTGCCTCATCAGCCAAAGGTCAAGGGAAAATAAGCCTCCTAGGGTTTTGCACCGAGTCATTTTTCATGGGCTCAGCTTGAACGGAGAGCAAGTTGCATGAACTCAGCTGGTTAATGGGAGAGCCCAACTCTGCCTTGCTCCCTCTACCAGATTTGGGTCAGACTGATTTCCAAACAGGCTAATTGCCTCCCCATCTAGGCCAGCCACCCCTCCCTCTTCCTCCTCAGGGACCCAGAGAACATTAAAAGGTAATTAGATATTTATAAGGACAGCCAAGCAGTCTCTTCCTGGGATGATGAATTAGCTTGAAGACATTATCTAATTCTCAGCTGCCTGAAATGAAATGTCTCCCTGCTGAAAAGGGACCTTCAAAGTGCAGCCCGAGACTCCCTGAGATCCAAAATTCATCCCTGATGAATGACAAATGGGGGAATCTTTGCAGCCAGGGCATAGCAAAAAAGGCATCCCTAGAAGAGCTGGAGAGCAAGGAGGCTTTGTCTTCAGGGAGCCCTGCTGGTCGGATGCAATTCATCCCTGCGCCGAGGCCAGAACAAAGCCTAGGCAGCAGGTCTCCAGGGAGGTGTTGGTTGTGCCAAGGCCTTGCCTGTGCCTTTGCATCTTCTGAATTTCACCTAATTTTGAATTCAGAAAAGAGGAGGCTTGTTTGCAGCGCATCAACCATTCCTATCCTCTTTCTCTGTGTAATAAGAGAGAAGTTGGACATTTCACAGACATGTTCCCTGGCTGTATAAACCCCCTAGGAGAAACAGGCTTCAGCGCTGCTGCAATCACAGCAGCCCTTTGCAGATCATAGAAAGATTCATCCTTCCTGAGCAATTCTGCATGTCCATCACATGCCCCGGGCATGTCCCGCTCGGCACGACTGGCAGGGACCCAGCACCCTGGCTGCGTCCCTCGCCACGGCGTCTCTGCCGGCCCGTGGAAAGCCCTGGGCACGGTGCTCACCCAGGCCAAGAGACTGTTCTTACCCATGCAGGAGATGACAGCTAGCGATGTGAAAACAAACTCTGCGGCAGCTCCCATCGTGGGCCTCCGGTGGGGGTGACGGCCTGCTTAGTCGTGTCTCTGCGGGTAAGCGGAGACAGAAACCCTGCAAGAGAAGGAAAGAGACGGATTATTTGTAGCATTTGTGTGGCTGTATTTGAGAGCCCAGTGCCCGCTGACTGCCTGTCCGGTGCGAGAGTTGCTCATACAGAGCATCCAGCTGCCTGATGAGGAAAACACAGGGGTTTGAAGGAGCTCTTTTCTTTTTCTTTCTGACATGACAGTTAGAACTGGTTGGGAAATTATTTCCCCTCCTCGTTTTACTATCTGCCCTTCTTCCTCTCCCCTCCAAAAATAATGCTAGGAACAAATGTTCATATTTTGATTTAAAACCCTGCAAACCACAAGCATACAGGATATTGGTGGGGGGAGATGGGAGAAAGAATTTGTTGTTATTTTGTGAAAAAATCATCTTTAATTGAAACTCTTCAGGCAAGCAGCATCTGATCAGCTCTGCCTTCGGGTATCCCAGTCCAGCCTCTTCTTTTTGAGGGTTAGGGAGGGACCCAACTCATCCCCTTACACTGCTGCCTAATTGCAGGGCCGGTGGGGAGAGCTGGAGGCACGAAGTGGCCCCTTGGGCAGGTCTTGGTGAGGCTGGGCTGCAGCCAGCTGGGTCGTTAGCTGGTGTTCTTCAGTGAAGCCTTTGAACAGTTAACGCAAGAGCTAGCGGGCTGCCAGGGCACTTCGCGATGCCATGAGACACGTTAGCGAGTGGAGCAGTGTTTTCCAGTCCCCTCCGCGGACTCCTGTTTTCCATGTTCTCTCGAGGATAAAAGAAAGCAAAACACCGAGCTGTGCGTGCCGTCCCCGCTGCCCCGGTCCCCGCCGTCGAGCCTGGCAAGCTCTGCCGGGCTGCGTGTGAGTCTCTGGCACTAAACCTACCCTTGGAGCGACTTCAGCACGCTCACCGCTTTCCTTCTAACACAGGTGGGGATGCCGGGCTGTTTTTTGTTCTTCATTAACATATATAACTTTTGAAGCAAAGCATCAAGGAAGTCCCCAGCCGTGGGGGCCTTGGGCCCTTGGTGCTCTCCCTAACACACCCCAGTGAACTGCTGCTCGAGGCGCTGCCAAGAGCGGGGCTGCGAGTTGGCTGCGAGTGCTGCTTTTCCCTCTGCTCCAGCTGGTACTGCTTCCACTTCTCCGTGCCCATCTGTCCGCCGGAGCCAGCGAGTGCTGGTTCGAAGCTCCTCCGAGCAGGGATTAGGTTTTATCTGCGGGACCCAGCCCCCTGTGCGTTACTGCTTTAAAAAATACAGTGCAGTGCTCATTAATAACCGCAGCTGAAAGGCACCTCAGCAAATGCGGTGTCAGTCCCATGCCTGCTTCCCCATCCTGACCCCAGGGACTCACGCTGGGACTGGAAAAGCCACCTGGCCCCTTTCTGTCCCCTGTAACCTCAGCCTGCTCCTCACACTGTGAAGAGAAGTGTCCAGCTCCCCAGTTCTCTGTTGGGCTGCAGAGCGTGATCGCAGCTTCGCCTTCCAGGTTTGAGAGCGCAGCCCGCCTGCCTTTTGCTGGCTGATGCTATTATTAAGTCCTTTTTATATAAGGACCCCTAAGCAAGGCTGAGCTTAGCTGTGCTCCCTGACCGGGGGAGGAGGACCCCTGCCTAAGGTCACACAGGTGCCCAGTGGGAGAAGGGGAGAGCCGTGGTCCTTAAGGACAGGCAATTTAGAGACAAAGAGGTGAAGGGCTGAGGCTCATTTCCATGAAAGCTGCTTCCCGCAGTTTGTTCCAGCAGCCCTGAAGTGAGTCAGTCATATGAAATCACTTGATGTCAATGAGACTCATGCCCCAAATGGTGCACTAAACCCACGGCCTTTCGGCTAACACTGGCTCATTGTTTCCCTGCCTTCACCCTCGCCTGCTTCCCTCTCATGTGTCTTGTGCTTACATCGTAAGCACTTTGGGACAAGGACCATCTTTTTGCTCAGCCTGTATAGCATGCAGCACTGTAGAGTCCTGATCTGCAATGTGGGCTTGCAGGCAAGATTATCACTATACTAATTAATGTTAACTATCCCAAGTCTCTTCAGTTTGGTTTCTCTACCAGCGTGTCATGATGCCCAGAGGCAGCGAGCATTGAAATTGTTCTTGCACCCCATGGCAGGAAATTAAAATAGAGAAGACTCATTCGTTCTGTCCCAGCCCTGTCTTCTGAGGCTCAGAGTCCTGTCAGCACCTCGGGATGTGCACACAAGGATGCTGCCTGGCTGTCACTTTGCTCTCTTCTGTTCATTTTCCCACTCATTTTTAAAATGAATGTGAAAGGAAGGAGTGTGTGGAGGGGTGTTGGATTTCTTTGTTATTTGTAATAAGGAGCAGCGAGCTTGAGAAGGTTTAGGAACACCGGTGTTGGCCATCCTCTCTAGGAGACACAGAAAGTTCCCTTTGGTGAGCAGCAGCAAAGCCTCAACGCTACCTGCAGAGCAGAGATCAGTAATGAGGTGCTGCCGCATCTCTGTCACTTTTCTGATTTTATTAGCACTTTGCACTTTCTACTTTATAAAATATAGATGCTGGATTTGAATGAGAGCAAATTGCATCCTGCCTCTCCTGGGTGTTTTAGCCTAAACAGTTGTCCCAAAGACATGTGTGTGTCTGGGCTGAGATCTCATCAGGAGGGAAAAGGAGGGTGAGTTGTGATAACCTTCTGCATATATACTTCTGCCAGCTTCCCCCTGTGGCTTCCTTCCCTGCGGCTGAGCAAAGCTGTTATCTTGTAAAAATTAAGCTGGTTTGAATTATTTAATTAGTTATTGATTAATTCTTTATTATGTAAACGACAACTTTGATCCCCAGTTCTGTGCTGACTCTGACTCTACAGCTTGCATCTTTTGACCTAGACCTCTGCATCTGCTCTGTTTCCTATTAAATCTTTTTCTTGTATTAGTTCCTTGCATCCCTCACTTCTGTTTCTCCAAAATCCTCCGTGTGCATGCAAACATGTTTTTGCTGTGTGGACCCGAAGCACTCAGGGACCTTTCGGAAGGTAAAACTCCGGGTAGATGTGCTATGCTGTTACTCCGCCAATTAGGATGGGGATATCAGAGAGGGACTGTTATAGAGGCAGCAAGAAGAGATGCTGCTGTTCTGAATCTAGCCTCACTCCAGCCTGTGCTTTAGCTCCTTTGCAAAAATCGGGAACACGATATGCAGGGAGAGCTGCCGGTGAGGTCTACATGAAAGGAACATGTAAGAGAGTACCAGAGCAATTTCTGCAAGTGCTGATGTTGTATTTGTTCACAGTTAGACTGGATCAAGTTATTCCCTCAGATATTGTTCTGCATGTTCCCGCTTGTCTCGTCACCCAAGTGTCATGATCAAATTATGCTGTAGAGCCTGACTCTGCAAGATCACATCTGGAGCTGCGTCCGTGCTCCCTCGGTGCTAAGGACTATGGGGCCGTCTTCAAACAACGACCCCGAACCACGAATTCTGCATCTGACTCTGAACTTCTCCAAGTGTGGGTGTGTGCTTTGCATCTGATATTTAGGCCTGCTCTCTATCCTTAATTAGAAGAGGGCCCACAGGGACCTGTTCTTTCCCCTCTTCATAGGGTATTTTGACAGTCACTCCAGAGCCTTCTGTTGTACTGAAAGGGGATCTGTCATCCCTGCTAATGGATGCTGTCATTAATACTTCCACCAGCAAGGGAGGGATGGGCACACTCGAGAACACATGCATAGTCTACATTAGCTGTTTCCCTTGGAGGCTCTGGGAGCTGAAAGTGATCCATTATCATGGAAGTAGTGCTATAGGTAAAAGAGCTATAGGGATATTTTGAATTCTCCTGAGCCTCTCCCCATCCCGCCGCATCCCGGGCTCTGTCTTTGGAACAACATCGTTGGGGGGAGGTCACTCTCGAAGGAGTTCAAGTGCCTCTGTTGGGCCTTACTTCTCCTATGGATGTGCTGGGCCCAGCCCAGCGCCACGTCTCTGCTGCGTGTCACTCCCCGGGCGTTTCGGAGAGCCTCCCTGGCTGTGGTTGCTCTGATTCACTCTGACCCGAGGAGGTGCAGCGGGGCCCTGCGAGCCCCCAGGGCCGGCGAGCCGGGCGCGCTGCCTCCTCCGCCCTGCGCCGTGCTGGGCTTGCCAGCTCCCGGCCGTAGTGAGGAGACGGGCTTTAACCAGGCCAGCACAGGCAGAGTGCAATCTATTACCAGGATGGATGAGTGTTATTTAATCTCCTGTGGTTAGGTGATGAGATGAGCATTTGCATTTAAGTGCTGCTGCTGTTCCTTGTGCAGCAGCATTCCCTGATGAAGGAGCATTCCCGACTCTGGCATTGACAGTGGGCGATTTAGGAGTCTGTCCTGTGCTGTGAGCATCCCTTTTATGAAGGATCATCGCTAAGGCTGGACAGGGCACACACTGCATCTTTGCTGGATTTTGGCTTGCAAAGCCTGCACAACACTCAGTACATTTTGTCCCTCTCCAGAACACCAAGTTTCAGTGAGTTGGAAATGGTTTTATTATAAAGTATCTGTTCTTTCATAAAACCGTCTGTGCTCAGGCAAAGAGGTAGATTTAGACGCAAAGTCTGGATTCAGACTGTCCTGTCACTCCTACCTTGGCTCATCAGTAACCCCACAAAGATCGCCAAACCCCGGGTTGCGGTCGCTGGGGGAAGCTGCCTCCCTGGGCAGCTCGGAGACCTCTTGGGCCCTGGCATTGCCTGGAGGAGCTGGGCAACGGCGGGACAAGCGGAGCCAGGAGTGAGGGTGATGGACTGAGGAAGAGGCTTCTCTCCTCTGCGTGCTGCAATTGCCCGAGATGAGCTGAGACTGGTGCGGGGAGCAGGAAGCTTAGAGAAAGGAGCACAGCCTGCGGGGCTGTTTCTGCGGGGGATTGCAAGGGGAGCAGATGGTGCTTACAACCAGCCGCTCGTTCTCGACTGGCAGCACCCGTGGGGTTGCTGTAATGCCACCCGGCGATGTGCTGTGGGAATTAGAGGCTGTGCTTCTGGATTCGTTTATTATTGCCCGACGGGCTGAGGCTGCAGCAGGAACTCTGTGCAAGCTGGGCCTCCCTAGGCAGCGCCGAGCTGGCCCCGACGCTCCGCTTTCGCGGCAGCGTTAGCACAGAGGGACAAAGCTTTGGGACTAGGGATGAGCGCTTCACTTTCTGCCACCGTTCTCCATGCCCGTGGGGGACTTTGACGAGTTAACGTGGCAGCCTGCAGCCTCCGGGCAGGGACCCCCCCCCAGCATGGTGGGTTGTCCAGGTGTTTCCACGCTGCCCGGCAGGCGCAGACAGAGCAGCCAAGCAGCCAGCGAGGGGCTGTTGCAGGTGGAGCTGGGCCCGAGCCCCCAGGTGTGAGCAATTCCCGTCAGCCCTTGTTAGCAAAATTGCCCCCAGGGCTGGGCTCTGTTCCTCCAGCTCAGTGCAGAGACCGGGGAAGGTGCTGGAAAGAGGTAAGGGGGGAAGAAGATAGGGAAAAGTTTAATTTTGGGGAATTAAAGCCTTGGAGGGGGAAAGTGGGGAGCAGTGTGTGGCCAGGAGCTGCTCAGAAGGGGACGGTTCCCCCTCAGCCTGGTGGGAACGGGCAGCCTGAGCTCCCGCAGGGCTCGTGCAGCTCCGGAGACTGGTTTTGTGGGGGGAACCACTGCTCCCTTTGGGCACCCGCTGTTTGCCCTGTTTCCTTGTGTAATTAGTCCGTAGCCCTCGCTCTGCTCCATGCCGCTCCCCGCTGCGCGCTCAGTGGCTGCAGCCGCTTCGGGATGCCCCGTCCCTGCCTGCCTGCGCCGTGTCCTAACCCCTGCGTGGCCTTTGCATCCGTGTCCTGCCCCTGAGAGCAGCCGCCAGCATCCTGCCTGCCTCCGGGAGCTCTTGGCTAAAATATATTAGAGGTTTTTAGAGATGAAGTTGAGCAGCGAAATCCCAGTCCAGGTGTAGCACACCATGAAAACCTGCTGTGCTCATCATCAAAAGAAAAGCTGGTTGCGTGTGTTGGACCCAAGCGCATCGGGCTGTAGGATTTGCTCTGTGCAAGGGGTGGAGGAGAGAGCCTCGCACCCGGCTGTGGTATGTGAAATGCTGAGCGTGTGTGCGGTACCACGTGTGCTCAGCCGCACGTGGACACGTCCTGTCAAACTCTTGGCTTTTGCATTAGTTTTTTTGTCAGACAGGCCCGTTTCCCACAGTAACGCAGTGAGCTGGGAACCAGTGCTAAAGCTGAGCTCTGCTGCAGCTGGTGAACTTGGGTGCTCCGGGTCTGTGTTTCTCAGAAGTGGATTGTATGGCGTGGTATGAAAGCAAGCGTATGGCACACCACAGGTTTTGCTCTCCTAATGCCTGTGTGCAACTCCTGCTAACATCAGTAAAAGATTTATTTTCACCTGGGGACAAAATATATCCACGTAGTCTTTCTCATTCTGGCCTGAGGAGCAGGCAGGGCTTTCCAGTGTGCTCCCAGCAGGACATCTGCATTAAGGCGCAGCCCTTGAGCATCCTCTCTGTTTTCTTGGTGTCTTTTGAGTGCCTTTTCTTAATAACTGGGCAGTGCATTCATGTACCTCGCAGGTCACAGCACCTTGCTCAAAGAGCAGCTCAGCATGATGCTACTGTTGAGCTCAGCCCTGATGCAGCAAGTGCTCCCCTCGCTTGTGCATGCCGCCTTGCCTCTCTGTGCAGAAGATGAAGCACGGGTCTGCGTTGAGTTGGGAGGCTTTGGCAGCGTGCGGCGGCACGGACCTGTACTGGGCTTGTGACCAGAGTCGCTGTCGCAGCGAAATCTAATCATATTAACGCAGCCAGTGTTGTGAGTGGGCCTGAACAAATGCTCTTTGCTGCTCGTCTCCTGACATGTTGGGCAGTTTGAACTTGAGATCTGAGCTTTGCAGTAAGTGTTTTTATTTCTGCACTGGCCAGATCAAATCTCTGGCTGCAATCACCTTAGTGCCTTAGGGTGTCGGAAATCCGACCTGAGCTGCTTGAACCTCTCTGCGCCGCTGTAACGAGCGGTTGGCAAATCCCCGGGGCTTTCGGAGCTGAAGTGCTCTCGGTGGGACCCCGATGCCCCCCTGCAGCCTGCCCTGGCTCAGGCCACCCCGGCTGAGGCCTCGTGCTGCCGGGCCGGCCGCTGCCTGTGAGCTGGAGCAGAGGCTGTGGGTGCCGGCACGGTGCGTCAGGGGACAGGGGTTCAATGAAGCAGCCGGGGACCTTCCTAGACCTGCTCTAGACACCGTCCAGGGTGGGGAGAGAAGAGGGTTGGAGGGGCTCGTGCTCTAGACTGACCCTCCCTCCAGCCGCCGGCTCCCTTGCGAGCTGGATGCCAGCGTGGTGTTCGGATGCGGCTGCCAGCATGCACTTGCCTAAGCTCTCCCTTAAGACTTGTATTTCAGTCAATAGCATCTGGAAGGATGCTCAGAGTCTTCTAAAACAAGTCCACAAGTGACTCCAGTTTAGCACGTGGGTGTTGGAGCGGTGATGTCTGCCTGAGTCCTCGTTAGCACCCTGATTGCAGCTGCGCAAGTTGGAAGTACTAGGCCCCTCTAGCAGACGCTCCCCTGCAAATCCCCTGCATTTCAAACCACTTTACGTAGTTTATAGCTGAATATAACCTTGCAACCTCTTGTCTGGGAAGTCATGATTATTAATCTGGCTGCGTAGGAGAAGCAGCTGAGACGGGCTAAGTGTTATGCCAAAGTTGAGCTGGCGGAAGGACAGGAATCGAGCCTGGCTGCACTCTGCGCCTGCTGCCATCGTTTCCCCCAAATTAAACTTCTCCTAAATAAATCTTCAGATTCCAGGTCTTCCTTTCACGTTGCAACATGGCATCACGTGCCTGGTTCGCACAGCTCAGCGAAGGGGAGCTGACTAAAGCTCAGGATGCCGCGGTGCCGTCAGCTTCCCGAGCCCACCTACCTCTGCTATCAGTGTTACCATGGCGTCATCAGCAGAAACTCTCTGATGTGGCAGCTGTATAAATAGCTCCCTACCTGGCTGCAGCCTGTCTCCGTGCCCTCCCCTCCGCTGGAGGGTGAAGCGCTGGCAAGGACGGGTCCCGGAGGAGAGACCGTAGCGAGGGAAAGCAAGAGCGTAACTTTGGAAACCTTCCGGCTAACACGGCTGCGGGAAGGCGAGTTGTGATGCTGGAGAGCCTGAGCGGCCGGGGCTGGTTTGTGGCACTGGGAGAGCTCGGCAGCGAGGGCAGAGCCTTCCCGGCGCGGCCGGGGACCAGCGGGGTGCTGGCGGTGCTCGGCAGGGGACGGGGATTGGGAGGCCGTGGGCACGCGGTGCCTCTGGCCAGACCTGCCACAGTCTGTAACGCTGAAATTCTCTCCTGCTTGGTTCGTAGGACAGCGTTAGGATCTGCCGTGGAAAGATGTCCTATTTCTTTTGCTCCTTGGGAGGCCTGGTCCTCGCATCCAGCTTTCTCATCTGTTTTTGTTAAAGCGTTTTTTTAATATTCAAAGTCTCTGAATGGTGCCAAGCTGCTCTGTACTTAAAAATAAACAAGAGCCTGCACAAAAAATATATCCCTCTTCCCTCCCGGAGTGCAGACCTGCTGTTATACAGCTCTCTGGTGCAAGACTGACAGCTTTACAGGCTACGCAATAAATAATGAATGTGATAATTTAGGGTCTAGACTGCTGTCCGGGCTGGGTTCAGTATTTCCCAGCCTGCTGGGGGTGGGGATAGGGGCTGTGCTCCCCGAGAGCTCGGGGCTTCTCCCTCATGGTCGCGCCGAGCATCCCTCCGGGGCATCCTGGACCCTGCAGCCACGGCTGGGGGACCGAGGACATGCCCACGCTTTGGCTGCTCTCGTACAGCTTGAGATCTGACTTTATTTCCCTGTCTACAGCTCCACAAGCACCCAAAGACACACCTATTGTCTGCAAAACCAAAAACGAATTGGCTTCAGTTCCCTAATCCAGAAGGAGCTTGACACAGCTCAGTGCAGCAGGTTTTCGTAACATTTCTCCCCCTCCATCTATGTTGTTTGACTCTGAAATGATGCTCTAAGGAAGCCTCGCGTCTCTGAAAGCCCTTGATGCATACAGGGGTTTCTGGTGAGGTTGGTTTGTTCGCCAAAGGGTGAGCAGCCGTGTTTGTCCGCTCCGGTGGCTCTGCTGTGCCGAGCAGCGTGCCGTGCCCTGCCCTGCGCTTGCCGGCTCGGGTTGCTGCCCGGCGGCCCCTCGGGATGCGGGTGAGCCCTGGGGGCTCGCTCCACGTGGCCGCACGGACTCGCTTGGTGCCCAGCACCTTAAAGCAAAGCTCTCTAAGCGCTTCCTAAAGATTGGAGCGTCCTTTTGGCGTGGTCGCTGCAAACACAAGTGCCCTGGAGGGCTTGGGGCTTACGGTGGTGGTTAGAGGAGGGATGAGCCGCTGAGATGCGGGGAGCTGCCTGCCTCGCCGCCGGGGCCGAGTTCACTGGGCTTCTCGTGGGCAGTTTGGGCTGTGCACGTACACGAAGCGCCCGCGGCGCTGCGCAGTGAGATTTGGGGACTCAAATCGGGCCGTGCTTTAATGCACACGGGCTCGGTCTCCGTGTGGACTCGCAAGCCGTGGGCTGGGCGCCCGGGGCGCTGCGTTTAGGTGTGTACGGTGCATGCGTGTGTGTAGGAAATGCCTCCCTAATTACACAGCTGGGTGGTCTGCCTTCCACAAACTGCTTGTGGTAAATTTGCCGAGGAGATAATACAGGCCATTAAACTCTCTGCAGGTGCGTTTTGAGCGACACAAGTCTCGATTGCTCTGTCTGATGGGGAGCAGCAGCACAACTGCTTTGTCTTGGTCTCGCGCCCTGGGGAGCGTGCGCAGCCTGGCACGGCACAGCCCTTCTGGCCCTCTCTCTCTTTAGTCCCAGGTCATCCTCTCCTGCCCCTAGAAAGTACCAGTGCTTCCAAGAAGTCTGGAAACTGCCGCTTCCCTGCGTTAGCCGAGCGAGCAGCTTTCGGCCATTGGTGCCGTGGGATGCGCCCGGCTCGTCTCCGGGGCTGGTGGCCACCCCGCTGCTGCCCCGCGCCGTGCGGGGGCCGTGGGGAAAGGGAATGGGAATGGGAGGAGGTTTCCCGGGAGCCCTGTTTCTGGCTAACGCCACCCTGAAGCTTGTTTCCTAGAGAGATCCCGCTGCCACGCGTGAAAATCGGCTCTGAGAAAGTGGCTGCTGTCCCGAACCTTACCGAGTCGCAGAGTAACTTAGTTTGTAAGGGAAACGAAGCAGAGACCTCCGGTGTCTCTCGTATGCCCGCCTGCACCAAACAGGGCCAACCTCAATGCACGCAAGGTTGCCCAGGGCTTCGGCCACTCCGGTTGGGAAAACCGCAGGGCTGGGGCTCTGCGGCCCCTCTGGTCCCTGTCCCGGGGCTGCACCGCTCTCCCTGGGAATGTTGTTTTTCTCATGCCCGTTTCTGTTACAACAACTCTCTGCACTATGTATCTCACATCCTCGTATCCCCTCCCGGGGCTGGAGCTTAGAGCTTCTCTCCTTTCCCCCTGCTGTCGTTAAGGAGCTAAGCGCGGTCCCTCGCCAGGGTCCTCCGGCGCTAGGAGAGAAGCAGCTCCCCGTCTCTGGCTCTAGATGCTGTGATGGGCAGTGTCTCCTCCACCTTCCTCTCTCCGGTTTCCTCCTAAACTGGGAATCCTGGACTGGCCGAGGGAATGGTTGGCAGTATTTCTAGTGCTGCCCAGTTGCAGAGACCTTGTATGAGGAGGTAGTTTTGCGTGATGTACTGCCAAATACGTAGCCTTGCAGGGATGATGTGTGGATGCAGAGCTGCTCCTGCATCTTGTGTAAGAGCCTGTGCTTCGGCTCTGTACACAGAGCTCGTCATGGACGTGCCCGGAGGTGGCCTGGGAGGAGCAGGGACGGTGCCTGGGGCCAGCCTAGAGCCTCCGGCTGCGGTTGCTGCCGTGCTGGGAGTAGCCCGAGCCCTTCCCTCAGCTGTAGCGGCTGCTGCCTCCCATCCTCAAAGCAACTAGTGTCTCTCTGGTGAGATTAGGATCTCTTTCGCTCTCCCCAGCGCAGCCAGGGTAACAGCTAAAAGCCCAAGGCTCGTGGGAGCCCTGGGGGAGCCGGGGGATCAGCCGCGGATGCGATGGAAAGGACGGAGGGAGCTCACAAGGCTTAAAACAAGGGCTGGAGCCCTGTCCCACGGTCCCGGCACCCGGCTGGGCGTGGGGAAGCGCAGAGCCGCACGGCTGGCGGCGGCACCCGTGGGTGCTCGTGCTCCCGGCTCGGGCCCGGGGCGCACGAGCTCTCGTCCATGACTTTGCACCGAGACCCCTCGCGCTTCCCGCTGCCCTGACGCGCTGCAAAGCCCTGACCCGAGCCCGAAAGGCGTGAACCCTCCCGGCGCGCCCCAAGCTGCCCCCTCCCCCTGGGCGCCTTGGCCCCCGGGGGCAGAAGACCGGGGTCTTTCCAGCCCGTCCTCCCTCCCTGCCCGCAGCGCAGCCCTGGGCTGTGCTCTGGGCTCGGCTCTGCAGCCCGGGCTGGAGGCGCTGGGGCGGCTCTGTGCAGCTGGGGGGGAGCATTGCCGGCCGCCCACCCCCGCCGCCCCGGCGCTTCCCCCCGGCGCTGCCTGCCTCCCACCGAGGAGTTGAGGATGCTCGATCGCGGGAAGGGCCTCTCCCGAGCGCCCGCACCGGGAAAAGTGCAACGGCGATGCGCAAATAAAAACCTCGGAGTTATTGCAGCCGAGCGCTTGCTGCTTGCGGCCACGTCAGCCTGGGTGGCCGGCTCGGGCTCTGCCACAAGTGACACGTCCGTAGCCCCCCCTTCCTCCACCTCCACCCCCAGCTCCTTGCCCACGCAGGCAGCACCCGCTGGGGAGGGAAGCGTGCGGACCAGCCCGCAGCTCGGCAGCTTCCCCTCCGCTCCTGCACCCGGAGACACCGAGCAGCCCCACGAGCCGGCTTTGCCGGGGGACGGTGCCGGAAATCCCGAGCTGCTTCCCCCCCTCGGCCGGGGGCAGGAGGGCCAAGGCGCTTACCTTGCGTGGGGCGGTGGTGGGGCGCGTGGGCTGGGGGGTCCTGGGCTGCGAGGCAGCGCTGCGCCGGCGCCTGCCCCGGCGTGGATGTGTGTGCCCAAAGCCACTGCAGCATCTCTGCATTAGGATGTGCTCCTCCCTCTCCTCCTCCTCGCGTGCGCGCTCCCTCGCTCGCTGCCAACCGCCGCGCCGGTCCCTGGAGAGCGTCTCTTTTTCCTCTGCCTTTACCTCACTTGCCACAGCGCAAGGACCAGGCAGAGCGGCTTGCAGCAGCCTGCGTAATTCATGGCCTCGCTCGGCCAAGGTGGCGGCTGCTGCCCCGCTCCGGGGCCCAGTGCCGGGGGGGCTCGGCAGGGACACCCCCCTGTGCGGTGCGAGTTTCTGTGTATGCGTGCACCCCTGTGTCTATATGTGTATGAACATATGTACGTGCACACACGCATCTAACCATGTATGCACTCTGTGAATCCGCTTTATTGCAAAACTTGGGGATGCTCCGCTGAGCCGCACGCAGCCCCGAGAAGGCTGTTGCGGGTGGTGCCCGGCCCGGGGGTCTCGCTGCCACCTGGGCGCTGGCTCAAAGCCACCGAAAGCTGCGCCCACCCTCGCAGCTTGGCCCTGGGACCTCTGCAGCGCCGGCGCAGCGCGGGCAGCGCAGCAAGCCCACTCGACCCTCTCCCGTGGCCGAGGGCCGCCGTGCTCCCCGGCGGGGCGTGCAACGGGGATGTTTTTCCCTGCTTGACTCTTCCCCGCGGGATGGTGTCTGTTACCTCCTGCTTTGTGCTGCCCCGTGCTGTTGCACCCTCTCCTCCAGCCCGAGGCCACCCGCTGCTCCCGGCTGAGCTGGGGGCACGGCGAGGTGGCGGTGGGGACGCCCACATGCCCGGCTGGCCACGGCTTAGCCCGGCTGCGCGCGGAGCCGCTGGGGAGTGGGGGGTCGGGGGGGGTTGGGGGGTGTCGTGTGGACGCCCCGCGCTCCCGAGGCCCTCCAGCTCCCGCGCGGGCCCGTTAGCAGCGCAAGGGGATGGAGAGGCGCGGGGGCTGTCTGCAGGTTAACGGCCTGCGATTACAGAAGAGTAATTAAGGCATTAGTATCTCTATCGATTGGCAAAGCTGCGGCCGTCCGGGCTGCTCCAGGAGGATGAGCGCGGGCAGGGGAGCACCTTGCTGTGCGGCAGCGGCGAGCAGGGTCCGGCCCCGCTTCCACCGGTTCTCGGCGCCGCTAGCTGCTGCTTTCGGGTGAGGCTTGGGGAAGCGCCGCGGGGCTCACGGGGAAGGCAGGAGGTGCAGACCTGCCCCCCTGCCTCTCCCCGCTCCGCGCTGTGCCTGGCATCAGCAGCTCCCGCGGGGCTGCTCCGCGCCGCGAGGGCACCATTTGCCCCCGGGTGTGCGTTTGAGCGTGGGGACACGTGGAGCCGTGGCAGGAGCAGCTCTGCCCGGGCTCCTGGGGCACGGCCACGGTTACGGGCAGGGGGAGTGGGTGGCTGCGGGGCCCCTCTGCCGGTGGCGGCAATCCATGGCGGTGTGTCGGCAAGTCCCCAGCCTCCCCCGCCGGTGGGCAGAGGTCAGGGAAGAAGTGGGTGTCATTATCCTGCCATAAAAAGGGACGAGTGCTAATGCACCTGTGTCTCTGCCTATATCGATCGCGAGGACGAGGATGGGCCTGTTGTCACTCACTTCTGGACGATAAAAATGTCATGTTTCCTTAATGAATGACGGGAGCAGCAGGCGTCCATTAGGGAGCGCGTGGGGTGGGTAAATGAATTTCCTTTGGGTCTTCCTGCCTGAGCCCCTCCAGTCCCCAGTTTTGCCATGAGCAGATGTCTGCTTGCTCTCCTTGCTTGTCGCATGTGGCCCGCCGAGGGCAGGACAGCGTCGCTCCGGCTCGCGGGCTCTTGCCGTCTGCTGAGCTTCCCCGCCGGCTCACGGAGACCTCTGGTCCCTGCTGCAGGTGAGGGCTCGTTGCCCTTCCCTTCCCTCCAAACGCCGGTAGCGAATTGCTGCCGGGTGTGCCTGGCCTAGCAGCCCGGTCTGATGGACCAGACGGGCTGTCTGAGCTCCACGGTGACTTTTTGCCCCTCGGAGGACTGTGTCGGTCTGTTCCCAGCTGCCTCCAACCTGCGGTCCACGTCCGAGGGGCCCTCCAGCCTCAGAGCTTGGAGACCTCGAAGGAAAGCCGGGGTCCCACGTGTTGGGAGCTCGACGTTGACTCGTGCCCAGCCGAACGCAGAAGTGGAACAAACCCCAGGCTGGCTCCAAGTCCGTTCCCTTCGAAGGCTCCCTGCTCCGTGCCGTGCAGCACTGTGCGGCGTGCGGGGGCTCGAAGCAGGACCCCCTCGCTTGCATGGCGCTGTGCAGGGTCGAGCCCTGGGCCCCCATGGGTAGGTGGGTTCCCATTTCTCCAGCCAGTGGGCAAAGGTTTTTGTGGAGTGTTTTAGGAATCTGGGTTCTAGCTCGTTTGAATTTCTGCGTTAAGTGCTAGGCGCAATTCCTCGTGCACCCTTCCGTACCCCCGGGACTCCGGGGTGGGGACGGTGGATAGAAGGTGCTCCTTTGCCCGGTGCTGTTCAAGCAAGCGGTGTTTGTGCATGGAGCGGGGGGAGGTAAAGACCCCGCTGCAGCACAGGAGTAGGAAGCACTAATACTTTCATCCTCTTAGCGAGGTCTGCAGCAATTACATCTTCATTAGCCAAATAGACTCTCCCCCCACCCCCCCCAGCTCGTTCTCGGCAAGGCTTTGCTCCAGGGAGCCTCTGCTAAGAGCACTTCAGCGCCTCGGGGGCCGGCAGCGTTGGCCCGGGGAGGAGGCATGGCTCGTCTGCCGGGGCCCCCCGGGTCAGGAAGGGGGAGCTGGTTAACTGTGATGCTCCCGCAAGTCTGCTGGGCTGCGCAGGCTGCTTCGTCCAGCCTGGGCTTAAAACGTACTTCCTAAGGGTATCTGTGCTGCCGTCCACCCTGGAAAGGGCACGGAGCTGCTGTTTGCCAGTACGGTGCCCAGAGGCGCTCGCCGGCCCCGGGGGTCGGTCAGCGAGGGTTTCGCAGGGAGCAGCCCGGGTTGTCCTCAGCGGCTGCGGCTGTTGCCCCTCGTGCGGTTCCTTGGTGAACGGTTGTGCTAATGGAGAAGGACCTGCTGCTTCTGGCCTGGCGGACGGGTAGGGTGGAAGTTAAACTACCCAGCTTTCACAAGAGTTGCCCATGTGACGAGCATGGGGCAGGGCATCGGATGAGACCCCGGCGGTGTGCTCTGCTCCTGCGAAGAGCTGGCTTCCCAGCCCGGCGCCCCTGCTGCCGCTTTCGCATCCCAGCGCAGCCCCGTCCTGTGCTGGCTCTTTGCACGCGGCCGTTCGGAGATGCTTTTAAAACCAGAGCATCTGAGATGTCTCATCGTTGTGGGTCTTGGCCTGGTGCTTGTACTGCTTTGCCTGGATAAACTGAGGACTGAGGGGTCTAGCGGGGTAGTAAGGATGAGCTGAGGTTTTTTAGCTGCTTGCTCAAATCATCCTTAGCAGAATCACCGACGTGATGGAGGTCACTCTGCGTTTCTGCACGAGGGTCCAGGCCGCTGCTCGTCCCTTCTGCGGCCGCTGGCGAGCCGCTGCCTGTGCGCGCCACGTGGGTTGGGCGCTGGGAAACCTTCCCCATCTGAGCGGTCTAAGGCGATGGGACGGTGGCGCGGGGGGGACGGGGCGTTTGCGGTGTTGGCGCGGGCGGCAGAGGCCCATGGGACGCAGTGGCCTCCCCGGGGCGGCAGAGGCGGAGCGGAGCCCGCTCGTCCCCTCCGAGAGCTGATGGAAATGAAGCGCGGGCTTAGCATGAGTTTTGAACAATGTTTTATTATATGTTTAGTGTTCTCTATACAAAAAAATCCAGTCTTTTCTTTTTACAGTGATTCAAAAAAAATGATATCTGAGTATTTTGGCCTTTTTCACTCTCTCATGCAGTCAGTTTATAAGTCCTTATATTAAACATTTCTCTGTAGTCCATAAATCTTCTTGCTGTAAACTGTTAATTTTACAGCTTCAGATATACATTTCTTATTGGAAAAAGTGGGTTAACTCAAAGGTGTTGGTTTTTTTGCTTTAAAAAAAGGCAAATAAATACATAGAATACTTTAGAACAACAAAGAGGTTTTACAGACAGGATGGATGGATATATATTTACAAATTATAGAAAAACAAAACATTCCAATATTTTCTTTCTGATGTAAGCAGAAGGAAACAAAAATTTAAAACTTCGTACTGCAAAGGAGAAAGTCTGTTTTGCAGATTTGACACGGGGGTTTTAGACTGCGTTTGACAATCAAAGACCGATGCCCGCTTGAGGAGGACACGGAGAGACAGGCATTGCCAGGCAAAGGGGAAGCTGCTCATGTATTGGGTTATTTTGTTTGTAAGGACCAGGAAAGCATTATTATTCTCTTTAATAAAACAGGTCATAGTGCAAGAAATAGAACGTGGTTTTTTTATTATTATTATTTTTACAAGGTTTGTTTATTCATTTTTATTGCTTAACTGAAATCGTTTGCTGCTAGTACACAATTAAGCCTGGTACAACGAACGTTATGTTGCAGGTTGAACTCGCTGCTCTGCTGGGACCTACGCGCCGGAGGAGAGGAGGGATCCGCTGCATCAGGACTTCCCGGGACAGCCGCTAGCGCGCGCGGGGAAAGGCCACGGCACATCGAAGGAGCGCTGCTCGACAGGTAAGGCATGTCGGAGACATGAGTCTAACGAGTGGGAAGTGCTGCACGTCTTTGCCCTCTTGCTGGTCCTGCTCCCCCCAGCACAGCTGCGGCGGGGGCTGCATCTCGCCTGGTCGCGTAACGCAGCTCCCAGTCGACGAGATGGAGCTCTCGGGTCCGAGGCGGCTCTAACGCGTGCGCGTGGGGCCTTTCGTAGGCAAGAAGGAACTAGTGGAAGGGGTGCGTGTGGGTGCTGAGGGGACGTTATGACCTGGCTTCCAGATAGCACAGACTGGACGAGTTTCTGTAAGCAGGATTTCAGGAAAACTCAAACCACAACTCAGTTGTTCCTGCTGCTTTACCGTCTCTTACTGGAAACATCACTTCGGGGAAAATAGGAGCAGCCTCGAGATCGTGTAACCATAGTAGCTGTTCTCTCTCGTCCCATGCTTGCTCTGCCGTGTGGGGTATTAGCTGGTTGTGCAGGAGGAGGATTTCAAATAGGAAAAGGCTGTGTGTCAAAGAGGTGCAGGTTTGTTTCCCTGGGCTCGGTCGCACCCAGCATCCGCCGCAAGGTCTGCATCCGTCGCCAGAGCATGTGCGAGGTTTTGGCTCAGGCCATTTCAGAAACAGGCTCAAGTCTGCAAGTTTCGAACTGGACTAAAACTATTTTCCCCCATCTTTTGGGAGCACTTGATTTTTTGGGTGTGGCTCGTCTCTCTTTTTAGTGTCAGCCCCTAATTAAACCCTTTCTGAAGACGTATCTTCTGTGAAAGAACAGTTCAAAGCGTGACCTGCTCCCGAGAGCCCATAAGGGTCCCAGGGAGGGGACTGGTCCAGGGCCCTCCCTGTCCCCCAGGTTTCCTCGGGGTTGGGTAGGCAGCGAGCACCGAGGTCGCGGCGCAGCCTCGCCGGGGAGGGACTGCTGTGCTCTTCCCCCAGGAGGTGAAGCCCCTGGGCACTCTGAACGGAGAAGCCAGGCAGCTCACGCGGACCCGCGTTAGGGGACAGGGAGACCCACCATCTCCGTTGCTCGCATTGCAAAAAAATAGCGATGGGTGGACAAGATCTACGAGCACAGCCAGCCCTTCCCGTGGGTTGAGCGCGCGTCTTCGTGGTATGTCCCATCACACTCCTAGTAGTCAGGCAAAATTCACCTGATGCAAGCGTTGGCTGCGGTATTGCCAAGGCTGTGACAGTCATTTCCCAGAGATCAGCACGTTTTGGGGCAACGTGAACTCGCTTTGCTTATCAGAATTTTAGCGGCTTTTGCATTCAGAGCAAGCAAGGGCTTCGCTTCCAGCAACGCAGTAACTGCACATGGAAACATCTACCGAATCTTTATTAAAGGGAGTAGAAAATGTTAAGCTCTGTATGAGTTTTGAACGCAGAGATTTAGTGAGAATTTTCTCTTGGTTCCAAAACTCTAGGGGAGGTTTCAAATAAATGTTATCATTTTTACCATATCTTACAATTTTTGAGTAATTTTACACCAAGCCAATAAAAGACTACAAGTAACTTACACCAAGCCATTTATCCCCGCTGGGCCCTCTATAGACATCACCTTCCTTTGCTAGTTACTTAACAAGTAACACAGTGGTCGGACTGTTTAAATGTTCTTGCAAGACCTTTTGGAGGAAGGACTCGACGTAGCCGGTTTGAGCGCAGCTCCTTCCCTCCCCGCTTGCCGAGGCATGTTACGGTGCACGGGCACGGACGGAATGGTACAGTGTGAAACACTTATCTTGTTCTGTTTCCAGATGGATGCTAAGAGGTTTGCTCGGTAAGACGGTGGTTAATGACAGGACATAAATATAGGCTTTAATACAAATGGCACATAATACAGATACACAACACAGACCACCTTGCTTCCAGTAGTGTCTGACCAACTTTCTCGAGGTTTGGAGATGTTGCATGGCAGCCAAGGGGGTTGTGTCCCCTGTTAGCAGCAGGTCCATGCAACGGTAACAATTTCCTGTGCTGACTGTGAATGAAGATAACCAGCTCCAGTGGCAGAGGCTGGTTTTGGTAGCGAAGGCTGTAGGTGTTTTTCTCTCCTCAGTTCCAGGAGTGGCTGGGCAAGAAGTTATGCAAACTCAACACTGCTGTAAGGACAGCCATAGGCAGGGGAAGCAGTTATCCCCTTGGCAGAGAGCTGTTTTAGATTTGGCCTAATGTTTGCATAAAAACTGAAAACAGTTGCTGCATGTCCTGGGAACGGGTTGGGAGAAGCCCTCCTTGCAATGGATCAGCGGCAAGAGACTGCGTTAGAATTAGGCCTGTTGTATCAATGCATTCACACCGACAATAACGGAGCAACACTTGCGGTTCCTACCCCTGCCAAGACTACACGGACAAAGGACCGTGGCGGACAGTTTCCTCTGCGGTTTAGACCAGGGGAGCAGGAATGCCCCTAGCTAGAGGAAGGACCTCCACTGCCTGTTAACACCAGTGGTTCGTAGGGTATGTCTGACTCCTTTGCCGCTCGGTTTGCATCCAGCTCTCCCTTCTGCTTTCTCTGTGTGATTCAAGTGTGTTGCACAGCTGTGACCTAGTCTGGCTTCTCTTCCTTGGACTGCAGGATAGTTGTGCCATTAGCAGCTTAAAGAATGTGGCAAAGTACATCTAAACAATCCATATTAGTAGAAGTATTCTTGTTAGCAATATGTCTTGTCTTCATAGCAAACCAGCTTGAAAGCTAAAAGAATAATTGCATTAATCCTATTGCATTTAATCCATTATGCTGAACAAAACCATCTCCTTTAAGAAAGGAATGAAAGAAAAATCCATCCTAACATAGTTCTACATCCGTGAAACTGTCTGAAGAAATCCGATCTCTCTCAGCAAAGGTACCTTTGGTTTCAAAAGTGCAGGAAGTGGGAGAATACACATGGTGCTGTCCACTAAGTATGGTTTATTATAAAACTCTACCTTCTACAGTGATCCATGCTTGCTCAGCTGGGAGAGCTGCCCACGCATCCTACTCATATCGGTCTGACGGACCAAAGACCATCGCATTAGGGGTGCATAAGCTGTGGGTGAATAGTATCAGTTTATTAAACTTCATGGGAAGTTTGAGGCTGTGTAAGGCATGTGAAGGAGCACTTCTATCTGAGACGCTTTGTTATGGTGCATTAACGGGTTAACTTAACTTGCGTGTTCTTGATATGTAAGTAACACAACGGGTGCGAGTTCCGCATTGCAGCTGTTAGCACGTGGAAGTGTCTCCCTTAGGCTGATTGATCAAAGGAGGCAAAGGCCACTGTAAGAAATTAGGATTTTAGCTGAAAACACTGTCAATCTGACTCATACCCCATTGCCAGGGGAAGGTGTGGACATCAGGCCCTGCATTCCTGCCTCATACAGCTGTGCTTTCATCATGCTTTCCCGAGGGACTTGCGTCCCTGAACTGTTCAGGTTGCTGATCAGGAGTCGCAGTGCAGGCTGATATCAGGAGTTCTCCCACCCGCCTGGAGCGGGTGCTGTCTCCTCCTGATTTGGTGGTTTTGTTTCTTTTTTTAAAAAAAAAAAAAAAAAAAAAAAAGCAATTACTGGTCCCTTCATTCTGTGTTAATACTGGTCCTGCTTCCACTCCCTCTTTGCTACATAAGATGTGTGGAGTTGCCTTTAAAAGAAAGCAGGCATGGTCTGGGGGTGGT
This sequence comes from Dromaius novaehollandiae, assembly GCF_036370855.1. NCBI lineage: Eukaryota > Metazoa > Chordata > Aves > Casuariiformes > Dromaiidae > Dromaius > Dromaius novaehollandiae. Next base: position 4,979,493 of record NC_088124.1, on the reverse strand, counting down.
TTCTCCCCAAATTCTTACAAAGCAAAGACTAAAACAAAATGTTTTGCCTGTAGTTATCCAGGCGAGCGATGCCGTTATCCTGGTGAGTGAGCCATCCCTTGGAATCAGAGGGTGAGCTGCACCTGGCTGTCCTTAAGCAAATCCCAGAAGCTCTTCTGCAACTTATTTTTCTCTCAGGATCCTTCCGAGTCGCACGGAGGTGGCAGGGTCAGCTCCCTGCGGGCTTTGCAGGCGGGGACGTGCCGTGGTGCCTGAACCAACGCGGAGGTTCAGCACCGACACGAGTTACGGCGCAGTCCCAGCGGCCAAGGAAAGCGGCAGGGGACCTGCTCTTCCCTCCCGGCTGGCCGGGTTCTGCTCGATCTTTGGGGAAGAGCTTGTGGTGCCAGCTTGTTTGGGAAAGGTTAGGGGTGAGGCGCTGCTGGGAAGTTGAACACCTCAGTAATGCAGTCCTGTAGTGGTGTTACCCATGGATTGACCCGTCTCCTTTTCTTTTATGCATTTATGCTGCTCTTAGTACCCTGGAAAGGCCCTGCTCACCCCTCTCCCCTCTCCCAAATTTTTTTCCCCTTATCTGGAACCTGCCCGCAGAGATTAAAAAGCACAACTTTTAACTCCCAAAAGAACACGAAGAGCCTCGGGGAGCCGCGGCGGCAGCCGGGCTGGTGGAGAGGACCTGGGGGTGGCGGCGGCCAGGCCCTGAAGCTGGGGTACAGCGCTCGCGCGTCCCGCTCCTGCTCTAGCCCCTTTGGTTCAGCTCAGACCTCAGCTACAGCTGCGACCCCTCAGCACCTCGGCAGTCCTTGCCACTTGCTTGTTTGCTAAGGATAAGATGGCTTCGGCAGCCCCCGGTCTGCCTGTTTGCTTGGAATTTTTTTCTTTTTTTTTTTCTTTTTCTTTTTTTTGTCATTGTTGGTTTGTTTCATTCACACGTTTCTGTTGGAGGCAGTGGTGGCGGCGGCTGTTGTGTAACCCCCATCCACTACATATGTCTTAGGTCGTTTGTGGTTTCACGTATGTATTGCACTATGCCAACGAGTAGATAGCATTGACCGGGGAGGTGGCTTCCGAGCTCTCGTTGCCTTCCGTCTCCTCTTTGTCCTTCTTCACCGTGTACTGGCCGATAAAGGAGCCGTCCTCGTTAAACTGCCCTTCGCCCCCCTCGCCATAGTCCACCAAGCTATCGTCGCTCTCCTGCTGCTTGATGGTGCCGTCCAAGGAGGTCTGGCTGTTTGGCAGCGGTTTGTTGTCTTCGTCGCTGGGTAGCAGAAGACAGAGACACAGGGAGAGTTGAGAATGGGGCTTACAGGGGACACAGTTAAAACCCAAGGTCTGGATATTCAGAATCAATCCAGTGTGCAAATATGCTGACCAGAGACTGCAAGTGCAGGAGAAAAGCAGGTCGCTGCCTGCAAAAAGCTAGTCGTGGTATGTGCGATACTGAAGTGCAGCTGGGGAAACGGCCTCCGTGCAGGAGGCCCACGGTTGCTGGTGCAATTTGGTTGGTGTTTCTGAAAACCCAGCCTTCATACTTTCTCTTTGTAGGTTATTTTTTAGCAGTGTTACATCTGATGCTTAGATCAGTCCAACTGGATGTACATTATAAATATCCCTTCCTTGTCATTAGTTATACTCTTTCTTTCTCTCAGCATTTCAACCTAGCTGGTTCCACTCTTTACTGCGGTTTGTTTTCAGGTTTCCTTGTAAAAACCCGCTCTATAGTTTAGACAGCTACATGCAATGGGGAAGGTTTTCAAAGCACTGCAAGGGGGCACATGTAGGATGCCAAGTTCTATGCAGCTTCCAAAACTCATGAAAATTTATCTTTCCAAGCTTATTTCTGAGCATCTAAGCTTGTTTGTTCAATTCTTTGTCCTTTTGTCTTTTTTATTGGAAAGATTAAGCTAGGTCACTGAAAAATATATAGTCTGACCCACAAGAAAAAACCCCCAACCTTTTAAAGAAACCATTTTAACAAAAATTTGAGGAGAAGCTGTGTTTCCTAGGGAGGGTAAGAACTTGCATTTCATAAAAAGATAATCTTGCACTGAGGACGAGAGTGGACTGCAATATATAAAAACTGATTTTCATATCAGCTAGTTATTAGTTCATGTCTGATCTTACATCCAGCATGCAAATTGTGTAATACTCCTAAAGACGTCACATACATACCTTAACGTTCCCCCCCCACACACTTTTTTTTTTCTTTTTTTAGCTCAGGACTTGGCAGACTCAGAAAACTTGCTCCCCAGTATGGCCTGTACTTTGTTTGTTGTTTTTCTTAAAATCGGTGAAAGAACAGGGCCACTTCAGAGCTGTATTTGCAGAGTTATCTGTCCAGAAATGATTCCGGCTCTTTGAAAGTAACCCTCCTGTGGCTTCTCGGGCTTTGGGGCTGGGTTTCAGTAAGATGGCATTGCAGGAGGAGGAGACGGGGGCCTGGTACCGCTTGCCTAGGGTGTTGCACTCCCTGGGAAACAACGGGCTCTGCACACCCGGCACCGTCGTACCCCGATCCTGCAGTGCCGGGTGCCCGCACGGCAGTGATGCTCCAGCTCCGGAGCCGCCCGGCTATGGGACTGCGCCCCTTGCTTCCCCTCCTGCGTTTGCCCTTCTGAATTTCCGTGGTATTCCTTGGCCATCGGCTTCTGCACAAAGGTGCGTGCACGCAGGGAAAGGCGTCGCTTGGGCCACAGAGCCTTTAGCGGGGGCCCGGCCTGGGGAGGGCGTCGCGTCCCCCCCGGCCCTTCCAGTAACGGCCTCAGCTCTCTACGACGGGGGAGGAATTTGGTACCCCACAGTGAAACTTGCAGCTTCACGTCATGTTTCCTTATATTGGCACTTTGTAAATTAAGCAAAAATACAAAATGAGCATTTGAGGCCTTGTGTTAACTTGGCATCACAATAAAAATTAACTTGTTAGCTCTGTAAGCAGCTCCTTTTCGGGAGGGGAGGAGAACTCAGTCTGCGAGCAGGACTGCCGGTTAGAAAGCCCAATAAATGTCAAGCAGAGAGTGGCAAAAACCAGATCCTTTTGTCTGAAACGTCCTTTCCCAAGGTTTGGGATGGGTTCAGCTGAAACCGAATCTAGAGCCGGATTCTCCCTAAGGTGGGATTTGCGGTGCCAAACACCCACCCAGTGAATCTCCCAAACCTGCCCCTGGTTTTAGCTCTCTCCGATACTCATTGTCCTGTTAGTACAGTAGGAGGGTGAAGCAGGTCGTCATCGGCATGTTGATGCAATATAACCCTGTTAAAATGGATTTCTACGGAGCAGCCAGATCAAAACCATTCGGGAAGCCTAGGCCTGAGTTGCACACGTCAGTGAGACAGGAGGGGAGGCTGGAGCCCGACGGGGGTTATCTGGATTGAGACCAAAAGTGATGACGGCGCAGGAGCGAGCACCGCTGCTCGGTTCCCCTGCCGCCGCTCCCGTGGTGGCCGGCAGCGGAGCACGGAGGGAGGCACCGCGTCGCTGCGGCTCGAGCAGCTGGAGTTGCAGTTTTGCACCTCGCCCCGGCCAACGACCGGCAGTCGGGCCCCAGGGAGGCTGGCGGCTCTCGCTGCCGAACACCATCAGCCGGGCCGGGGCCGGGAGCCTGGCGGGCGCCCGGAGCTGCCCCCAGCCCACGGAGCGTTTCCAAGCAAAATGCAACTCACTGGACGTGGGAGCACCCCGGTCTCAGCACGAGTTAGACGGATCGTGTTTAATATGTTAGGTGGAGGCAGGGAGGGGGATAGGGAGGGGAAGGTATATTTTCAGCTATGAAAGAAACAAACTGCTAGAAGGAAGGAAAAAAAAAAAGCTAAATGTGCCGGACTTCTGGCAGCACGTGGTCCTACCTTTCAAGAGACCTTCATGGTCCATGTGGATAGACCAGGTGAAAAGGAGAAGAAAGAATGGGAATAAAACAGAGAGAAGCAGAAAGAGCCTGATCAGAGAGAGATATGATGAGGTATGCATTTACAGGGGCAGTGCTTTTCAAAAAAAAAAAAAAAAGAAAAAAAAATAGTCACTGCATTCCTCATGGAGCTAATTGCCTCGTTATACCAAATGGAGCTAGTATAATTGTTCAGAGCTGGATGCGCCTCATTGGCCTCCCCGAGAAAGCTCATACGAAACAGCAGTGGACTGTGCAGGTAGAAAACGGGCTGTTTGCTGCTGGGCTGTTAAAAAAGGGTTGTGGAAGTCAATTAGTGAGCTGGCTGAGGGCAGAGCAGTGCTGCTGGGCAGCAATGTGCAGCAGGACAAGGGCCAAGCGAAGGGAGCTCTGCTACCCTTCATCCCTCCGCTGGGTTTTCGTCTTAACATAGTACTGGTGCATGAGGGCATCGACAGTCCCCACCAACAAGCCTGCTCCTCCCCTGCTGCTCTGAGACCTCTCCTCGCCTCTCTAGGGCTCAGCTGCAAGTCCAGGGCCCATCTCGGTCTTGACTTCTACTGAGATGGCCAGTTAGGCACCAGTTGGCACTGCCTGCAGCGTGTACCTGTGTCGCAGGACGCTGTCCTGAATCAGGACTGAAGGGGAGCCCGGAGGGTAAAAACACTCAACTTTCCCGGCGGCCCAGGTTTCCAGCTGACTCCCCCAAGTGCTTAAACATTTGGTATAATGAGGCACAGCCACTGGCACAGAACATTGTCCAAGGATAATGGTCCCCTGCTTTGAAAATAAGCTTCACAGCTTAGCCTCTGCCCAGGAAAACCATTATTCTGTTAGTGGAACAGAAAGATGTGACAGTATCTCCTAATTATAGGCTGCAGAGATTTGAAAGTTGCATGCACAGGGCATTAAGGACGTGAGATATGATGAGAGCATATCAGACATGCTATGTGGAGGTGGGGAGGGAAACCAGTGAAGAACTCACGTCAGCTCAGATCCTGTCCTCGCTTGAAACACTAATTGCTACCTTCCTCGAGCTTAACATTGCAATCATTTTGAATCTTAATCAGCCAACAGCATTTCATATCAATCCTTGAAGTTCACCTTCCTTTCTGCCTCCTTGAGAGAAGTCTCATTCCTATTACTTCTCCCAGGAAACCTGTTGCTCCTGGGAGGGAGAGGGGGGGAGAGAGTTTTTTGCTTGGTCTTGGTTTTTGTTTCATTTTTGCTTGTTTTTTTTTTTTTTCTCCAAGTAGTCCATGGGACAGCATGATCGAAAATACTGGGGTATTTTGGAGCTTGGTACAGGTTGCGACCCAAAGCTGTGCTCTGACACAGGGCTGCCCCCCCGCCTCCTTTCCCAGGGGGACTCAGGGGAGTTTTCACTCACTCTCCTATGGGGGGGTCTTGCCCCGGTTGTACAAATCCATGCCTCTGTGTTGTTGATAGGATATTCTGTAACTAGAGAGGCCTTCTCTAAAGGTCAAAAAGCTCAAACCTATGGATAATGACCCCAAAATCCAAAAATCCCTGACACTCATAAACTTTGGTTATTCATGAATGAATGATATCCAAGTTGCCTTTCTTCTGGCTTCTGCCTTTAGCTTTCCAGCTCTTCTGAATGGGGCTGTCAATACCTGTTTGGGATTCAGCTACGCAGGAGCTACTATGTCACAGGAAAAAGCATTCCCATAGAATTGCTTCCCATCGCCTGGACTGTCATTTAGCCCCTTGGATGGTGCTCGGGCAGTAAATGCAGCATCACTGAACTCATCACGGTACGCTGGAAGGTGACAGCCATGCTGAGAGCTTGGCTTCCTTCTAGTCTACGCAAGTGACCCCGGCAATGCAATTGCCTTAGGAATGATGGTGCTGAGGAGGGTTTGGCTCAACAGACCCGTGATAAGGAGATCTCTGAAATGTGTGTGTAGTGCCAGAAGCTCGATTATGAGGCTCTTGTTTGAGATCCAGGCGCTAGAAGGGAACCTGCAGTGCTGTGTGTTGATAGGCCCTAAGGTGACAGAAAAAGCATCTCTTTTCCCTGTAATTATCTTGCTGGAAACACCCTTCCGCGCTCCCGATGGGTCTGGTGTCCCGGAGCAGACGGGCAGGCCACCCGTCGCCCTGAGGTTCAGGTGCAGGGAGCACAGCCGCGGGGGCCGGCACCACCGAAGCCCGGCTGGCCCAGGAGCCGCGTGACCCCGCGGAGGAAACGCAGGCGTGGGGAGATGCCTCTGCCTGTCTAGCCGGACTGGAGTGGCCCAACTCTGAAGCTCCCAGGCAGCTCACCAGTGTGACTTGTCACCGCTAAAAGCAATAACTGAATCTAGCAGGGAAGGAAAATGAGATCTTGCCCCAGCATGTTGTTTTAGGGCAATAAAGAATGGCAACTTTTTCCTAGAATGTGCTGCTTATTTTGTTTTTCACTGGGATTTATTTGTAGTCTGCATCATTTCACATGCCTTGCAGAAAACTGGGGAGCTTTGGGCTTATGACATCCTTTGGAGAAAAAGTCACTACTGAAATACAATTACAATGCTACTAATGATATAAACATGACCGTCTTGAAGAATGCAGTTATTCTACCTTTCACTTATATCCTAGGGTGCAGGCAGATATATTCACTTTGCTCATTCTAAAGTCTTTGGTGGAGCACATGTGCCTTATTACATCTCTTCTGAATTGTAAATAAATCCTTCCCATCTTTGCTATCTCAATTTATAATGCTAGGAGTATTGGTAATGACATATGGTTTAATTAACCCCTGCCTTGAAATCAGGGGAAAAACACTTCCTAGCCTAATTGGGCTTTGGGTTCAGCTCAGACGGAAAGTGCATTGTAATTTCTTATAGAAAAGCAAAGTGCACTGTAGATGCTCAAAGTGCAACCTGGGTATGTACATCCCAGTCATCAGCCAAGTGTGGGCAATCCAGTGGGATCGGACAGCTTTACCTCTTTCTGTTCCTTGGAAATAAACAGGATCATGAATGCTGCACTGATTGTGAGCAGGTTTGGAGAACACTTGCCTGTATTTCAAATATTTGGGGAATTTGGAGAAAAAGTAGATGCTCTTCTTCAAAGGATGTCATTTTGCCTGAAGGAGGCTGATCAGATGGTGGTAAATCACAGCTGTCATAGCAGAATGACTGTTGGGCTGTGCTGCCACTCTGAAAGGCCATTTCAGGAGGGTTTCCATGAGCATCTTGCAAAAAAGCCTTGATCTGGATTCAGGCGGACCCCCCAAATAAATACACTTATGTGCTTTCAGGGCTGATCTAAGCATAACTTTGGGCATATCTGTTCTGGATGCTGCCTTACGACTAGGAGAGGGGCTGAGCTACAGGGTTATATACTTGAAATATCCTCAGGCTGCTTCAGAGTCAAGTGTGTGTGTGTGTTAGGAGCATCATTAAGGTTGATGTGCAGCTGATGAGAGCTGTGTCCCAAGTAGCTGATGTCAGTCCCATGTCTCTGCCTCGACAGATCTTCCCAGGAGGAGGGACAGGGAAAGAAGGAAACCTGAACAGCATACTCTCAGATTGGTTGCTTTTCCAGGGTTTTAGGCAGGAAATGTTCCCTTTGGTAGAGAACTTGCTGAGAGAAGGAGGCAGGAGGAGGAAGGTGGGAGAAATACCTTCTGAGGCAGGGTGGCACCTCGGCGCTACGGTTACAGGGAGAGGGTACAGCGGTGAGGTCTGTGATGGCTGCGGAGCGGGGCAGATGGGACAGGAGTGGTCGCATGAACACGCATGCCGAATGGGAGCATACCTGTAGTCAAACGACCCATCTTCTGCGTTCTTGTCTTCAGGATTGAGATGCTCGTCTTTGTTATCTCGCACTGTGTAAGCAAGCACATCCCCAACATTTATGTTAAAAACAGTATAAATGATAAAGGTTTAACTAGAGAGTAAGAGCAGCTGGCCTCATGGCTGTCTTTGGTAAAATCCCTGCAGGATGAGGTAGAGACCTTCATGGACGCTGTACGTGGAAGGGCTTGCAGGATCGGGTCCCAAAGGTTACTGCAGTGCCGAGGCACCAGGGCACAAGAACTCAAGGTGGCTAGAGAGGATATATTAATTGATAAATTTTCCTAAGCTGCTTTATCTTTGCTTTGCAAAAATTTAATGAGATTTTTGCCTGAAAAGATCCTTTTCTAGAAGGAGATGAGCAAATTTGCAGAGCGGGTGTCAGGTCATGCATAACAGGAGTGTCCGGCTCTGTAGCCTGCCTCCTGCATAGCACAGAGAACTCGCCCAACCTTTAATTAACCGAAATGCTTTCCACTAATAATAGCATTCGTACTATGGAGGAAGAAAAGCCTTTTTAATCAGAAGCATCTATCTGAGAGCAACACAATTTGATTAGCTCCTGGAAGCCTGGAAAAGTTTAAACCACAAGAATAAAAAATTGCCCTGTAGTGCTCTTACCTGGGTATTTTCCGCCTCTGCTTCTCTTAATGAAGCACACTATCAGCAGAATAAGAACCAGGAGAGCTATGGCGCACATCAGCCCAATGAACCAGCCCTGGGTTGCGATGTCCACGTGATTCTTAGTATAAGCTGGGAGAAGTTGAAAGGAAAAAAACTATAAGGGACAGACCAGGACAACAGAGAGGAATAAACTACTAGGAAAAACTCAGTCCATCAGTATGTATCTTTAGCACTGTATTTTTGAGTGTGGGTGTATTGACCAGGTTATCTGAGAGTGTAATTCACGAACCGGGTTTGTGGCTTGCTTTTTCTTTTTTTAATGGCAGATCAACTCAACATTTTAGCAGTAGCTACACACAGCAAAGGGTCACAACATAAAGTAAAACCTAGCACAGACCAATGAGAAAAATGCATTGAAAATAATGGCAAAAGAAGCTGGGTAACAGATTTGATCTTTCCTTTCCAGTGTCTGAAAGCTACCCTGGAGATGGTTTCTGTGAAAGCGCAGAAATAAACATGCCCAAGCAATGGCTAAAAGATTGAATCCCTGGCATAAAGTTAGGTAGAAGAGCACCAGTAAATCCGGAGGGTTACTGAGCACTGCAGTGCTCATTAGCAGCCTTGAGCTGGGGGAAATCCTAATTCTTGAGGTCCAGCAGGAGCCTGGGAGAGCCTCACCCCCACACAGAGGCGATGGGGAACGGCTCTGCGGGCCGCGTCCTTTCCTGTGCCCTCGAGTGTGGCTGCTGGTAGCTAGAAGCCGCTCAGGCTGTTGGGTTGGTGCTTGGAGCCCTGCCTGAGCAGATGAACTGGAGACGGCGCTTGGTGCCGTCTCTCCAGGGCTCACCTCCAACGAGGAGAAGCCAGAGATGGTGCTCGGCAGGGTGTAGCCCCTACTTGTGAGCCTCGGTAGATGCTTGGGCGTTTGGAGACCTAGCCCCTACCCTTTGGGGCGATTATCTGAGCTTTGCCAGCAACTGGGACTGAATGCAACAGATAGAGTCCGTCACGGCGGGGCATCCGTTTTCAGTAGCCCCGGGGTGGCCGAGAAAGGAGATATGGAGGCCCAGCAAGACTTGGCCAAAACGTGAGCAGGGATGCGGTGTTGGGGGCACAAAGCCCTGGTTGGGGTTAGATCTTTGAGTAATGACAGCTGGGTCCCAAAAAGTTGAGACATAGTCTGATAGCACTGAGAAGTCCTATGCAACACCTGATTGCCATGTTCTACCGCACATACTCTGGCTTGTTATTTGCAGCTCCCCTACACGGTCAGACAGATGAATCTGTGTCCTATAAATAGCAATAAGCTGCCATTTTCCGGCTCTCATTGACATGCACTTGGTATTCAGCAAGGCAGAGCAGAGGAGAAAATAACCTTCAGCACAGCATGGGGGCTTAATTTAACCAGCCTGCAGTGCAAACAGACAGAGGTGTTCCTGGCAGGAGCGAGGGGAGGTCTGAGCTGGGCAGGATTGAGCTGGGACTTAGCAGGGGTTTGCCTGAAACGGAAAGTACAGTGCAGTGAGCATTTTTTATTGATGCTCATGTGACAAAAAACCAACTCCAAATTAGATTGCTGCTGCTGCTGTTACCTGATCTTGGCTACTCTGGTCTATAGTGCTGCAGAACACGGAAAAGGACTGCGCTACCGTCTTTATCACGTTGCATTGCTTAATCGTACAAGTGAACTCAAGTCAACAAGACTTTCCAACCGGTGCCTGTTGAGGCAGCGCACAGAACTGTCTTGTGTAGGTGCAGGTTGTCACAAGCAGCGAAACACTTGTACCCAGTAAATGGGTGGTTGATCCTTGGGTTAACAGTTACCGAACTGTGCAAGAGCAGTATTGCGTCAAGAACAGATGTGAAAATGCCCTTCCCGTGGCTCCACGTTCAAGTCAACTCCAAGCACAGCTGCAGAATTTGACTGGTGACTTTGTTAGTCACTGTATGAGAATAAAGAGAGCATTTTCCCCATCCCAATGTATCTGAGCAGCTCAAATCGAGGTGCTGTGGACCTCGTGTACAAGCAGTGACAAGCCATCTCTTAATGCCCTTTCACAAAGTGCTGGTAGCAGTTGTGCCTGAGAAAGGGTAGAAAGCTGGATTTAAAAAACCACCAAATCCTACACGAGAAGCGATAATGGAGGATCAGCCCTGCCAAATAGCACTGTGCCTGTACTTGACTTTTTAGAAACAGGTACAGCACATAAAGAGCACAGAGAAGGGAGCGTTATTTAGGAGAGCCGCCACCGGGTGCACGGTGTTTCAGCCTGCTTCCCCCCCATCCCAAGCATCATTCCTCCGAACCAGCGCCCATCTCCTCAGCTCAACGTTCCCAGCACCAACTGCCCTTTACAACATTTTTAGTATCAATCTTCAGCTTCTGCTCAAATATGAGAGCACGATGGTGCTGATAAAGAAGGCATAAAAGACAACCCCCCCCCCCCCTTAACATATGCTGAACAAAGGGCTCTCGTAGAAGAGACGATGACTTTAAAATGGGTTGAATTGGTAAACTTTCCTGAACTACGCCCTTTCAGGGCAGTAAGCACACTGTTGGCGTGTACTTATTCCATCAAAGCTGAACCCAAGATACCAGATGCTTTCCTTGGGGGAAGTCTAAGCCACGATGCCAGCAGCTAATTGCAGCCATGCTGTGACACAAGGAAATTCACAGAGAAAAGAGGAAAAGAGAGAGTCCCACTTGCTAAAAAAAAAATGGCATCAGACACTGAAAGCTCTGTGGTGGTATTGCTTCGCTATAGCCTGGTTCAGGATTTTTGAGTGAGATTTTTCAAAGGGCACAAAGGGTCGCAGGCCCATGGCGAAAGCTGTGCTTTTCATCTCCGTCATGGCACGAACAACAACTCGTGCAGAAGCAGCCTTAGGCACTGAGCTCCTAGGGAGGGTGGGTGGAAGCAGGTTGTGTACTTTGGTCCTTTTGCTGCTTTTTCCTTTAATACTGCTACATTTAATATTTACCTTTACTACAACCTGAGCTAAACAGTCCTCGAAGATGTACTTCTTATAATGGAGACAATGAGATTATAACAGAGCGGGGCTGGGAACTGGATTCAATTAACTGAGTGCTCGGGGAGGAGAGGGGAATAAAGCTGCGCTGGAGAGCTTTGAAATGGAAGATTGTATCAGCAGTCCTGCTAGGATGGGGTTTTTATGGAAAACAATGCTAAGGGAGGATTGAGGGGTTCGGCAAAGCAGCCCGAGGGGTGTTTCATGCCGCCGTGCAGACTAAGGCTGGGTTTTGCATGGGAGGGAGCGTTCTGAGTGCCGAGTCGCTGGGGGATCTTGCAGTAGGATCGTGGCACTGCGTATCATCAAGGTAGAGCTATAATTGCCATCCTTCCCAAAAAAGCAACTCATGACGACAAAATTACAGTCACAGCAATCTTGTATTTAGAGTAAACGAATGACTGTCATTGCAGCGCTCAAAAGAAGAAGATTAAGTGCATGGCTGTCAGAGAGGATGTTTTGATTTGCTGTAATATAAGACCAGCATCAAGGGTAAATAATAGAAAGCAGCTGCATGATCGAACAGGTATTGATTTAAATGCAACTGCAGGGACTGTTTCTTTTTTATTTAATTAATTATAATCTTATGATAGAAAACATGTGTTACCTAATAGTCATGGCTTATATGCCAATAACAAAACTGACTGTAATCCACTGACTAAAGATGAGCAAAAATGTTGTCTCTTTTCTAAAGAGGACTGTTGGGTTAGTTTCAGTGACTGTTCCTGTTGAAATGTTGTACATCAGGGGAAGCTTTACTGTATTTTTCCATTTGACTAAAAGAGCTGTGCGTAGGGTTAAAGCCGGTAGAATTTTACAATTTCCAGTTTCCCAGATCCCTGGGATAATCAAGTCTCCTTTAATTTGATGAGAACTAAGCTGCTTCTCAATTTTACTCTGTTGTTATATGAAAAATGCTAGCAATGATTCAGTGTTGTACTAAGGAGGCTGTAGCACTAAGACGGTCGCTGTAGACGTCTTGTTCAATGCGTACGCAGCACTGGATGCACGTGTTTGAAACACAGCGATACGCTGCAGCAGGGAGGCACGTGCAGTGGTAGCCGTGATAGCTAGGTCTAACTGTATGTGAAGTGAAATTAGTTTTATGTTTTGCGTGGATCCTCCTTCCAAAGTTTTTACAGATAGTGAATTATTTTTTTATTTAAAGGGTATTTTTGCATTAAGCTATGTAGCTTTGAAGTGTCCCTACTGGAAAGAACTGTTGTGATTAAGTGAAAGCTCAATATCCAGCAGAGAAGTTGGACAGCTGTGGTGCAGCAGGTGGACTAGTTCTCATTTATCTACATTCGAACTGAAAGTTTCTTATCACAAGCATTCCCGGTGACACGTGGCAGTCAGCAGGGCTGAGCGTTCACATGAGCCGGGTGCAGGCGGGGAGCCGCCGCGCGGCATCGCCCCGCCGTCCCTGGGGAGAGGGCTCAGGCCATCGTTCGGCCTCTCTCACGGGAACAAAGGTGGCAAATCCTATAGTCTCAGCGATGATATCGCTAGGAACGCTTGGATTACAGAAAATAGACATGCTGAGACTGCCAGCATCAATCAGCCAGGTAGATCACCTTCCCCTCTCTCCTTTCAAAGATTCCCTGCCCCTCGGTGTCCGTCGTGCAGGCGAGCACCCCTCATCCCCCAAATGCCACGGTGGGTGGAAGGCAGGCAGGAAAACAGACGGGTCCAAACCAGGAAAGGGCTATCCAGCAAGAGGAAAGCAGACGCGTTCTGGGGTGCAGGTGCAGCGGCTGGGGGGGGTGGTCGTTTCCGAGGCAGCGGCGGGTGGGGTGCAAAGAGGAGCGTGGTCTAAGGGACGCTGCGCTGCGGATTTCACCACCGCTCGCAGGGTGGTTGTAGCCCGAGACGGAGAGGCACCTCACGTCGGCAGTGCCGGCAGAGGCAGGGCAGCCCCAAGGCCAGCGCCTGCTCGTTACTCACCAGTGTTGGGCAGCATTAGACGTGCAGAAGTACTGGCTGCTGCCGCCTGTCCCTGGGTCATCTTAGCACGTGAGAGAACTACATGGTGTAGTTATGGCTTGCCAACTTTTTGGACTCCAAATAAGATACTGCAGGGGTGAGAGTGGGGGGGAGCTCCTGCTCCCCTCTCCCACCTCCTTGGTGTGGATGGAACATTTTGCTTTCGTACTTCTGATTAAAGAGTAAGTGCTGAGCTTTCCCTTACATGCCTGCGTCTTGGCAAAGTAATTTTAGTTCTTTGAAAATCATTTCTCCTACCTGGGCTACTAGATTTTTCAGTGTACTTTGGTGCAATGTTGGCAGCTGCTTGGTTTTTCAGCTACGTGTTTAGGCACAGACGTTGACAGGCATCGTGCATAAATCCCTACGGCAAACCCCGGAGTGAATACTGAGCGAGTTATAGCTATTTCGATTTCCTGAAACTCATCAAGTGTGAACAGTGAAGTCTTGCCAATACATAAAGACTGATTCAGTGCCTGTGGAAGTCAGTAAGAGTATTTCTGTGGCATTCAGTGGGCAGTGTAGGAAGCCCGTAATTAGGATGCTATAAAAATCATTCAGGTGATAGAACTGGAAAATTGCTTGTGCAATTAGATGCAAAGTTGCCAGAGGAAACATATCTGGCTTTTTATCCTTCTGAAAAGTCCTACGTGTATGCCGGACTTGACTGTCACTGAGGCCTTTTGCAAACAGAGCGTCCCCCCTCCCGGTGCTGCCCCTCACCCGCATCTCAGGGCGCACATCTGCCCGCCTGCTGCTGTGCTCCGGCTCCGTGCACTGACCTGGCCCAAACGCGCGCGGACGCTCCTGCGCCAAAGCAACGAGCAACACCGTGAGAAGCAACACGCACGCGAAAATGCAGACACACAGCCATCGCGGGGCTTCAAGCAGAACCGCATGACAACATGTGCGCGTTCTCTACCCTCATTAAAAGACCCTCTCCTTCAAATCGATGCTGTCCCATCGCTGGCCATCCCAGGGCTTGCTGTGCGCTGTGCGACTCGGAGCAACCTCGCTGAGCCGCTGGGGAGGCAGCTCTTTAATAAGGGCAGAGACGGCACGGTTCCCATGGAGTGGATGGAGCTGGTTCCATGCAGTCATGGTGAAACCGCCCCCGCGGACGCCCTGCGTCCGTGGGGAGAGCTCGGGATGGAGTGACATGCCTCAGAAATGCAGCACGCAGCGGGGCCGAAGCCCCTCTCACCTGAGCTTGTCGTAAAGGTAATGTAAGAGTGTTCGCTGGGGCTAGACCATATGGGGAAAACCCACAACTTGTACATCATCCCGGGCGTCAGATTAGCCAGCTGCACAGAGGAAGGGGTCTGAGCTTTAACGGGGATAGATTTCTCTGTCTTGTTACCTGAGAAACAGAAACCGCACATCAAAGCCAGCCGGCGGGACGGTTGCAGAGATTACCTTGTTGACACTGCAGGCAATGCATTACGCTGTCCCTAGCCACTGAGCAGAAATAACACAGCGTGATGCTCCGCGAGCTATTAACATCTCCGTGATTGTTCCTCACTGGGAATAGAAGGAAAACAGTGATGCAGGGATATGGTATGTTTTTTGCTGCATCCCTGCTTGTGGGACTGAAAAAAGTATCTGTAGCTATTCAGGAGAGCTCTCCCTACTTTTAGGTCCTTTTTCTGCCCAGCCTCAGTCTGGGTATTTTGGCATTTACAACAGAGCCTGGAATTTGCTTGGTCCCACTCAGCTGGGCGAAGGCCCGTCCTCTTGTGCTGCAGGCACCCACTGCACGGAGCAGCCCTGGTGCTTTTGGGAGCATGCAGCCGTTTTCCTCATGGGTTAAGGAGTCTTTTAATGAGCTGGAGGTTGCATTAAACATGCTGCAAGGCTGCTCACCCCAGCTGGGAGATAGCGTGCTTTTGGGGGTGGAGGGTTAGTCCTTAGCTCCAGTGGGGATGGCCACGGGCTGCTGATAGTCAAAGCTCTGTCCTAAGGTCGACCTGTTCTTTGCACTATGTCAGGAATAATTTGTTGATGAACTTAATGCTAAATGTTAAGTGGATTAATGCAGCAAGCCTGCAGTGGGGTTTTTTATTTGTGGCTCTGGAGAGATGGAGCACTCTGCCTGACCAGGTCTCGTTCCCTCATCGGGGCTGAGAACAGCAAATGCTGCTTTGCCTCGTGAAGGCCTGGAGATTTCGGAGCGAGAACAGGCATCGGCTGGGCGTTAGGAGAAGTTGTTTTGAGTAGAATGCGAGTTCATCTTTTAAACAATGTTGTAAACAACCAAAAGTGGTTCGATGCCAATAATTATGCACAGTTGGTTTCTTTTAAATGCCAATTTAAGACCGACATACCAGAAATGCGAAGGCTGAAATGGCTGGGAAATAAAGTCAGAGATAAGCAGCATTCATTGCTGCCTAGCTATTAAAAAAACAACACCCCAACAACATGTAAACATCTTTTCAAAACAAGTACTAAAGGAGAGATACTGGTTTTGAGTTTGCAGACTAAGTACAGCCTTACAGTTTTAAGAGACAATGATATCTGTTATGACAGGAGGTTTGGGATCATAGATGATTCTGCCAACTCCAGCTTCAGAAAGGCCTTCAAAGATATGCATTTTCTTTAAGACTGTCCTCCAATTTATGTAGATTTTATTTGCTTTTCCTTAAAGATTTGTTCCCCTTCATATATATACATATATATATATATTTAAAGCCGTTTATGTTGTGACCAGATATTCTGCATCCTTGAACAAATGAACAGCCTCATTCTCTACATACAGTGCAAGGAGGGGGAATCACTTGTGCATTAGAGCAACATAAATAGTTCTGGTCCACTCTAAACAGCCATGACCGCGTCCTGACTTTTTCCTCTCTCCTCCTCTGTGTGGCCATACAGCATCATTCAATGCCCAGTAATTAGGAGTGCCTCATAGACTGGTCTGAAACGCTGGGAGCTGGCAGGATCTCTAATGGCATCACCACCCTGTAGAGTCCCACGCGATCTGATGCTTACTGGTGATATACTTAACCACAAAGTCAGTTCCTGCAGAGTAATTGTGGCTCCAGGTGATGTTTGCCCAGTTACTATTAGCCAAAGCTCTTATGTCCCATATGGACGATCCATTGGCGGCTGGTGGACAGGTTAGAACAGGAGTTAGTATTTTGGATTATACACGGACGAGACCTCATCTAGCATCTGACATTGGTAAAATCTTACAGAATCGTTCCTAAAGTTATGTCTCTACCTTAGCCTATGACCATGCCTAAGGAAACGTTTATTTCTTATAAAATCCTTAACTTTAAACTTTTGGGGGAAGTTCGATAGCAATAGATCATTTTATATTGTTATTTAAGTCTAACTGCACTCAGTTTATCTCTGAGGTCCTAAGACTTCTGTGGCACTTCTGCAAGTGTTTCAGTCGGTATGAAAATCGCCTGGCTCAACTAGTGCCCAGACGAATGCGAGACGCACGCCTGAGCGCGCACAGACTCGCTAGCACGACTGAGGAGGAAAGACGGGGAAGGAGCATTTTCACGTTTCTAGGTGTACAGGCAGCCGATGGGGCAATGAAGTCACTCGCTTCTGATTTTGAAGCTGAGGAATGTTGACATTGCCTTGGAGAGTGGATGAACTTCTATTTTCTAGCAAAATAGAGCTAATCCATTAGCTTAGTGCATGTATAAGTGACTTTGAATAAATTACACCTTGGGTTCTTTTTTTTTTTCCTTTCCTTTTTTTTTTTTACTTCAGCAGTTGATCAGGTTTTGGTTTGGCAAAATGCAGATTAGTAACTTCAGTTCCTGGAATGAGGGCGGCTACATGACTTGTAAGGAATCGCAAGGGAGAACCTAATGCTGTAAGATCAGGAAAACGTGACCTAGAATCGCTCTTAGGAACGCAACCTGCGCCGCCGCCCTGCCTCCCTGTCTGCCTGCATTACGGCTGAGGCTCCGTGCGCGTGTCCTCGGGGTGGCCTGGGACACACGCCGTTCCCCTTTCATTTCCTCCACTGCTTTAGCTTCTCTGTGTCTTCTGCTCCTGCTTCCTTGCCCTGTTTCGTGGCAGCGTGCACCCTTCCAGGCTGCTTTCAATTAGGAACATTTGCTCATGGACTTGCTTAATTGCGACTGTGCTGCGGTAGCAACCTTGTGAAGCTGCTTCATTGCGAAGACCTCACAGATAGGGATAAGTTGCATCCGTATCTCTTGATCCAGTGTTTAACTGATTCTGTTAAGGCAGGGCAACTCCTTGCACCGATTCCACTTAGTTCCAGCCGAGCAGCTTTGCACGGTGCCGGACTTATCTAGCTGGGGAGGTGGAGGGTGCTGCGAGCTGGGGCACAGATCTACATTTCTCAGTTGAGGACTGCGTCTTTATTAAGCAGATTGGTGCAGTGTAGGAAATGTGCTGCTAATTCTCAAACCTATTTTACTGCGGAGTGCCTTTCACATGGAGGCAGGTCTTTCCAGCATTTTTTTTAACCATCCTGAGCTAATCTTATGTAAGAATGTAAAGAAAGAGGTCTGAACTGGTTTAAATTCCTTGAGTGAAGTGGGTGTCAAGCCTGGTATTCATTATGATTAACTCCTTTCTCTCTTTACTAAAAAATGACAAGCCTTTTTGTAGCTTTTGCGGTTGTGTTTTTGAGTACATGCTATCCAGCTACATAACTGAATTCTTTTCATTGTGCTCCCCTTTGCTATTAGCTTTTTTTAAAAACTTGAATATAACTATCCATGTAATTATCTATTAACTGCAGTTGCCATTACTGCAGTGTTTGTAAAAGCGAGGCTCAGAGAGATGCCTCTCTCCATATCTATCAGTAAAACCCAGATAGTGGAGAATATGCCTCCACCAAAACGGAGTTTGATCATCCTGGTGATTGCACGATAAGGTTATCTCGGCCTGAGAAATACCTGGAATACACCTGCGTGCTGTAATTTTATACACTTCCCCAGGTCTCCGGTGGGCTACGACTAGGTTACATTACAAAGAGCAGCAGCCCAAACCAAAAGACTCCTGTAAGTGGTGGCAGGTCTCGTAGCTAACGGCTGTTGTGCTAGATGCAAAGCGACATCTCTCATAACAGAACCCCTTTTTAATGGCAGTAAGAGCAGGGACAGTTTCGTAGGGTCTTCCACCTCGCTCCCAAATGCTCCTGTGAATCGAGCATCCCAGCACCCCGGGGCGGCCGCGTCCCCCCCGGGGCTCGGGCGGAGGGGCCCAGAGCAGGAGGATGCCCCAAGGGGGACCGGGCTCCCGGGAGCCGCTGGCCCGCCTTCGCTCCCCCGTCTGCGCCACTCCGGCTCCGTGCAAAGCCCTTCCCGGCGCCCCGCGAAGCCTTTCGTGCCTGCGCCTGCCGCTCACCCCGAGCACGAGGCAGGGGAGGCTGCGGCGCGGCGAGGGGGTAGAGAAAGAGGAAAGCGCAGTACCAAGCTCCTGCTTTGGGGTGGCTGCCGCAGCCCTCTCGGTAGTAGTTGTGGTGGTTGCGACGGTTGTGGTGGGCAGAGTGGTGGCGACTGTAGTGGTGGTGGCGACTGTAGTGGTGGTGGTGGTGGCGACTGTAGTGGTGGTGGTGGTAGTTGTGGCCATAGTTGTGGTATCTGTAGGGCTGGTTGGACTGGCTGTAGCTGGAGGCAGCCAAGTTGCAGCTGGCAGAGGGAAACGCGAACACTGGCTTTTTAGAAGAGGTTTTATCTCCTTAGAGCTCGCTCTCGTCATCCCCACAGGCTAAAGACGCAGACACGGGAGAAAGCAGAGCAGCACAACACAGAGGCGAGGGCCGGGAGGGGAGCGAGGGCAGGGAGGCGACACGCACGCGGCCGAGCAACTCGCTCCTCTCTGGCCTTTGCTCTGCCCTGGGTCCCTCCCGCCACCCACCTCCGGGTGAAACCGCAAGCGCGGGAGCGAAGGGGGAAGGCGGCACCGCTGGTCTAGGGGAGGGACGGAGCAGCCTCTGCTCACCCCCCCGTGCCGGGAGCCCAGCAGTTAGCCGAGCGCGCCTAAGGCTCCCCGAAATGAGAAACAGGATTTAACTCTTATCAAAACACAATAATCCAATCTGTTGTGGGCCAGGGAAGCCAAAATGCAATGAGTTCAGCAGCCCCTGGACTGCGCCTGCAGCACGTGCGAGCTGCCCGCGCAGCCGGCAGACTTTTGGGGGGTTTTGTTGGGTTTCTGGCTCCGCTCCGTGCTAACGCTGCGGTCTGGGGAGGAGGCAGCGCTGGCGTTCACGGTGGCTGGATGCTACTTTGCCATCACTGCCCCTCACAACTTGCACTACAATTGGGACGAAGAGGCTCACGCACCCCAGGCTTGCCAGGACAGGGGTCTGTAAGCAGTTTGTTTTTTAAACCAGCCCTTTGTTTGGCCCCATCCAAATCTCTCCTGTGCTGCATTTCCAGAGCAAAGGAGTAACGTCCACGTTTTGCACGTGCTCCTCGGTGTAAACGCAGAGGATCTTGAACTCCACCGAAAAGCGAGTGCATTGCCCTGCACTGGCGGGAGGAGGCAGAAAGGCCTTTTTTGGCTTTGTATTCTTTGCTTTGGGGCAGGGCCTTACTCCCCAGGGGACACGAATGACTGCCATTAGCTCGTGCACCGGCTTGCAGATGGCTTTTGCTAATAGGAAGCGCTGGGTGACACCTCCAGACGAGGTGATCACAAATAGGTCCCGTTAGCCTAACCTCTATTAAAAAGAGCATTACAAAAGTCTTGCTGAAAGCAATAGCAGAAAACGCAACTAAGCAGCTGCTTAAGCTACCTAAGCTAAATGAACTGAGATTCACCCTGTGAATCTTGCATTAAATTATATTTACTTACTCTTACTGTAGATCAACAGATTACAAGTCCCCCGGTCAGGCACACGAAAACTGCTATTGCAAATATCACCCACAAATAAAAAATAGTTCCAGGAAAGTACTTAAAAAGACATCCCAGAACAAAGCTGGGGCTTTCTTTTTCCCCTGGACCAAGGCATCCCCACATCAGGGTGTCTCAGATTGGGGGCTTCCCCTCAGGGATACAGGTACATCGGGGACAGAGCTGATTTAACGCAGCTAAGACCCAAGGAGGGCCTACCCCTAAAATCCCAGCCCTTCCAGAGATCCAAAGGCCGAGAGGAGCAGGTCAGTCAGTCCGTCTCCCTACCGAGCGCAGCTGCAATAAAATCACAGTTACCGGCACATATCGAAAGGGAAAAACCAGAACAACTCCCAGTGTGCCCAGAGAGCGGCCAGTATCCTCTCCGTGGCATCGCGACAGGTACAAACAGGCAATTGCAGCCAGCTTCATGCAGAAACGCAGCCAGACAGAAAGCCCCCCGCTCCTCCCGCCCAGCGTCCCCAGCGCAGCCCTGGGACCCTGGGGATGGCCGCCGCCAGGCTGCAGGGACAGGGACAGGGACGGGACCGAGCCGGGTGGAAGAGTCGCACGACCTTGCTCCTCGTAGGGGGGTGCAGCATGACCGAGCCCTCTCTTGCCCCCGCCGTCACACGGGAGCGTTCCTGGGACGGGCGGTTGCTGTCCTGCGTTTCTCTTTCTCTCGCTCAGCTACTGATTGGGAGTTTGCGGTGTCCTGAGGCTATACGTTACAAAAGCCTTACTTGGGCTGAGAAGTACTAACATCCATCTTTGCTGATTCCTAGCACTTTTCTGAAGGTTAAGAGATTAGTGTGATTAATGTCACCATTAACTCAATTAACCCTCAAGCTGCAACTCTGCAATAGGTTTCGAATGTTCACCGTAAAAGCCGCATGGTAGAAACCCGTTATTAGCTAATGCATTCTCACGGCTTCCCCTCCTGCTTCCCTCCCCTCTGAGGAAAACAGGACCCGACAAGGCACAGAGCAGCTTGCTCAAGGCAGGATTTGGTGGAAAAGCTAGCACCAAACCCCAGGCCTGACCACGCGTCGCGGTGCCGGGCCGCCCCGCGTAGGACCGGAGAGGGCTGTCTGCAGCACGGGTCCTTGCCCTGATGTAATGACTTTAGCAGAAGGAAAGGTTCATCCTTAATGCTCCTATAGACCTGGATGGGAAGAGATTATCTGGGATAAGTCAGAGCTTAGCTGTCCCTCGTATAGGGTATCATCTTTACGTATTACACGCGTGCGCACGGGTGAAACTGCGGGACGGCTCCCACAGTGGGAAGACCCTCCTGGATGCCAGGGTGCCACAACCTATTCAGCGACGGTCGGATTTGTGCCTCTTGCCTCTGGGCGACAGCGATGACAGGAAAGATTTGCCCACGCCGCTCTAACGCTGCACTAGCTCTATCGGAAGCGATCCCTGAGCGCAGGGCTATCACGTTGCATCAGGGCGACGCAGGCTTGCTCCTGAGACTCCCGGGATGAGACTAGGGTGTCTGCGTCTGCACAGGGAATAAAACCAGGTCCTGGCAGGACTGGGATCAAGTAAAATGGGGGATCCTTTGACTCCACTAGTCCGGAGAAGCGAGGAAGGGGAGAGCGGCTAGCAGCAGCACCGTACTGCACGGCGCGGAAGATCAAGAGAAGAGGGAGGCTGGGATTGCAGCTGGGGATGCTGGCAAGGACAGTGCCTCCCTCCTGGGGTGGCCAGGGCTCCCGCAGGTTGGGGGATTTAGGCCTAATCTGCCCCGGTGGGCATGGGGATTCAAAGCTATAGCCTCATTTGGTTTTGAATATGAAATGTGTGTGAAAGAAAAGCTCAGCTGGTAGATTTGGGAGAGGAGATAAGGGGCATTTGCTAGTCTTTGAAAGCCATTCCCTAATGAGAGCTGATTTCAGACGGAGGAAGATAAAGACAGGCTTTGACAGAAGAGCAGAGCTCGCTGACTTCCCCGAAGAAAAGGGCACCCCGTCACGTCTGATCGACAGGCAGGAGAGCACCTCCGAAAGGAGCTCGTCCCGGGAGGGGCGAACGGCGCCCGCACCCCGGAACGAGCCCCCCCGGGGGGCACCTGGGGTCCCAGGGCTCCCTGCCCGGCGGGTCGGGGCCCAGTTGGGAGGTACCGCTGTTCCTGGGTTGCGAAATGGAGAGCTGGGGGGATCGTGGTCCAGGCTGGCGCTTCCAGGACTGCTCGAGCCAACTGCTCTTGTCTGAAAGATCACTTCCACTTAGAAATCACGCGCATCCTTTTAAAAATGCAGCTGTAACACTTCAGCTGACGTAACGTTTCCAAGCTCTGCACAGTAGTTGAGTTTATTTTTTTCTGCATTCCCAACTTGCAGGTTCACTCAAGGGCTTTGACGACATTAGCCTCAAGTGTAGTTAAAGTGCTGAGCATCTGGCACTCTGTTTGAGGTCCCCAGGAATGAAAATGATTCTGCTCTCTGAAAGCAGGAGACGTGTCTGCGAAGGCGCTGCCACGTCTTAAATTGCAAGGCAGAACAGCGCTCTGAAAAGCAGGGTGTCTAAAGAAGCAGGCTTGAAATTGCCTCCGTACCCCTAGGAAACACAGGTAAAAGCCAGCCCTCGTAATTGCCATCCTCCTGCTCCCAGCGCAGACTGGCCCATCTTCCCGGAACCATAAAAACTGCCATTCAGCTCATAAATAGGTCCTGTCTTTGCAACCCGTATATTGCTGCTTCTGTCTGCAAGATACATTACGCTGCCAGGTAATGGGAACCGAGGGACGCGGGGAGGAGGTGCTCCCCTGTAATGGAGAGGGAGCGCAGCGGTTTGGCTGCAGCAGTTAATGGGCTAAGTAACGAGCTGCTGGCAGCCGGATGGCTTCTCCATGGCACGCTCGACAGCCCTGTTCTCTTTGCTGCAACTTGGCACCTAGGCTCAGGGACGGACTGTTAAAAAGGAGCCCGAGCCCTGCACGGAAACTGGGTGAGGATCAGATTCAAACGATCCGAGAGGAAGAATGATAAAAGCAAAAGCGGCGGTATTTAAAGAATGAAACAGGGAGGGAGCCGGGTAAGAGGGGGATTCGAGTCCTGCTCGGAGCAGTCTGGAAGTCCAGCGAGCAGTTGCATCGTTGTTGCAAAATACTGGAAACAATATGTGTCCATACGGCTCTTTAATTATTTAATGGAGCTTTTAATGTGTTGTTAGGCTGTAGTAACAACTTTCCCCTGGGTGTGTCTACAGTATAATTAGGCTTGGAGAAATCTGATTAATTTTTCATGAAATTTGATGTTTAGCCAAATACATTTTCAGAGACTTTTCTTTTCTCCCTCTTCTGGTTTTTAGCAACAGAAGAAAACTGTAAAGTCTTTAACAAAGAGAAAAAATGCTCCAGATCTGATAGCTGTAAGAAATTCAAAAATAGAAAGGAGTGATTGAAGAGGCTGTAAAAGAGAGGGGTCAGCAGTTCCCTGCATTTCTATTGCTGTCCGTTTCTGAACGAACAATAGCATCTTTCTCCTCTGCTTCCTAAACATGGAGAGACAAGATGGGAACAGAGAACAAACAAATCAATGTTTTTTTCCTTATAGTCTAAGCCCAGTACCGCTTATGGTCCCGGATGAAGTTTTTCTGTTCACATTGGTAGTGTGGGATCCAGGTTTAATTTCTGCATTCACAGTACAAGTGACAGCCCTTTTTATAAACCACCTCTTTGCCCAAACCACCTGCCCTTTTGTCCAGCTCTAGCTCAGGAAGCGTACAGCCTTCCTGCGCTAAAGTCCTCGCGCTTCACTTTGGTTTTGTCACGTTGGTCTGATTTCTCTCACACGTACAAAACAGCTCTGCGCTCGTGCAGGTACGGTTACCCCGGGGGAAAAAACAGGGCCATTTTTTAGTGCCAACAGCCCATGGCAAAGAGTGTTTTACCGCAGTTTAAGACAACTTTCACTATGAATCCATAAAATCTACAAAATCTAGGTCATTGAGCAGAGATGAATCTTCAGAGGAAGGTCAAGCAGTATTTCGGTAGACACCTACACTTGCTAGGAGGAGGAACAGCCTCTCCGGACCGAGAGGTTGGAGCAGGGTGCCTGCAGGAGCCCACCCGCGCCTGCCTCCCAGACACTGTCGCGGGCAGAAATGCCCTTCGGGTCGGTGTCGGGAAAAGGGTTGTTGTGCGTCTCACTAGAGCTCGTGCTGCCTTGAAACTCCCCTCCTGAAGTGCTTCACCGTGAGAAAGCTGGGGGTGCTGGAGCTGAAGGCCTGATGCTCCAGTTCCTAACTTCTAGACTACTTCAGTTCTGGCAAACCTTTGCTCTTTATTATTTCTCCTATCAGAAATTTAAAAAATAGGGGAGGGGGGACACCAATACTCTCTATCCTTACAGAATTTAAAGAATGTACCCTTTAAATGGCAAATCATTGATCTAGCTTCCAGTGGTTTAGGAAATTATGCCTGAATTGATATTATGCTGCAAGGATAAAAAGATGATGTGTTTTGTAAAGTTCAGCAACATCCACAGAAAGTGGAAAAACGCTTCAGAAACTGATTCTGATCCACAGGGAAAATCTGGGTTCTTGCGGATAAGCTAAACTCAGGTTGCAGTAGGAGCTATACCAGGAAAACAGGGAGCGTGGGGAGACTCCTCTAAACCAGAAAGGTTAAGTCAGTCAGTTTTCAGTTTCCCTCCACTCAAAGCAGACCAATCTGTTACCCTCCCTTTTCTTTTTTAAGAAGAGAAAATACAGTAACTAAAAGATTGCCAGCTATTCAGAAAGGAAAAAATGCAAAATAATATTGATTAAACAAACATTGCTGCAACAAAATAAAAGGAGGAGAAACATCTATGAAGTAGGAAAGCAAAAGGTACAGGTGCAGGCTGGTAACCGAGGCCAGGAGCCGGCCAAGTCCTCCTGCTCAGCGGGGAGCGGGGTGGGCCGCGGGCCGTGTCCGCGACGGCAGGGCATCACCTCGCCCGGCTCCGCTGCGCGGGTGCCCTGGACCGAAAGCTTTTGCGCAGCAGGGCGCTAAGGGTGCGTTTTGGAGGGATGCGATCCCTGGTGCTGCTGATAGCCACTGTCTGAGCTCGGTTACGGGGCTGCAACAGCTGCTCAAGTATTTGCTCCAAGGGGAAACGAAGTCTGGCCTGCGGTAGGAAGGCTAGCGGGCAGCTTCTGTAAGAGGTGGGCGTCCTTCGGGCAACAAAAGACGTTATGCATTGGGCTTTGTGGTGTTGCACCGGCTGGCTGGACACTGCCTAACTGGGGATTTAGGATTCCTTGAAAGCAGGACGATTTCCTGCCCCCCCCTCCTATAAGTAAAACAGTTTCTCTGTGCTTCGATGCTGTTTAGAGATATGCAC
Source organism: Dromaius novaehollandiae (assembly GCF_036370855.1). NCBI lineage: Eukaryota > Metazoa > Chordata > Aves > Casuariiformes > Dromaiidae > Dromaius > Dromaius novaehollandiae. The sequence goes on along the minus strand of NC_088124.1, from coordinate 4,953,993 downwards.
TAGAGGGCAAAGCCGGGAGTCCCTCGCATGCAGACATGCAGAGCTGTTGCACAAACGTCGTGCTTAACCCTTTCAGCGGTCGCCCGGCAGCGAAGGGCTGTCCTGGAAGTAAGCAGCAGCGCTAGAAGAGCCGCAGCGAGCCGTGCGGGTTGGGCACACACGCACCGTGCCACGGACCCGCGTGTCCAGGCGGCTGCTCCGGAGGCACTAACGGAGCTTCCCGTGTGCAAAAAGCTGCAAAATCGGTGCAGCCCGCGGCCTGCTTTGGTCAGTGCCGTTAGGCGGCAGGGCCCAGGCACCGCTGCCCGGGCAGGGCTGCGAAAGCTGTGTGTTTTGCAGGGCAGGGAGGCTGAGGCTTAAAAAGGGAGAGCGTTTATGCAGACCTGGAATTAAAAGCCTGGTTTAACAGGGCAACCTGACTTCCCTTTAGCCTGTGCAGACTGTGGCGGCTGCCGTGTTTGGTGCGTTTTGTCTGTGGTTAGGGAGCCAGGTCGTGGCGTTAAGCCCTGCTCAGAGAGATTTTGGTCTCTGCTGCGGAGCTGCGTTTCGCCTGCCGCCGGTCCGGCTGCCGGGTCGGGCTCCCGACGCCGCCGGGCCCGCTGAAAGGGTTAAGGGAGCGCATGCGTCGCTGGCAGCAGAGCCCCAAGCGCGTGCCCGTGCCCGTGCCGGTTACCTCCTCCAGCCGGTACGGTACCTGGGGTTGGCGTGGCTTCGGAGGGCAGCGCCGGGGAGGGGGCACGAGGCGAGCGCCGGAGAGAAGGGAAGAGAAAACAGAGCAACATATAAAACCAGGACACAGCAACGAGAGACGAGGGACCGCTGGCACACAGTGACCAGAGACTCCTGCGAGCGGGGAGACGCGTTAGCTGCCACCCGCCATCGCCCGTCCGGGCAGCAGAGGCGGTGGTGCAGGCCAGAGGCAGCGGGGATGGCCCCTCGGCCGCGGCGGCTGCCGGAGAAAGGCAGCCCGGCGCCGCAGCGGCGAGGCTCCTGGGGCCGACCAAGCAAAGCTCGTAGCAGGTGCCTGTATCTAATCCCGCCAGGGCAGGTTTCGACACTCCAAATTTCACCTCCGTCTTCCTAGCGCGAACCTGCCCCGAGCACGTACCCCCGCGGTGCGGAAGGACGCCGCGGCCCCGGAGCCGTGGTTCGCCTGAGCTGCTCGGGGGGATGAGGCTGGCAGGCAGGACGTAACCCTGGATGTGCAATGGGTTTAATTGTCTTAATCTGATTTTTGGGGCATTCCAAATTCTTCTGTTGTGTAGCTTTACAGCAGGTACCTTATCATCAGCCTGGCTGTTCAGAGCTGCTAGCTGTACTTACGCGCCTGTCATTAGCAGAAGTCGCCTACGTTGTGCCGGACTCCGGGGTGTTGTTTTGTTTTTGTCATGTTTTGTGGTCACGCTCTGCCTGCCGTGTTTCTGCAACTTCAGCCTAGGGTTTGACTCCTCAGTTTTTCTCCCTGCTTTATAGTCAAAGCTTTGTGCTTTTGCTTAGTGCGGTAGTTCAGTCCTTCGCCACTGGCCGCTGGGCTTGCGTGGGGTCGCTACGCGGCCGCATCCGGAGCCCGGCACGGGCAGACGCCTTACCTTCTCCTGCCAGCGTCGGCTGTCCCTGCTGTTTTCTGACACTGACCAGTTAAGCGAGATACAATAGCTGTCGGTGAACGCTGTTATTTAGCTGTGCTCTCCTAACAGTCACCGTTTTCAGCGTATAGAAACAAACCCAGTAGAGCAAATGTATAGGAAGCAAATAGACACCTTGGACATCAACAGCAGCAATAACACCTGATCCCTGTGCTCTGAGCAGCTTGTGCAGCAACGCGCCTTCTCTACGCAAGCGCCGTGCAATGGGCACTGTCTGCCAGGTATAACGCAGCTGATTTTCCCTTCGCATGTGCAGCCCCGTCTCTGATCCTGCCTTGTCAATTAGGGATACTGGAGCCGCCTAAGACACATGGGAAGCATTTCATTTCCACTGGGTCAGCAGTAGGAATTGCTTTTCCTACTCAGGGTATTAGTTGGGGAGGGGGAGATGGAGGAAAAGGGACAAAAAAAATCCATTAAATCAGAGCACTAACTAAATCACAGGTCTTTTAGCAAAGAAAGGAAAGAGCCAGCTTTGTCTCCCCTGTTCCCTGAGGGCTCCTGAACTTTCACTTAGCTTGATGAATGGCGCACAATGGGCATCTTATCCCGCCATGAATCTGCGAGTTGGGGCTCTGCCGCGCAGGGTCAGCGGCTGGTTGCGGGGGGACGGCGACGCGGCCCTGCGCCCCGCCTGGGGCTGCTGCCCGGAGGATGCTGCCGCGCATCTCCTTCGAGCAGCGCGAGGGTCCACCCGGGACACGTCGCATGCCGGGGCGAAGCCGCCTCTGCTGGCGTCAATCTGTAGATTGCAGACTGCCCGATTCTGCCTGGCCTGCGGTTTTTTGGCTGCTATGTGTAACGTCAACCTCCTAACTCTGCAGCAAGGTCAGAAGGTGTTGCTGCTGCACATACCTTCGTTCAGCAGGGCTGGTGACTCCTCCACGATGGTTTCTCCGTCTCCCACCTGGGTCCTTGCGCGCAGGAAGAATCGGTAGCGCGAGATGGGGTCTGTCCTCTGCAGGGTGAACCTCGTCTGGTTGGGAGAGAAGTTCTCCACCAGGGTTCTGCCCGTTTTGGATCCATTAACTGGGGAGGAAAGGCAGGTTGTGGGGGCTTCAGCTTTGCTTCAGAAGCGTGCTGTTATCCACCTCATCACCTCTCCCCCCGGACAGGACCCGCAGTCCGTGTGTGGGCCACAGGGGCTCTGCAAGCTATAGGCAATGGTGTTAAAATATACTTTGTCTAGGGCAACTGGTGACTTACTGGCTGGGGGATCTGCTACCGGTGAAATCTGAGGTTGTATAGATGGTTAAAAAGGGTATCTGAGCACTTGACACACATGCCAAGGTCTCAGGCAGGGAAAGCGGTATTGCCCGGGCATCATGCTGGACCCCGCACCCAGCGCCCACTTTTGAGGTCAAACCTATTTCCCTTTAGTGGTTGAGTGAGTCCTGAGAAATGCTGAGGACCCCCAACCCTTTCTGGTTTAACTGCAGACTGCAGGTGCCCAGCACCACCCCAGGCCTCCCCCAGCACCAGCAGCTGTTTCATCGTGTGGCAAAAGTCTCCAATTCCTTACGGAGAGCTTTCTGTGTTAGGTGAGGAGGTAACCCAGCAGCAAGAATATTTAATGACTTAATTATCACCAAGAAGATAGATAACATGTGGAACATACAGGCTTGATATCTAAGGTTGTATCCTGTGAGGACTCCGTTGGGATGCTCTGGGTGATCCCATTCCAGATTGATGGTTTCCAGATTAGGCTGTCGGATCCTTAAATACCTGGGGGAGCTGGGCACTTGGGAGGAGGATGGGATCAGGAAGGAGAAGGAAAGAAAACAAAACATAAAACATAACATACCTCAAATACTGTATATATCACAGGCTGACTGATACAGTCAAGGCATTCAGTCACACACATACACCGCAGGTCAGACACTGATGGAACAAGCATCCGAAACCATGCGCCAGCCCAGAGGTTTCAGTATGTGCAGGGAGCAGAAACCGGAGCAGTTCTGCACGCAAACCCAGCCGTGTGCCGTGTGCCGGCGCAGCGCCCGTGCTGCTCCTCGCTCGCTGGGTACCACTGCCCTCCAGTGACCGGCTCCGTGATTCACCCTCACAGAGATGCTATAGCCGTGACGGGCAGCTGTTTCAGAGTTCAAGCCCCATTTCTGTACATTGTACGCATAGTTTACGACTACTGGTGTCTTGTTTATAGCCCCTGGATTCATCCAGAGAGGCCCATCAAAGGCCTCTCACCCCAAAATAACAAAGCGCAGTGATGACCAGGATACATGTATGTCACCGTGTAACTGCAGAGTAGATAGATAGTTATCTCCATGCAAGTCCCGTCTTATTTCCTACGTGGCTTCTGTGGCATATTCTCTCTTAAATATAGGGTTTTCGCTGGTTTGGCACTCGCACAGTGCAGGCAGGCTGTATTTTCAATATGTAGGGTTGCTCTGCACTGTCCGGCGTTGAAAGCTAGAGTAGCAAATGGTGTTCCCAGAGGCGAGGTTCGAGCCTCAAATGAAACAAGATTTTATCTAGGTAGCAGAGGAGTCTCATGTATCTCTCTCTGTTCTGTTGGCCCAACGTGTGCATCTCGCCTATTTATCTGTTGGAAAGGTACAAAACAGTGTAGCAGTTGCTCTTATTGGAAGCTGTGTTATTAATATCTAGAGACCTGTAATGGGGAATTTCATGCTATACATTCTTGAGTTGGATTCTGCTCTTGTTTTGCTCATAACTGCAGTGTTTTAACTGGAGAAAGAACCTGGCTCACATTCATTGCTGATCTGGGACATTAATGATGGTTATTTTTTAAATGGAGGTTTTGCAGAATATCATTCAGTCTCATAAGTGTCAATATACAGTTATTCTTAGGGGTATAGAAAAAAAAATCAACAGTCTACATATGACAAGACTATAATCTGCCATAATTTCAACCAATGCCACCCATATATGCATACGGCTACCCCAAATGGTAGATGCCTCTAACACGTGGTGAGCAGCTAAATCAAGATGTGCCCGATTGGTCCAGCATGGCAGATTTGCAAAGTCCTTTCTTCTTAAACAAGCTTAATTGTTAGCAGGGTATTTAAAAATCCTGAGCAGATGGTGACAGTATCCAAGAAAAGTTAAGGAAGAAAGAGACAGACCTCGCAGAGGTGCTGTTCATATGCAGCAGGAATAGGAAGAGAATGCAGAAAACCCCATAGTAATTTTGGGTTAGCTGAGACAGGCTTCTAGCCTCTACTGCTTTCTCCTCCTGTATTTTAATTGTAACATACTGTGCCAAAAATGTCTGTGCTAAAAGCAGATTCACTGTCAGCCACCAAAAGTGCAGCTCCAACAAAAAGATATTGGTGTCTATAAATAGCTCCTATGACAGCAAGAAAATTAAAATCTCAAGTTCATCCTTGACACAAGCTCTTTAAACAGACGAACGAGGTGCTCTTGCCTTAAAAGCCTGCTAGAAGCATTAGTGACATCCTTTCAGAACAAAGATACTTAGCTCTTGCAAAGGTCTTACCGCCTTTTACTGAGCAAGATGAATATATTCATTCCCGTTTCACAGACCGAAGCACAGGGAGGTGAAGTGACATGTTGCAGGTCACACAGCAAATCAAGGGCACAGTCTCTGAAGAGACTTTGCAAACATTTCTCTGTTTCAGCCTAAGAGATACTTGCTGGTATGTTAAAAATACCTGAGGGGCATTTTGGATTAACACAGGGCTCTAGAGGTGGCTGCAGAGATGTCCCTGCCCCGTGGTGACGAAGGCATTCAGCAATGCCTTGTGACAGCGAGGCCAGCCAGAAGCCGCTGCACAGGTTCAGCTAAACGTTTTTCCCTGGCGCGGTCTCCGCAGCAGCGTTGCGGCAAACCGAGGTCCGTAAGCGCTGGGTGCCTGCACCGCTGCCACGAGAACGTACCTCCTTCTGGAGTGGGGAACTCCTTCGCTTCGCTGCGCGGCCCATCTCCTCTCCCGTTGGTTACAACCATCTCAAGCTTGTAGTTGCTGTAAGGAAACAGCCGGGACACTATGCCCCGGTTTCGGTCTCCAGGAAAACTCACATACTGCCGTTTTTTGGAGACCCACAGGTTCTTCAGCAAACTACTTTCTCTCCAGAAATAGGCCTTCAAGAAACATGCATGGCAAGTGAAGCTTTTCCCATTTAAGTGTGGTTGTTTTTCATTAACAAAGCATAGCAAAACTGCTTTTTCAAAGAGCAGCTTTCGGCTGCAGAACTCGGAGCTGTTTAGAGCAATTAATGAAGCTTCGCGACCACCCAGCAAAGCAGGTCAGTTTGTTACCGACGGACAAGGCTGAGGCACAGGGAGGTTAAGTGCTCACCAAAGGGCCCAGAGTGAATCCGATGCAGAGCTCAGGCTACAATGAGCTGTTTCTGGGTCTCAGGCTCGAGCCATCCCGTGGCTCTCCCTTTCTACCTGGATTAGCAGCTCAGCTGTACATAAGAAAACGTGTGACTTGTCCAGGCACAAAGGAGAGGCTGAACTTGGAAAGACTTCAAGTCAAAGCCCCAGACTGTAAATCTTATTTCATGCAGAAATAAGATTAATTTAGGGAATAGACTGGAATGATAGAGCAGAGGCAGAAAAATGAAAGCAGTACGCCAGGGACTTTCTTTTTGCACATCCAATACTTGGATTTGAAATCTATTAGAACTGCTTTCAGGACGTATGTTTTGGTAAAGTCTTAACCTCTGGCAGAAGGGGCTCTGTCCAGACTTTTGCTTGTTTTGAGCAGTGTCGCTCCTCTGTACATAAATGCTGATATTTTACATCATTAGCTGTAAATACTTGATGCCAGAAGGAGAGAAACAAGATCCATCCTGTCTTTGGTTGTCAGTTAGTACGGACTGCTGGGTTTAGGCTTTTTAGTGGTTGGTGTTCGTTAGAACAGGCAGCAGGTACTTTGGGGATGACACAAAAACTAGCCTGTTTGTCCCTAGCCGAGGTGATTTTTTCCCCCGGTGCCAGCCGGCGCGTGTGTTTGAGCAGCTGGGGTGACGGGAGGCACCTCGCCGCGTTCCCCGCTCCACGGGCGCAGGGCAGCCCCAGCGGCGCCGTCCTGCAGCCCCCGGTGACACCAGTGACACCAAAGAGCAAACGGGAGCCCTTCGGCTGGGCTCCCCCGACCGAGGCTGCGCCCAGCCGCGAGGACAGGTCGTGTGGCCAGAGGACGTTTTCTGTCATCCCCGTTGCAGACCGAGCCCGTGGCCGGGGCCGCGCTTTGCGAGGGGGTTAGCTGTATTAATGGCCGTGCCGAGGCGCCTCGGTTTTGCTCACTCTGTATTCCTTAAGCTGTCCCTGGATGGTGTCCGGGTGCACGCGGGTCCAGGTGAGAGCGATTGCGGTGCTGTTTAAAACTCTTATCCTAACATCCGTCGGAGCAGCCTTGGGATCTGAGCGCGCAGGGATAAAGCACAGTGTACATTAGGCACCGGCGGGCTCCCGAGGCCAGGCAGAAGCCCCCTCCTGCCCCCCCGGCTGCTCTCGGCTGTTGCCGTTGCCTTCCCGGTGCAAGGCAGGACGAACGGGGACCACGCACGCGCCTGCTCTGCCACTGCCGGCACCCTGGGCCAGGCTCGGCTGCAGGCAGCATATTCACAAGGATGAACTTGTTTACTTTTCTCTCTGCTCAGATTCAGTTTTATTTTATCAGCTTTGGACATCCTCAAAACAGCAACAACGGGCAAATTCTGGCTTTCTTGGCTAACCTCATTGGGGATGAGCACACCTCTGCTGCCCCGCAGAGGCACAAGACAGCATTACTTACCTCCTTGCTCCCTCTGGACTCCCCCAACACTTTCTAGCTGAATGTGCATGCTTTTAAAGATAACTAGTGTTTTTTTAGCAGTGCTTCCACAGGAGGGGAAAACCGTATTTCATTCTGCCAGCTACTACTGGAACATAACACACCCAGTCCAGTTAATATCAGGACTTCTCCATGCTGCTGCAGTAGATCACTTGAACAAGCAAGCAAGCAGCCTGGCTCACCTTCCTCTTCCCACTGAAGGTGAGCACAGGTCCCGCTCCCTCCACTGCAGCCGTTTGGGGCACTGTCAGGACCAGGCGTTACAAAACTACCCTTGGTTTTCACATCCACTGATCTGAATTTGGCCACAGCCTGCGGTTGGTCCATTTGGGTTTTTTTTTTTTTAACTATTTTTTACAGATCACCTGGTCGTACGTAGACGTCTGGTTTGACTTGCCGGTGTCCACAGGGAAATTTCGAAGCATTTCCCCAGGGTTTGGCTCAGCTGAGGACATCAGCAAGCGGCTGTGCAGCGGCTGCCTGGCTTGCAGCCTGCTCGGTGCCTGCAGGCCCCAGCTCACAGCCCGGGAAGGCAGGGCTGGCGGAGCAGGGCTTTCCTGCCTGTGCTTGGCGTGCTCGCCGGATGCTCCAGCATGGGACGACGCAGTTATTTGTGAGGTGATTTGTTTATTTTCCGTTTACGGGCCTGACAGGGCAGGAGCTGCTGTGGCCGAACCTTTTCTCAAGGCCCAAACGCTGGCCGATCTGCTGTTTTGCTTGTATTTTAGCACCCTGGGCTGGGGAAGTGACTGTGATGGGCACAGAACTAAATATAACTGTCTTTTTCATCCTAGGTTAGAAGGAATGTGCTGACTCTACTGAAGTGAATAGGAGAACAGCAAGAAGAGCAGCGGCAGCACTTTAAGGTAAGCCCTATCGATGGAAGAAGTAACGAAGAAGGGGTTTTTGTTTGTTTTGGGGTGGGAGGTTTGTTGGTTTTTTTTTTTTAACCCGTCCCACCCTTTGGAGTACAGGCAGGAACAAGTGTGCATGTATGTGGGGTGTGAGATGGGACCTCTGGTCTCCCCGAAATGAGATGCCCGTCCAGCCTGAGTCTCACTTTGGTTTACCTCCAGGTAACGCCCACATGTACAGGCTTAGTTGGATCCTCTCAAAGCTCAAATTCATTGCGCAAGTTTTTAATTGAAACCAGAAAAAAATCCCCTTCATAGTACATAGACAGATAATGCAGAGATAGCAGTGCAGTGTCAGGGCAGTTAGGTGCTTGTGTGGCTTGTCCAATAAGTCTCTCTACTAGGTACAGCGCTGCTTTGAATATTCAGTATTCAGCCCTAGGTCTTATCCTGACTTCTACAGTTTCTGCTTGTCTGTCCCCCTGACTGCATCGTCTCCTCCAGGAGAAGACACCCGGTCGGTGGGGTGTACCGTGTGCGCTATCTCAGCACCAAGATTGCAGATTTTCTTGGAAGTGCTGTGCCCTTTTTGTGTCCCCTTGACTTCAGGCCTAGAGTCATGCATGGATGGTTAGCTGGTTTATTTAGCTTATTTTCCAGTAATCCCAAAGTCATTCAGCCAGGGGCCCACCCCCACTGATATGCTGCTTTGAGAGGAACTAAAACTATTTCTTTAAAATTAAAGCTGTTGGCAGCAAACCTAATAGGATAAGGATTGTAATTCAGAGCCCTGGCTGTTACAGAAAGCAGTATCATCAGTAGCCCGGAAAGAAGAGGAAAGGGAATTAAACAACCTAGCCACTGGTTCTACATGGTAAGGTGGAAAAATTTTTAAAGAAAGTTAAGCTGAGTCAGTGGTGTGTTGCAAACAGAAGCCCAAGCTGTGACTTAGCTGGGGCCTTACCAGAAAGGCACAAGAATCCAAGCCAGGATGAACCAAGTTCAATACTCTTTTGGCCGATTGCAGCACCTCTCATCCAAGATGCACTTAGTGCTCCGCAAATGTCAAAGGCCAAAATCTTAATGCAGTTTATTGGAATGCAGCCAGGACTTGCCTTAATGAAGTCTTACTGTCTTCCACACTGAAGGTGGTATTTGGGTTTTGCAGAGAGCAAGGGAGAGGTTAAGTGATTTTGGTCATGCAGGTCTCTGCAGACAGGGCTTAGAATGGAACCTAATAGTCAAGGCTCCTTCTTCAAACGCCTGGAAGTGGATTTTTGTGCCAAATCAAGCAATGCTGTGAACATGTTCCAGGAACAGGTGCCACCCCCTGACCTTGGAGGGTCACTTGCCCTTCTGAAACATGAGCTCTGGCTGAGAAAGTACTCACAATCTTCCCCTGAATAGCCGATCACCGTGTCGGGCTCTGGTGCTCTGCCAAAGTCGTTCTCCGCCTGCACTTTGATCTCGTAGGGTACGTAGATGGGTGTATTCCAGACAACGTGCCTTGGTGTCTTCACTGTCTCATTGTACCAGCTCCCTCGGGGGTCCCTTCGTCTCCATCTCACGATGTACCTGAGGTTGGGCCCATAAGCTTGAGTTGCATTCAGAGGCTTAATAGACCAAAACAGAAAAAGAAGGTGAGAGGGAGAAAGAGCCAATGTGTTTCTTTGCTACAGGGCTCTGAAAAGTTCAGTTCAGCATCTGGTTCTTATTTCATGCTCCATCAGCGAATCACAAAGGAGGTCAATATTTTTGTTCCCAGAGTGAGACATAACTATTGCTTGCCCTCCAGACCAAGGGCAGAACCAAGAACCATATCCACCTGCCTTATGTTCCAGTCCATACTCTCATTGCAATTTCTATCCTCCCTACAGGCTTTGGCTTATTTTTGGATGATACCCGCTGGTCCACGAAAAAAGCAAGAGCTAGTATGTGAGTATTATAATACCTACTTAAGGAATCAGACTCTGTAAACATCCTCCCTAAACTGTATCAGTTATCTAGCATCTTCTCTTTGGCTTCCATTGTCACAAACTGTTTTTATCACAGCCTTCTCATAGGCACTAACAGTGGCTACTCTCTTAGATGCTTTTTATTCCCTTTAGAACACCATGTAGCTTAAGGACTGTATGTGGTACATCACGCATGCTAGAGAAGCCGAGTTCTCTGTATCGTAGCATCTGTGACTGTAATGGTGAGATGCTGGGTGGCCATCAAGCGTCAAAAACCACTTACCGTCCAGGTTATCTCCATGTTGTTTCTTTGGGTCCCTGCTCCTTGGACTCCCGTTGGGTTGATTTCAGGGCCTGAAATTCACATGGAGGGGAAGGAGGAGGCAGTTCATAATGCTGAAGAATGACCATTTGAGTGGTTAAAAAGCATTCACTGTGCAAGCCAAAAATACTGCCCAGACAATAGTTAATGGCCTGATTTTTCCAGAATTTTTAAGTTCCCATTCAGGTTAATGGAACATGAGATTCTCAGCACTTTTAAAAATGAGGCCATTTATTTAGGAGCCTCTTTTTTTTTCCAAAATGTTGTCCTAAATCTTTAAAAGACACCTGCTGTGAACCAGCCCTAGGAGCTGAGCCTTATGAAATCTGAAACATGAAGAGTAGCATCAAAACCCAACACTAGATGCCAGTAGATATTAGAGAAATGTGTTTAAAATGGTTAGACTAAGAAATGCAACAAAACCACAAAGCTTCCTCTAAGTCCCTCATATCAGTTTTCCCAAGTATTCTGCAATGTATGAAGCATTGGACACACAAATTGAAGACCTGAGTCTTGCTCAGACTGAAGCGCTCTTTACTCCTGTGTTGATCTAGGCTCCTGGCCAGCTCTAGCAGTGGACGATGAATTAGTGATTTTTAGAACAAAATGTCTTTTGCTTTTGGCCGCTTTACACTGAGGTTCTAATTTTCTGAGAGACTTCTGAGCTTCCTGTGCTCAGAAAGGATGAAAGATTGTCTTTAGAAAGCTTACCCAGCAGTGGAATTGTGCCTTCCTTTAATAGATTCCACTGGAATGACCTTAGCATAAATCTTTCTGTTTCAATTTTGCTACTCTGCAGAGTATCAATCATAGCACATGACTGCATGGACCAACTCATTCCCTCACCTGTGTAAATCTGTTCTTGTTATAGGAGCTGTAATTGCATACCGCGAGTGAAGAGTCCAGCCCTACAGGGAGACCAGTGAGGTTGGTGGCCAGCTGCTAAGCACAAAGTCATGCCACCACGGCCAGCGGGACCGGGCGAAAGGTACTCACGCGCCCCGTTGGTCTGGTATCGCTCGGAGGGCACGCTGGGCAGGCTGCTGCCCACGTCGTTCACGGCAATCACCCGGAACTGGTAGTTGACGTAAGGAGAGAGGCTCAGGACAGCTGAGTTCACGCTCCCGGGATAGCTGGAGTGGTTATGCCATGTGCCAGGTTGGAACCGGTCCTCCTCAAACTGAACGATGTAGTCTGGGAGAGAGGATCGGGAGGTAAGATTAATGGCCTCGGCTCATTGCACTTCCAAGCCACAAGGAAAGTGTTCCCTCCATCTGCTAGATGAAATCAGGCAGGAATACGGTCAAGGGGGGCAGGCAGCTGACCTGTGATGGGGCTGTTATTGTCATCGCCAGGTATCCACGTCAACCGCACGCTCCTTTCGGCCAAGTCCGTGAGCTCCAAGTCACGGGGCCGGTCAGGTCGTTCTGTTGGCCGAGGAACAACAGAGGTTAGGTTCTGCTCAACGGGTGGTGAAGCCCTGGCACTCTTGGCCTAGACCAAGAGGTGGAGACATGTGGTCTGTAGTTCACTTCACCCGTGCCATCAGCTGGCCGTCTCCTTCAGTTCTTGGTAGACCAGTGCACTTTCTAAATCTAAATATGCTCACAGACTAATTTTGCCTTGAATCCCTACCTGCTGTCTGTACACAGCCATGATATCTGACTTGGTGGAATCATGACAGTGGCTTAACAGGGGAATATATGATCTTAAAAAAAACTACAAGCAACTGTTCAAGACATAAATGCAAACAGATAGAACAAGAAGGACAGAAAACCTAAATAAAGATACATACTTGGTTAAAAATGCTCTGGGCTCAACTCTGGTTTCTTTATCTTGTCACAAACTATGTGCTCCTATAGACCCAGTTCATGCAATAACAGTAAGAGTAACCCCTTCTTTCCAGGTAAGGGTGAAGAGATTCAACGTTTCATTTTTTTCCTACCATCAGGGCTCACCATTTCCAGGCATGGGTAAGGTGATTCTTGCACTCAAGAGTCAGCACTGTGCACACGAAACAGTGTGTCACAGGACTTTTCTACCTGTGGCCATCTGGATTGGCTTTCAAGGACAACTTGGACAGGACTTGGAAGCATCAGCTCCCAGCTTTTCCAACTGCTACACCTAGATTTTCTGTTGGAGTTGTTGGCAAGGCAAAACAAAATCAATTTACAAAATAAATTAAAATAAACCAAATGAATTAGTGCTGATTACCTTTAGGTAAGTCTCTCAAACGGTTAGCAGGGATTGCTGCAAGGTAAGACATTGGTTGTTAATGGTGTTAGTTAAGTCATCAAGCTTGGGGGGTCAAAGGAGCACCTGGAATATAAACATAAAGCTACACACACACACAGTTACAGATTTCAGAAGGAACTGATTCTGCTTGGGGACCAGTGTCAGTACATCCTTCCCCCAAGACCCCCCCCCAGGAATTCTCTCCACACCTTTCTTCATATTTCTTATACACAGCAGAGGGGAAACATCAGCCTGCTATACAGTTAATTAGCTATTAAGGGAAAAGGAAGGGAAAGAAATCAAGTCCAGTCAAATTATTAGGGACAAAGGATTCATATTGCACTTCTACTTTGGTGGGGCATTGTGGATCTAAGCCAACATCACTGACAGAACGGGCCATTTTTGCGAATGGGATCACTTCAACAAGATTTCAGATGGCTGAGAGCAGGGATGGATAAGCCTGTGCTCTGAGAGTAGATTTGACAGTGTGCATAAAACCCATTCCCCATATTCATTTAGGTTTGTTGCTCCTTACACTGAGAAGGGGGAGCCCGCAAGGCTAGGACTGGCTGGCTTACCCTCTGCTTTTCAGCTGTTGCTCAGCATCTAGAAATTCAATTAAATTCAACTGCAAATGTAGCACTGTTGTCACAGAACTTCAACATTCACATTTGGACACTGTAACTATCTGTAATAGCTACTTGGTTTTTGTCGCAAATGCAAATTTCCTTAGGCTCAAATCCAATCCCAGTGTTTGAGTGAGTTTGGGATTAGGCAGCATGTCTTGCTGAGTCCTGTAGAAGCTGGACAGTTGCTCTGCCAGCATCTCACTGAGCATCCCTGCTTTAGAGGACAATTCTGTGATCACAAATCACCCTTTCACAATCTGACCTTGGTACTAAAGTCAGTCTGCTGCATTAAAACCAAAGCACTTAGTTCTGTGTCAGTAAACTGGAAGAACAGTTACCTAGTACAGTTAGGTAAGCTTTAGCAGAATCCTTGTCCAATTCAGTGCTAGCTATACAGGTGTAGTCGCCTTGGTCCTTTTCAGCCACACCGTATATTGTCAGACCATCATCTTCTTTCTTCATCCTTAAAGGGAAAAAAACCATTAATTGCATAGCTCTGCATAACAGCATTAGCCAGCAGGATTTGAGTCTAACTGTTCTCTGATAAAATACACCAAAAAAAAAAGCTCAAACAGAATGAGAATACATCTCTGGGCTGAAGATTTTATCAGCCAAAGATGCATTGAGTTATTCCTGGAAATCTCATTTCCTACAGAACCAGAGAATCTGCTGTGGTATCTATCTGGAAATAATCACACTTTTAGGAAAACAGTCTGACTTTGGACTTGCTTGTGTCCCATGATCAAATCTCATTTCATGAGAAGAGAGTCAGACTATAGAAAGGAAATTACAACTGTACCCCTCACAGCAGATAAACTTTAATTTTGAAGTAGTTTGTTATTAACCCATCTATTTTATCAAGATGTTCTAAAATATTTGCAAATAAAGCCTGAGCTCAAAGTCTCGATTTACTGCTAAGAAACTGCGAGTCAGTCTCTGTACAAAGGAGCTAACATTAAAAGTAGCAAGAACAACAAATGTTGCCTAGATGGGAACTCTATACTTGTCTAAATTATCCCTGGTGACTCCTGAGAAGTTCAGCAGAGGGGAAGTAAGAAGTTCTAGGAGTTTGGGAAAGACAAGATGTATGAAACCGTTACGCACATACCTGTTTCCAATATAAAGCGGTGCATCATCTTTCAGCCAGGTGACTGTGAGTTTCAACGTAGGGTCATGCTTTATACGACAGTGCAGGCGAGGCATGGAGCCCCTCTTCACCACTTGATCTTCTGGTCCTCTCACAATCCTAGTTGGATCTGCGTAGTCAAAAAGGAAGCATTAGATACCAGACTGTAGGGTCTAAGCTGGGGAACTCAACCAGGATTGAGCAGAGCAGGATGACTTGGAACAGACAAACATGTGCATTAAATGATAGAAGCTTGTCCAGCTCCCTGTAGTCAATTGTCTCTGATACAGAAGTTTGCAGATAAGTTAGTCTATTTAACAAACCTTTAGTTCATGCTGACCATATAAAAATACCCAGGTTATCTGAGTCAGCAAAAGAAGTTTGTTGGAAAGGGAAGGCCCAGTAGAAACTTGCTTCAGAACATGTTTTATTGCCATCAGTTAATCCTGATGTACACCTTGTATTTCTTTTTGCAATGCTTATGGCATCTCACAGCTCAATACTCATATTAATAAACACCCTCAATACCCACAATAAGCCCTTCTATAGCTTCAGTATCCAGCCTTGTTTTCAACATTAAAATCCATGAAAGCACAAAGGGAAACGCTGACATTTTCTATATTCCAAGCTCCAAAGTGTGTAGTGCCCGTCCTTTTGACAGAGTGGTAGCGTGCACAATTAACCCTCCCTTAACGTAAGTGATTTTTTTTCATGCTGTAACTTTCAAAACAGGCAAGAGTCTCTTGATCTAGAGAGCTAAGTGATCCTACCTTTGACCTCCAAGCGAACCTGGGCCTCTGCTTTACCCAGGATGTTGGTAGCGACACAAGTGTAGATGCCCTGGTCCTCTTTCCGAGCCATGTTCATTTCCAGGCTCCCGTTTTCGTGTGCCTTGTAGTTTCCTCCATCCAGAGTGTTTCCCTGGCCATTCTTAAACCTCACAACAATACAAAGTACTATTTGTAAGGGAAGAAACCGCAGGCAACGGCACCGTCCTGCCCCCCTGCAGTGGGCAGAAGTGCTGCTGTTCTTACCATCTGAGCGTGGGGATCGGGGAGCCAAAGAAGGGGCAGTCGAGCCGGGTCCTGTTGTACTGAATGACTTTGATCAGCTGATTGCGAGGGGCTAGTATCCGTGGCGGCACATCTGCAATCAAAAATCACAGTCGCTGAAAAATAAAATAAACCAGTACCTAGAATAATATTCCACTTTCAGTCTTTTCATCCACCCTCCCTTTTTCTTTCCGATCAGTGTTCTTTGCTCACCCTGTTCAAGACTTTGTACAGCTTCTCCATTCTTTTTCATCCCTTTCCCTTTCTAGCCTCAGTACATGAAACAACTTACGTCTTAGCACCAACAGTATGTGCTCTCCCTTGCTGGGCTTTGTACGTGTGACCTTTTAAGTCTGCGGTAGCAGAGGGTCTATTGCAGGCTTTGCAGGGATATGACAATGGATTTTGATCCAAAGCCCAATGCATAGGTCACATAGCTGTGTACATTGGTCTCAGAATAGCTAACAACAAACAGAAAAGCAAATAGGGAAAGCTTGCAAGGAAAACTTGAGTATACTTGAGATGTTCGTCTTACATAGGAGTAAAGGTAGGAGCCACTGTTCTGCAGCCAAAAGCATCTCATGAACTGAGTGCTTACTGGCTTCTTACGGTCACTTCTGGGCCGGCCGGCCTTTGAGAGGGCTCCTTCTCTATCCACGTGCAGAGTCCACAGCTCAGGGTCACCGGTCGCAGCAGGTACTTACCCAGGACGCTGACGAAGGCGTTGGCGAGAAGGTAGCCGTGCTCGTTGGAAGCGTTGCATTGGTACACGGCACTGCTGCCTATCTGGGTATCTCGAAATACGATGGTGTCTCCAGCCACTTCACGGCTCGGGTTGGGGGGAGAAGCTTGAAAACACAAGAGACAAAGACGACACTTTAGTAGGAAATTAAAATTTACCAGGCTCTAAATTCTATTACACATCTTTCTATCTCAGCCTAGCTAAAACAGATGAGCACACATGACCTGTCCTGAGTACAAAGGACTGGTTCAGCTGGCCTCATCTCAAACAAGCAGGTGGTTTATGCGCTGCAATGCCTGGACACAGCGCACACAGGTCAGCGGGGTGCCTGGCACCCCACAACAGCTCTGGCTCTCACATTCAGACGCTAAATCCTTGGCTACTTTGTCACAAAGAAGGTGCAGACCTTTCCCACAAATATGTACTTTTTTTTTTTTAACATTTGTTTGCAAGGTGTTGGAGCAAGAATTTGTGGCGTTCCGCCAGTGATAGTGTTCCCTTTGCTTTCAACTTGTTCCTCCTTCCTGGCTGCACGGTGGGTAGCTGGGAGAGGCAACGTGTAGGTGTCCGGGGCAGCGCAGCCCAGGGAAGGCCGTCCCCGCTTACCTTCCACGGGCTCGCCGTTCACCAGCCACTGTATTGTAGGCTTCGGGTTTCCATTGGCGCGACAAACCAGTCTGCCATCCTCCCCAGGGGCCAAAATTAGGTTTTGTGGTTCATCCAACCAATACGGAGCAGCTTTAAAATACATAAGTGTACCAGTTAGAAATGTAGCATCACCAGCTCCTCCATAATCTCCTCTCCCCTGATAGGTCTGTAGGCCAATCCTGCAAAGCATCCCCTGCCAAACGCTTACAGAGGTGGGAGGGAGTTTGCTTGTGTAAAAGTGCTTTCACTGCCTGCCCTCGTACGCCCGCAAACTAGCGCGGCTGTGCTGAATGACAGAAGTAGAGACTGTCTGCTGGCGAGTCCTCTTCCTCCCCACTCTTTGGCCTTGATCCTCCCGCTTTGCACGCAAATGCAACTGCTCATACCAGCGGAGCACTACTGAATTACACCAGCTGAGGCCAATGGCTCCGACCGCTTTCAGGTCTGTTTGGACAAGAAGCAAATATTGCTGGATATAAAAGCACCCAGCTCATGCAGAAAGCCCATGCCCTTCCCTTTGAGACAGCCTGAAACAACTCGGAGCCGTCCTTCCCATGCATGCTGCCTCACCTTCGGTTAAAAAAGTAAAAAAGACGGCAAGGTAAAGATGAGGTACCCTTCACTCTCACTGAGATTGTGTGGCGGATGCTGCCCATCTTGTTCGAAGCCAAGCAGAAATACTCCCCCGAGTCCTCCTCCGAGACGTTGGAGATGCGAAGGGCCTTGTTAAAGTTTTCCAGCTTGGTTTTGCCTGCTGGGAGCTCTCCTCCTTTCTTGTACCACATGATGTCTGGCGCTGGTCTAAGGAGAGGGGAGGAAATAAATGCCCTTGCAAGACGAGAGAGACATTCACAAGAGAACAGCATCTATTCAGGCACCGAGAACCATTCAAACCCAGGGAGAAGGACTGACTGAATAGCCGGGACACCCTCCCGCGCTCCTACCACAGCCCCTAATCCAGGACCCTGAACATCGCCAGCCTCTCGCAGCGCACGCCCAGCAGCCAGCCGCTGCCCCCTGCCCAGGGCACCTCTGCAGGCCCACAGACCTCAAGGGCCATCGCCCACCGTTCATGCAGCACTGCAAGGAGCACCTAGGAGATGTGCAAACACCTCTAAGGATAAATCATTGTGGAGCTATCCATAGATTTTGCCAGCAGGGAAAAGATAACTTGCTTCTCTGAACCCTGCTGCAAAACTCAGCTTTCCTGCTTGCTTGCAAGCTCTTAGGCTCTCATCCTCCAAGTAGGTTATGAGAGTATAATTAACATCGGTTAAAGGAAAAGGAAGAGGATGCTCCCATTGCTAAGCAGAGGTTATCTCAGCGATTCAGCATCTTGGTGTGCAAAAGCCCAGGTGCCAGGCCATCCCTTTGGGGCGCTGGCGACCGCCCGCGCCGCGGTACCTACACGCCTGAAGCGATGCACTCCAGCAGCAGGTCCACCCCCCGGAGCACCATCTGGCTGCTTGACGTCCCGTACGGATACATGAAGCTGGGCGTTGTTTCCGTAATCCCTCGGGCTGCAATCAGCAGGAAAGAAAAACAAAAAAATACAGTGCTTTTAAACCCTCCACAGCAACAGGGAGGCCCAGCCAGGGCCAGGAATGCGCACGGCTTTCGGGAGCAAGCTGTCGGGTTCCCGCACGAGCTCGCAGCTGGAGGCAGGAAAGTGAATCCACTCGGAAAAGTCCCTGGGGAGCAGAGAGGGGCACAATGAAGATTTTTAAAGTAAGAAACTGGGAACAGAGAGGATTTTTGGCAGGCAGGAAATACAAAAGGTGAAAGAGAAGAGAGGGCTGGCAAAGGGAGCCGGGCTGCGGGGACGGCGCGTGGGGCTGGACCTCCTTTACCTACCTGGGCCTCTAGCAAAGCGCGCGGTACGGTCCGGGTGGAAAAGAAATCGGCTGAAATCAAATGAGACTTGGAAATACTGATGGACAAAACACTTAACGAAGGACAGAAATTACAGACAAATGGTCACAGGGAGGGTTTAATACGACAAGCGAGCCGCCTTGCCGCAGAGGGGACCGGGGGCGACGGTGGGTCCCGCGGCACCGTCTGCGGCTCTGCCAGCGCCGGGCCGTTTCCCCGCGTGCCGCGAGCTGCCGGGCTGGTGGGGCCAAAACGGGCCTGGAGAAGGGAGCGGGCAGCGGCCACGGCGACAAACACCACGACTGAGCGGGAGAGTTTGACAGGAGGCAACCGGGGAAGACACGAGACAACTGTCTACAAATACACACAGCGAGGGTCTCCTTGCAAAAAAGGCTGGAGTTATTAGACTAGATCAGTGAGGACAGAACAAGGTGAGATGGGCTTGAAAGCAGCAGTAGCAGACGGAGGTTACGAGATTAGGGAATGGAACAAAACGGCCCCGGTTGACAGAGGGTCGCTACAAACAGCGATTCACGGGGAGGGATGCGTCCGCTCAAGGAGCAGCCTGAGCCCTCCTCCAAGCCCTCCTCCGAGCCCTGGCCCCGAGCGATGCGCGAGCTCAGGGGCCGGGATGCAGGCAGGCACGGCAGCCCAGCGTGGCGTTTCGCTTGGTGCCCGCGGGCACTGCTCCTGGGGACGCCCGCCGCTCGTGCGGGGAAGCGTCTACACGAGGTTTGGTACAGGAGAAGGGCTGAAAAGAAACGGGGGAGAGAGAACAGAGACTATTTGTGGAGTCCGTGGCCGTCTGCTTCAGGGAAAGCTTGTGAGCAGGCCCCTCAAAAGAAGAAAAACCAACAGGAGTTAAACCGTGCCTTGGAGGGGCTCCGGAGCTGCCGGAGCCTGGCCACGCACCCCCCGCGCGGCCGTCAGCAGGTGCCGGTCAGAGCGTTAGGCAGTTACTTGATTAATGGATTACCATGGCAGACAAAGCTTGGCCTTATCTCCAAGGGGCGGTAGGCTGGACCACGCACCGCCACACCTGGGCTGGTTCGCCTGCTTCTGGCGAAGCCGATGCAAATGCACCGAAATTGGATGACAGAAGCAGCAGCTGGAATTGAAGCCAGTATTTGTGACCAGCTGCCGCACCTCTGGCCAGACTCATGCAGTCGCTCTTCTCATGCGATTAAGAGTTTAGGATATTACAAGTAAACACTGGCTTTTATTAGCCAGCAATTTGCGACCTGTTTGAATGGGCTGCAGGTTTCACTCCTGGGCTGAACCTGTCTGCTCAGGAGCCCGGGGCAGGACTAGGAGAGAGAAGCAGCAGTGCAAGCCAAATTTTACCAGCCATATATTAATGATGAAAATTAAAAATAAGGAAGATAAATTAGTATTCTATGCACTTGTTGAATAGACCTAACAACAACACTGCCTAGCTGATAAGCTTCTGCCTTAGTGTAGCCCTACTACGAAGTATTTGGCTATTTATAATCGGGAGCAGCCAGAACGCATCTCAGACAGATGCAACATCCCAGCTCCCAATTGGCGGCACCCACAGCTGCAAGATGTCAGTCAGCTAGCAACGTCTCACTTATCTGTTTGGATGGAACAGCACTGGAAAAATAAATCCCACGGATATTTACTTCTGCTGAAAAATAGACTCTGCTTCCCATATATTGCTGCTGTTGCCTCCACCTCTGCAAACCTGGCCTTCCCCACTGCCCTTCCGCGTAGGGGAGACAACCTGGGACGCTGCAGTCGGTCCCCCAGGCCACGCAAGGCGGCCAGACCATGCCGGGCAGAAACATGTGGTTATCGAAAAAGAGCCAAAAGAATTTTTTCACCAGTTCATTAATAATTAAGAAGTTCCTGATTTGTAGCTCAGTTTTGCACAGTTCATTGAGGGGGTCTTGGATGGTTCATCTAAAACACCTGAACACATAAAACCTTCCCAGGGACATTAAGCTTCCAAGTAGTGCAAATAGAAAGCAGCTTTTTCTGTGTATCTGTGAACAGAAACAAGCAGAAATCTTTGAGACTAGGTAAGATCTGATCTTCCTAACTGGGAGACTGACCAGTAGCTTCACTTTTCCCCATACGAACATGCACAGCGGGAGATGGAGAAACGCACAGATGCCACCGAGCGACTCTCCCTCCCGAGCCTGCGAGCGCTGCAAGCACAAACCGTGCACGGGCAGCGCAAAGGCCCCCGCTTTGCAGTGCAGACAGCGTGTGCGCGGCTCTCCGTATGTAAGGAGCGCTCTCCGCAGGGTTTTCTCTCCAAGCTGTTGCAGACCGCGCGTGTTCAGCGTGCCTACGAGCGGAGGTGTCGCCTCCTGCTCGCCTCCCGTTGAGCCTTGCTTCAGTTTACGTAATCCCCATTGAAGCTAGCTTCGCTCACGATCCCCTTTCAAAGCCGCTCGTACAAACGTTTTCAGACTAAGCCCAGCCCATCCTGTCACACCCCTGCTTCCTCGGGAGGTCCGTCACCCTGCGGCTCCTTCTCCGGGTTTCCGGCGGGATACGTGCATGCCAGCCGGACCCCAAAATGCACCCGCGCCCCAATGCCGGGGAAGCGGCCAGCTGCCTCCGACCCGGCAGACGCGGAGCCAGGGCCCACGGTCACCGTTTCTCAGGTCATCCGGCCCCGTGCTGCCAGTGCGTTTTATTCCGTCTTTCTTGAGGTTTGCTAACGCGACGTTAGGGCAGACCCTGAGCTCCTCGGGGCCTCGCTGCTCGCGTGCCAGCTCCACCGCCGCGGGCCGTTTGCCCGGCACAGCGGGGAGGCGGCGTTCCCGGGGGCCTGTCAGCTGCGGAGATGCAAACGCCACGGGCTCGGCTCCTCCGCCCCGCGTCATTGGGGCGGCCAGCGCTTCGCGCTGAACAAAGCCGTGCTTCTGTCACCGAGCGGCGGTGGCTTCACGTGACCCCGGTCCCCGCGGGCTCCAGCTGCCTCCTGACCGCTGGCGAGGTGCCAGCGTCCCTGTTTCCGAGGCAGGGAGCAGGGACACGGGCTGCCCACCATGAAAGAGCACTGCGGACCGAATCCCAACGCCCTCACCTGTCTCACCCTCCTTTTCTGGCACTCCCAACTCTTTCCTTAGCCGACAAAAGCGCTCTTTGTCCCCAAAAGTCTCTGCGGAAGAAGAAAATGTGCCCTGCGGTGCGCGGGGGCACAGACCAACCTCCTCTGGGTGGAAAGCCGGAGGGAACGCGCCGTGCCGCGGGCTGATCCGAGGAGCTCGGAGCAGGATCCCATCCCGGGCCGTCCCGGCAGCGCCTGCCTCACGCGGCACGGGCAACGCTGCTGGCTGCGGGGGGGACGTGCTAACGCTCTCCTCGCCGGGGGCATTTTGGTGGTCTCTGGTGAGGCCTCCACGCGCTTGGCTACAGCTCTGCCTCCAGCATCCCATGCAAACACCCCTGCTCCGCTTCCCCGTGCAGCGGAGCCCTTGAGAAAACCAAATACTTCTTTTTTCCTCCTAGTCACTGCCTGTGTTTAGCTGAAAATACAATAGATGCTCTTTCTGAGCACAGAGAAAAGAGAGATCTTGGGTGTTATCTTTAAATCATGACCCTTTCTGAAGGCAAACCAACTCTTCTCGGGGCACGGGCTGGCCTCCCTTCAGCCCCACCGACTTCTTCACTCGGTTCAGACTCTACTAACCCAACGCCCCTAGAGCTGAGCTCTGCATGTCCAGTTAATTAGCTTAAATCTCGACCATTTTAAGATTTTGTTCCTGCTGGGCTGATTTTGTCACACAGCTCCTGTGAAGTTCAGACCATAAATCACAAACCAGGAGGAGGAGCACAAACGTGCCGCGGCTGGAGGAGGTGCTGCTGACGTCAGCTCCTCGCCTGGCGCCCTGCCGGAGTTAGCGCGGTAAGTCGGGTTAGGTAAAACGGGGTTAGGACGTGAAGGTCTCCAGAAGTCAGTGTTGACTCACCACTGTACATGTCAGTGTGATTTCGAAAAGACGTTTCATTATGGGGTTTCTCTGCAATAAACAAAAGACCATGAGCGTACCGAACGCGCCAAAGCATGCACGGAGCACCGAGAGGTGCAGCGGGGGACGGGGGGAACAAAACGAAACGAAAACCAAAGTAACTGCCCCAAAGGTAAGAACAGTGCAGACAGGCAGCACGAGCAATACAAAAGCACTCGGAACACAACTGCCCAAAAAGACACACAGCAACGTAAGGCAGCAGCAAAGGGGAGGAAAAACAAGACTGCTTTCCAACTATAAGATGGATAAACAAATAAATATATGAAAAATATCAGTTAATTGTATCACAAACCTTTCCTTGAATTGAAGGGTTTTTCTTTAGGCATAAAGACATCTGTATCCTTGAAAAAAATTCAGTTCATTTTTGAAAAGAAAATTTTTTTCTCTTAGTTTCTTAACTATGAGGCAAACGTATTTCTGCTGCTTTTTGCCAACATAAAACACACGTTGGACACAGCCAAGCAACAGCGTAATCATGCAGAAAGGCACGATGAAGGCGAACAAATAAAAATAATAATAATAATTAGGCTTTAAAAGCATAATCAACTGTAAAATCCCTTTTAAACACAAGGTAATTAAGTAGATTATGTTGCATGCAAAATACCAGCTCTTCAATAACATACTGCTCTCATTTATTGACAGCCATTGCCAGCCAACACCTATACTTGAAAGAGAAAGCTAATTGCTCCGAGCGCGCTGCAAGAGCCGGGGAGATTCGCCGTCTAGGCCCGCAGCTGCTGCAGAAGAGCCAAGCGAGCGCGGATTTACTGCACGCTGAGATCCGCCTGCCTATTTTCACAGCGCCTGTTACACTAAATATTGTTTCGAAGCGTGAGAACTCCCTGGTTTCTACTGGGATGTGGCACAGCCACGTCAGCATCATCGACCAAGCTGGAGATTGCAGAGCAATTAAAAAACAGGCTGTTGGTTACGATACAGGTGTCGACCTGAACCGTCAGTCATCAGCTCATGCAGGGTCTTTATGCAGCAGGGTTACGGGAGCCCACCCGAGGTCCAAGAGCTACGGGAACTAGGGTAAACTAGAGAAACCCTCCGCAAGAAGAGGCACAGGCCTCTCTCGCCCCCAGACTTCTCCATTTTTCTGTTCTTGCATGCAAGATCAGGACAGTCAAATGCAATGATTTTTCAGCAGCAGGGTGAATTTTTTTAAAATGGCCATTGCTTAAGGCAGAGATCACTGAGCAGCTTGAGACAAATACAAACGCATCCCCTTTGAACACTGTACGGATAAAGGATATTTTATAGTAACAGACAATAAATCAGAGCCTCAGCGCTTTAGCTTGTAAAGGCCTCTGGGGAGCTTGTGGGATGGCATTTGCATCTTACAGCACAGCAGACATTTCCAAGGAAAACTTAAGAGAGGGTCCAGGATAATTGGGAGCCAAAGGACAGCAGCCTTAATGAGACTTGTAAAGAGCCCCGGAGCGCAGATGCTGTGGAGGCATCTGAGCGTAGCTGCAGGAAGAGGGGAGCATTTATAGCTGTATTGCAGCTGGCTGCACAAAAAATCTTCCAGGATTTCTTCCACACATTTTTTTCTAGAGCTTGATCAATATGTCAGGCTAAAGCCTTCGGAGGCACAAGTGAACACAGATCTTTGTTTGCCAGAGTTTCTCCAGCTCACACTAATTTAGGACTCAGCCCCTCAGTTACAGATAAATGTTGTCATTATTTGGCCAGCTCTCTAAATAGGCAAATAAAATTTAGAGTGAATTGCCTACAGATATTCCTCTGCATTAGCAAAGAGTCTATTCATAGTGTTTGCACTGCTGATCCTCCACTCTTGCTTTGCACAGAGGTGAGGGTGTTACAATAGAAGTGTAAAACACGAGAGGCCCAGTCTGCCTCTCGCACCAGTTTTAGATCACTGCTATCGGAATGCTTTAACAGAGTTAATTCTATTTTAAGCTGCTGTGAGAGCAGGTTAAGCCCCTAACCCTGTGATTCAGGAGTGCTTCATGCCTACCGTGCACCACAGCCTGCTCCCCAAAACACATCCCTGTGTCTGTCTGACACGACCCCTTCCTCTCCCAACTGCAGAAAAGGTAAGTGTGACCGTAGTGGGAACGGAAGATGTTCTTCATCTGGTTCTGATCTGATGACACGGCCCGCACGGGCCGCTCTGTGCCAGCCTCAGCTGAGACGGTGCTGGGTGCTGCACGCGCACACATACAACAGCAGAGCGCCTGTTCTGGAGGACCTGCGTCGTCTCCCGTAGCGCTCGGCTCACACCCCTCCGCCAGCGTTCCCACCAACCGCCTGGCATGGCACTTGGCAGCATCAGAAACTTGCCTTCTGTGAAGGAGTCTCCTTCGTGGAGGAGAGACTCGGGGTGCCTGGACCTGCCCGTGGAGCATCTCTTCACATGGCTGGAGAGAACTGTGTGTGTGCTGCTCCTGTGCCCCAGAGGATGCTCCTCACTGGGCTGAAACTAAGAGCGCCGGCCATCCTGAACACTTCCCACGCGTACGCGCTCGGGCTCCAAAGGGTCGAGCCCTCCTGTCGCCGCGTCCCACAGCCAAGGAGCTGAACAGCAGCTCCTGGTCCGTAGGAAACTTTGAACTGGGTGAGGCGGCTCGTTCATCACAGACTTGGCCACGCTCAGGCCCGCTCCTGCGCCCCGGGCACGGGCAAGTCAAACGCCGCTGCAGAGAGAGGAGCTGCGGCTGGGACGGGGCAGAGCCGGGCCCGGCGCTTTCTGCTATGCTGGTGCCAACCGCAGCGGCATCCAAGAGGACTGAGCCCACGTCTCTGGATGCCCTGGGCTGACTGAAACATCCACCTACACGCTCACCCAGTCATTCAGATGGTTTGCAGAAATCTTCTGTACAGCTAAATAAGTAAATAAGGCAACCAAGGACGTAACTCCAATTCTGGGTTCCCCATAAACCTGAGCCTGGAGCAAACCGAGGCTATTTCCCACATTTAAAACTAGGAAAAAAATCACCAGATATTATACATTTCCCTAAAGATGGGGGGAACTGCCCCATCTGTGTTGAGATGCTTGGAGCTTCTCTCAGACACACAGACACAGCAATACACGCACACGGCTGTCTTTGGAGCCCTGCCACCTCTAAAGCTGCAGAGCCAGCAAAGCTCTGAGACCCTGGAAGGAAATCAGCTACCTCTCGCTCCCATGTGAGCAGTCCAAGAACTATCCTTCCTTATCCAAACTAGTTCTTACGCTATCCTAAACAAAATAATAGAAGCTACTCTTCTCCCTGGTCGATCTCAGGGCTGTTGGGGACAGGTACAGGGTGGCCTGAAAGGAGAGCCGTGCCGAGAGCAGCCGGAGGAAGACCCATCTGAGCGATCACCGTGACACTTACTGGTTTTCACCTTGAGGGTGTACGGGTTTTTCTGCTGAATGGTGTGGGTGAAGTGGAAGCGTGCATTACAGCTGTAGTCCGTCTGGGCATCCTGCAGCAAGACGTTGGAGAAGTACAAGTCCCCGTTCTGGCCTTGGGAGACGCGCTTGTCCTGGTGGATTGGCTCCATGGCTGTGTGGGAGAACAGGAATTCAAAGTCAGAGCTGCCAAAAGAAACACCAATGCTTCTGGATGCTCCCGCGGGTGACTGCAAAAAGCAGAAAAGTAACCCTCTGACCTAAGCCATGTACTGGTGACTCGATGCTCTAATCGAGCAGTAATACCTCTAAAGGTAATTATTTTAAATAAACAGTGCAGGCAACAGAGGTGCTCCCCACAGAGAGTGAGGGTCCAGGCTGGGAAGGGGCACTTACAGCTGCTCATCCAGAAGATGACTGGAGAAGGCAGGCCAGGCGGTGGGTTGCACTGCAGGCTAAGCGGAGCACCTTCATCAACCTCTATCACATCCACCTTTTCCTTGGGCCACAAGGGAGACTCTGTGATGAGAAGAGCAAAGATGCAGCATGCGGTCTGATGAAGGGATCGTGTGAGGAGAGTTCACTTTGCAAATCTCTTCCCTCCCTTCTTCCCGCTGGACCTGGCCTGGTTTCAATGGAATGGCCTTGATGCAAACTTTATTTCTATATGTGCAAGGTTCCCTGACACAGGTAACAAATGAAGCAGGCCGAGATGTTTAAGCGCTGAGTAATTCCCATGCCTCTTCTACAAAATCCTGTGTGATGCAAACACTGACTGTATCCCTTAGGCAGCTGCCTACGGGGCTTGTTCCTCTGCCGGGACCGGGCAGGGTGCATACTCACTAGAAACCTGGAGGTGGATTTTGCTGGAGAGCGCCGTCCCGTAATCATTCCGCGCGAAGCACTGGTATTCGCCCTCGTAGTCCTCCGGCCGGCCGCCGCCGTGGAAGTCAATGACCAGCGTCCCTGACCGTCGCCGCATCGATACTTTGGGGTCTTTTGCCACATTGAAGAACTTCCCATTCCGCGTCCATGAAAACCTGCAAGCATCGGGGAGACGCTTCTTTTGCAACCGCACACTATATTGACATGGCGAGATCCTTACAGCCAGATTAGCTGATGGTGTGAAGCGGCACAGCTCCACCGGCTGCAGTGGAAGCGTGGCCAGTTCAGACCTGCACCAAGCTGGGCCCAAGGAGGCCAGAGCTTCTCTAGACCAAGCCCTTCTCTTTCATCGGCTCTAATAAACAGCGCAACTTTGGTATAACAAGAGCTTTAGCTGCACTTACGTGGGAACTGGATTCCCTTTAGCTTCACATTCGATGAAGATGTTATCCCTGGGGTCGACGATGTAGTCCTTCACAGACTGCTTGGTGATTGTGGGCGGCTGAGGCACTGCAAGGCAAACAAAAAGAGGTGAGGAGGGTCACGCAAAGAGGAAGAAACTTCTCTTTTCTGTCTTTAACAAATTTGCCAGGCTCTTGGCCTGGTCCCCAGGCTGGACATGCAATTTGTAGAGCAAAACCCTTTAAGACCTGAGGAAATTACCATGAGCACTGGTGGGCTGTGTACTATTTATCATCTCTTGAACCATCGGCATTGTTCAGTCTCCCTGTCAGGACTGAGAAGCCCGTATTTCTTGCCCGGTATCTCGGTCTCATTAAGAAAGCTCTCAGTTACTTCTTCCTGCTACCAACAAGTCATTCGAACCAGACCGACAGATACCAGTCTGTGTACCTCCAGGAAAGCAGCCACGACAGAAACAGAGAGCCACGACGAGAAGTTTACAGGTACTCTCTGAGCAAGAAAGAGGCCCAAAAGCTGCAGGCTCACCCAGAAAGGGCAGAGTAGTGGCGTTTAGGGCTTGCGAAAATGAGCACACAAGCCTAGCAGCCGAGCTTGGCACACGGGCTTCGGCCAGAGGAGTCTGTCCTCCTCCGAGATGCAGCTTCAGCAATGACAAGCCTCCGCAGTCAGCGTTTGCACTGCAGACTTGCTGCTTTGTGGCTACCAGCTCTTGCTGTAGCACCCTTGCAAACCCTGCGTGGCCGAGCAGGGAAGACGGCTCGTCCTTCCTACCCCAAGCCAGGCTGCCGGGCGTGAAACGCAGCCCCGCACACCCTGTGCCAAGCCACAGCCTCGACCGGCCCCGGTGCCTCATGCCCTGCTTGGGAGGGGCGGAGGCGACCACCACGTACACAGAGAAGACAGGAGCGGGACTTACATTCACTCTGAATATTTGCTGTTATTTCCAAAGTGCAAGCATAATAAAAAAGAAGAAAAAAGGTTAATTGGAGAGCAAATCTACATACACATACGCTCTGTATACAAACATAAACGTTACGTAGTTAATGTAGGGTCTGCAAATACCAACGTGTCAACACACAACCGTTTGGCAATGAATGATTCAGGTATGTTCTGATCCACCAACTTACTGTTCACGTGCGAGATGCCTCGGCCGAGCAGTCCGGGTCGCTGGTCATCGCCTCTGCGCCTTTCGGGGCCGGGAGAGGGGACAGCGTTGCCCGGGGAGGCCTCGCTGCACTTGCACCACTCACCTACAAGCCTGGTGGTGCTCCGGTGGTCCGGGTGGTCGTACGCCAAGGTTAGGAGCATCCTACCTTATGGCCACAATTACCCTGAATCCCACCCAGTTTTGTCCCCCTGAATCAGAGGCTAATGTGCACCCAATAAACCCTGATGTGACTTTTTAGGTGGAGGCCAAAATCGGAGAAGGCACCTGTGAAATCCAGTAAAACGGGCAGGGGAGCAGTCGTGGCCCGTGCAGGGCACCCTGCCACGCTGGGATGGGTGAGGAAGGCTTTTATTCGAGAGACACCTTTAACCCTCCCTTTGCTGCCGTGGTGAAAGCGTCACGGGGGGCCGCGCCAACAGCGACACTGCGTTACGAGGCAGGGCAGCGTTGGGGCATTAAAAATGCACCGTTCAGGGATTTTTATGCCATTGCAGCCTATTCTGGACAGGCAAAGCCAGAGCACGTACCGGGCTGGGGCTGTGGCAGCTTGGCCAGATCTACACCAGCAAAACCGATCTGAGTTTTGTAGCCAGAACACAGTATTTCTGCTGATTTTACCCATGCAGTTTTGCCCAACTGCACTTGCCCCTACTCCGAGGCCGCCGGCATTTCTGAAAGGATTGTAGATCCTAACAGAGCCGGGCTGGAGAGGGAAGCGCCAAGCTCTGTGCATCCAATAAAATTCCCACTGTTGGCAGCAATGTCTATGTTACAGTGCTGATTGCCATGGAATAAATATTTTCATCCAGAATCATCTGGAATGGAGCAAAACGGGGACTCAAGCTTGAGTCTTGCATGGGCAAGAGATTGCCCTGGGTCGCCCTCCTTGAGCTTTCAAGAGATGCGGGTATTCATTCACCTTGGCGAACCAGGGCTTTCCCACCCTTCCTCTTCAGTTATTTCCAAACTTCAGTGAAAAGCTACTGCCCTGAACTTTTCATTCCCAAACTTTTCATTCACCTTTTGCTGTCCATCACTTGAGCATGGATGCAGCAACCCGCAGGGTAGAAATCGCTCCTACCAAGAGCAGTCCTGGTACTTTAGCCCGAATTTAGACCCTTGCAAAGAGCTGCTCTGTCCTACTGATGCGCTGTTCAGTGGAGGATTTCAGTGCATTGTGCTGCCAGAATACGTTCCCTGCCGCGACAGACTTATTATTATTAACAGCGCCTACAGGAGGAAGCTGGGACACAAAGAAATTATGAAACTGGTTTCCAGAACAGCGATTGGAAGAGCATTCAAACAAGTCATGCGCTTCCCCTGTGCCGGCCTGGAGATG
Source organism: Dromaius novaehollandiae (assembly GCF_036370855.1). Lineage (NCBI taxonomy): Eukaryota > Metazoa > Chordata > Aves > Casuariiformes > Dromaiidae > Dromaius > Dromaius novaehollandiae. Next base: position 4,923,934 of record NC_088124.1, on the reverse strand, counting down.
CCCACTCAGCAGAACCGCTGTCCCGTGTTCCCCCTCCTCCTCGCTCCATAGCCCCCAGCCCTTGTGCTTCTCAATCAAACTCAGGTCTCATCTCATCATTAACCGGAAAGTCCTGACAGAGATAAAAATCGCGCAGCTCTACGTATGACCTTCCTGAGCACCGCTGTCCCGGGGCACCTGGGTGCTGCCCGTGGCAGCATCTGAGCAGATCAGCAGTGAGCTCACGTCCTCCGCGCAGCAGCACACCAAACCCCGCGCGTGCCCCGACCTGCCCATTTTGCACAGCTTCACCGGGTCCGAAGCATCAGTGCAGGGACCGGCAGAGGCCGGAGCTGTAACTCAGCCGCGACCCGTGGGATGGGGACACCTTTGCTGGTGTCGAGCCCACTTGGAGTAAGCTGGCTCTGCCGGCAAAGCCAGCGTTCGTGCTGAACAGCTACCGGGAAAGGTGCACCAGTGCAGGGCACAGAACTGAAATCATTACCAGCAAAGACACATCCTGGTCCTTTAACATGCCAACAAAACACAGCAGTGTTGTCTTCAGCACAAATGCGAGGTAGGTGTCCTTAGTAAAACGAGCTTCTATGCCCAAATGGCTTAGCCAGCACAACGGTAGCGGGAGGGACGATGTCTCCCAGCCAGCTGGCCCTCAAGAAGGTAACACAAACCCCAGGAGTCCTGGGAGGCTCCACTAAAACCAACAGGCTAAAGATCTGGCAGGACCTTATTTCCTCCAGAGCAGCTTGGCCCAGGTGCTCTGTCCCATTTTGATACGGGATTTCAGGCCCTTGCTCAGGTTTTGAGGCTGAGGTAAATCACAGGGCAGTTTAAGTGACTTTCTGGACAAACAAACTCCAAAAACAAAAGAAAAGGAGACCTTGGGCTGGACTACGAAAGCCGCCTGGGCTCTGCTCCTCCTGGCTCCATCCCCTCAAGCATTCGCACAGGCGTTTTTAGAGGCGTAAACCAGCACTTACAGTCAAGGGGGACCTCGATGGCGCTGACGAGGTGCTGGAGGCACAGGGCGAAGGCTAGTCCCGCGCGGCTGAGCTGGGATCTTCGCGTTACCATTCTGGCCGCCCGGGCCGCACCGGCCTCGGCTCCTCCGCGCGAGGGCAGCCGACCACGTGCGCCTGCCGGCGGGCTCCTGGGATCCTCACCTGCAACACAAACGCAAAAGCGGGATCGCCGAGCTGCTTGTTCTGCCGGCAGAAAGTCGGCCCTGCCGCATCCTTCGTGCCCCAAGCCCGGAGAGGGCTGGGGGGGAGCGGGGCGTTCTGCTCCGCTGTGGGCGAGCGGCTGCGAAACCAGCGACCAGCCCGCGGGAGAAAGTGAAAGGGGCAAGTTGTTGTTCAAACACCTTAATTGTGTTTTATAAGCACGAAGCACCTAACAACAACAAAACCCAGCCTTTACTCTGCATTAAAACAGAGTTGAACGTCGCCGGAGAGAGGAGCACAGCAAAGGGCTGGGAGCGCCGCCGGGAGCCGGCGCGGATGCTCGGCACAGCCCAGCCGTCGCCCGGCCCCTGCTCTGCCTTGACACAATATTGTGCATTTCCAGATCACCGGGGGTTTTTGCATGGAGCAGAGCGGAGCATCCCTGCCCAAGCGGCAGCCCCCGCGGTGGCATGGCCCCCCCCGCGGCCTCCTCCAGGGGAGTGAGCCGGGCTCTTGCCGGCATCCATCCCGGCCTCCCGGGGACAGCCAGGATTTGGGTTTGCACACACACGCTTTTTATTTGGCTTTTAATAAACCCACAGACTAAATGGATATTAAAGGACAATGGAAAAGGAGGACAAATTACCCGACTCGTGCAACCAAAACCCCCTTGGAAAGGCCACGGTGGTGCAGAGATTGCATCACGGCCGAGTTACAGCTCCGTCTGCAGCGGAGGTATAAACACCGGGCATCGGCCGTGCAGACAGCTCTCCCGGCTAGAACAAAAATAACGGCAGGGCAGCGAACAGTGGAAAATCCCCAGCCGGCTCCTCGCGGTTCCTCCTGCCTCTGTGCACCGGCTTCTGCTGCAGCTGGGTGTGAGCAGGCAGGAGAGCGGAGCAGCGGGGCCGCGCGGCGAGCCAGGAGAGCCCGTCGCCATGAAATATAAATAACCTGCCGCAGCTTCGGATGCTGCTCCCGAGCCCTGCGAGAAGCAAGGGCAAAAGGGGGTGCGGGGGCCAGCACCACAACCAAACCCGGCGAACGCTGCCGGGGTTAATCCACAGACTCATCTCCCCGGAAAGCCCAGAAAAGCTCCATCACCAAGGTCCTGAAGGCTAAACTGGGTGACCTTGAAAAAAAATCCCGTCCGCACGGGATTTCTCTCTCCCCGAGAGAAGGGCTGATCCTGCCCTGCCACCGATAGCCACCGCGAACCGCTGCAAGCCGGCCTGCTTCCGAAGCCAGGAGGACGGGGGAAGGATCACGTGCACCGTGCCTGTCCCCTCCGCGGACTCAGCACGCAGGCAGGGATTTTTAAAGCATTAAGGGAGCAAGCTGAGCAGCTTGCTGAGGCTTCCCCCAGCGCTCCTGCGTTTGCAGGGGCTTCTGCAGAGACTCCCGAATTTCCCAGACGAGATGGGACCGGCCAGAGCATCTTCCCTGCGCTGCTGGGAGGGGGACACGGCCGGGCCCCTGCTCTTCACCCGAGGTCTGAACGCACTCGCCCGCATCCCGGTTACACCAGATTACCGATTGCTTGGGGCTGGGGGGGCCCTGCTCTTTTTTGCTCATTCTAAGGATTTTCCAATCCAGCTGTTGCAATAAAAATACTTGAAGCACAGAATAATTGTGGGACTGGGCCAGTAATTAAAGTCACGTGCAAGACTGGCACAGTCCTCGGTGACCTGGTCACGCTGGACAAAGCTTTCCAAATTGCTTCTTTAGCTTTCTGTCTAGGGAAAGATATCATTTTGATCTGTAGCCTTCATTATTCAGAGCTCTTCATTTTTCTAGTTATGGCTTAAAATGAGTAATGGCTCAGCTGGTTTTGTACCTTTCTGTTAGCAAGAAAAAGTTTGATTCATGAGCTAAATCAATCAACACTGCAACCAGATATTTAGCGAGGCTAAAATTTCTTGTGCTCCTTCTATGCTTGCATACTGATGCTTCACCTCACCACCACAATAATGCTTTAAAACCGTCTTTCCCCACATAATACGGGAAGGAAGGTGCAAGGCAGCAGCTGTTTAAATAATGCATAACTCGAAATGCCACTCTGTGGCTGAAAAGTGAAGAATACGCTGTTTTCTTTGGGCTGGGTACTGCCTGGTGCGAGAGAAATGGCCGTGACGCTAACGAGTAGGCTCCTGGCACGGATGCTTAGGAGGTATTTGTACATACAGGCCTGTGTGGGTGATTTTGCATTAGGCGTTAATACAGAAAGAACTGAGCCTGAACACTATTATATACAGCACGCAGAACACTAGGCATCTGTGCAGGAAACCCATGGGAAAAAATTCATCCTACCAACCAGCATCGTTTTGCAACTGGAAAAGTAACGGCGAGGGGGGGAGAAATTTGCAGTGCTGCATTTGGAGGCGATGGGGACAACAGGGACGGGGCTGCTGCACTCTGCAACACGCGGGCAGAGCTACGGGGGAACTAGCCGGGTGTTTCTGGGGCCGACTGAGCGGCACAGCGAGGACGGCGGGTACCGCCGGAGCTACGGCGCGTCTGGATGGACGGGCTGGGAAGAGCTGCACGGGACGGGACCAGGGAGAATTTGCTGGCTTAAAGGCAAAGCAAGTAATCTGAAGGAGCAGGAACAAATAAAAATAATAGTAGTAAGAAAAACGCAACAGAACACACAAAATGCATCCCCGCATCTCGGAAACCCGGGGGCAAGCTGCACGGCTCCGGCTCCCGCGGCTGCGGCAGGCGTGGGGGCTGCTTCTCGCCGTGCCGGGGTGCGTGGGCGCTGCTCGGGACACGCAGTGCTGCCAGCCCACGGCTGCACGGCCGAGCCGAGCACGGCTGAACACGGCCCACGCCGTCGGGCCCTCCTTGCCCCTTGCCAGGACGGAAAGCACGGGGAAACCTCAGCGGCACCAAGGGCCCGAGCTGCGTTAGGGGGTCGAGGCACAAACACGCTAATCTGGGGCTGCTGATAGTCACGAAGCTGCCTGATGTCTTAACGTGCTTCTGCGAGACTGACTCCATCCGTGAGACGTCTGAAACGTCCCAGTGACTCGGCCAGGCTGGAGCCTCGCTGAGGAGGGGCTCCGGCTCCTGTGCGAAGGAGCAGAGGAGACCTCTTCTCCCCAGGCTCAACGTGCCTCCGGCTGTGCCCCAGGGTCCCGTCACACAACACAGAAACGATCCGATTCCTGCCAAAACAGCCGAGCGAGCCCTTCAACCTCATATCTGCCGCAGCCTCCTGGGATCGGCCGTAGCCACGGAATTGCACGGGTTGAGCCTGGGGTCGACCAGGAAGCCCCTGAACCAGCTGGCCAGAAACCAACCCAAAATCTGGCCCCATGGTATCCAGTAAAGAGAGGCCACTTTGGAGAAGGACTTCTGCTAGCTGCACTCCGAGATACCTCTACGCTCTCCGAACCTGCAGCTCTACGGATCAGATCCTAGAGACGAAGCACCCAACAGGGCTCTGTCTCCCCTGTGCTGGCCCCAGGACAGCCGGTGCCCAATGTCCCACGCAGCACTGGGGAGACGTGGGCAGAAGTCAGCTACCCGCGCGGGATTTCCAGCAGCACAGACCGAAGTCTCACCAAACAGCTGCACGACCAGGATGCCACCAAACAGGAATTCGCCTTCTCCAGCACAGCTCTGCTCCAGTGCTGACCTGAACCCAAGCACCGGCGAGGCCACGTCCCTGCTCTGCTTTCCTCAGCTACCAGCAAGACGGCACTAAGGCATGCTCAGACGCCTTTTTCCCCAAATACTTGTCTAGAGCTCAAGTGTGTTTTGCAGACTTGGTGCTTTCCATTTCCCCAGTGACCTACCACAGCCTTAATTCTCTGAAGTCTTAGTCTAGGTTGAGAAATATATCCCAGATCTTGCTCCAGACCTCTTTCCAGATGAACTATTTCCGTAAATACATTTTTCTTTTGATAAAAGCATTAGAAACCCTGGGACAGGACCTTTACTACTAGAGACTGTTCCTCTTTGCAAAACTCAGCCAAATGCCCACATAGCATTAGGTGTATTTGCAGCGTTTCGGGAGGAACTGTACTTTCCATTGCAAAATGAGCCCCAGGTTCTCTGCTTGGGCAGCAGTCACGACAGACCAGATGGAAGGAGTAAGAGGTTTTTAGAGGGAAACACCTGGCTGCACAGGGCCCACCTTGCAGCACGAAACACAGACAGAGGTTTGCACCGTGCTGTCACGGGGCTCCCGCTCCGTTTCAAAGGCAGAGGGTGATTTTGCTGCATTGCCAAATGTTTTCCTAACAAATGCTGATTTTCAAACCATAGCACTGCGGTTAAGCAAGCGCCTCAAGGATGCTGCCAAGAGGAAGACATCGGTGTCTCCGCTTGGTCCTGTCCCTCCTGCTCTAACCGCGCCCAGACGGCTCCGGCTAGCTCTTCCCCCCACAGCAGGGTCGGATGGACTGATGCCGTCAAACTGAGGTGCCAGCTGCAGCTGTGACTCGCCCTCCTCAGCGAGCAGGACCACAGCGAAGAAAGGGGTCTGCGAATGGCTTGGGCCTCACCAGCCCCAAAATAAAACCTCTGCAGTTTCTTCCAGTTTAGGAAAATACATACCATTGTGGAAAAACACAAATGCAAATCAGGAGGGGATTTCACGGAGGGGAAAGCGCTGGTTTCGAGCCACAGGGACGAGGGAGCAGCTGCAGGGCACTACCGAAAGCACCCCGGCACACGTGCCACCATCGCCCCAACAGCCAGGCAAGTTCATGAGATGACACTGAAACTACAGCGGGCCTGGACACCACCACCGGTCATTTCCTGGCACACGCTCTTCTGCAGCCGCTTCACGCTCCAGTTTTCCCTTATGCAAAGGTAATGCTCGTATAAATGTAAAAATATAAAGCACATATCTAAGCACCTTGTCTGGTAGCCACTCAAAATCTGCAGTGAAGGAGAAAAAAATACAACTTTTAAAATCCTTTCAGGTCCTTCTCCGTCTCTTGCAGCCCTGCTACCACGTCAGATGTGATATGGAGGATCTTACTAGAAAAAAGATGCAGGTCCAGACACCTGCATTGCCGCTTTGCTTCGGGGCTGTTCAAGGACACCGATCCAGCACAGCAGCCTGCTTGCCAGCACGGCACGACTGCAAGGGTTGATAACCAGGGAAGAAACGTTGCTCCTCTATTTCTCCGTGTGCAGCCCGCCCACTCCATGGCTCCCCGCGCCACGCAAACGTGCTCCCCCTTGGAGAAGGGGGACCTTGGGGCGCGCGTGCAGCCACGCAGGGCTCGAGGATGCCCCTGGATGCACCAGCAGCACTGGGAAGGGCTGAAATCCATTTCCTTAATTAAATTGGACCTTCCTGAACGACAACCGAGACAAACTCCTTCCTAGAGCCCCACTCTGCAAAAGGACCCCAAGCCCAAGCTCTCCATGGCAGACCGGGCTCACACGAGCGGGCACCAAAGTGATTAAGTGGCGGCAGGAGGAATCCCTGGTTGAAGACAAATGAAATTAAATAATTCCACAATGAAGAATTATTTTTAATCAGCTCATTAGATCTAGCAGGACACTTTCACTAGCAATTAGGCGTTTATCCTTATTTACGGTTGCAAGAGGAACAGTAAAGCTCTAGCTGCTAGTGTTCCCAGGAAGACTCCTACAGCACCATTTTATGGGTTTCACTCAATTAAAACTGATTGACGAGCACAGAGCAGTGCTTCCGCAAAGAGAGAACCCTTTCGGTTTCAGATAATGAAAAACATGGATTTAGAAGGAACATATGTATGTGATCCTCCAACAGTGATTAAAGGATTCATTTTCTGCGGTCTACCCCTGCTCCATCCCAGGTCCCCACGGCCTTCCCCCCGCCGTACGCAACGTATGGGATGACTTTCCAGGTTGCTGACTTCCAGCTTGCAGGTCAACGTCCCCCTTTTCTCTGGCAGCGACGGGACCTTTTGCCACCCGTGGTGGAGGCCAGCGAGCGGGTGCCGGCGGGTCACGACGGCCCCGTCGGAGGAGCTGCCCCAGGCGGCAAAGCCCCGGCTGGAGCCGCCCCGCTCAGACGTGACACGGCCTGCTGAGCCCGACCGGGACCGTGCTCGCCACGCAAAACCCTCGCAGTGATGGACGGACGTATCCCGACACGTGCCTGCCCGTTTTCCCTGGTTGCACTCGGACGCACCGCAGCAGACGGCCTGCGTACGCACCCCGCACAGGCGCAGCAAAGGTTGCACAACCGCACCAAGGTCAATGCTAATGTACCGCAACCGCAGCGCAGCACGGGGAAGCGGAAAGGTGCGACCACCCGGCGTTGTCATCCCCAGGGACCCCGGGCCTGGAAGATGCCCTTTCCCGGGGGCGGCGGCACCTCCCTGCTTGCCTCCGCCGGGAGGAGAGAGGCGCTTTGTCCTTCGTCCCGCGGCTGGGGACGGCTTTCACGATTGTTCTGCAAAACGCAGCGACTGTCGGCGGCAGACACCAGGAAACACGTTTGCATTTCGCTATCTCCTCTCTTCCCCTTAAGAAAAAACACAGCATCCATCCTTCCAACAACTAACGCTTTCGGACCTGCATGCCCTCCATCAGAGCTGCGGAGGAGTCACGCTCCTCCTGGGACGGCGGGTCCACGCTAAGGTTTGGTCCTGCATCCATGACACATGAACACTAGAAAGGAGCTCCCAGACTGATCTTTGCTCCTGTCCTCCGAAAAAAACGAAATTTCTCAGAAGGCTCCGCTTCACAAGGCCGACCCCGAGGCCTGGGCTTGCCGTGCCAGAGGACACCGCGAGCCCTTCGCCGTGAGCCCTGCCACGGGTGGGCCTGGTGCTTGCAAACCCGGCAGAGGAACCTGGTGCAAAAAGGACAAGTCTGCAACACATGCTGGCAATTAGCAGCTCACGGAAATGGGGTCCGTCCCCACTCTGCCCCGACGGGGAGGCCAAGGGAAGGACGGGCGCAGCCTGCCGCGGTCCAGCTCCAGGCGAGGAGGCAGGCGCTGCCCCGGGGAGGAGCCCGTGGGGCGACACTCGCTATAACCAGGGCTGCAGCAAAGCACGCAAAATAATCACAGAGAAGGGCAAATACTGCTTAAAAGCAGCAGCCAAATTAAGGGCGACTGGTTAGCAGGGCCCCTTTGGTTATGTGTGCCCGAGAAGAGCTCACCCAAATTTCCGCCCTGGTTTTGACCGAGTCCCTCACCTCCCCTGTCCCCAGCTACCAGCCGGGCTGAAGGTCACCTCCATCCTCCTCTCCGCAAGGGTCTCAGAGGCTGCCGCCCCCATTCTGCCGGGTCACAAAGATGACTTCCGAACCGCCCCATCCATCCTGTCCTCCTCGCTCCCCAAGGAGCTTCCCAGTCCTCCTCGCTCCCGGCTCCCCCGACCGCGATGCGCAGGGACAGAGCTTCGGGCGCACGTCGCCGGCACCTCCAAGACCACCGGCCCTCCACAAAACTTCAGCTTGTCCCAGTACCTATCCACCTCCCTCCTGCAGCACCCCAGAGGCAGGGCCAGCAGCACCTCTCCCAGGAACACTTGGAAAAGCTGGGGGGAACGGGGGAATTGCGCGTGCTGCCCCGGCTGCAGCTCGCAGCTCCCGAGCGCGGGCAGCGGTGCCGCCCCACCAGGCCACCCGCGTCCTTACAGGGCTGCGCAGCGCTGCTGAAAGCACAGATAACTCCAGGGAGAGGATCTTCGCCACGGTCGTATCTCAGCACTACATAAACGTGAATTAATTCATCCTCCTGGCCTTCCAGCGGCGCGAGGAGATGAGACTGCAGTCCACGAGGTTACATGTTACCCAAGGTCGCACAGAAGATGTGGGAGGACGGAGATATGGGCTGAGATCACCCGAGCACCGCGCTGGAGCAGAAAAAACGGCTTAACCTTTGCGGATCTGTCACCCAGAGCAGAACAGAAATGCAAAAGCAGGAAACTTCCCGCGGAGCAGGACGATGCGGGCTTCGGCAGCCTGAGTGGCACCACAGGAACAGCCCGGCCCTCGGCCACTGCTGCCGGCCACCACGGCCACTCGGCACCCGCCGGTCACCCCGCGCCCTGGCACACGCTGCCCGCTCCGCTTGTGCTCACCCGCACAGGGTGTCACATAGGTTAAATCGCCCCGTTTGGCTGCATCGCAGCAGCCCGTGATGTGATGCAATTTGGCACAAATACCCGCGCTGCAGCACCCCAAGAAGGGTTTTCCTTTTGCACGGAGGAGAAAGGTTAATGAGGCAAAACCCGCGCGATTCGCAGGGTGTGGATGCCCCGGGGTTAAAAGGCCCTTGACCGCTCACACGCCAGGCAAGCGCGGGGGCGGCTACGTGAACGGCACCGGCTGCGTTCATTTTAGTCAAGACAGTTCTTGAGTTAATACTTTATTTATGCCTTTGCTTTAAAAAAAGTTTAAAGTTTACTACTGCAAAAATTCCCTTAGCAGATGTTTTCCCACCACTACAGATCTGAAGTTCTGGGATAGCTCCACTATTATTTAGCAATGAAATTTTCTCCCAAAGGGCTTTAGGCTTTTTATTTTCTTAATGACCAGCTTCTATTTTAATTGTCCAGACTCTTCACCCTGCTGTATTTTCATACAGAACTAGAGATCCTTAAAGCACAAGCTTGTGTGCAAGACGGACGGAAGGTGATCGTCTCCAGGGCCTGAGCATCGGTCGGCAGCAGCAGGCAGCTGCGGGGAAGGGGCCCGGCTCTGCACCGGCCACGCGTGCCCCAGCCCTGCGAAGCGAGGGGGGAGGAAAGGCTGGGCGAGGTGGCACCCAGCGGGATCCCCTCCTGGTGGGAGGCGGCCCAGGGACCCCCGGTGAGATGGTCCCGTTTGCTGCCCGCGGAGCAGCGCCAGGAGAAGCGAGAGGCTGTTGCTCTGAAGCCCCAGGGCATCTGCTCCAGCAGCCCCCCAGCGCAGGGTGCTCAAGGCGGACACCGAGGCCTGGGGACGCAGCTCGCCCGGCCACGCGAGCGGGCAGTGCTGGCTTCAGCCATGCCACCACGGGTCCCTCCCCGCCGCCGCCCGTACGCAGGTACCCAGGTTCAACGTACATCCTCCAACCCGCCTCCGAGACCCGTAACCGGAGCCACCAAACAGGTGTCACCAGCAAGACGGGGACGTGCCTGCTGCTTATCGGGTGAGCTGTATTTACAGACACCGGTCCCCTCCCGGGGCCGTCCAGCTGTCACCAGTATCGCCTTACGGCTCGTAGGCGGCACGAACGCGGTCACCGGACACCGCGGCCTCCCCCGGCAGGTGAGGACGGCCGCGCCGAGCCGGGCGCTCGGGGACCGTATCACGATGCTCAGCATCAGCCCGATCCCGAGATACGTTTCCCGAGAAGCCTCAATGCACGTAATTAAACCGCCCTGCTCTTCCCAGAGACGGTCTTCGAGCACATCTGGTTTCCGTGCTCCGCAAACCGCCTGTGACATTTCGTTTCAAACCCCGGGCGCTTCAGCAGCGGCGACAGTGCAAAGTGGCAGCGTCTGACATTTCCTCCCCGCGCTGACGTGCAGCTTCTAGACAACACAACCGAACGCTTCGGAGGAAGGGGAGGGCAGCAAGAAAGACGCGACAGTTGCTCGAAACCTTATATAAAGCCAAGCAACAAGGTTAAGCGGAGGCTGCTCGAGCGATGGATTCTCCCTCTTCCCCTAGCAAACCCCGTGCAGCCGGTTTCCTTGCGCGGGCGGCAGCGCCTTCGCCCTGCCCTCCTCCCTCGGGACCCCACTGCCAGGGCTGCCAAACAGCCCGTTTCACAGCAGAAGCTGCCAGGGACGGGCAACCCCAAGCCGATGGTCTACGCGCCTCCCGTGCCCACGCCTGCGGCCAGTTTGCTTGGCCCCGCTCTCACTGTGTCCTCAGACGCGAAATATTTACAGTTTTTAATGAGAGCAAGTGCTTTAGCCTGGCAGAGCAGAGATGCTGTGAAATCGCACATTTTTTATTACCCCTAAAAGCAGCCGCCTTTGCTCAGCATTGGAAGGGAAACACCCTTTTCTGGTATTTGTCAGCAATGTCACAAGAAAACTTGCTTTGACAAATCTCTCTCTTTTTTTTTTTTTTTTTTTTTTTTTGTTAAGATGCTCATTATAAAATTCTCACCCTTTGCAACGCGGCCATTAATATTGCCAGCACAACTACTCCATCTGCCTTCTGAGCCCCCTCCAAAACAGTAATAAGTTAATTGGTAGAAGCATTTGGCTGCAGCACAATAAAGCTGGCACGAAAACAGCTTTTAACCTTCAGGACTGCGTGTAGGATGCAGGATACAGATTCCTCGTTCAGTGTGTTTAAAAAATAATAAAATAAAAGGAATGCATATTGAAAGACCATGCTGATGCTTAGTATTTCTATTAAAATAGCCAGACTGAACCCGAACGGCCGCGCTGGCCTCGCGGCGCTGCTCCTGCGCCTTTGCTCCCAAGCTGCCTCCCAAATCTGCCCTCGTTAGCGCCAGGCGCGACCCGCTGCCAGACAACAGCAGCTCCGGCCCCGACTGCGAAAGCAGGGAGCGAGAGCAACTGGTTTGTGCACTGAGGAGGTGGAGAGGAACAGCGCAGGGGCCAGCTATAAATGATGGATAAGTAACGGGGGGAAAACCCACAAAGCCAGCTGCAAGACTAGCCGTCGTTCCGCGATCGCCATCTGTGCAAGGTCAACACCGAGTCTCCGAGCAGCGTTTGCCTAAGCGGCTGCTTCGAGCCGGAGGGCGCGTGGGATAAGGACCCTCCTGCGGGTTGCAGACCGTCTCCAACATCCCGCAGGCTGGAGGACAGCAGCAGCCCTACGCGCCCTTGCAAACGCAAATCTCTTCTCCCCGGCAAAGGCTGGAAGCAGGGGAAAACGGTTCACTGGATAAATAATGGAATTCAAAATAAAAACAAGCAAAAAAAGAAAAGATAATTCTCAAGTATTCAGTGATTCCACTGTCTCCCACCTCATCTCAAATTCACCCAGCTGATCCAAACACTGCTGTACATGTTACAATGCAAAATGTCTTAGTAAAAGCTATCAAAGCAACTGAAGACCATAGCCAAGAAGAAACGCGGGGCAACGAGGAAGGACTGGGAGCTCAGGGCTGAATCAACAACTTCCACTTCCACATGCCAAACTTTGGACTGAGATCTGGCTGGGGTTTCCTAGCAAACCTCCTCTTTCCTGGGTTTCCCCTGGCAGCGCCCAAGGGGCAGAGAAGCGATCACGTTTGGTGGCACTGAGATCTCTGCGGCAGGAACCGCGCGGGACGAGCCCGGCGGCATGGTGAGGCCGAGCAGGAGCTTCCTAGCGCTTCCCCCGGCCCAGCCGAGACGCCGGGCCATGTGTCCTGGCCGAGCTCCAGCTGGGCGACGGCCGAGCGCCGCCTCGGCGGTTTCACTTCCCGCAAAAGCCGCGGTCTGAGAGGGACCCGCTCTCGGCCAGGCCCCCAACAAGAGCCCGGCTCGGGGCACGACCTCCCAAGGCTTTTCAAAACCTGTTCCCAAGCTCCTTCCTTGGCTTCCCTAGGACAGAAGATGACATACAAATGCAGAGCATGTCCCGCGCTGGCTTTAACTACAGCAAGATGCAAAACAGTAAATGGTTTTTTTCCACGTGGTTTTGAGTAACTTCCTTTCCCCTTTTTCTAACACAAATTCTGCAGAAGTTTTTCCAAGGGAAATTATTCTTACATCGAAGGAACTATGTGAGTCTGTGTTTCGCAGTGGCTTTGCGAGTAGAACAAAATCCAAAAGCAAAACTACACACCAATCTGATTTTATAAATAGAATCCGCTTAAGTGAGTTTCTTGGCCAAAATTCACACGGGGAGCCGTGTCAAGTTGGATCACCGTAAAAGAAAAAAAACACAATACACTGATTGCAAGTTTTCCAATTTTCAGTGTACCGCTAACAGCAATTTTCTTTCCACTGCTCTGCAGGTCTCCCTTGCCCTCAAATATTAGTACTATAACGTGTGCTCCGGTACCGCTGCTGCCAGGCTTGAAGGTGAAGGATGGGTCCCTCCACGCAAACCTGGAGTTGGCATCCAACCCCCTCTGCAAGTCAACGGGATTGAAGAGCCCAAACCCATTTAGACATTTCCCTGCTTTATAACTTTATTAGAGATTTTGATATGCAAGCATATGCTTGGAAGATAGCCACATTAAAGGAAATCATCTCTCCCCAGGGATATTTTTGCAGTGCATTTATTAAACGCCCTCGAAGAACAGAGGGGGAAAAGCCAGCTTCAGTCGGTTTTAAGCTATAACAAGAGATGAGAGAGTCGCTTCTGCCTTCCAGCCCCGCTGCTTGTTTCACTCCTAACGAGCTCCAAGCCGAGGCAACGCGGTCATCACGCGAGCGGCTTCACGTGAAAGCGCCCCGAGCCCGACCGCCTCGGCCCCCCGCGGGGGTCTCCGGACGGAGCTGCCGGCACCCAAGGCCGCTTGGCTTCGAGCACGGGAGGTCCCCGCTCTCGCTGACCAGCGAGGGGACCGGATCCGAGCCCGTTCCCGCTTGGCAAGCGCTTTCCGAAAAAGCGCAGTAAATCACGGCAGTCTGTCAGAGCAGAGCCCATTGAAGCGGCTCAAAATAGCCAGAGAATTTGTTCACTGCTCATAAAACGCTCCTTTTTATGATCCTGCAATTACAAACAGCTGTTTATTTTGCTAGTTAGCATTTTTTTTAAAGCGTTCTTTCCAACGCATAATGCGAAGCGTCAGGCATTTTCCAGGAATTTTCGGCGCAGAGCACGTCTGGCACGCTGCCGCGCGGGAGCCGCTGAAAGGGGGCAATCAGCGCGAGAACAAGCGTCTATTCTGGGCGGCCACCTCGGACCCTTCGTCTGGCACCCGAACGCCGTCATGTGACGAGCGGATGCCAGGCCGGCGCGAGCCCCCCTCCCGCGCAGGCGCGCGTGCCGGGCCGCGTCCCCTGCCTCCTCGCTCGGGGGATCCGTAACCCTTGGTACGCTCAGCGTTGTTTGAAAGCATCAGAGTTTCTGCAAACATCTGCAGCCCGAGTGCCCCAGCCGCCTGCCGCGTCCCCGGCCGGGGCGAGCACCCGCTCCGCCTGCTCCATCGCAAATTATGCTAATTCTTCTTACAGAGAGACGCATGCAAACACTCGCTGTGCCCCGAATCTGGCAGGGCGATAGGCGCCCGCCCGTGCCTGCTCCCATCCCGCTGGAGCCCGTTGTCGGCACGCGAGCGGGGCGCTGCTGGAGCGGCGATGCTGCCGCGCGTCCTGCCCTTGCCCCGTGCCCCGCAAGCCGCCTGCGAGATGTGACGGGCAACCGAGGGCCCTCGCTGCCCTCCCACCGCCGCGGCGGCACCGTTTCGAGCTGCCTTTCGAGCGCTGGGGCTGTGCTGCAGTTGCAGGTATGGAAGCAAGGAGATGCCAGGGCGATAGAAGGAATAAAAAAGCTGAACAGCAGCAAAACGGAGCTTAACCAAAGACTTTGGTTTCTGCATTCCCAGCTTCAGCCGCTCCGTGGGCAGGAGAGAGGCTGATGATCAGAAACTCGAGCTACACGCGGGAGACTGGAGTCGTCAGCAGCTCCTGGGTCCCGACTCCAGGATGGTGATCCCCTGGCAGACGCCTCACGGGGCTCGTCCCACGGACGAGCCAGCAGCCCTTAAACACGGTCATCGCTGCGGCAGGGCTTTCAGGAGAGGCTTCTTCCAGGTCGGCAGCCAGCACCGGGCTCCCACGTTCCTCCAGAGCCCGGAGGCGGCCGAGCAGCCCCTGCTCCCCGGGGCACCGAGCTCTGCAGGGCCTCCGGAGCCGGAGCGCCTCGGCACCAGGAGGGCCTGGGCAGGGCAGAGGAGCAGCGAGACTGCCATTAAATAGTAATGAGAACGCCCCGTGCAATTTGCGGAGGGAAGATGATGCTAATCACCTCCCCAAGGAGCTCATCCGCAGCCTCGCGCCCGGAGGCCGCTGCTCGCTTCGGAGCCTCCCGGGCACCCTCGGGGCTGCCTTCCATGCTGGGAGCGCGGCTGCTCCCGGCGCGCTGCTCCACGCTCCCTGCACCCAGGGACCCTCGGAATCACCCGGTTCCCGCGCAAGACCCATCTGAGCAAAACCAGGGCGGCCGCGTTCCTCAGCTCTGTGTCAGTCAGGCGACCCAGAGAGCAGGGATTGAGGGGCTCGGTGCACACGTCATCCTGGTGCGGTTTGCAAAACAGCAGAAAGCAAAACGAGCCAAAGAATGGGATGGCAGCAGAGAGGAAAACGTGCAGCTACCTTCCTACGGAGCATCCCGCAGGCCGGCGAGGCAGCTGGTCGGAGCAACGCAAGAAGCCGGCGCACACGACAGAAGCGGGTGTTTTTGCAACGCCTCTGCCGCGAGGCTACAGAGGGGCAGGGAGGGAGCCCGGGCGCTGGCCCTGCTCGGCCAGGGGAGGTGTCGCCTCCGCGGCGGCTTGCTTCTCGCCCCGGGAGGTGCTCTGGGTGCTCGGGATGGCAGCAGATCTTCTGCCTCCCGTGAGCCCGCGCCGCTCCCGCCGATGTGCTGAATCCCTCACTGCGTTGCCGGCCCTGCTGCTGGGGGATTTTGCCGGGATTCGTGTGGTCAAGTCCGGGGCGCTGCACCTGGGGGCTGCAGCGCTCTGGTGCTTTGCAGCAGCGCAGACCTGGCACCCAGCTCAGCACGAGAGGGAATCAGCTCCCGTGAAGAAATCCCTGACTCAGGCAAGGTGAGGGACCCGAGTGCCCACCTGTCCTGCACCACCGGCACGGACACGCCAGCCCCGGCCGCGTGGGCCGAGGGACCCCAGGAGGTCGCTGAAGGAAGCGGGATGGGGCAGTGCAGGACAGCCCGGACAAGGACAGGCAGCACGGGGATTCTTCTTCTCTGAGCAGAGATGGAGATCACCCAGCTGCCCCCACAGAAACGCTCTCCCAGCCCCGAGACAGTGCATCCCTGAGCCCAGCAGCGAGGTGCTGCCTCCCCCATTGCCCTGCAGCACCCTCAGCCTTCCCCTCCGAGCAACCCAACACCTCTGCATGGATTTAAGCCACTGTTTCCCTCGGGGACACGGTGCTGACAGGAGCTACCAGCTAAGACAAAGCACTTCGGCGCAGGCCCATGGGAAACGTGTCATCCAGCACCTCCGAACTCTGCTCATCCGCCACCGGCCGCGGCAGCAGCTCCCACCACCCAAAAACCCGGCGAGACCGAAGGGAAGGTGCCCACGCGCCAGCCTGTCTCCGGCCCCGGAGCACCTGGGCGTCAGCCAGCTCGTATCCAGGGCAGCCTGTCCCCGGCTCCCCGGGCTGATCCCAAAGCAGCACTGAGATCAGTCTGCGTTCCAGCCCCAATGTGGAAAAAATCCCCAAAACTTGGATTTCAGGCCCTTTTCAGGCTCATTCTCTCACGGTCCACGGTGTCTTACGCTTTCCCAGTAGCGACTCACAGCTTTTAAAGAACCAACCACAAAACATGAGGTGATTTAATTAAAAAATAATAAAAAATAAAAATAATGGGCACGGCTTGCATATGTATCCCAGTTCCACCGATAATTAGGAAACAGATGGGGGTAGGAGGGGAGGGGGAGGAATCTCTGTTAGGTTAATTGTTTGAAGTCACTAAATGAAATATGGGCAGCCTGATTTCCCCGGGGGCTCATACACAAACTTAACTATAGACTTTTGCAGAGAAATAAGATAAATAAATAAATAATAAAAAAAGGAGTTTCCCAGTGAAGGACAGTAGATTATGACTAATCAGGAAAGACCAGACGTGATAAACCTAAGGAAAAAACAAAGCTCCCCTTTGTGGCTTCAAATGCAGAATTGAGCAATCCGATCCACAGCTTCCCTACCACCTCACCAAAACGCTGTTCCCATTTTCCCGATTAAACGGGTGCAAGCAGAAAAATCTTTGCGGTATTGACTCTCCTCCAGGGAAGGAGGCACTTTTTCACCCAGAGCCCCAAGCCCCTGGGAGAGGTGAGACGAAACCTTTTTAAGGAAGCGCTGAAATCCTTTTGCATCCCGAGACTGAAGGTGCCCTCCGAGGAGGCACCAGCGCACACGGACCGGGAACCTGCTGCCTGGGAACAAAGGCGGCTGCAGCCATTGTTTCCCGGCTCCCGAGCGTTCGCTGCTGATGCTCATCTGACGCCGGACGCTGAGGGGTACGTGCTCACCCCAGCGAACAAGCGCACGCCGCTTCCCACGCAGCGCTGCAAAAGTCACCCTGTAGCAGCAATTCCGCTTCTAGTAACTTCAAGCCTCAAGCGGCTGGTTGGAATGTGATTCGTGACAGCTAATTTAACCAAAACACAATGAAATGAAGTTTAAATAAAAAAAGAAAAACAACCCCTTTCTCCCCCTGTGAAAGGGCACGGTGACCACCACACACTGCTTTCACTTCAGCTCTGCTATCTGCATTTCTCGTTAACACAGAGTAGCTGCAGGGATGATTACACAGCCAGCCTTGCTGATCTGGATTATTTAGATCGGGCATTGCCAACGGACAAGCCAATCCCAAACCAATTTTCAAATCACTAGGAAATTAGAGTTGGGCTAGAAGTGAGCAGGATACAGGGCTCCAACGCAGTGGGACGCTGTGAGCAGGACTGGGCTTTGGGGTTTGGAACCACGAGCCACTTTCCTAGTATTTGATTAGTTACCTCTACCTCTATTTTTCCCCTGTATTCAGGCAAGATATTCAGTGAAATTAAAACACGATCCAGCCTCCTGAAGAGTAAACATTAAAGAGACATAAGCAAGATCCGAGTTCAGAAAGTGAATTACTTCTAATCTGTTAAGACTGCCTCATGCAGATCCTTGCCTGAACCACCACAATACCAAAGAAATCAAGCACAACATGGGGCAACATATGAGAAGCAGCGACCAGGACAGACCGCCACGGACATCACCGGCATCGCTGCCGCACCCAGCCCCGGCTCAGGGCACCCAGCGACGCTGCCTCTCCCAGCCCCACTCCCACCAGGTGGAAGACGATGCAGATCAGCTGCAACTAGCCCAGGGACACCAGCAGCTGCTGGAAAAGGCAGCTACAGCGGCACGTTTCCACTGCCAGCCACACCGCCCACCCCATCATCTCACACCGTCGCCTTGGGGCGACAGGCGGATACGGTTTCAGGAGTTGGTGCCACTGCAGAACTGGTCCTGCTGCAGGAGGTCAGGCCTAATGGTGCCCAAGCCACTACGTCTTGCTGAGCTCCCAGCATTACCAGGTCTGGCCTTGATTCCTGCTGTTGTACCCAGCCTCATGAGGCCACAGCCTCTTCGCTTCCCTGCATAAGAAACAGAGTGGGTTTGGGTCCGTCTGCACGGCTCTGTGGGACTGTGGCACCGGGAGGCTGCAGTATCCACGTGGCACCTCCCAGCGATGCCCCCCAGGGCATATCCTGACCCCCTACCATAATCCACCAAATCTCCGTGGATAATCCCAGATCCTGGCCTTTCCACCGTGGTGGACTCCCACGAGGTGCAGACAGCACATCAGCACCGTCCCCCTCGCAGCGCAAGGGCACCCCGAGGGATCTGCCGCCACACGACTCCAGGCAGCAGCAGAACATCTCCCACCGCAGCAGCTGCGTCTGCTAGCGATGGACAGGCCAGACAGCACCTTCCGGAGGTGCCGTGGAATGGATGGAAAGGCTGGCAGGAGGCAACGGCCTCAGTCCCGCCACGGAAAGCAGAGGCAGGTGGTCAGAAGCAGGGCTCCTCGCCAGCAAAAATTCATCCCTGCTTGGAGATGAACGAAGTCACTAGGGATTAACTCAGTCCAGTATCTCTATAGCTTTAAGTTGGGGACAGCACAAACTGCAGGCCTGGGAGATAGGGAATAATGAGGAAGAATAGAGGTTTCCCAGGGAAAATAAGCCATGTCCTCTTTTCAGGACCCCTGAAGTCCCATTGATCGCTTACAGGCTTGCACTCAGCGAGAAGAGTCCGACATAGCTGGTTCTTCTTTCCCCCGGGAGAAGCTCAAAGAGGCTTTCGGAAGTGGTCGCCTTTCAGAGATAATTAGCTGTTGGAGAGGGACTGGCTTTTTGCAACAGCCAGTTCACTGGGAAGAGGCCCACAAAGCAGCAGCCATAGCAAGGAAAAATTCTGAATTCCTTCTGCAGCTGATACCTGACGCTTTCTCCAGGACTAAACGTGTCCAGCTCAGCAGCTAGAAAACAATTTTAACTTAGAATAAAGCTGTCTTATTAAACCGGAGGCACTCACTGCACCTTGATCTGGCAGCACACAAGTTAACACTGCCTTCTCCTCGATTAGCCCTACAAACCTCTCATACAGAATGATTTTGACAATCCTGCAAAGTTTCTAAACAGAATAAACTAACCAAATTTCTCTTCTGCCTTTGTCCTGCTGGGGACTGCAGAGGGATTTGGGACGTGTGGGCAGGAGGGGGCATTTTAAAGGCAGCAGCAGACATCTGCTCTCCGGAGAGGAAGCCATGGAGCAAGGAGTCACTCGGGTCAGATCAAACAAGGGAGACCTGTCACTTCACATCTGTCTCCATGGAAACTTGCAGTAGGCTCAGACCAGAATTGACAAAGTTATTGATTATGGGTAAAGAGACACTCAGAGATTAACAAAAACAAAAGGTCAGAGGTGCCGATAAAAAGTTAAGTGGTTGCACGTTAAAGCTGATCAACTATGAAGGTTACTTTTAGGATCTCACTGAGGGATTAGGACTGCTAAAACGCTGCACTTTGTTCGGAGCAGAGTGACAAAGGACAGGCCACGGGGGAGCAGATGGCTCCTTTGGGTATCTGCACTCGGTGCAGATCCTCAGTTTTGCTTCCTATCTGCTGTCCCTCTTTACGGGAGGAGGCCAGACCTCAGACCAGACCTTGCCCCATGCGGACAGGAGGACTTGCTGCCCTTAAGCGGGATCTCCTTTCCCACTCTTGCACACTCACAGGCTACCACAGGTCAGACTGAGCAGAAAGCATGAGGAAGGGATATGAATATAGCAGAAAACCCAGGAATTGTCTTACCCATGACTAGAGGCAAATCACTTCCTCCCTGCCTCAGCTCCTCTCCAGAAGGAAGATGCCTTTTATCTGCCTGATTAGCACTTCAAGCTGTATTCTAAAAACCCTCCAAAAGCCCCAATTAATAGTTTAGTGCCTCTTTAGCTTTCCCTGGGAACATTGCTACTCTGCTTGGGGAATCACAGCTGCAGCAATATTCTTGTCTCGGTGCTCTTTTCCAGCCTAGACGCTCATCGCACAAAACCTCTGACCACATCCCGCATCCCACCCAGCCGCGGGGCAGGACCCCATGGGCCCTCTGCACCCGGGACCAGGGCCTCGGCCACCAGCCCCAGCCCAGGCGGATTTGCACCGCCGCAGGCGGGACACAGCCTGAGCAAAACAGGGTCCAACACCGACAGCGCGGGGGCCGGGCTGCACCCCTCCAGCTGGCGGGGGGGCCCTGCTGCTCCCCCCCCGCCTCTGCTGCAGCCACAGCTGCCGGGACAGGGCTATAATTAGGCTCGAGCACATGCAGCCAAGCTCCAAAAGCCTTTCTTTTGCCCTCTAGAGCCCAATGTTGAAGATGACTATGGCTTTGTCACAGATTGCGATTCAGAAATAGAAAGATGGTGGCACACATTGCTCTGAGCTGCACAGGGTCCCTCAGCACCAGGACAATTAGGTTTTTAGTCAGGTGTCAGATTCACTTGCCTGAGACCAGAAATCCCCCTCCGCAGCCTCGTCTACGCCAGGCCACGCAGCCGGGGTGCTCGCACAGCACGGCTCGCCGCAGCCTTGGGCCCGAGCTGGTCCGTCTGAACCCAAACCAGCCCCACCTGACATCTGGCCAGCTCTGCCCACCCCGTTATGGGAGGTGATTGCACCACGGGGCTCCATCTGCCTTCCCACATTGCAACATCTGTTCAGAATCAATACAAGAGAGCTTCACCAATGCAGTGGAAAAGACCCCGTTTTCCCGGACAATAGGCAGCATTAGGGAGAAACTGGACTTTATTGTATAGCAGTGGTTTTCTGCTTTACGGCATGTAACTTCCATTGCTGCGCATGTGGCACATCATCGACGATTGCATGCACTATTTTATTTTGCAAGCACTCCTTTTTATTGAGATCCAGGATTTA
Source organism: Dromaius novaehollandiae (assembly GCF_036370855.1). Classification (NCBI taxonomy): domain Eukaryota; kingdom Metazoa; phylum Chordata; class Aves; order Casuariiformes; family Dromaiidae; genus Dromaius; species Dromaius novaehollandiae. The sequence goes on along the minus strand of NC_088124.1, from coordinate 4,902,718 downwards.
TTGCAAATTGGTTGACATATGTTGACTTGAACCAGGAAAAGACAGTGATTTAATATGTTCAAGTGCCCACAGACTAAATGTTTTCTGCCTTCCCAGTACTTCCTTTCAGAGGGCTGCAAAAGGTTTTTCACAGGAGGAGAAACACATGCCAGTCCCTGCAACAGGGACAATCCCTCTTGTCCACATATGGGGAAACTGAGGCACAGTACCTAAATGGCTACTTTTTTTTGGGGGGGGGGGGGGGGGTGTCACAGTGTCCTGGTAGCGGAGCTGGGGATTAGAAGCAGGATTTCCAGTTTTGTTCCATAGAATATTTTCAATAGCTTTTGGCTGTAATTTAAGGAGCCTTCCTTAAATTACCTGGCCCTGGTACACCTGCAGCCAGCTGCAGAGCAGGGAGGGCAATGCCCACCCTCTGCGAGCCACCCCGGCACGGCTACACACACTAATGCAAAGCAGTTTTCAGCCTCCGGGCCTCGAACGGGTAGCATTAGCTCAGCGGATGCTCTGTGCCACTGCAGGCAGTCCAGAGCCACTCCTAAGTCAAGCCATACAACCCCTGCCCAAGCACGTCAGGGATTAGACACTGAAAAGTTCATTAGTGCCATTTTCCTACTTATCACAGGCCAAGCTGAGCACAGGGGGAGGCCAGAGCTGGCTGTACTGACTGGTCAGCCACGAGGGCACCGTCCCAGGCGACGCTAAATGGAAGTGACACGCTGCTGCTCGCTGCACTCATGTACAGCATGTGGCTGGAGCTGACACTGTTTGTGCTGCCTGCCTCAAACACGGGGATGACGCTAATCTCTGCTCATGATACACACACGCTGGTCAGGGCTGGTTAAATACCTTCTTAGGACAATCACTGCGTTGCTCCTTATTGCTTCCGTTAACAGGAAACCAAAGTGCAGCAAAGCCAACGCGCTGGCGTGGGGGGCTGTTGGGGGATCGAGGGGAGCCGGCTCCTCGTGCTCGCCGGAGGGAGTGCGGAGCTGGGAAGCCCCCGGGCTCCTTTCACTGCTCCTGCCTGCAGTCACAAATCAGCCTTCTCCCCAACGGCCGAGTTCTGGCTGCCAATACACCCTCCCTGCCAGAATGATGTCCTGTCGGGCTAAAAACTTAGGGGGTGCCTGGGAGCTTCACTTTTCCTCTTATTCGCTCATTTTGTTTGAGCAGGTTCTTTCCAAAGGGTTTCTGCCTGCCTGGATGAACTCTTGGTACGTGCCAGCACATCGATAAAGTGCCTCAAAGTTGAGCATCTTCGCAAACAGGCATCCCTGAGCCCAGCCAAGGGGAGGACCACGTATCCCCCCGCCACACGACCTCCTTGCCTGCTCCTTCGCACGCGGAGTGACGCAGCCCCACGAGCACGGCCAGAACCGCTGCTACGCAACTCGTCCCACTTTCAGCAAGGCACCTCCAACACCACAGGGACCTGCAGGCAGGAGCAGCTGACTGCAGCAGCACATGCTTTGGGTCCATTTACCAGAGATTAAAGTTTTCAGAATGGCAAAAAGCAGCTTGCAACCAAGAGACCATTTTCTTCTTTGCTTAGTGAAATCTTCTCTGTCATGACTCCTAAGCTGAAGTAACTAAGTGGAGGATACTTGCGACTCCTTTCTCACCACACTTGGCCTAAGAACAGATACTGCGCAAGGCCTGTGCCCACGTCTAAGATGTGAGCACAAGGGCTGGCATCCCACTTCACCATCTCAGCTCAGATAACGTAACTCAAGGGGCAGTTCCAAGAAAATAAAAGGGCTTAAAAGAAAGAGGGCTGCTATCCCTCCTAGGCTACTGTCCCTACCGTTCCTATGAAACATCCCTTTACTGTGGGGTCATACACCATAATATTTCTTTTACCTTAAAAGAATGCAGATTTAAAGGCTGTGGTGTTACCCAGAGGACTGGCAATGAATTACAGAACTTTTCAGCCACATATCAGCAGCAGATTCAGCAAGTTGCAAAGGCAACATGAACTTCTTCCCATCCAAGGAACCTCTGGTTGTCTGTACACAGCCAGGTCCCACCTTGACATCAGCAAACAGGAGTCTACGTCATAAAACGCATTTAACAATAATCCCTGTGGATTCATATCGATTGATTGCAGCATCCTCGATTTAATTAGCTACCAGTATAGCTGTTGGCATAGAGCCCAGTGCCAGCTGCAGAGCTAAGAAGGAGTAATTAGTGAGACACCAGTGCTCTCCTGCTCCCAGGACCTGGGCTAGTTGCACTGACTCCACCTTAAGTCGACTCTGCTCAGCAGATGCGCCCTTCCCCTGCGGCAGGGCGTCTAGCATCATCGTGATTTCACATCACTTGCAGCAACAGCAAAGTACTCGCAAGACGTTCTCAGGCAGTGAACGCACTGCAGACCCTTCCAGCCCGCCTCCCGGACGAGCAGACCCGCGTGCAAGCCTCTCAGGTCACTGTTGCAGCACAGGCAGGGCCCAGGGACATTTTCCAGCCGGGGTGTGTGGGTGTGGATTTCGAGCCTGCAAGAGGTGGTTTCTTCCCTACAGTCTGCTACACTGCTAATAAAAGGCATCAGCCCCATGCTCCAGGCTAGGGACAGGACAACAACAGTAGTATATGTAAGAATCAGACAGATGAGGACATATTCAGGTCTAATCTTACACAATCCCAGATATCATGCAGGACTGTCTCCTATGATTATGAGGCTATTTTTTCCACCCCTTCAAAGATGTTTTTTTATATACATACACACACATTTTATACATATAAAATCTCAGTGCACTAACATCATATTCTGGCAAGCAAGATCACGTCTAAGGGGAAACAAAGCCATAGCTGGGCTACCAGAGATTGACAAGAACAAGGAAGGAGAAGATTTTTCAACAGCACCAGGAGAGGCAAATGCCATTTAAAACCAGACATTGCTCTGGCAAAGCCCAGATTGAATGAAGACTAAATAAGAGCTGACAAGCTGACATTTGAAAATGCAATTAGCTGCCTTGCAGAGCCACCCTGTTATCTTATTGTTAATTGTATGTTTGCTCATTCTGAGAGGCAATACACTTATTTGAAACTCATTCTTAGACTATTCTGCTTTGACTGGTCCCTTCAACCAAGGACTCCCCCACCCCCCAAGCCCTACCTCACTGGTAGGGTGAGTTCAATATCCTCAAAAGGACCACTGAATTGTGTGCCGTATAAATGCCACCGTAAACACGCTCTTCAGCAAGTAACTAGAGCAGCAAGTTAATTCCCAGGATAATAGGTGCTCAGGAACAACTGCATGACAAGGAGAGAGCTGAGATTCACTGCATTAATTTCCTATTTATGCAGTTCCAGAAAAGCACCATTCCTGCCCAGAAATGACAACCCCAATCCAATGAATTTAACTAACCTGTTTCTGCAATCGCTTAAACTGAAGTTTTGCAATCAGGCTTTTATTCCTTTTTAAACAAGTTCCTAACTCCTCTCTTACTTGTGATAACGTTCTCTGTAAAATGTATTAGCGTGGGTCATAGACCAGGGCCATTTTATAGGCACGAATGTAATTCATGTTTGTTTGCCCTGCAAGGCAAGTTATGAAGAAGGAAGCAGCATTACAGCTGAGCACGCATAGGGATCCCATGGATAAAAAGCCTGCCAGAAACATTTGGAAAGCACAGGATCCCCAGCTCATCTCCTGGCAGTCACAGGAGTCCCACCTCCATCTGAAAACCAGAGCTTCGAAGAAAAGTTGATCTGCTTGGAGGGGAAGGTTAGAGTAGCAAGGCAGACAAGGGTAGTGGAGCCCATGAAACACAACATTCGAGAGCAGCCTGCTATACTAGGCTCAAGCCAGATTAGCCTCACAGCTGTCACCATGGTCAGGAGAATTCAGACGAGGTCAACCACAAATACATAGCCACGGACCCAGCTGCTGATATGGCTGGAAAATAAAACCCTGTGGGCCTTGGCATCTGGATACCAGAGCTGTCAATAGAAAATGTCAGGCTGTGATATGCAACACAGTATTTTGAAGGACAGGTTTACTGTACACATATTTAAGTACATCCTAATAAGTGCAGCCCATGTATTCTGTATCAACTAATACACGTATGAACTAACCCTAACTTAAGCTTTGCTTGGCGTAAGCAGGGGGATACTTAGGTTTGACTGAAAGTCCAGATCAGCTTCTTAAATATTTTATATTATAATCCATATTTACTAGATACAATGGAGGAAGGAAATAGGAGTAGATATTTACTAAATAGGTTGATTTGATATGGCTTACATGAGTTGTTCTCAAAGCACACTCATATGCATAGCTTCACTGCAGAGGGCATCAAATCCTGCCTCTCTGTGCTGTTTTGAATTTGCAATGGGAGAAAAATGAGAGCCAAGATTTCACTCCCCAGCCATGCTGCAAGACTTGCAGTTCAGCCACACACAGGCTGCTCAGAATGACAGTGCCAAAACGTGGTCTGGGGTGTGCCAGATGTATCATGAAGGGGAGGCGAGCCTAAGAGGAGCTTCAGGGGTCCCATACATGCTGTCACATGTGCGTGGCTACAAAGCATCAGTTCTCTCATTCCCCTCCCTCCCACTCGCCTGCACACATCTGTGAGCACGTCACAGGGATTGAAACAGAAGCCAATGAGCTTGCAACAAGCAGTCTTTGTTGCTGGGTCTGTTAGGAATCTGAAAGCAAGATTTCACGAATCCTGACACCATTTAAGTGACAGCAAGAAAGAGGGCTTTTTCTATGCCCTTAACTCAATAAGGGTACAGCTCAGCATACAGATGTGTCTTTATCAACTGCAGAGCCATGCTGTGCTGTTAGGCATATTAGTAACTCTCCCAACTATCACAAACAGGGCTGTGTAATTAAATGCGAGGCGGCTGGTGGTACCATACCCTACTGTGGAACCGTTAAGAGCCTGCGAAACAAGAAGGCGCAGGCTGGCTCCAAGTACTAATCATCTAAATTGCTCAAGCAAGAGTGACATTTTATACCACTTGCACACCAGAGCAGAGGCAGCTCCTCATTAACTGAGCAGACTACATGCAAAGCTTCCAAGAACAAGTCAAGAGTCAGGGCTGGCTTTCAGCTTTTCAGGGTTTTGATAGAGGGTGGGAGGGGAGCACTGTAATTCCACTCCCCCACTCAGGGAGGGTGTGAAGAAAAAAAAAAAGAAAGAAAAAAACCCCAAACAGTTATTTTCTACTTTTATAAGATATGGCAGGCAATCTTTGTGCATGGCAAAAGGCACCCAAAGTGATCCAGAGAGGGAGGGTTCAGTTCTGGCTCCTGATGGTGGAAACCCCTAAAGTAAAGTTACACAGGATCATAGAATATGTCCGGTTGGAAGGGACCACAGTGAGATCATCTAGTTCTACTGTCTGCTGAAAGCAGGATCAGCCGTGTGACCAGACCAGGTTGCTCAGGGCTTTATCCAGTCCGGTCTTGAAAACCTCCAGGGGTGGAGACTGCCCAGCCTCCCTGGGCAACCTGTCCTACCGCCTGAGGTTGTAACCTCACGTTTCAACTCATCCCTGTGGTCTCTTCTCCTTCCCAGGCACGGAGGGGACCGGTGGGGGCAACAGGAGATCGGCAGCCGGCTGAGGCCCGCGGCGGCCCTTCAGCACCCTGGAGAGCTGCCGCGCCCCGCGCAGCCCCCGCGCAGCCCCCGCGGCGGGACGGAGCAGCGGGAGCTGCAGGAGCAGCGGGAGCTGCAGCCTCTGACCGCCTCTGCGGGGGAGCAGAGGCAAATGGCTCCCCGGAAACCCGCGTCACCGCTACCCAAGACGTCGCACGCAGCAACCGGGTAACAGTCGTAATTATCTCCCTTTCAATCCGAGCGCATTGTTTACGGGACGCGTTTGCGTTCTGAGCAAAAACAGCTGCTTTGGAGCCTGAACTAAATGCCACGCCAGGGGAAACCACAAAATGAAACCCCAGCAGTGCACCAGAAAAGCCTGCTTTCCGCCACACTCCTGGGATTCCTGATCTGAGATCCCATTGCTGACTTATCTCGACTTTATCAATAACAAATGATTTATTCACTTATTGAGCTATTTATTATCTTGAATCATCTCCTCTGGAAAAGCCCTGATCTGGTCTTTCTTCCGTCCATCTGCACTCATTTCCTTATAATTCCCTGACCCATGGTCATTTTCATTCTTCCCTGCTAACTCAGAATAAACCATTCTTTAAACATTTTTCCTTGATGAAGTTTGGGGTTCAGATGCTCTCAGTGATCCAACAGGCTCACACCACCATCATCTGTGCTTTTGTGCATCTCTAATACATATTTAGATCTTATCTGGAATAAAAGTCAGCATACATCCCACTTGTGCACTCAGGCGCAAACACCACCAGGACACCAAGCAACTTAAAAGCAGAAAGCTTGAATACTTGTCCAAGACCACTGCTCTCCAAGGAGTGCCTAAAACACAGAAGCCTTTTTTCCTCCTCAGGAAGGGACTATATAGAGGGGGAAAAGAACATGAGCAACAAGTCAGTGCACTAGGCAATTCCCTCAGTTAAAGAGGCACTGCGTTCTCTTAACTGGGCTACTCAAGGTCACTGGGATGACTAGGAAAAGTAGGCATTTTATAGTAGAAAGATGACTTCACTACATTTTCTGCAGGTTAAAGCAGAGTACTACCCACTCCACAACTAACACTGCAGTTGCCAACCTTGCCCACCAGTGCCTGGGCATTTCAGGATCAAGATGGTGTGTGGTTTGACAGCGAGTCAGTGTCACGCTTGCTGTCACTTAGGTCTGCAGGAACACACCACTCCCCATGCTGGATGCTAGCAAAACATACCGTCACAGAGGCATAACGGAGGAGAAACCTCCCGGGCACACAAAGGAACCTCCAGCCACAATGTCACGCAGCTGGGACCAAACATCTTGCACCAAGCCTCTGGGTTACGCCCCCTCTTGAGTAGGTATCTGCAAGGACCAACGTTTCCTTCCAAAACAAAGGTGGGAGAGCAGCATCTGGGATAGCCCATGCCAGGTATTTGCCAGACAAGGCCTGTGTCAGGCTTTGAACATGCTTGTAGCCTGCGATCGGGGACAGCTGTGCCTGCAGCAGCAGGTCCCGGCTGGGTAGGCCTGCCCCAGACTGCACAGGCCTTCATTTACGAGGGCATCAAACCCCCTCAGATTCCCCGGGAGTCACCAAGACCAGAAGGTGCTCGGTACCATGCAGGTTTGGACCTTCACATTACGAAGCACCATCCTTATAGTGCGGATACTTCTCTGGCAGCCTCAGAAGCCAGCAGCCCTCAGTTAAACTTTATCAAGTACCAGATGCTGGACAACACTCACAAGGGATTTCCAGACACTGCTTTTTGATACAAAATCTCCATTCCCTGGTCCCAAGGCCCATAGCCTGCTCTTTGCCCAGCTCTGCCTGGTGTCTGCACAGTTGCGAAGGTCTGCTCGTCTAGAGGAAATAAGAACGCAGCTGAACCGTGAAGGCTTTGCCCTCTCCTGTGCCCTCAGGCTGGTCTCTCCAAGCGGCACTCCTGCGGCCCCAAACAGAAGGTGCAGGAGGACCCAGGTACGACCAGCAGCACGATGATGGGATGCGATCCAAAGGGCAGCAGCCTACGAACTGAGGGGAGCTGAAGAGGCAAGGCAGAGACTCGTCCCTACGTATCACCCTTGAGAATTGCTACCTGGCTTAGCCCTGCAAAACCATCTCTACTTGTTCAGTTGTTAATCCTTTGCTTTCTATCTCATTAACTAGGAATCGTGATCCCTATAAGCAGGGCTGAGGTCTAAATCCTCCTCTATTTTAATCCATAACAACACAGCAAGGTTTCTTTCAGCTCCAGATTAAAAAAAAAAAAAAAAAAAAAAACTGTTTAGCATAACAACAACTTCAAGCTAGTTCAGTCTGAGCTGGGTCTCCAGAATTATGCAACAACTATCCTAGACAGCAAAGGTGAAAAAAAGAATGAAGCTACAACCTGCTTCAGCAGAAAAAGACAGCAGAAGTTGTCCAACAACAACCAAAATAAAGAAAACAGTTTTTGAAAGGAGCTACCCACAGGGCACGGAGACAAGCTAGACTCTCTGACAAGATTTGCTAGAGCCTTTCAAAAACTGTAACTCAGTACAGTTCTTGGTTTGGGGCTGGCTGCTTGCTTTTAAGATATG